>NC_079885.1:10985000-11602500 GCF_029227915.1 Hydractinia symbiolongicarpus
TAAGTCTATCGCAAAAATCGTGGTCTACACTGACGCTTCATTTGCAAACTTGCCTGATGAAGTGTCAAGTGCTGGTAGACGCACGATTTTTTACTTCGTGAGGAAAGAAAATCTTGTTAAATCATGTGGAGCTCAAAGAAGATTAGGCGTGTTGTTAAGATCACAACTGTAGCAGAAGGTCTTGCTTTCGCTGAGGGTCTTGAAAATGCAATCCTCAAGAAATGTTACAGAAGCTACTTGGCGAAAAAGTACCCATCATTGGTTTTACTGACAGCAAGGACCTTGTTGCCATTGTCAACTCTACAAAACATGTGGCTGAGATCAGAGAGATGGTCAAAAAAGGCACAGTAGAGGCTGTTTAATGGATCAACACCAACAAACAATTGGCAGATGTTGTGACGAAAAAGGGAGTTCATAGTGCAAAAGCTATGAGTATTATCGAAAATGGATTTTTAGAGTTGTAGAACATTGTTCATTAAAATGAGAACTATCATATGAACCAACTTCTTAACAGAGATATTAAAACATTTACTTGGACTTGATAAACTGTTTTTTTGTGTTACTTTTATTTACCTCTTCCATCCTCAAAGAAGGGGGATTAGTCTGTTTACATGCTTTATATTCTTTTAGATATATGTACTAACACATTGTATTAACTGGATGGGTTTGTTTCTTAATATATTTTATCGGTAAAAAAAGGGTATCAATGTATGAAGTACTTTCATACTGTATTCACTACTTTATGGCTAAGATGCTTCATATTTATCACAACCTTGAAAAGAAAAGTATAACAACTTTTAAAATTATATCTTCCCACACATACCTGTGCATACTCTTCTTTCACTTTCTCCTGGAGTTTAATTTGTGTGTGAATTAAGTCCACGTTTTCTACTTCGGTAATACTCTTCAACTCTTCATATTCGTCATAAAAATCCTTCTCTAACTTATTAACGAGATGTTTTAATGATCTGATCTCTTCCAATTTATCTGGATATTCTTTTTCCTGCAAGAAAAGAAAGGTTAATCTTTAATTAATCAGTCAATCAATCAATGAAAAAATAAATCAATCAGTCAATAAATCAATGAATCAATCAGTCAACAATCAATCGAACAATCAACGAATCAATGAATCAGTCAATGAATCAATCAGTCAATGAATCAATCAGTCAATAAATTAATGAATCAATTAGTCAATGAATCAATCAGTCAATGAATCAATCAATCAATCAATCAATCAATCAATCAATCAATCAATCAATCAATCAATCAATCAATCAATCAATCAATCAATCAATCAATCAATCAATCAATCAATCAATCATCATCATCATCATCATCATCATCATCATTATCATCATTCCCGGCTTAACGTCCGTTTTCCATGCATACCTGTGCATACTCTTCTTTCACTTTCTCCTGGAGTTCAATTTGTGTGTGAATTAGGTCCACGTTTTCTACTTCGGTAATACTCTTTAACTCTTCATATTCGTCATAAAAATCCTTCTCTAACTTATTAACGAAAAAAATGCAAGAAAAAAAAGGTTAATCTTTAATTAATCAGTCAATCAATCAATAAAAATCAATCAATCAGTCAGTCAATAAATCAATGAATCAGTCAGTCAATAATCAATCGATCAATCAATGAATCAGTCAATCAATCAATCAATCAACCAACCAACCAACCAACTAACCAACCAACCAACCAACCAACCAACCAATCAATCAATCAATCAATCAATCAACCAATCAGTCAATGAATCAATGAATCAGTCAATCAGTGGATAAATCAATGAATCAATCAGTCAATGAATCAATGAATCAGTCAATCAATCAGAACCAATTAATCAAATTCGTCTCAGAAGAAATTTAAACCCGATTTGAAATGATTGGCACTATATTTGATGCAAATGCACAAGCCTCTTTTTTAATACAAATGAAAGTAGTGGTGGCGTGGCGTTCAAAATGGAGGGTGCAAAGCACATTCATACGTAATGAATTTGACTTGTATTGACAAGCATAAATTTGATACCTTAAATTTGTCTCAAAAATGGCAATGGGATAGGATCAGAGAAAAAGGGGAGGTACATGATGTTTTTAATAAGAAAAGTAAATAAGTAAAAAATATATACAGTGGAATCTCTCTATCTCGAACTAAAGTTTCGGTCGCTGTGTGGTCCCCCAAGGTATTTTCCTTTCTTTATCTCAAACTTTCTCTATCTTGAACAAATTTTTTGGTCCCTTGCGAGTTCGAGATAGTGAGATTCCACTGTATTTAAAAGTTGATTTGTAACAATAAAAATTTTTAATAAAAAAAAAACCGATAAGCAACTAGCGTTGGTTCAGTAAATGTTTAAGCAATGTTTAATAGTCAGTTTTATACTATCTCAACTTTTTACTTTTTACTTTTTTTTTACTTTTTATGAGTAAAATTTCATCAAACTGAAATTATAACATCTGAAAAATTATGGTTTAATCAAAAAATCTCTCATCAACTGTTTTACAATTTTAATGCTTAGATTATGGATAAAAAAGCAATTTTGAATTGAACCTTAGTTTCACGAGAAGATGTGTACACCTTTTTACATGGCGGTATAGGTGAAAATATTGGCCTTATCTGAATATTTGAGGTGTCCAAAGAATGAAGTGAAGCATGAATATTTTATTCAAAAATTTTAAGTTTATTATTTTTTAGACTGACATGGTTAACAAATTTTTTTAAATTTCATAATTCAACAATTTCATTTTCCCACTGGTCCTACCTCTAATGGCTGTAAGGTTTTATTGTTGAGCTACTCAGCTATTGAATTGTGAAGGATCACCTAGTATGTTGACAAATAATTCCTAAAGCCTTTTAACACTGACTGTATCCGTTCCCAAAAATTGCATAATACTTGTTAGCCTTCAGTGAAATCTAATCGAAAAGAAATTTCAACACAAGACAACTCTTATTCATTAAGAGGAATCGTTCCTAAATTTTGAACACGTGATTATTCCGATTTATTTTTTATTTACCCGAAAATCTAGGAAAATCCCCCCTCCCCAAGTCATAAAATGTTTGAAAAAACTTGAATAGGGTTAAAAAGAAACCATGAATTAGGCCTGCCTTAAATTGATTCCTAATTTGAATGCTTCAATTACTAAAATTTTAGGTCTTCCAATAGAGTACAAGAAGTTTATAAAAAGAGAATGTTTGATCTTAAAGAGGAACCTACAAATTATGCCTGCTTAAAATTATTTTTCGGTTCCTAATTAAGAAGTTTAGGTCTTAGAAGTATATAAAGGCACGTGATTGGTCATAAAAAAGATGATACAGGAATAGGTCTTTGTACTGCATCACTTTACATTCCGCTGTGTGTGTACAAGTTTTCACAGTTCCTCTAAAAGCGACTGGTTGTAATATTGGTTAAATTTTCATTCTTAACTGCTCAGTTCACAAATTATAAAAAAAACATGTTTCGCATATATCCATATCTTATCAGCGAGACAAAAAGTTTATGTATGTCATGTCGCTGCACATCAGCTTCGCTAAATATTTTGTCTCAACTAAAGCTACCCTAAAGTTTATCTTTCACTTAAAAACAAGTTGGCTTCATATAAAAGGCCCTAAAAACCTTGTCTATGAATCGTGAAGGCTTTTTATGTTAATTGTATTTAACTACTCAATAAAAGTAAAAAACAAGTATCGTTGTCTTAATTTTTTTTTTTCAATTAGCTGAGTTTATAAAAATGGCGTTGAAAAGAAAGGCTTAGAAACTATAACAAAGGTGATAAAGAAGAAGAACTATAATTTTTGTAATTTTTGTCAACGAGGAAATAATTTTCATTTAAAAGGCCGATGAAATTTCTGAAGATTTAGAAGACATTATAATCATACACTAAGAACATTATATAGTATTCTTTTTGTGATAAAATAATTACAACATTCATATCCTTTGTTTTATATTGTTTTTTAATACTTTATTATCGGTATGCAAAGGTATTTTCCCGTAAAAAATTTCCAAATTGCTGGTCCACAAAAGTGTTTCCCCGCGAACTGCAAAATTTTCGCGGTTCTTCCGAACTGAAAAACTTTTTTCCAGCGAAAGTTTCTTCCTTTAAAGTATATAAAAAAGGAGCATATTTAGTGGTGTATCAAGGCACGTGGTGATGTAAATGTTCTGAAGCTTCCAGTTTGATAACATAACATGGATATTAATACTTAGCTATCTTGTTTGTCATTTATACCACCAATTATTTGTCACAGTCTAATCTATGATTTCATAATTTCGCTTAATTAGCAAAAATTCGTCTATATATAATGATTTGTAGAGAACTTTCTAGGATTTTTCATATGAGCTTAACTTAATTTTTCACAGGAGATAAAATTCAAAGTTCTACTCCAAACAAAAGATCTTGGGTTATTTTTAAAATTTTTGCTTAAATTCCAATGACACCAGTTCTAAAGTTCTAACTTTGATTATAATAATACGAATACAACCACTTGTCTGTTGATTTGATTGGTTGACAGAATATATGGTTTTAGTCTTTTACACACAAGCAGTCTACAGAACAAACCTTACCTTGTAATTTAACAAAACCTTCAGTGCAAGTTTTTCTGTATCAATCTTTTGATCCAACATTTTGATTTCGTCTCTTAATCCTGTTAAAAAATATAATGTTGTTTTCTTTGTTGTTTTCATTGGTTTGGCACAGTTTGCTCGTCAAAAAGACTACACTTTTTTCTTATAGATAACTTGCTAATGTTTACAAAAGTTAAAAAGTTTGCAGTTTTTTTGGACATGCGCAAGCATTTTTGTAGGTAGAAAATATAAACAATAGACCACAGTAATCAAAAAGTATCTGCACATAGGGTCTGCATTCCACGAAAAATAATTTTTGGCTGTAGTGTACCATAGAAAAATCACAGTTGTTTTGGCCATTTCTTGAAGTTACAAATATAAATTACCTGTCCAACGCTTTACAGTTGCTAGATTATTTTTTTTTACTTAAGTAATGCGTATGCATATAAACAACATCACAAATGCACTGTGATGTCCGCATTATATAACAACACATGCAATGGCCGACAAAGGGTCTGAAGAATAAATAAATGCACTGACGTCAGCAATAATTAGCATGTTTTTTTGTCTAACCAAATGTATAGATTAAGGTTCTCAGACCTAAGTCCACTGTGAACATTGCCAAGTGAACTTTGGCAAGCTTGGAGTGTGTGACAGTGTTCCCAACTACTTCTAGTTTTTTAAGGTTGGAGCTAGACCACAGAGACATATAGGTAGCTTAAATTATACGTTAACATAGTAATATCTCTGTTGCAATTTTTTGTGAAACTGGAACAGTAAACACTATTTAAAAATTTGCTTTCTTTGATTAAAATAACTCCACTGTAACTGTAAGCTTTCTTTGATTAAAATAACGAATATTTCAAACTACTGTTTTCAGAAAATAGCAAAATAATATTATTGTGCTCTGAGCTGACATCAAAAAACATCTTACAACATGAAAGGATAAGTTCGCTGTGAACGTTGCCACTGAATAAATAATAGTTCCCTTTAATTGTGTTAAACTACCATCTTTAACAGCAAAGGAAAATATTTTTTTTCTTTTTTACGTTCTTAACTAACATTAAAGGAAATAATATCCCATATTTAGGGCAACTACCTTTTAGCAATGATTGAACTTCGTTTGTGGTGTTTTGGAGTTTTGATGTCTCTACTGCATAATCTTTTTCGTGATGATTCTGTAAGACTGTTAATCCAAGCTACAATAGGGTGGAGTGAATATTACACATCCATAATTTTAAAGCAATGAAGAATTTAACATATGGTCCAAAACTTGTGCTCCTCTTTTGTTTTAAGCTGTGAATACATAAATGCACCTTTTAATCCTAATTAAAACCCTTTTGCCCAGAAATATCAATCCTATTGTTACAGTCAAAATTTCTACACAAAATTTGGGACAAGGAATACTTGAAATAACGGGTAAAAACAACATTATTTTTAAATTTTTCTAGATATTTCTTAAAAATATTTCGGTTATACAATGACTATTGTCCAGTAAGTGCAAAGAAAAACAAACTTCGATATGTCAGCCATTCTAATTCAAATTTGTTTATGTCATCAAAAATAATATAAAAGTATTTAGTGAAGTTGCATAAATAAACAGGCCTTCGATTGAAAGAATTTGATTAATTATTGAATATGTGAAATGACCTTTTGTGTTTTAAATTAAACACGTTTTAAATTTTATGTGTCTTAACTTTCAATTACTAAAGGTCCTTCCAGAACTACGAAAACAAAAATTTTAACATTACCCTGTATTTTTCATACTTCGATAACAACTGGTTCACATCAGTGTGCTAAAATAGTACAATAATGATAAAGATAAAAATTATAAGCAATCGTACGTTATTATTAAAAAAATAAAAAGTAATAAAAACAATACCGATAATTTTTCATCATTGGTAATTTCATCCTTTAGCCTTAAATTTTCCCTAATGCTAAAAAGGTTCTGGTTAAAGAAAATTTCAGTGTGAATATTGTAAAGCATCACCATTATCATTAACAACAACAACAATCACAACAACAAAAACATAATAATAGCAACAGCAAAAAAAAAATATAGCCTGATAAAGTACTTAGTGTACGAAAAGCTTTACCAATAAATTTTAAACTTGTTTTATTTATTTTTTCAGCAACAAGAACAATAACAATAACAACAAAAGAAAAGAAAAAAAGGATACAGCTTTAAATACTGTTGCTGGCATTCAGAAAGAGACTTGCTTCTTTCACTTATTTGCACCTAGAAATTATATTGGAATAGCAAGATTCTCACAGATAATGCTGAAATGTATTTATAAAATAGAAATGTGATTATTTTGTTTTATATCCTGTATTTATTAGCAACAAAAACAGTAATGAAAAGAAATATGTAAATAATTGAGTACTATAGAAATTTTTTGGGTCAGCTAGTATGGAGAATAAAGAGTTTTGTTTTTACTATCTAACTAACTATGTCCTAAATGGTCAATTGCAACGTCATCAACAAGCTTTTTTTACACAATTTTTTTTTAGAAAAACTGCCATCAGGTGGGTTCGAACCCAAGACCTCTCAATTCACGTTATGACGTGTTAAGTAAAAATATTTTAAGTAAAAATAAGTAAAAATATTTAATTTGACGATTTAAAAGATATTTAATTTGATGATTTAAAAGGTGGCAAATTAAAGCAAAATGAATTGTTGATGTGAAATATTTTTGAATTTTTTTTTTCATAATGATTCCTCTCAACGAAATAAAGTTGTGTTGTGAGTTTTGAATTCTAAGGATAATCCTAATGAATTTCCCCGTTATAATGATTCCATAAGAAATTTTAAGCAGTATTTTCGAGAAATGGCCAAAGGCTCTCAGAGGTATCGGACCTAAAAATTTTACATGCAGGTGTCTAATAGATAAATATAAAAAGTCACTACGTATCATAGCCATGCATCATATCCCTCACGCCAGGAACAACTGTAAATCAATTTTAAGGTTTTATGAAATGACCCCATTAATAAATTAATCTTGTTGCAGTGATATGTAATTAACATTGACATGCAAGATAGTTTATGCAGCCCCTGCCCCTGCATCTTGTTTAATTTAGCAAACAAAACTTTCCCTTGAAGGACAACTAATAACGAAAAGAAAGTTTATTTTTTGTACTAGTTTGAATTATAAACTTTGGACAGTTTCACATCTTAACATAATATTCTACAACACCAGACATAATTACTGGTAAGGAGGATGGAATTTCAAAGATCGCAACCACAAGCAATCAGGAAAGATGTTTCTATAAATAACACACACTGAGAACTTGTCAATGCTCTCAGTGTGTTAGGATCTTAGGTTATTAGATTAGATCTAAATCCTAAATAGTACTAGTTTTTACCGACTTCAGCACACCCCAATTCCTCAATTTTCTTAGACCATTCCAGGCAATAGAGCTGATTTATCCATAATGTCCACATTTTCTGAACTTATTTTCCGATTTTCACACAGATCGTATAAAAAACTGCCAAAAATGCCTGAAAATTTTTTGATTTTTGGGTAAAAAATCTGAAAAAATCGCCTTTACGCCTTGTTCTTAATTTTAGCATACAATTTAGTTTTGTTTGTGAAATGAGAGTTTTTAAGTTTTAGCTCCTCCTTAAATTAAAGCAAAAACAGGAAGGCGATTTTTTTTAACCTTTAATGATTTTTTTATTTACCAGAGAAAACTATATTTTTATTAAATAAAAACTATATATTAACTATATAATAATATAAAAACTATATAATAATATGTTAGTTAAAGAGCTAAAGATTTCACTGATTTTTCGCTTAGAGATTTTAACGGTTACGATACCTCCTGCATTGCGTGTTGCTGCTGCTGAGGCACAGCAATGCCAGCGTCTAGGCATCCCTTAAGATCGTGTTTATATTGAAGTGTGTGTATAGTTTTATTTTTTGTTGTGTGTTCATAGCCTTAAGTTTTATGTTAAATGTTTCACGTCATTAACTTTATGTTACATGTTAGTATTTTAATGTACGTTATTGCTGTCTTGTTCCTCTGTTCTTATGTCTGTTAACGGCCCCTTGTGTTACTCGTAAAGTTCTTTTGTTTTTTGTATTATTAGTTTGTTGCGTTTTACATTTTTAGCATGTAGTGGATTCATGTGTGTATTTTTACTTAGTATGTGTGTATTGCTTGCGTGTGATGTTGTTTGGTGGTGGTTTAGTGAAAGTGGTTTAGTAAGATATTTTGTTTTGTTTTTATGTTTCTATATCTATTTTGTTCGTGCGTTCTTGTTTGCTTTCTTTTATTATTTGCTCTTTTTGTATTTTTTAAACTAAAGTTTTTGTATTTTATTTAGCGTTTATGGATTAAAACCTATCGTTTGTGGCATTAAATTCGTATCCGTTTGAACCCTAACAAATAGTGTCAACTTGTGTGTGTGCGACACTAATATTGCGTATGCTGACGCAAGCTAATATATTTTAAAATATGTTGACAATTACGTTGGCAAATACTGAAACAACAAACATTAGGTTCTGCAAAGATTCTTAAAATTGATAAAACGGGTCAAACTGGTGTCCGCAACAACTAGCATCATTTACGACTACCAATTTATCCAAAAAACATTAATACTAAGCCTACTCTGCAGTGAACATTAAAAAGTGATTTTAACAAGTCTAAATTGTGTGTACTGTATGGAAAGTATATTCACAACTATTTGAGAAAGACATTTAAAATTTTCTCCTCTGCCGCATATATATATAAAAAATCAGTTGCATGAGTTCCTTAAGAAAATTTCAAATAATATTCACCCTTAACAAATTGATCATGCTATCTTTTGTCTTTTTCTGCTCTGTTTTGACCAAAAATTCCTTTTTGGGTGACTTCTTTCTATGACGACAAAGAGCTGAACACTCTCTATGAAATGAGGAACCATGATGTATATCTGTAACAGCAATAGTTGACATTGGACTGCTCTTAGTGGAATTTGTTTTCTTATCAGCAACTCTTGATTTTCCATTAAGGTTTGAAGCAGCGTACCGTGGAGGGTCATTCGTTTTACTGAAAATAAAATTTAATTAATTTATTTTACTACATTTGTCAAAAAATTGACTTATCAAGAAAAGTTTGTTACAATTAATAAATAAAGAAGCAGTGGGAATGTTTGAAGTTAACAAATGAAGTAATGGAAAGCATAAAAATCGAAAACTTAATAAAATCTTTGACCCCCACACATCCTCCTTCTCTTGCCTACAGGTTGCTAAACAGGAAACTTCTTTTAAGAAAATAATATTCATGAAAAACTAGGGAGTTTAGTTTACATACGCAGTTGCCGGGTCAGGTGGTTGTCAGACAAAGATAGATTATTTCCTGGTTAGAAGGTCAGACATGGAAGTGGGAATGATGTGAAATATATATTGAAGAAAGAGTGTATTTGCCAGCATAGGTTGGGAGTTCATGATATTATCTTGAAGGGTGGTAAAGAAGTCAGGAAAAAGTACAGGCCTGACTGGAAAATTTGGAAGCTATGTAGTAAGACAATTTAGTGCAACATTTCAGCCCATTGTCAACGTGATAGTGAAAATGTTAAACCTACTTTAAAAAACAGACCAAATGAGCAATTAGACATTGACAGACCTGGTGGTGGAATAATGGGGTTGACCAGAGTAGAGTGAAAACAGGAAGTAGTAAAAATTTTTACTTCGAAGCGAAGTGCTGTGCTTATGCAAGATTGTAAGGAGCAAAATCAGCAGACAAAAACAGATTTGCAGATGTGTTAAAAAGGAAAAAGCCGTAAAATGAGGTGTTCAACATAGACTAATCAACATGTTGTAGGTAAAGAATGTATACAAGGAGAAAAAGTTAGCTTGGGATAGTCATTATAACAGATTGCTTAACACTTTTAACGATCTTGTTAGAAAAAATGTCAAAGCAAAGCAAAGCAATGGAGATCTTAATAAGAGCAATTTGATGATAATGCTTTTGGTTCAAAAAGGTTATTGTTGGGGTGAGTAAAACAGGAAGTCAAGAGCATAGTTTTTAGTTCAGATTTTCTTTCTTTATCTTGGAAATTCGTTATATTAAATAAAACACACCATATTGAATTTACTTATCTTTTTAAACACATTATTGTCAAAACATGATTTTGTTGTCATTTAGAAATATTTTAGATATACTGAGTGTTAAAAGTGGTTCTGTGACCATAAATCTACATCAGATAAAAATAAAAGCCTGAATCATTTTTAGCAGGAAGTGTCAAGCCACGAAAAACAGAACTTCCGTGTCCATTATCCTTTTATGCCATGTATGCTAGCATTTTGTTGACTGAATCTTAGTTGTGAAGGACTTCGAAACAGTATGACTTCTAATGTTTCTATGAACATTCTTGTTTAGTTCATGATCAAATGTTTTTAAAAATTAGTAAAAAACCAAACATTTTTCTAATAATCTGGTAAGGTTTAAATATAATAAAGATTAAATGTAATTCTAAATCGAAATTTCATTTAAATGACATCAGTTTTGATGTTTTTAAACCAAGTTAATTATAAAATAAAATTTATTTTCCTTCCTGTATATAATAATTCTTTTTATTAAACTTCAATACAATACTGGATAATGTGTTTCTATCTGACTAACATCTGAATAACTTCTGACATAGCTTTTATTGTTTATTAAAACCAAAGCAAACTGTGACGAAAGCATACCTGGGTGTTTTATTTCTGCGTTGCCATTGTGAATAATCAACATCTGATAAGCTGTGGTTATCACTGCATGTAGTATGTGCATTCATAGTATTATTATTGTATCTAAAAAATCAATCTGTATATCTCAAAAAATGATCAAAGGAATGCTTTTATCTATTATCAGTTCACAAATGCTTCTCATTAATGTTTTAATGTTGATCAAAAATTTCAAAATGCTCATTCCGATCGCAAACAAAATTAATGCTTAAAGATCACATCATAAAATATATACCCCTGATTTAAACACACCTCCAAAGAAATAGAGTTCATATAAAATGTATATCTCTATCCGCTAAGCTAAACCTGAAAAACACATTTCCTCCTTTTTTAATAACAAACCCCAAGTTAAAATTTAGGATCCATCATAACAAACTTGACAAAATTTGATTGTAATATAAAAGCCTCCCTTTTTTAACTATCTCTCTTAAAACTATTATACAAAGCATTACAACTAACTGCAAGTAGACCACCCTAACAAGAACTTCTGATAAATAAGCTTCTATCTTTGCATAAGTCCCCATAAGTAATTATTAGTTAAGTACAATACTTATTTCAGAGAAAAAGTGTATTTTATAATAACACTTACATATTCTTTTGCCAGTAACTATCCTAGCTACTGACCAACAAACAGATATTTAAAAAATTTTTATACGATTAAAGGATAAGTTTTATTTGTGGATTTAATTCCTGATAAACTTCTCCAAATGCTTAATCGCCTAATCAGGCATTTATAGTAAATAAAATATAATAAAAATCTTAAAACCTTATGTGCAACGTGCCCTAAACATTGAATTCATTCATAAAAATTTCAAGTATAGTATGATTTAATAAAAAAATGGCGCCAGCTTCAATCCATTTTTTTAAAACATAATAACTCTAAAGTTTTGCTCGCGTTTGATTGGAAAATATGTCCCTATCAGTCATCACTATTTTATGCAATGTTAACAGACATCATTTTGTTTGTGCCGCTTTTTTACATTTTTTACGTATACTTAAAGTTTATCAATAGGCCAGAAAATTATTACGTGTTTTGGGATTATATTTAAGAATTGACTTGCATACGAAAATGACTTTCTTTTTCTTTTCCCTTCAGATAAACAGAGGGAAAATTTAACTGTGGAATGGCATTGCATAAAATATGTGTAAAAAAGTTTTTTTCTAAGTAACACAATTTTTTATTTGGCATTTTAACCTTAGTTAATAACAGCAACATATTGACTTCAGAATTAAAACGTCTATAAAGTTGCTTAGCATGAAATTCAAATTTACAATATTTTTACAATATTTCATCTTGACGTCTTCCTTCCATTCCATTCCAGTTTACGAAGGTTGCTCGTTAGATTGAATTTAACTTTGGTTGCTGAATTTTCCAAATTTTACGTTGATTGGTGTTTGATCAAAACCACAGATTCACCCCTTTTTGACCCGATATATGCATAATAATCTCATGCAACAAAAATAAATAATGGCTTAAATCTTTCTTTGATTTTACACTATGGTCAACAAAGTGGATTTTTAATGTTTCCTAATCTTAAAAGAAGCATACAAAGAGAAAAAAGGGGTGTGGCATATTTCAAACAGTACTTTCAAAACACAAACTTTTTTTTGAATTTGAATGAATATTGTCAAAATTCACTTACACACATACTTAAAAAGGTTAGAGTTTTTGGAAATGTATGGCATACATGGATCTAAAAACATAGCCGCGTTATTAAATAATAAAAAAATAATAAGTCTAAGAGATTATCTTTTTTACAGACTTACTATACAAAGTATTGTCTAAAGTCTACACGGAAATAACAAAAAAGTCAAACGGCCCAAAAAAATACAAAATAATAATATAAAATTTAAAAAATATTTCTCATTGCTACACTCAGGATTAATACTTTTGGGATCATTTTGATACAAAAAGAAATATTAAATCTTTGACTGTGGCCTTAATTGTGTTATGAAAAGTTTTCAACGAAAGAATTTGCAGTGTCTTGGTTTATTATAATCTATTTAAGCACTACGCAAAACATATAAACGCTCTGGTAAAAGCCAAATAAAATAGCATTTTGTGACTCTTTACATCAAATATATACACAGAGTCCAAAATGATTACTATAAACTATATGCAATATTATTTAAAATTTAGATTCAAGAACTTTCTCAGAATAAATACATTTGGAGTAAAAAATACTGTAGAACAATCTATAAAATAATTGTAATGTATAAATAAGTACACATAAAGCCTGGGAAAGGAGTTGCGTGGAAATACCATCTTTAAAGATTTTAATACTGTAATACCACACTGTATACCTTAGCTTTAATAACACATTATGACAACAAATTATTAAAAAAAACAAGGATAAAAACTAATTCATAAGATATTAGTTAAAATTATTTTTAGAAAAACTTTTTTGGCGATTTTGGAAAGTTTTTTGCACTTGGCAAACTGGCCAATGTTTTAGGTAATGTAGGACAAGTAGCTCTTCTTGCGCTATCAACTTTGATAATTGGAACGTTTTCTACTGACATGGTAACACTGCGTTGTTTTCTTGCTAAATCCTCCATTTTTATCGTTGGTTCAGAAGGAATTACAGATAATTGTTTTTTAAACTGCCCACCATCCAAAGATTTTGACAATTCGATTGGATGAGGAGATAGTAATGGCGTCCTGGGTGGTGTTCTAGGAGGTGTTCTAGGAGGTGTTTTTGGTGGAGCTTCTAGCATCTTGAGAATGTTACTTTCAGACGATGAGAATTTTTTAGTCTGAATAAAAGAAAAAAAGAGGGATACAAAAGATTGTTCTAAATAGTGATTAGGAGAATCAAGTTTATTACAATTCCTACTTGAATCACTCTTAAAATTATATAAATTTGTGCTTACCAAAGAAGGGCGATTATTTCGGCTTGGTAATTCAGGAGGCATACTGGGATTATCTACCAATGCTTTATCCGGCACAGATACATTTAAGGATGAAGAATTTTCGGCTTCTTCTGCATCGTTCTCATCCATTGAACTTGAAAGAGGTGCTGATCGTGTGAGAGAAAGGACTTTTGCTTTTGGTGGCAAAGGTGGTGGCGAGAGAGAACCGTTTTCAGTAAAAACCGGCACATTATGTTCGCTTTGAGAAGCGCTACTTGAAGTTCTTCTGCTCTCTGCATTTTTGCTACAAAAAAACATTTCCTCTACGTCTTCTCGAATCTCTTCACTCCTTCGTAATGTTTTTGTAGGGCTTCTAAGATTTTTAGGCGATGTTCTCTCAGGCAAAGGAGGTGGAATATCTGTTTTTTCCAGTATTCGGTGTGTTGATGATGCACCATAGTTGACAGATTTGGATGTTGGTTTTGTGTTCCTGTCTAGCTGTGGACATTGTTGTGAAGATAAAGACGGGTCTGTTTTGTTACGACGCACTCCCAATGAGCAAGCTTTTCTATTATGAAGATCTTGAACAGATTGTGGTATTGGTCTAGACAAAAATGCTTCTGCATTATGAAAAGGACTAGATGACTGTTTAAAATGAGTTTCTGAATTACTGAATGCAATATTAAAATGAGTGTTATGTGACACACTATTTTTTTTAGGAAGTCCATCCTGTGTTCTTCTAAATGAACCAGGAGATGATGTAGGTGACGATCTCGGTATCCCAGGAAATTCTGAAAAAGACGATGAAGACGAACGGATATGATTGGCAATATGCCCTGGGGCAACATCACAACTATAACTGCCTTTCATACGAGTTAGTTTCATTTTGCTAACTTCTTTTTCAAACGAGCGTGTTGCCTGCATTTTTTTAATTGGTTCACTGGAACGCCTTGGTTCAAGTCTTCTGGGCTCAAAATGGTTAGCAACATAATTAATACTCTGACTTGTGGATTTAAAATCTGCTAAAACATTTTCATTGTGTAAAGGGTCCTCTAGGGAAGAAGTAATTGACTTCAACAGCAACTGCATTTCATCCACTGGTTCAATATTGCTTTTATTAGGGCTGTGTATTTTAACAGAAAGATTTTCTTTTTTGCAACTCTCCAGCTCCTCATCAGGAATTTCTTCAATAACGTTACAACTTAGTGCTGTCTTTTCAACGTCTTGACTAACCTCCTCAGTCTGTTCAGAATATTCTTCTTCCTCTAATATCTGCAGATATGCACTTGCAGAGTCATTTTCATCGTCACAATTATTAAGAGATCTAGCTGTAACGTGTGTGCGCTGAATACTAAATCGTGTGAAGTTTGGATGCTTAATTTTCCATGCATCATCAATTTCTGGTTCATTAGGTTTAACATAGGTTTCTTCCGTTGTGATTTCAGCATATGCAATTTTATTTTTTACACCAACTTCACCTACAATAGCGCCTTCTTTGTCATGCATTTCTTCGCTGTCACTGGGTTCGTTATTGTTCTCTTCTGGGTTAGAAAAGCCTTCTTCACTGTTTTCACTTTGGGATTTTCGCACTTGTGAGGGACTGTCAAAAACTGGTTTATCTAAACTTAATTCAAATGACGATTCACTGCTTGCTAAATGATGAGGTGCAATTGGAGAGGATCTAGATCCATTTTCTGATCCTGCAGAACCATTTGTTGATGTTGATGTGAATGAACTTGACGTACCGCGACTTTTCTCAAGCTTTGAATAGTGTGTGTTAACAAAATGTTCAATTTGTTCACAGTCTTTTGTTTCAAAGACCAACTTTCCACAGCCGAAATGACTGTTCCTAAACATAAAAAAAGACTGATTATGTCAAAACATTATTCAAAATCTATATTAGCATAACGAATTTGTGACACTCACCTTCCCATTGCAAACAGTACTTTGCCTTGATTCGGTTGACTTTTGTAAAATGACATATGACTCAAAGGCCAACTTAAAACTTCCACATAGTCTTCAAGCTCTGTCAGTAGTATTCTTGTTGGCGACAATGTCATTAAATATTCTCCGCTCAAGTTATTTGCTTTTGATAGAGTTGTATCAATAATCTTCACTTCATATGTGTCTAAGAAGACAATAATTTCAATGAATTTCAACAAATTTAGTCACAACACAAATTTCTAGCATTTTTTAAGATGATGTATTTACACTACTGCAACAATTGATATTGAAATAATTAGCATGAAAAAACCTGATGATTTGATTTGTTTATTTGTTTACTTTTTTTATCACATTTCCTATTAAAAAATGCTCTTTTTTAGCGCAAAAAATATAAACTTGATTAATATAAAGTCATTTTTTTGATAATCCCCACACAAAATGAGTAAACATTTTTAAATTGAACAATCCCCAAATTCAAAATCCAAAAAAATCGAAAAAAATCGAACATGTATTTATTTTTCTTTGGTGACAAGAATTAAAAAATAAGTGATTGTTTAATTCACATAAGAAAACTGTTTTTTAAAGATGCAACTATATCTAATAAAACAGATGATTAATTTTAATGTAGCAAGGGTGGAAAAAAACTTAACCATCCATGTCTGTGCTTTTGACCTTGATTTAATTAATTTACGGGTACAGCACAAAAACCAGTCAGTAACCATTTTAATTTTACACAAGAAGTAAACACAATACCTGTAAAAAAAGCAGAACCACCATATCTTTGAAGGCTGTTATTGGTTCCATAACTTCCACCCATTTGTACTCTATGTACAACGTCCATAACATCAGTAAATGCTGTTATCCATTCGTTAAGCAAAATCTCATTGTCACAAGCCAATAATAAGGGTGTTTTTTCTCTCATTACAACTTCAAATGCGTACTGTTTTGATTTCGATGTCCGAATCATGCCGACATGTTTTACTGTACCGATAAAGTGGATTTGTTTCTGTGTTTTTAACGAAGCATCCTTGTATTCTTCTAATATGTAGGGGTCCTCTCGAAGAATAAAATAAGCCTGTTGCCATGACTAAAATTTGATAAAAATGATTAACCTTACTTTCATACAACACAAAATGTAAAAAAAATGCATTGAAAATTCTTTGTGAGGAAGTAAACAACTACATAAAAGTTTGACTTTTTTTACTAATGCTTGGACATGCCTTCTTGTTACTTACCTTAAACAAAACTCTTGAGGTGATTGCTGAAGAGCTCCGTTCCCTTTTAATATGTAGGTAACCCTGCTTAACACTACCTGGCATTGCTCTGATGTTTAAACCCATGCTTGGTTTGATGTTGGCTGTAGTTGATGACTTCACATGTAAACGATTTGTTGTTCTATCTTCTTTTATCATGTTCAATCATCTTTTTTATACAAGAAAACTACTACTTTCCTAGAAGAAATAATTGCCTAATCTAAAAAAATAAAACGGTGTAGAAAAAGTCTTTGTTTATTTTTCAAAATTATTCAAAAGAAAGGAAAACATTTCGTAATCTGTTTAAACTTTCTTAATCAAACAGAAACTTACTTTAATCTACAAGGCTAATGCTAATTTTGATGAAAGTTAAAACAGCTTTTTAGTTCCTTTTTGAAACATAGACAGAAATTCCCTTTTGTTCTTCACCACAGAGCATTAATGTAAGATACTGTGGAATTAATTAAAACATAGAAAGATGATAAAAAAAGGAGAAGCAACACTTTACATTCCAGTTCCATCATTATAAATTAGTGCCATAGAATTGTATATAAATGGAAAAACAAATCAGAATTACCAGGAAAAAAAATGACAAACACTGATTACACTTCCTCATGGAGATTTGTTTATGTCCCAACATTCTCCTGTAATCTTTTAACATCTTAACAAAATAATTTATAATAAAGATAAAGTTAGAAGAAGAGCTACTGAACCTGTTGACAAGTGTAAGAGCTCCATATAAAATTATTAAAATATCTTTTAAGCTCAAAGCTTCTTAGAACAGCTGAAAGAAAAAGTAAATATTGTTTCAGCCATGAAAAAAATTATGTAGTTTCACTTTCGAACAATCTTTGATAAAATATCCACAAGCTTGTAAGTGATAAAATTACAGACATTTTAAGATGGTGACTCATTATTGTATATGAAAAATTAAAAAAGCATATACACTTCATGAAAGTTTGTGCAGTATTAGAAAAAAAATATTTAATAAATTTCTCATAAAAAATTCATTAGTTTTCTGAAGTCAGTACAGTGATATCAAGATGATTAATAACCAAGTCTTTAAGGAAAGCAATCAGTCTATTAAACAGGTCAATTACAATTTACAGTCAAACTTTATGAGAGCATTAAAAACTATTATTAGTTCTCGTGGTTTACACAATAACAGAAAATGGAAACCAGTCTCTTTAAATCTCACATATCATTTTTAAAAACAACAGTATGAAAATAGTAAACACACATTAAAAGTACAGATATGAATGTACAAATTTTACCTGTTTTTTTTGTAGCACAAAACAGAATGTGTCAAAACTATACAACATAATACATTAAAAAAAACATAGGAATTAAATTTCCATGGTATAAATATTTAAAATATGTACAAACAGGAAATTTGTGACAAAATGAAATTTAAAAAAATGTTATTAAAAAATTAAAACTTTCCTTTTAGATCTTCAATGCTCCAGATAACACATAATGCATATGTAATTTAAATTATGCAGTCTCATTCAGATAGAGATTATAATCAACATACAAATTCAAAACGTAATATATTATGGTATAGCCAACACCTTCTTTGTACAGATTAAAAACAATGGGTATATAAATTTTATCATATACTTTATGATTTATCTTATGCTGTTTTGTACATGCGCAAAATGTACCACTGTAAACATTGAAAATAGTCTAATGCAAGGATACAAACTCGATTCTCACTCAAGATCTGTTATAATTTGTTGTGCCCTATTGGCTATTACTGTATAATGTATTCTGCCCTACCGGCTATTACTGTATAATGTATTGTGCCATGTTGGCTATTACTGCTGAATGTCATACCCAACAGAGCTGCACTTCGAGGGAGAACGAAACACCTAATAACTCAATCTTTCAAAAACGTAAGGAACAAAACAAAACTATGAACAAAACAAAGGATAAAAACATAAAATCAGTTTTCCCTTTTAGAACATTTTTAGTGTGGGTGTGAGGTATTCCTGATTAAAAGTTAAGACACAAAACACATATGCGGTTGAATGTCAATTACATAGTAATTAAAATTACTGTACCAATAATAGTTCAAAGACTTGCTATAAAATTTGAACAAAATCATCATCGTTGCATCCTATATTGTATGTTTTCAAAACAGTTACATCACCAAAGGTCTCACTTTAAAATGTATTTTCAAATTTAATTAATAATTAACAACTAACAAAAAAGTTGCTAATTTCTTCTAATTACAGAAATGATCTTCGCTCATAGGATGACATAGCAGAAAGGCTGCAGTTAATCCCCATGACATAGGGTAATTTAAATGCAGAAATCTACCACAGAAATCTTGGTCAAACTAAGCAAGCTTTTTGAATTAAATAAGTCCTTTAAATGAAAAATAAAGCTGCGAATATAAATAAGTTTGACATTAATCAACCTTTTTACAGCCAGCAATATTTAGAATTTCTTTTTGGGATATACAACTGTCTCTGGTTTTAACATTTAAATTATAAAGATTAAAAGTCGAGCAACTTTATTACCAAATCCACATGTCAATAAATTATCCTTAAACTACCATTAAAAGGAAAACGAAACTTTCATTGCAAGATTAAAAGATAACGTTCGGTTTCAAATACTAATTGTTGCGCAAGAGTCAGTTGGTTAAGATTTAATGGGAACACACGAGATGTTGTGTAACAAATACGGAATCCCTATGTCTATAAAACAGTTTCACAGCAACCATTGGTAAATCAAACCTTTTCTACACGTTTAAATCACATTTAGCATGCTTTAACCTTAGATTTTATGTACCAGGAAACTTACACCCTGTACAAAAGATTTTATCTAATTACATTATTTTTTTCCTTTTTCCTTTATGACAGGAAAATTACATTTATACTCTATACAATTAAGATAATGATATTAAATTAATCTTCCTTTGAGGCATGTATAAAACCATGCATAAAAATTTATAATTTATAAAGTTGGGAACTATGAGTTAACATTTAATTGACAGGAAAAAAAGGAAGGAGTGTATAGGAAAGGAATATTTTAAAACAAATTTGATGTTCTGTCATTTGACTCTGCAACAACTTTATGATCTCTAACACCATGAATAATATCCCATTTATTTCAAACAATCCTCACAATGCTTTACCAATTAAAAATATAACTCATTTTTAATATTAAATTTACTTTACAACATTGACTTTACTTGACATTGCTAACATATAGGTCAATAAAATCGAAAATGAACATTGGTTTTTTATTCTTTTTTGTTACAACCTTAATTGATGATTTAAATCAAATAAACAAATACTAATTATGCGGCCCAAAGAAGTATCTTATTCACAAAATGCAGCATTGTTAATTTAATTTAACATACTTAAAATAATTGGTTAGTTAAGTACACTGGTTGAAAAAATTCCATCACTGATAAAATCAGGGTATATATTGTCATTACCATGACAACAAACGGATGTTAATTGTAATTTAATTTTTACTTTCTGTTCCCTTTTGAATATGATGGGAGTGGTAAATAAATATTGAAAATTTAACATTAAATATTTAAAGCATCTAACGCCAAAACAACATAATGATTTTGTCATTATATCTTTTGTGACAGCAAAAGAATGCAGCAGACAAAATTTAAACTGAACTGCTAGGAAGTACCTCTTTGTTTCAAGGGTATATATTTACTTGCTAATTATTGTTACCCAATTAATCCGATGTTATGGATCCGATGCCCAGGGAATTAGATTGAAGAAATGAGATTTTTTCCTATTACACTTTACAGGTTTTTTTATTGAAAATGAAACTGAAAAAAGTTGGTATTAACTTCTTTTTTGTTGTGTTGTACATTTACTGTTATCATAAAATAGGGGCTCTAGGGCGAGGTTGACCTGTCAACACGTAGTGCTATTTATTGGTCCTTCAGTTTTGGGTTAATAAAAAGAGACAAAATTTGGTATTGGTAGTCAACATAAGACAATACTGCCTGTAGCTTTTGGTTTACATATCAACTGGACATCAGACATTGTGCAATATATTTGATGAAGAGTGTCAGGCATGATATGTTTGCAATAAAGTTTTCCAAGAAAAGCTTAATTTTTTTTTTAATTTTTAAGATTTCCAGGTTTATACAGGATGTCTATCAAAGTAACAGATGTCAGTAATTTATGGCCTGTTAAAGTATACCTCCCACAAAAATACAAATTGATCTTATATGAAAGAGCTTAACATTGGCTATGAATCTTATTTTTTTGAATTTTTTTATTGGCTTCTGAGATATAACTCTTAAAAGTTTAGCTAATTATGACATCATCAATTAGATGCTTGTGAGCAATTGATGGTATGAATAATAATCAGGGTAACTAAGTATTAATATGTAAATATATATACCTGAAATATATAATTGAATAGGTGAAAATATATTTGATAAACTTTAAATAAGCATCTCATTTTTATAAATACATGAGGTCATGCATTAATTAGCATATTTATGAAAACTTCTAAGTTAAAAATCCTGAGAACCAATCAAGATTTTTCCAAAAAAAAAGGGATTCACAGACAACTTTCCATGCTTTTTTATATGAACCCAACTTGTTTTTTCACAGGCAGTAAGCTTTAAGAGATAACATTTTTCCAAAAAAAAAAGGATTCACAGACAACTTTCCATGCTTTTTTATATGAACCTAACTTGTTTTTTTCACAGGCGGTAAGCTTTAAGAGATATATAACATTTAAACTTTACCACACTGACCCCCATTTACTTTGCAAATCAAAACATAGATCCTAAAATATAGCATGAGGTAGAAATAAAGAGGGAGTTGATTTCTTTAGTTTCTATTTGTGATGCAATCAGTTGCAAAACCTATTCATGTTGTCTTTTTAAATACCAAGAGCTGTCCGTTTCAGTAAATTTTATTGGTCAAGAAAACAATGGATATGTTAATAAGTGATAACATTATGTAATTTATGGGCAGGTAAAACAATTCTATAATTCAAAATGGATGATATGCCTTTTGTGTGTCAACAAGAAAGGAATACTGGAAATTGACTTGAAAAATTTGATAATTTTTCGGATCGATTGATAAAAATCAAAAAGAAACACGAGTATTAATTCTATTACTTTTTACTATTACTATTACTTTTACTTTTTACTATTACTATTACTTTTTAGCATTTGTAACTCATTCTTGACTCAGAGATTTACCATGCTAAGTTTTCGTAAATCTTAGAGCATATTTTACTTAATACAGAACGTTAAAAAAGCTGATTTCTAAATATTAAAGATAATTAAAAGTTGTTATGAAAACTCACTCTTCCCCTGATAGCAAAAACAACACAACAGATCCAGAATATTTGTGCTTTGTCCAAATAATCACGTTTTTTACATATAAACAAAAGCCCCCTAAAAGATTATGTAGTGTTTTTTGTAAAAAACCCAGTGAAATGCAAATGGCGCATGGATAAGGTTGTCACCAAAGATAAGAAGGCCTAGGAAGTGAAGAAAATAAAAAAATCACATCTGCAATTATTCTATCTTGAGGATTTTACCATAAAATAATTAAATAATTAAATATGTCATTCTCGCGCAATAGATTGTGATTATTCCAACCCTTGATATATATATCAAATCTTCCTTAACTCCATTAAAACAAAAATATATTTAAAAAGCATCATGTCAATTGGGACATTGATAGGTGAACAAAATGTTTCTTTCTTTGTTTCTTTACAAAAATAAATTAACCTACAAAATTTACAGAACGCTTCATAATAGTATTTATAATAAGCAGGCCATTTCGTAAAATTTTAGGTAGGCGTGCAATGAATTGCGTGAAATTAACTTTATACAAAGCAAAAGCAAGAACAAAATCCCTTTACCACCGTACACCACACAGGCTATTTTTTTAGCGTGGAGAACATATAACAGAGAGCAAGTTTCACCGAAGTTCATGGCAGGCAATTTACACCAATGGTACGAAAAATTGTGAGTAAAGTCATTAATCAAACTTTGTAACTACTTGTGGGACATACAATATTCAATGTAAATTTAATTACGCAAAGTTAAAGCACGGCTAATAACGATATTTAACATTATAATGCTAAGGATGGATCATGAAATTCCTCACTAAAATAATATTCTGGTACTATCAAAGATTTTAATTTTTAGTTATTTTTTTTTAGTTATTTTTTAACTGCATTATTCCGAAAGATCATTATGGATAATATAAAGGTTAAATTATAAAATCACAAAAATATTACTAAATGGAACATATACATATTTGCCGTATTCCTTTAACAAATGACATAAATAACATACATTTAAAATTTAATCTGAACAAAGTTGTTTAAAAAACCCAGTACTTATGATCTCTAAAACACGATTCTAGAAATCAATTTTTCTTTTGTGTTGAATGTTCTTTTAATCTATTCATATCTTTACAATCACATTGAGCATATTGAAATGATTTCTTTCTTGTAATAGAGCAGTATGACAGCAGTATGACAGGCAAAAAATGCAATTAATAAGGCATACAAAACTTTGTCCTCCCCATTACTGCCACTTATTTTATTATACATGCTAAGATGTAAATAGATTAAAAAATTTATAAAAACATGAGAAAAGAATCTTTCATACGTCGTTGTTACAGACGAAAAACAAAAATTTGTATGGGGACTGTGCGTGCGATCGCACGCCTCTCACAAAATGGTCTGATATAGGATAGTTCTGGAGAGCTAGGAAGAGGATTGTTCATCATCATCATCATCATCATTCTCGGCTTAACGTCCGTTTTCCATGCTAGCATAGGGTTGGACGGGGTATATTAATGACCCTCTTCCAATCTGATCTAGACTGTGTTAGATCTAAACTCAACTTCCTCTGTATCAAGTCTGCCCTTATAACCTCCTGCCAAGTCTTTCTCGGTCTGCCTCTGGGCTTTGCCCCAGGAACTATCAAGTCTTTACACTTTCTTAACCAATTATCCTCCTCCATTCTTTCCAAGTGCCCCAGCCAATTCAATCTTCTTATCTGGATAACATCTTTAATTCTACGGAGACTTAGCCTGCTTCTTAGCTCATCTGAACTCTTTCTGTCTCTCAGACTGGCATTACACATCCACCTAACCATTCTCATATCATTCCCTTCTGAACGGTCAAGATCTTCCTGCTTCACTGCCCATGTCTCACTACCGTACAACATAACACTTCTTACACAGGTCTCATACAACCTACCTTTTACCTCAATTGACAGGACTCTGCTAGTCAATAAAGGAAGTAACTCTCTAAACTTTTTCCAAGCAGAACCTATCCTGCAAGTAACACTTCTTCCAACACCCCCTTCACTGCCCAACATATCACCTAAGTAACAGAAGTTCTTAACTATCTCTAACGAGCCACTGTTGTACATCATTAAAGCTGGAAATACTTCATTTTCTATAATCTCACCTTTGCAATGCTTGCATACAAACTGTATGCCAGCTCTTAACCTGTACCATTTATTGGAATATCTTTAACCCTTTTTAGACCTGTGATCCATAGAGGTGCTGATGTTACTTATGTTATCTTAAAGTCAATGAGATTTTGCAGAAGAATTTAGACATTCGATCAATTTTTAAAGTTGCTACCTGCAACTTTAAAAATTGATCGACCTACATTAGAGAGTTTGTCAACCATAATAACAAGATCATCATCAAATGGATCAAGAAATCAAGGCAGTTGAGTGGTATACTCAAAAAGAAAGAAGCATCACCTGCCATCCTGTTGGAAACAATTAAATCAAAACTCTGTTATCTGTCACAAAATAAATTTTAATGCTCTTATCAAGTCACCCTTATAAAAAATGCAGAAAACAGGGGCTGAATGAGAAAAAATCCCTTTGTTGGTCCTTAATATTTGCAAGAGTTGGGAGGCACTGTAAGACCCCAAGAGGGATAGAGGGTAAAAGTCCCAAAACCTTTCAAAATGTAATTTGAGAGACTTTAAAATGTGTTTACATGACTTTTGTGTTTCTATATATATTCGATTTAGTGGTGGATAGATTTTAAAAAGAAAAGAAGACATGTTCGAAATACAGCATACAAACAAATCAACAGCAGTATTCAAACACATATATTCAAAAATAAAATGGCAGCCATGTATAGTGTAATCGATCAAAATGAAATTATTATCACTAATATAGTCACCTGACAGAGAAATTGACAAAAAAATGGTTAGTCATATGCCATATCTGATAGGCCATGATTGATCACTGATCATTATTTCTGCCCTGGCAGTCTGGTATATATAAGGTACAGATATGGAAACAGTTTCATATAAATAAAACTCTATAAAAGAAGCAGTTTCTAAATTCGAATTTTTGTAAAACAGAAATTGTTTTCAACTTTGGAAATTGTTTTTCGGTTTGGCTGGGGGTAAAATAGCTTGAGATGGAGGTAAATGTGATTAGAACTTCCGTAGTAAAAGAACCCCTAAAGTAACCCAAGTTCCATATATTATTTTTAAGGTTATTGTTAGGGCTTTCTATTGGTCAAAAGATTATAATGCAGAAACCCAAAGTAGCTTATGAAAGCTGAAAAAATGAAATTGCTTCCCGTATTGAGAAACTATTTTCTGTTTTTACACAAAAAAGTTTTAGGATATGGAAACTGTTTCTCAACAGGAAAACTGTTTTCAAATCTGTACCTTATCACAATGAACTGCCTGGGAATAGACTGCTGCTAGCTAGCTACACAAAGTTCGATATCCTAGAGAAATGACTTGTGCAACCAGAAGCTACATAAAATTATTTTATATAATATAGCTAGCTAGCTCTATAGCCAGCTATAGCTAGAAAAAAAAGTGCAGCTAGCTAGCTAGCTAGCTATATAGCTAAAATAGCCATCTAGACTTCTTATGCACTTTGGCAGCGTTAATGTCGTTAATGAAACAAAGCAATTGCATTTAGTTCCCCTTTAAAACATTTCCTAATCATTGTTAATCTTCGATTAGATAGGATTGGACTGGTTATAAATATGTTATGTTTTTTACCTTTTTGGGGCATGATTTTTAAAGATTAACCAACATGGCGCATATATAGCGACTTCTTGTTATGTCTGGCAGTCTGTGCAACAACTACACAGATCCATACCGAAACAGCCCTCCGGACGACGGGTGTGACTCCGCTCCCATTGTGTCATCAATAAATCTTTGCCAAAAAAGTCTAAAATATACCACAGATTTGCTGTATAGCAGGAAACAAAAAACGTTTATAGTTTCAAGCTGGAACTGCGAAAAAGAAGAAGCAGACGAGCGGGATGATTAGCGCATCTTACGAACTTGGGGGGTCATAATAAATATAGATTTTTAGATTTTTTAGACGAAACCAGGTTAAACAAGCACCTGGGAAGAAGATTTGGAAGTTTGGCTTTTTATTTTTTATTTAATCTTTCTTCAGCCTAAAACTGTTCTTATCTCGTTTTTAGAATTTTTAATTCATTTGACAGCACATTACAATTCTGGCAACCTTTTGCCTGTTTATACATATTTTCCAAAATCGCAACAATTGATTCTGTAAAAAATTCTCCTGCGCTTTTCTGCAGGAAAAAAATCAATAAAATTTTAGCCATTGTTCTTATTTTATTCTTCTTTTCAGCAATCCTCAACCTCATTGTTACTATAATATATATAAAAAAATTTATAAAAAAGCGTATTTTAATTTTTTTTAACTAAAAGTGTTCTACTAGTAAAATGCCACGATGAAATACCGATTCTTTATAAAAAGGCTGTCGCTTCTTTTTTTCCCTGTTTACAGATCATCGTCACAAATTCGTCTCTGGGACTTTTTTTCTGGCATCCGATATCAGAAAGAGAAAAAGAAGCCCTGGGGTCTATTTCTTAGCAGTAGCACAAAGGTTGACGCACACTCCTGAATAAACTCGCGTGCAATGTGACCAACTGTCACTGAACGAATTCTGTCGACACGTGTAATTGTTACTGCACAGTTAGATGGATATACTTAAGAGAAATTACGCTTGTTTTTGTTTTATTGCAACAAGTGCTCCTTTGAACATAATCATGAGTTGATTGGTGCATTTTCCCATTTTCCGTTGTGATCCCGAACTCGACAATAGAATTTAAATTGCGCGTTCTCACACGAATTTGAAGAATGATGGAAAATAGCACAAAAGCAGTTTCGACTGTTATGGGAAAACAAGTCACGTGATAAAAATTAAAATATTCTGACTTAGCAATATCACGTGACAATGTGCGTTCATCGTAGCTAAAAAAATTTTATCCTGTAAAGGAGTTCGACATTACCAGGATCAAAAGGATTAAGGACTTGACGCCTACAAAATTGAAACAATTGAAGGGGTGGGACAGCTACGAATAAAAGCATGGCCCCAAAAATCATCATTAGGAGGAAAATAGTCATCAATTGTTGTTGTTGTTGTCGTTGTTGTTGTTGTTACTGTTTTTGTTTTGTTGTTGTTGTTTTGTTGTTGTTGTTGTTGTTGTGTAGTACTGCGCTGCACATCTTCGTATTTTATTGTGGTAAGTGCATCTTTAAAAGTCTTAACAAAGAAAATGGCATAACAAGCTGGCAATAAAATTTCCCTTGCCCTATCAAGGCTTTGAATTTACTGAAACACCAGTCCTACCCAATTAGTACCAACAGGACAAGCAATTTCTAACATTCACGTTTTAAATACTGAAGTCACTACCTATTAATACTGTTTTTTATTGAATGGTTTATTCATGCAAATTTTAAATTTCTGAACTACTTTGTGTTGATAATATGTTTATGAATTTTTTTGTTAAAACCGCTGAATCAACTGCATCCTTTTCCCTCACCAAGATGGTGCAATGTCGTAAAGACATCGGCGATGGCTAGGACTTGGGCCAAAGAAGAATGACGATTTTGATTACAAGTTTTGATAGTAAATAGAGAGGAAGAGATAAACAGTGATATATTGTAAACATGTGTTCTTATTTAACCTATTTTCCCGTCATTAAAGATGGTTAAACACCTACACAAATATTGACTTTTCAATTACAGGTTTTGGCGTTTGTGCTTCACATTGCCTGCGCTCCCATGTGGTTTCAGTCGATAGGAATGCCTAGGTATTGCAAGTCTTTTATGACAGCAAGGTTCTGGTTGGTACGGTAATGGCTAGTGGAGTTGGTGTTGTGCGTATTATCAGTAGATCTTTCCGAAACAGTTGTACGAGCTGCATTTCTGATTAAGTTTTGTGTGCGATAGTAAATATCTGATGTTTTTGGGCAGTGCTACGAGCAGGTTCTTCTCTTAAAACTTTCCTGATATTTTTGTCACTTTGAGCGTGTTTTGAGTCAGGGTAAGTCAGGAAGTTCTGGGTACAGAAAGCGATATTTTACAGAAACAGTATTTTCAAAATAGTACCTTAAATGTAAAAATGGAGTCTTGAATATGAACAAACAATTGATGAATAGAAACACAATTCTTGCATACGATAGGTCCAACCTCGATCCCGCGACCTGTTGTCTTCTTTTGCATATCGGACGACGAGACAAACATGACCAATAAACGCAGCGCCGAAGAGATACAAAAGTCCAGTGGACGGGATTGGAAAAGTTTATTATTAAATATAAATAAACAATTCTTGAATATGAATAGACAATCCTTGAATATTGCACCGTTTGGACAACCATAAAGAAGGTCGGGAAAAAACGCCATAAGGCCGGAGTAATAAGGGTCAACAAACGAGCTGCTTTCATCACGGCCCGTGTGATAATAAGCATTGATTTTTTTAATGAAGGGTACTTTTCCAGTGAAAGACCTTAACGGAGAGGAGATGTTTGTAATTCGCTACAGCCAGAAAGATCCTTCTTTCCTATGTTTTTTCCACCTGCTTTCGCTTCGAGCAGGGGGGGATGTTGTTTTGTTTATTTAAAGTTTTCCTTTGCAGAGGTATAACAGGTATATCCTTATATATTATTATATTAAATATAAATTTTTGTCTTTTTCCTCCTATGGTTGATAAATTTAGTCATTTCCTAACATTTTTTGCTTTCTTATAAGCGCAGTGACATATCAAAAAGCGAAAAAGAAGTATTAAAAGAACGACATTGGCCATTTCTTCACAAAAACATTTAGTCTTTCCCTGGAGAAGCTTATCACATTAAGAACACATGCGCACTGAAAGAATTATCGCAAATAGAGAGAGATTGGCATCACAACTAGCTGATATGGAAAAAAAAGGTTGTTATTAACAATATCTCTTTTAAAAGATTTCAACACTGGCTATGTGAATGTTTAAGTCAATTATTAAGAAGATGGAAATAAAAATATTTGAGACTTTTTTGAGACTTTTATGAACAAAGCTTAAAAAATCTTAACACATTTCAGATTAAATCAAAAGTACGGAAAAAATTTTCAGGGAGTCCACTCAATATTAACACCCTTATGTGGGTGCCCACAGATTTGAAATGTTATAATTTTTGGGGATTTTAGAAGAAATTAGGGTCAAAATTTAGAAGAAAACGTATAAATTTCATTCTGCCTGTCAATGTAAACAATTTTAGATTTTAGTAGTTTTAAGTCCAAAATAGTATTTATTTATTTATTTACCTAAGAGGCTGTCGTTTGTTTATTTGCTGACACTAAGTTTGATACAAACCAAATGGTACCTGAACAAACTGTAAAAAATTAATGCTAATTTTTTTAAAGAACAGTTCTTAAACTCAACCATGCCATTATTTTGAAAAATCTATTCTGGTTTATCATTTAAGCCTAAAATTGCAAACACTTTCCTGACACTAAAAAAAATGTCATTTCTGGTATTTTGACAACATTTAAAAAATTCCTGACAATTGGTGACAATTCCTGACAAAGTGAACACGCTGATTTGTACTTCAAATATAAAGAAAATGTCATAACATAATATTTGCTTCTTCAGGTTAAATTACACTTCAACAAAATGAGACGTTCTTAATTGCGCAAAATTTTTCGCACGGATGACTTAAAGCGTTTTTGTCTGCTGGCGATTTTTTGTACAAGTAAAAATTCGTCAAAGCAGTATGTTTGATCCACAAAATTTTTCCTTTTTAGAGAAGTACATAAGGTGTGTACAATTAATTAATCATATTAGCATATAGCATATAGCAGACATTCAATCCACCCTGTACATAGCGAAAACTTAGTTTCTCTTTTATCAACTTACTTTCATTAGTGTCCGGTATGTACCGATTGGATGCTCAGTGAGTAAGCGTCTTTAAAAAAATTAGCAAATAAAAACACACTCAAAAATTAAGTTTTTTAGGTATGTAAACCGAATAGAACAGAAACGAACGATAAAAAAAACGTAATTACGAGATAAAAAAAAAGGAAGCATAGAATTAGTTAAAGGAATTCAAAACCGCACAACTCAAGTTCACAGCAAAAATTAGACCTTACAAATTCTGCATGATAAAAACAAAACTTCCATGAGTGTTTTTCTGTAACAAAAAATATTTAGAACACATATATAATAATAATATACATATTATAAAATAATTAGTTATGTAAATAAAAATTACACTGACATATAGAAAGCCCAGCAGCAAAACAGATATAAGTTTGCCATCTTTGTCAAAAATTAGAGTGGCTACAAAGTTAATGAAATATTAAAGCAATAAGAACATAAATTATTAACGAAATAACGACGCAAGAACAACGACGGCAACGAAGACAAAGCCGGCAACGACAACGGAGTCAGCAACAACAAAGACAACGACAAAAACATGACGAAATTAGCAAAAACAACGACGGCAACAAAATGAAGTCGACACTAACGATGAAGTTAGCTACTGCAACAACAGCGACAAAAAATATGACAAAATCGGCAACAAAGACGTCGGCAACAACAATGACGTCGACAACAACAACGACGTCGACAACAAAAACACCAAATAAATGTTATTTATACAGTTACTCTATATTTAAATGTTGTAATTGTTTCTTAAATAATAAAAATTTGTAATACTTGCTAACTCGGTGAAAACTAACAAAGTTAGGGCTGTGCTTACATTATGCAGTCAATCGTACTAAATAAGTGTTTTAAAACAATTAGATTTCTGAGGCTTTTACTGTTTGGTTATGCAATAAGATGTCAAGATGTCGAGTTTGCATCGTAAACATGTTGCCAATTATTCGCGATTAATGCCGATAAAATTTTTAATAATTTTATTTTCTTAGTCTTCCCCGAGTTGTAAAATATACTGTAATTTGCTACCACAGCAGCAAACAACAAGTCATATTAAAAAGTGAAATTATTTAACGTCAGTTACGCTTTTTAAACAATTCATCTTTATACTAAATATTTCTTTACCCATTAAATAGAGTCTAAAATCTAATAACGCCTGGGTTAGCAATCAAATTAAATCAAGTACACGAAGAATGATACAATTATGTACACTTTTTAGTGTGAATGACAAGTTGGTATCATTCTCAACAGCATACTAATCCCAACTAAAAAAGTTCGGGAAATGTTATTACATTATTTTATTACATATGCTTCTTTCAAATGTGCATCCTGTGAGCTGTTAAAAACACGTATATACACACTAATCGAAGTCTCAATAGTCTTTTTACTTTTATTTACACGTTGCTTCAAGTGCTTTTAAATACGAAAAACTCGATCAAGAGTGGCTGTCGTCGCTTCATACTGCATATGGAGCAGGTTTCTTTCACGGCACGGCCGACATGGAAAAAAAGTTTTTCAGCTGGGTTGATTACCAAAAAGCGTCAGTGTAGCAGATATCAACTAATTGTAAATTTGTCAAATTTTTCTAAAAAACAAAGCATTAGTTAGTTTACGCGTTTTTACAAACAAACGTACTGGATGACGGACAGCGGCTAGTAGTATAAATATAGATCCTTTGAGTCTATTTTCAGAAAGTTACGCGAGGGCAAAAAAATTGCAAAATTTTGCGTAAAACACTTTCGTGAATTGTAATTTTAGGATAAATTTTGCGTAAAAAACTTTTGCGAAAATTAAAAATCACTTTATTTACAAAGGAAAATCGGGATTTCTGAGAAATGTTTGAAGCACCAATAAAGAATCCTCCCCAGGAAAAGGGCGTTTTTTTTTTGCAGATTTAGAGAAGTACAAAAAAAAAAACGTCATGCCCATTAAATGTGTCTGTTACGCAAAATAGTAACTCTAGTAGCGAGACACACAAAAAGCGGTAAATAAAGAATAGGCAAACTCGTTTTACATAAAATTACTGCAAGGCGCATGGGTTGATAGCCAATACCACATTCCACGGGTGCGACAACAAAATGTACACCATTTATAAAAAGACTAGGTCGAATTTCTACTCCAGAACAGAACAGATCAATATCTGACATTTGATTGGTCATTCTGTTAATTATTCTTTTGTTTCAACTAAACTTAATTAAAGCCAATTAAAATATTAACTACTTCTTCATATAGGAAAAAGAGCTTTTTTGATACAGCTTCTCCCTTTCGAAAAATCAATGCTTAAATGTCCTTACGAGTTTCTAACGAAGAAACAGCTAATATTATTCTGCTTTTTTTATTTATAATTCGACACAGGAAAATTGGAATACGACGGACTTTTTTGTTCGTATCGTAAGAAAACAAACACAGCACCCCTTCTCAATATTGTGAAAAAACCTTAAGAAAACTGTCAATTCAATGTCCGAAAAAAATAAAAATACCGTTCCAAGGGGTTCTACCATCCACAGAGTTCTTACAAAAGTCAGTGGCAAGTATAAAGCTTTTATTGAAATTCGATGAGATAAACGACCCACAAAAAGCAGGAGAATTTTTACCTTTAAGTATTCATAAGTAAGCTCAGACAGCTTTGTGCTGTTCAAGTTCAACACGCGTAAATTTTCCAACAGAATCAACGCATTCAATCCTTCATCAGTGATGGACGTTTCGCAGAGGTTCAGACTTTGTAAATCTCTCAGATTTTCTGATATCAGGAGCAAGCCATCGTCATCAAACTGAAAGTAGAAGAAAAACAGAAGTAGTAGAAAAATAGTTCCAATTGGTTACAAAACGGAAATGCCGCATTCGGAGAAAATTGGGACGATGACTAGACTGGTGAATTCAAAACAAATTCAAAACAAAAGCTGCTTTACATTAGTACCATTTTAGAACCAAATTAGTCCAACACAGCTGCGTTCGAAATCGTAATGATCAACGAGTAGACCGAATATAATTATTCAATCACAACTCATACTTTCTCCCTAAGTACCATTTTTGGTCCAAACTGGTCACAGGACGAAAAAAATGCTGCGTTAAGTGCTTTTAAGTTTTTCTTCAGCCTTCTTAATGAAATTATCAACAAACCTTTTTGTGGTAAGAAGCACGCTTAATTAAGTGGATTCTTCTATGTGTTTAAATTACTACTTTTAAAATGACATAAAACAAGGATTAACACTAAGCAAAAAAAAAAGATTTTGTCACATCGATTGAAGTACCTTAAGGTTGATTAATTTTTGCGAAGGTTTTTTTCTCGCAAGATCCACAAAAAAACTTTTCGCGAAGATTAATTTTCGCGAATTTGTCATGTTGAAATATTTCGCGAAGAACTTTTTTTTTCCAAATAAACTATTTTAAGATTTTTGGCAAAGAATTATTTTTCAAATTTAGTATTTTTTCGCAATTTCATTTTATTTCAGGCCTGTTTATTAAAATAGGGTAGTCCTTGACTGAACTTGCTTATATTATAGGGGCTGTCTAATACTTTTACCAGATACAAAAACTAAAATTTAATTTCAGCGAAAAAAACAATTTCTAGCAATTTTGCGAATATTTATTTTCGCGAATTGACCTTTCCAAAAAAGCTGACAAATTTTCGCAAATATGGACACATTTTGCGAAAATTAAGTTTTACGAAAAATAATAAATTTAAGGTACAGGGAAAAGTTTACGAATAAACTTACTGGTGTTCCCCATAAATTCAAATGCAATAAGCTCGGCAGTTGTATGATGTATTTGGCTGACTCACTTGTCACTCTCGTGAAAGCAAGATTTAAACTTCGAAGATTACCAAATGAGTCACTTTTTAACAACTGGATTAAATCTTCATCCTGAAACAATAAACTATGGTGTACAACGCTTGTTCAAAGTCACATCGAAATGAAAATTTGGTATCAAAACTACTTTTAGAACACCACCCACAGAATGGATAAAAACAACGTACATCCACTAAAACTGTTTTCCTAATTACTTCAGAAAACGTAAGACTTTGATAGAAAAATGTCTCAATCACTTGAGAAAACATGAGACATAGATAGACAACTTTCATATAACATGAGAATTTAATAGACAAATATCTCAATCACTTCATAAAACGATAAGACTTTAGGACTTTTCCCCCTGCCAAATAAGCATTCCCTCTGAAAGTTAAAAAAAATTACTCTCCAGTAAAAGAATGCAATATGTTAACTCACTGTTGATTGTGATGGTAAGGTCAATTTATACGGACCGCCAGATTGCTTCTAAAAGATAAACAAACTAATACAAAAAGCGTTTAACATCAACCAACGTCTCAGTAAACTTTTTAAAACAGATTAGTCCCTTTTTATTTTTGTGAGACCAAATGCACAACAAGTTCACTTGATCACTGTACGTACCATTTCTATAAACTTTGTGCGTTGCAAGCAAAGTTCCTCATACTGCTTCCGACCTTCGGATGAGCTCTGCAAGGCAGCTACAATTTCCAAACTTTCATCTTCAGTACCGAGTAATTCAAAGTTTAACAATGATATTAGCGCCTGAACAAAACGAGATGAAAAGTGAATGTATTTCATTTAGTGTATAAAAAGGAATAAAGGACTCCACAAGAAAAAACTGTGCAGGGCACCCTGAAATTCTTTCACAGTTCAATATCCGGGTTGCCTGCAATTTTTAAACACCAAAACTGCCGGACTTTCAAGAAATTTTTTTAAACAAATTAACTATAAATGCCAGTTTATTTTTCAAGATAGTGTTCGAAAAAGTGTTATGAACCATTTGGATTAACACCTGCTTCAGGCTGTAACAATATAAATAATAGCTCAAAAATAAAGGGCTAACTTAAGATAAGTTAATACCTTGAAAACTCCCATTTAATCATTAGAATCAGCATTTCACGGAAGTTTTGAAATTTTTTAAAGGTTTTTTTTCCAATATTATTATTAAAAATGTCGTAAGACTTTCTTCTAAATCAATCCAATTTTTTAAGGTTTTTCCAGGCGCTGGCCACCCGAAAAATTATTTTTAATTCTCACTTCGAAGAAAACTATACAGAACTATAAAAACCAGCACGGATTACTTATTTTCATTTTTTGCACTAATTTCTTTAGCATACTTCAGACAAAACTAATCTTCGAATCTATATATTAATACGCCTTGTGTGTGTGTGCGCACGGTGAGGCCACGTCACACAAATCACAGGTCACTTTCTTACGACGTGGCGTTACGCTAAAATTTACCAAGTTAAAGAAAACGCAAATCAGGGGGTTACTATATAAATATTTAATTCTCTTTTCTTATTTTTTTTTTAAAATAAAACTCTTTTTCCTTACTCATTAAAACTAAATTTTATTTTAATTTCAAATGGTTTTATTTGTTTTTTTGTTGTAAAAGCCCCGCTGGTCGTTTGGGATAGAATAATTAAATTTTACCCCCGGTTTACCATGTGCGCGCCGTATCTCACGGAAACAAAGTTTATTAACTGAAAAATGAAAACCGAAGCGAAGAAAGTTGTCTCTTTTTCAAAGCAATCCTGAAAAAAGTTATTTCAAACAAGGTTTACTCATCACGAGGTTAGATTAACGCTTATTTGTTTCTTCTATCTTTTTTGTGTTCTGGGACCGAAGTTGCTTTCTTTTAAAAAAACTATCGAATTCGAATGATAATTCGAATCTAAGAAGTAAAGAACAAAACTGTTGTCATTGTAGAGCGACTGTTGATGTCGAGCGAGAATAAAAAAAGTTTATGTTGTTGCCAGAAATATTTGTTATAAAGAAGAAAAACGTACGATGATAAAACGTCAAAAAGAGAACTGATTGGAAATGTATCAGACAATTGTAGCTAGCTATACATTTTCAATTTGTTTTCTTTGGGATGAAGCGAAGTTTAATAATCGAAGTAAAAAACTGATTGGTCTTTTATCCACAGACGCTAGCTAACTGAGAAAGCCAAAGAAAGGCAGGTGTGTTGTTTAGTTTATCTGGTAAAGAGATAAGTTTAGGTGTGTAACGTTTTTTTTAACCGTTTTAACTTTCAGAGCTCAGCTTTTCCTTTAAATTTTTAGTTCCTTGTTGCGTCTTGAGCTTAAATGCGTTTTCTTTTGACACAATTTTTATAAGAATCTAAAATGTAAAGCGACGTTTTGAAGCCGTTTACACGCTTCCAGCTAAACTTTCCCCTTAATATGAAGTTAAATATGTTTTGTCTTTAGCCTGAACATATTTAACATTTTTTGTAAGAATATACTCTAAACAATTGGTCAGAATATCCTAAGAATATGTCTAAGCTTGGTTGTTTCTTTTAATATTAAAAATTTGTATGACTGAACCTCTTTCTCTCCAAAACAATGGGCAAGTACACCAGGGAAAGCTAAGAACATGAAGGCGGAAACGAAAAAAACACTATTCTTATAAAATACAGCGTGTATATAATAGAGAAGATTTTATATAAAATGTTGAAAGTATTTTTTTGTTGTTACTGTTTTTAACGCTACGAAGTGGTTGATGTCGTTATAATAAACCTTAATGTAAACAAAGTTAAATCAATGTTTACATCTGTTACGTTACCGTTTAAAATATTATTCGATTCTTCAATTCGAAAACACTGCATTGCTATCATGCACTGCACGTTTGCGCATTGGGAAGGTTGCTATATGTAATAGACTAAATAGCTAATTTGGTATGATGCGTTAGAATCTGTACGTTGTGGAAACTTTGCAATAACCTTATTTGTGTGACTTATCGATTTTTTCTAATGTCTGGTATACCATTTTCCCTTTTATATTTCGGGCATGGCAAAGCAAGTAAATAGTTTTAACAGATTTGTTAGCCACCTTTGATTTTGTTAAACTTTTTGCATTTTTATGTTGCTGGACATGCTTATATTTTTAAGCGTTCTGTTTCAGCGGGTACAAATATAACGCAGATTGTGAGAAACTTCAATCCCAGGGTTTTTTTCTCTTTTATTGTTATTTTTTTATTGCTGCACATATTTATTTTTTTGGACGTTTTGTTCTAGTGGTTATAAACTAGAATAATACAAATTGTGACTTTTAAAAATTCATATTACTGTGTTGTATGTTTTTGTTTGGTATCCCTTACATCGGTTTAATGAGAGATTCAGTGGATTCCCCCACGGGTATTCAGCTAGTATTCTATTACTTGCTTTGTGAGGACTGTAGATACAGATATAATTTTACCTCTATGCAGTATTTGTCATCTCTTATGGCCATCAATGTAAACAAACTTTTCATATTGTTCTTCATCGTGGCTAACACTCTTTTTCTTTTGTAACAACAGGGAACCAGATAAGACATCTAAAAAAAGGATGAAGAAAAATAATTGCATCTTCACGAGTTTTGATTGGCTAAATCTATCTGAAATCAGAAATTACAAGACAAGTACTTTTTATAACTATAACATCAATACGTCTACCATTATGCAATACTATGTTTTACTTATGTATTTGTAAATAGAAAAATAAAACAACAACAACAACAATTGGAAAAATTATTGAATAATTCAAACTTCCCTGTTGGTTGGGATTATTTTAGGTGTAGTAGTTAATAAGACTGCAGATCTGAGATCCATGTAATAATTTTTTTTTGTAGATTAGTGAGTATTTATATTATTTCTAGCCAGTAGCCTGTGGAAAAATCGCCTTATATCACATCGTGTGCATCTCGATATTTGCAGTACTATTTTGCGTAACACACAGACGGTTATCATATAGATGTTGCTGTCTGTGAGGTAAAGATGGTATCCATGAGTAGCAACTGTCGAATTTTCCACAGGTTCAAAATGTACTCAACAAAATAACATGAATCTATCTCGTTGCAGTAATAATTTTTTTGTTTTCAGTGACTTTTTTGGACGTGTTGCAACAAATTTTTGGGTTATGGGACACGATGGAATTTTTACATGCGCGTGCAATGTATCATGTTACATTAAATGCACATGAAAAAATGTCTTCGTGTCACCCTAGCTTCAAAAAAATATATAAGCTCAACAATTTAAGTTCAACATCGTTTATCCCCACAAATTCCCCTTAATTACCTCAATAAAAATAGCTAATTTGTTGTTTAACAAGTGCTATGTAACAGCATTCGGAAACCCACATAGACAGTACTCATGTATCATTATAGCGAAACAGGATTTCTTGTTTCCATTGACAGAAAAAACTTATGCAGCAAATTTAATATCACAACTTGCATTTGTGTGTTTCAGATTTGTTTTTATTCAATCAACCTGTTGAATGTTTAAAAAAGATGTGAAATGTGTTCTGCAAATTAAGTAAAAGGTGTATTGTAATTATAATCTTTTTGATGACCTTAAACACTTGAGAGAAAATTATGGTTGTTGGATGAAAGACAAAAAAAGAATTAACAACCATTGTAAATTTATAGATGCTTGAAAAATATGTTAAAACAAAACAAAACAAAAATAAACATAAAATAATTAATTCCAGTAACATCATTAACAATTATTTAGATTTGACAAAACGAGACATTCTATTGAGATACGCTGAGATCTTTTTCCACATAAGATAACTTCCTTAAGAAGTGTTCACATTTCAATAACGCCTCTATTCCAAGATATAACTAATTTTGTAAGGACCAATTTCCCTGTTTCTGACCTGATTTCTAAAAGACTTTGTTTATATATGGTGTCTCTTGTAATAATACCCTATCTGTGTACGTCAGTCTGTACCAGGTGAAGTCCAATATATTTTTATAATATCCCTATAAAAAATTTCTGTTTAATAAAACTATTGTTCACGTTTTTGATTGGCTAAAAACAGGCTATATAATAATCCATAAAATAAATCAACATAAGTAGACCATTGCTATGATTCCCTTGATTAGCCAATTATAATGAGAACATAAATATTGTTACACAAAAGAAAAGGTGCTTTATCGGGTTTTTTTATCTATTTAGTTATTAAAGAATTATTTTCTGGGTTAATTTTTATATTTGAAAGAGCCTTAGACGTTGTTAAAATTAATATTTCTACTTTGTTGAAACTAACAAACTTTTTGACAAAGTGAGTGATGAGTTTATTTAGCTGTCTTTTTTCATTTTGCAGTGATTTTTTCATGGGACTAAATACAAGATTTGTAATACTTTACAAAATGAAGATGAGCTGATAACAGGCACATAACATGCTTTTGATGTGCTGAATCCAAAAATGCAGGTTGAAAAGCCTAAAAGGTTCAAGTCACTAAAATGGTGTTGTTCTTTTTTTCTACACACGTTTTGACATTTTAACAGAACAAATGCAAAAACATTAAAGTAAGGTGATTAATTTTTGCGAGAACAAATTTTTACAAAAAATAATTTTTGTTGGCAAATGCTACTATTTTGCGAATTTTGTAAAAAAGGATGTGATTACATATTACTTCTCCATACTGATTTTTGAGTTTGTTTATGTAGAAAACATAAAATAATGACTACTGAATTACATAATATATTTGGTTAAATCAGAAAAAAATAGTGAATTAAAAATTTAAACTTCATAGAAATTATTTTGCGAATTTTGCGAATAACTGGTTTTCTAATAATTGCGACATGAACAAAAACTCACAAAATGTGCAAAAACATAATTCCCGAAAATATGATATATTTGATGCATTTCTAACATGAAGCTTCATGCTTGACCAAGTTAAAACAAAAAAATAAAAACAAAAACTACTATTATTCCGGTATTTATTTACTAACAATACTTATACAAAAATGTTGCTTAACAAATGTGTCCTGTTATAAAAAAAAATACAATTTAAAAAAAGAACACACAAAATTTCGATTCATAAACTGTTCTCAGATTGTGTGGGTAAAAAAGAGTTTAATACTCTCTTATGGATATAAATTTTGACCTTTGGCGATGACCACGACAAAAATTGCCATGATTATGTGATTACAAGTCCATAATGTTTGATTGCAACTGAGACTCCTTGTTGAATTTCAAATTTAAATTAAAATCCAAGAAATAAAACCTATTTAAACTAACTGGGTTTAAAGATTGAATTTTTTATCTTTCTTTATAAAATTATTAGAAATTTCTGTAGCATTTGTATACGTTAGTTCAAATCTTCTGGTCAAGTTATCATGTACGTTAGTTCACTTCTGCGATATGTTCTTGTAAAGTATTCTGGATAACACCCGCAAACGAACGTGCCATAGTTTGCCCCAATATCAGTGCACAAGGTGGCATCTCTTAAACAATTTGGAAACTAAATAAAAATAAGTGACCCTTCGTAGATATTTCACAAAAACATCTCATAAAAGGGAGTACAAGGACTACACTTGGACTTTAGTACACTTATTATTCCAATAAACTCAGCATTTACATTTGCATAAAAATTACCACTGCATATATCAGTCGGATTCTCTGCCATTTCTTCTTTTTCAAAATATTGAAAAATTCTCTTAGTGTTCTTGTATACTGTATTCACACCAGCACATGTTCCATAATTTTCGCATTGCTTGCAAAAATTCAGAGGCAACTACACAAGTTCTAGGTCAAAGTCCCACAGAACTAGGTCCCCATACAACTTTATAGTGGTTCATACTTGGTCTACCAATAATGTACACCCATTATGCAATTTTTTTTACTGTTCTAGTGTTAAAGTAACTTTACTCAAATCTTGTTCATTCTCAGTCTACGTAATAGATTTGAAATGGGGAAACAGGATAAAATGCCTGACAAGAAATGAATTAATACGCAAAAACGGGGCAATTAATAATTACTTTAAAAGTAAAAAGAAAGCTTTATAAAATATTTAAATGCAATTAAAAAATTCTGTTTATGAAGAAACACCTCTGATCATGAGATATGATTGAAGGAAAATCTAGTGTCTATGATTTTCATTCACAAAGGACTTTGTTATGCTAAATAAAGTTGAATAATAGCAGTTTAAAATATCAATGGTTGTGGTGTTCATCCTGGTGTATATATTATGTGAAAATTGGTAATAGTAGGAAAAAGAAAAGTCACAGTTTGTTAAGTATCTATATGGCCATGTGACTTTATTAAATTAAGACTACCAATACACATCTATTACACCATAAAGGTATTTTAGACTCAGGAGTGTTTAAATTCTTGTATTTTGCCGATTTGTTACTGAAAATTCTTTTTGTACGAATAATGCTCTCTGTCCCTAAACAGAAAATTAAAAATTCCACACCCTTTCAGTTTAATATGAAAATCCAATTAACTTGTTAATTAAATTGTTCATTCATTGTCTATATTATTCCCATCCTTTAATTAAAATTAACAAATAGATTAAATAAACAATAAAAAGAAAAATTTTACATTCATGTAATATAAAATTTATGTCATGCTTTTTTTTTTTTATTTAGTTATTTGTAATCCCGTGCATATCAGTGAATTTTACAGCTATTCTACTGACACGCAGAGGGATTTATAATTTCTACATCAGCACCTATACAACTGTTCGGTATTTAAAAAAAATTTCTTTCTAATTAACATCGGTTTGTTTGCACTAGTATTGTGATGCCATAGTTTAAGTTAATTATAATTTAAATTAATTATCACAAGTTTTAAATCAGGTGGGATATAATGGTTTCACATGTAAATCTATTTTTTTTCATTCTTTTAAAGTTGCTCATCTTTCTTATCACAGTCAATATTATTAACACAGTTTGCCTTAGTGCCATGGTAGAATGTCAGGATAGTAGGTAATATCGACTTTACAATATTTTAGTCAGGGGATTTAACTGTTACAAAAGCATTAAATAATGGCGATAATCTTTTAAATTTATTTCACCAGTCTTATCTACCTAATTCGTATGTTTACTTAAATCAGACATTGCAAGTCTGGAAAACTAAACCACTTTACATATAGTCTACTCGTAGTAAACCACTAGTTAAATTTGAATTCTAGATATTTAACAGGAAATAAACATTATTATAGTTTACTTTTTTAAAAAGTTCTCACCTTATCAATTAAACAATTCTATTCTTAAAAAATGTGTTTTGATGTTAGACTTACAAAGCATAATTTTTCCAATTAAAAATATAAATAATAATAAGAAAGGCAAACAAGAAAACAAAAATTCTTTTAGCATCATTTTAGGAATGGTACTTACCAGGGTCGAAAATAATTTCCCATCATCATGACAACAAACACCACCTGGACCGAAAAGATGAATCCATCCATTTTTTTCTTCTCGTATTGGTAAAATGCATTGATGAACCTGTTGGCAAAACTAGCTTTAAAGCAGGCTATGTAACGGCAAACATATGTAACTTATACATATGTATGAAATATGTAAAAATATAACATATGTAAAAAATTTAGTTAAACTTTAGGCACCCTAATGCAGCAACACTTTAGGGTAAACAAATGCAAAATATCTTTATCAAAATAGTCAGCAGTAAAAAAGATTTCCAATCTACAACCAAAATGCATTCCAAAAAACATTTCGTATGTTATTTTCAATTGTTTGCATTTTGAAATATCTACAAAATTTCATATACCTCACAACGTTTATCCATTGCAAATGTCTTTACCATATGACCAAGAACACTAGTAAAGAAATTCAGGTGTAAATGCACAGAGTAGAAAATAAAAAGTAGCTAATAAAAGAGATAAATAAAAAAATTCTTGAAAAAAGTGTGTTGTTAAAGATGAAGGTACTTGACTTATCTGCTTATAAAAAGTTACAAAACAGTCAAACCATAGAAATCGACTTGCCTATTAAAATATGGATCTTCCAGAGCTCTAAAAAAGATTTTTTAAACAAAATCAGTTTGACCTTCACATTGCTCTAGCTTTTACTTAAAAGATATGCAGGCATTAAAAGGGAAGTGTACAAAGACCCAACTCTTTTCAAAAAACGTTGTACAAAAATCTTGAGATTTAATGATTCGTTGGAAGCCTGTAGAAATCCACGGGAATTGAACCCTTGCTACTCATAGCCACCATCTTGGTTTACAGACGAAAAGTCAGATATTATAATATAGATTAAATCAATGAACACCCACTTCAGCTTCAAACTGCTCTAGTCTGGTTATCGGTTTGTCCAAAACTTATGATTATAAACTTACTTTGTTGGAAATGGCACTGCTTGTAATATGGCAGCTAAATGAGGAATCCAGTCACTAAATTTACATCTAAAAATAAAGAAACAAAACAGCATGAAACTAAAAACCCAACAATTATTAATATTTCCAACTATTTGTTGATGGCATTACTTTCTACACACATGTATTCACCTTTCAAATGCGCAGACATGTTGTTTATTGTTTTGACATATTTATACGTTTGTATAATCTTCTCCGTGGATATTTTTTTTTTAAAAAAGTTGTACTTCTTGTCTTTTGTGCGTTATGTAGTACAAAGTTATTTTGGCAAAGATGAACAGACGGTACTCTATGTTTATAAAATACTTACAGGGATTCAAATACAACTTTAAAACAGTCTATTATAATTAGCTTGTCCTCTTCTGCCCTAAAAGTGAAAAAGCAAGTCAAATAGAAAGAACTAGCTAACAAAAAATAGCAATATATAAATTGACATGCTATAAAATAAAAACACTTTTGAATAAAAGTTTTCTACAAAAAATCAAAGAAAAATATTAAACTGTTTTCTCTCACATACAACATTGAGCATGGCAAACAAATTACAAAAAAACACAAAATCTAAATAGATGGTTAAATAATAATCAAAATTGCCAGGAAATACAATGAAATACAAAAAGAATGATTCAGATCATGAGATCAAACATTACTTACATTTCATCTTCTTCATAAACTGAATATATAGCTGCCAATGACACTGTCACTAAATTTGGCAAAACTCTCATGTGTGGGCATGTTTCGTTGGCAGTATGTAAACTAAATTAAAGCATATTTTCTAAATGGTTAATAAATTAAAGTATTATAATAACAAAAAAATCAGAAGGGCAAAATTCCTACAAAAAAGGCTGACAAAAATTTTTCCAACAAAATTCAGAGGTTTTCTAAAACGTGTTTTTAAATTTTTAGTTTTTATCATATTTTTTGTAATGTCATTTTTTTGATCTGTTGGGTAATTATTTTTTTTTTTTGTGGTTAAATTTCTTTCTAAATATTTTTTTAAAAAAAAAGGATATTGTTTATACTCCAATGCAGAAAATTATGCCGTTGTTTTTTTAACTAACATCATTTTTAGTCTTCTGCGTTATTTAAAGAAATATTATCCATCTGACAACTAAATATAATCATGTGAAGTTAAGAATTACCATAATCACTGATTTGTTTGAATTTGTATTTGTATCAGAAGTTTTTCTACAAAACTGTTGTTTTGCAGAGGGACGATAAGAAAATAATATCAAATTAAAAACATAATGTATACAGATTGTTGCAAGTAAAAAGACAACAAATAACTTGCAACTAGTAGAAGTTGTTTTTTTTCTGGTAAAAACAGCCAGAAAATTTAAACCCGCATATGTGTCAGATGCTTCGTTTTGAAGTAATAAAATAGCATGATAGGAACAATGCAATGTTTTTTTAAAAAAAAAACTTGTAACTTAAACAATTTTTTCCTGAGCAAACAAAAACTTACTCCTGCACAAACTCATGAATCCCTTCACCAGACTCATCACGGGAAAAAACATAACACAAATAATCTTGTGCGAACACGCGCAAAGATGGTGCTTTCCCAAAATCAGTGTTGTGTTTTAAAACTCGATAAACAGGAGGCAACAATAATTCACCAACTTCTACATGAGGATGATGCTTAATAATCTAAAATGACAATAAAGAGTATGTACCATATTTTCAATGTTGGAGTTTACAAATATTAAAACATAAAAATATATAAACAATGTTCGGTCCTCCAAGTTAGTTCCGTATAAATTAATTGGTGTTTAGTTTTAAAAAGAATTTCAATAAAACTTAATTTCGCTTAAAAAACAATTAACTTATATTACTCACAAAAATAAACTTTTATCACAAGAAAACATACAAATGCGCATAACATTGTAAGAAAGATAAACATGATCTACTTAACGGTTTAGACTTATTCAGCTCTCAAAAACCACACTGTGTTTTGCATGTTAGTGACCAAATGAAAAAAAAACACTTCTGGTGATAACAGTATAGTGGGGAAACTTCATATATCGATAGCAGCGAGCAAAACTCTTACTCAAAACACACTTATTAATTATGGAGATACTGTATAGTAATTACAGTGATTCTCTACAGTTAAAAATACATCTCCGTTTTACATGGCTGTAAGAGCAACGTTAACACTTACCCTCTGGAAGCATTTACACATTGATGGGGTAAGTGCCGTCATTTCCAAAATTGGTGATATAATCTAAAAATTTAACACCATATCTATTTTGAGAAAAAGTATGCCGAATTCTTTATAATCAAGTTAAAGTTGGTATGAGCTTACATTAATTAAAAATGAATGGCAGATCTAGCTAACAACCTGACTTACCTTTATAATTTCTGTCCGCAGATCATCTTTAATTTCATGGCCATGCTAAAAGGATAAAAACAATAGACAAAAATTATCATCATCATTACGATAATATCATAAGATAAACAGCATCTTCAGTACTAAAACAGCTGTTCCTTTTCAAAATCAGACATATAAAGATTATTATCAAAAACTCATTTTTACACACAAAAACCATAAGAAAAGAAAGCCATATGAGTGTACTTAAATGTAAGGTCCATATAGGCTAGCACACATAAACACACTGTTTGGGTTGCAACAGATAACTCTTATCCGTTTATGTCTACTTGTTACGTCAATTTTTTGTCATACTTATACTGCCATAACTCAATTAAAACTAACACAACCCAGTCAACAAGACAGTTTGATGTTGGAAATCGAGTTACTGCAAAAATTGAAAAGTTAAATTTGCCTGTTTGCTTTGTTAATGCAGCACAAAACATGTCAGCAACTGCCAAGTGCCGATGTGAATTAAAAAGGCTTAAAGTGAAACTAAATTTAAGTACTTTCAGTTTGATTTTGTTAAAATTGTAGTGCTTGTTTAAAAAAATACATAAGAAAAAAATAAGAAAGATGGTTACTCACATGTAGGAGCAAACTGGAAACAGAATTCAGAGGCATTTGAAACACAATTGGATCTGTGATGGGGTTTGTCATACAGAAATGAATCAGCTCCTTTAAAATAAAAATCAGCTGCTTTAAAAAAATACTCTACATAACATAAAATATGGATTGAATAGAAAAAAAAGGAGCTTTACACTGTTCTTGAATAAAAGTAGAATTTAAATGAGTTTTTACATCAATTCCTGACAGAAGCAAAAAACCTGAATTTTTGCCTTTTCCTACTCAATTACAGAAATTGATTATTGTTGGATCTAAGCTTGACATATTTAAAAGTGTTTTAATATCAAAAGTTTGTAAAATTAGGCATATATTGCTTATTAATTATTAATTTGATCATTGACTACAAAAAGTAATCTATTAGTAAAAACAGAAAACTGAAAATTATAAACTTTTTCTGGTGCCAATTGTATCCTGGGCACCTGATCAGGTGTAAGTACAAGTTATAATAGGCTGCTGAAGTTCGTACAGGCTCCTTCCTATCAGTACTAGTTTTAGAAATTTTTAAATTTATTTTATGTATTTTCTTATTCAAAAAATGATATTTTTCAGGAGGTTTCAGTTTTTCAGGATGTAAATGGCTAACCTGAAGTTCATGAGTTAGTTCTGCAGGAGTCTTTATCTTTGAAAAAAGTTTTCGAAATCGACATGCAGTTATCTAATAACACATAAAAGAATGCATACACTATAAATAACAAATACAAGGTACACTGCACTGCACTGTTTTGCAGGACAATGCTAAATGTTTAAACAATTAACACAGTAATTCACAATTACTTCAAAACACAGTTATGTAAACAAAATACTAGTGATAATCTACCTTCCAAACAAGTGAATTAAACCATTGGTCTCTGCTGTATGAGTTATTCACCTGCAAGAAATTGATAACATTGATGTAGTCGAGGAATAACAGACTGCTACAGGAAAAAAATAGAGTGGGGCTGAGCAGTTCAACCTTGTCGTTTTAGTACCCTAACCCTAACCCTACCGCAAACTACCTCTTTATAATTTTTACCTTAAATTGTAATGAAATATTGTCAGAAGGCTAAAATATTTCACTTTTTCTATTTTAAAGAGCTGTAGAGATCAAAGAACAAAAAATCATTATTCAAGCCCTATTTATTTTTAAATTTGCCCACCCTCTCCCTCTCCCTCCCCCTCCCTAACAACACATTATTAAAGTACTGCTGGATACGTTGTCAATAGTAGTTGACATTACCTAAGAGCACAGTGGTTGGAGGGAGGGTGTCTATATTCAGCATAAGAAGAAGCCAAAAAAGTAACCCTTAGCCAGGTTGTCACAATCTCACAATAACCTCCTTATTTAGTACTTAAAATGGTACTAAAGAATTCATGCCAGTAGATTGATAAACCAGGCAGTTGGTTATTGTGCTTAATTATGAACTAACACAACTTCCTTGCTGCACAATAACATAAAGTATTATCATAAGGTGAATAAGGTACACAAAGAAAATGTAGTACAAGCACAACTAAGCACACCTGTATGAGTAGGGAACCAAATCTTGGAATGATAAGGTGAATAGCATATTGTAGACTGCCGTTTCGTGTACTTTTAACAACTTCTTGAATTTCATTGTAAGCAAGTCCATATGTCATATAACCACGTGGCTATAATAAAAAAAGTAGAAGGTGCACTTACAATTGTAACAAAACAATAACTTTGAAAAAAGGGGAAAAGGCTGATGAAATCCAATCTGGTGGATAAAGCCTTTTTCATAACAACTAGGAAAGAGAAATTATTAAGTAAGTTTAAATGTAACACTTTTAGGGTGACTGGAAATATTACATTTAAGGTGCACATAAATTTATAAAACTATTATTTGCCCACTTAAGAATTTGAATTATTCAAATTATTGAAAACTTTGAAAACACATTGGAACACATGGCTCTAAATAAAAGAAATCCAATGAATAATAAAAATCACCCTTCATATGCATACAGATTTTTTGAAATAAAAACATCTTTACAAAATAAATACTCTTTTATAAAAAAACAATCTTGTTCTTAAAAAATTAGATATCTGTAGAAAAAAGAACAATAACACACAAAAAAATAGGTAGATAAGCAAAATTGCTGAAGGAGAAATATATTAAAAAAATTGAAGTATCAACGTCATTACATCCTGTAGTTTAAATAGTGATTTTAGCCACCTTTTATACACAGGTATAAACAATATAGATTTATACTTAACGCCTCGATGTAAACATACCCATAATATGATACAACACTTTGGGATTGGTAACTCGGACAGTATGTTAGAAAGTTGTTCACACCTACAACACTGGACATTAAAAATTCCTAAAGCTCAAATTCCTAAACCTTAAGTAAGCACTTTAAAACATACCTTGTGGTTCTTCTTGAAAACAAAAAAAAGAAGAAGTGTACTTAGTTTGAAAAATCACTTTTTTGTAATTTACACTTTTTTAACACAAATCTAATCTTCAAAGCGTGCTGGACATCAAGTTTTTTTGTTTACTTATGACTACGTAATTTAATAATGTCATGCGCTTCTTAATCTCACCCAGCCTTTGAGCAACTATTTTGTCAAGGGCGCCACCAATCGGTTTCATCAGTTTGTAAGAACAGATCATGTTTCATGAAGAAACCTTAGGAGGTATTAAATTAGGTTCACACTTTTCAACACAGATTTTCAAAAAACTTATCATAATTATGCTTTTATGGACATCAGTAATTTTGTTACGCCATCAGCAAATTTTAACTAAAATGTTTGAATTAATAAAATAAACACCTATAAATTAAATTTATAGCATTTTCCATTTAGTAGAGTTTACTAGGTGGTTGTAAGCAATATCTTGTGTGTGGAAGATGCCAATCATAAAATAATTTCAGTTTAATAGCAATCGAGCAAATAATTCACAAGGTATCAAAATTTAAATTTGCTGCAGGCACTTTATGTTTCCTTTGTTACATATAAACCACACAAGGAATCTTTCGGGGTTGCCAGAGAAATATAAAATTATATATATAAAAAACCCAAAATGTGCTAAGGGAAAAAATTGCACAATTCTTAAATGTTTTAAAAGTAATATTTTCCCTTAATATAAGAAAGGACTTAGGACATTTAAAAAATAAAATGTAATTAAATAAAGTTCCAGTATTGGGTCTATTCAAAACCTTTTTAAAAAAACTAAGAGAATTATGAAAGTAAAATTGTATGCAAATAAGAAGCTTCCAACAAAGGCCCTGTTTTATTTAAAAAACATTGTGGCTATTATGTTGGCAAAATAAAAATCTTAAACACAGTGTTTAACAAAACATTAAAATAAATGATAAATGTCAATAATGCAAGTTGCACATGTTTAGCATTTCAATGTGTTCATAGTGCACAGACAATCAATATTTTACTATTTTATTAATGTCAACATAACCAAGAAGCTAAAAGCCAACATTGACAGTTTAGGTATCAACAAATTATAACGAAAAAACCGAATTTTTTTCATTTAACCTTGTTGGCTTACTATTGGCTAATTTTCTTTATGTAATCAGTTGCACATGTTTAGCATTTTAATGTGTTCATAGTGGACAGACAATCAATATTATACTATTTTTTTAATGTCAACATAACCAAGAAGCTAAAAGCCAACATTGACAGTTTAGCTATCAACAAATTATAACAAAAAAACTGAATTTTTTTCATTTAACCTTGTTGGCTTACTATTGGCTAATTTTCTTTATGTATATAATCACGCACAGTAGTCATTGGGCTCATTGGCTGTTTTCCACCAGTTCATTTTTTTGTTTTACTTTTACAAAAAGAAAATGTGAAATTTCAGGCATGAGTTTAGAATACCCCCTCTTATTTTAATTTTACAATTAAATTAAGCTACATGGCCAACACGTTGGTCATGTAGGTCGCGCATGAAAACAATGCATTGCAATTCCGTCTTTTAGGTTACTTTTGTAGGAATTCCATCGTCCCAATACGAATAAAATGGGTTGGTCACGTAGGTCGCATAGGTTACTTTTGTAGGAATTCAATCGTCATAATACATAGCATGCGTTGGTCACGTATGTTACTTTCATAGGAATTCTCACATATTACAAGGGGTATTCTAAAGTCACTCCGAATTTTGAACAGTGATCACAGTATCTAGATAATTAATTTAAGTAGGTAGGCTAGGTATATAAAAAGTAGGCTGAACCAAACATTGGCAAACTTACTGTCTGTGAATTCAGGTGATTATCAGCTAATATTATATGGTGGCTTTCCCATCTTCGAAGTGGTCTTGAATATATTATTTTTTGTAATAGTGTTCGATGGTGGTTTATCCGGCACACTTGAACATCTCCTTCATTTATTAAAGGGTATCTGCTTGCTGCTCCAGCAGAAAAAGATCGGCGTAAGATTTGTTTATCACTCGTATTTTTTTCAGGGATACTTTTTTGATCCAATGGATACTCTTTAACTTCACTTGCTTTCATAGCTAAAAATCTTTAAAGACTATTATGACAGCTTATAGTAAAACTAGCATCGGTTTTGTCATGGGTAAGAAATGAACCATACATATAGCTAGTTTAAACAAAAACTACTACAAAAAATGGTTCTGCATGCTGTAAAAAATTCCATCACTTTCGACACACTTTCGGCTTGGTACAATAAGTTGTTTTTATTTTGCTTATGCATGGTCGAACGACCTAAAATTATTTATTAAAACAACATTTGTAATTTTTGTTGTGTAATGTTTAACCACGGGGTCAAAAAGATAGATATTCTAAAGCAAGGCAGAGGTCCGGATAACGACAAACAAAAAGTAGATAAAGCTCGGTTTCCATTACGCCTTATATTCATACATTTAATATTATTTTACGTTCTGCTTATTTTTATTTTTATAATCAATTTTTAAAATGGTTCCTGAGGGAGACCTTTATGCGTCTGAGAAAAACTGAGCTTAGGTAAGTGTTTAAAACCTTGTTTCAAACCTTGTTTAAAAGGCTTTTAAAGCCATGAATAAAAGGTTCAGAAAGTACAAATGTTTAAAGAGAGCAAAAAGTGAAAAAAGAAAATGATTTAGATACATTTGCAAATGTATCTAAATAATTTTCCGTAAATCAGCATCGCTTCAAAAGCTATTAAAATAAATCAAAATATGAATAAAAGTTGTCGTCGGCTAATCACTAGACTGGGCGTTTAAAAAGATGTTCTAATTCTTGACCTTAGATGCGTTGTAGAGACGTTATATAAACTTCCTTTGTGTAGATGCCTTTACAGGAAGATTCAAAAATTGAGAAATTTCATTGACTATTTCAATTTCCGGTGTCAGCCTATATCTTCGTATAGACAGCCAGTTTACAATGCCTCGACTCTTTCCCAACGCTTTATAAAACTTTAAAACGTCGTAGGGTCAGTAGTGTTAACAATTTCTTAAATTTAAGAAATGGGAAACTGTAAATCTTAAAATCAAATCAACCAATTACAGTTTTTTTCTTTCTAAACATCAGCCGAAAACTGTTCTTGTTTTGTTCTTACATTTACAGCCAACCCCTTTCTCCAGTTCATCCTATATTTTTTCACATACTTCAGAAGTTTCTCAATCTGCAGGTACTAAGCACTGAGAGTTTCTTATGGATCTTATTCTTATGGATATCTTGGTGCTGATGTCTTAAAAACCTGTTGTATTTGGAGAGGTACAAGAATATTTAAGAAGTGGTTATAATAAACTAGCGAAAAATTTTGCAAGGGGCGACTTATTTTGGAGAGAAGCGAAATTTTGTTGATTAGAAAAAACAAAGAATCTAGTCCAAAACAGCGCAAATCAAATATGGAATCGTCGTTACATTTTTTTCTAAAAGTTTACAAAACGTAGACACCTTTAGATTTGGTAAAAAAAAGTGAAAGTATTTCAAACCATGTCTTGACTGAATGGATATCCAAGCAGAAAGATTAGAAAAGCAAAAACTTTATCTACCTGTTTGCAAATTTCTTTTTCATCTTGGTATAAATAAAATTATATCTAGTAGTGTCTTACAAAAGTTTATTAGAAATGATCACATATAAAATGTTGTACGTTCTTGTGATGCTTCACAGTTCCATTTTATAATCTTTCGTAATCATCACGCATCATGTTGTTACGCAATATTTTTTTCTGCAATTACTTTCGTTCGAGTTCACAAAAGTCGTACAAAATACGCTGCTCGCCTTTTAAAAAAACTCCCACGTGTTTGGAGATACTCGCCTACTCCGTCTCTACAAAAACAGCTTCTACTGGGCTCTGAGCAAGTTTTGTCCCAATAGACACAGAAACTGCCACTCCGCATTCGTTCGTGTAAGAAAAAAAATTAAGTTTTTGTAATTCAGTGAGTAACGGGAAGTTTTAATGTCCTTGGAGATTCTATCTTTAACGGCTGGGTCTTCCTCCCCTTTGACTGTAACTATGTTGTATTACTGCCAGAGATTGCTCTAACTTGCTTGCCAGCCACACAAGCCGGTTAGCAGTCAGTAGATGACACCAAATGGACTGACGACACTTCATTAACAGTGCGCCAAAGTGGGGACTCGACTCTGAAACCATATGAAGTCGAATGGGCTACCAATACACTATCTCCGCCATCACCATCTTGGCCAAAGTGAATTAGAAAAGCAACCTTGAAGGCGAACTGTAGTTATATTTCCTAGTTTTACCTGTCACAGCGCTCCTCCCGCGCAATATTTTTCTTCTGGCAGTTCTACCCCCGCGCGACATTTTTGTGCCACAGTTCTACCCCCGCGCGACATTTTTGTGCCACAGTTCTACCCCCGCGCGACATTTTTGTGCCACAGTTCTACCCCCGCGCGACATTTTTGTTCCACAGTTCTACCCCCGCGCGACATTTTTGTTCCACAGTTCTACCTCCGCGCAACGTTTTCAAAGTAGTTTAAAACAACCTACAATCTCTTCGATCTCTTGATTACGGTTTTGTTGTAAATTGATTTCAATATTTAATATCCTGTTTTCTTTTTACATGCTTTTTATTTTACGTTACACACTTGTTTTTAAGATTGTCGTGAACCTCAAAATTTTTATTCTGGCTGGCTAATTATAATGATTTATTAGTGAAAAGGATGACGTCATTAGTCTAAACAATAATTGATCACGTGACTTTAATTACTAGCACACTAGAGCACGAAAACTGATTAGCGATTAGCTTTCGTATCCTAGTACGCTAATCATTTCCAATTGTTCGTGTCATCGTAAATTGTAAGAACGTGCGCAGAAGAAACACATTACAAATTCTAACGACAATGAAATCGTCATATTTAAATGTCTTATTACTCAACACGTTACACACATAAATATCTAGGGCACGAATGTAATAACCTGCAACAGATTCACTTCCGTTTGTTTTGAAAATTTCCTTGATATTTTTTTTTATATATAATTTAGATATTTTGACTGTAATCCCAGTCTCTTTCAAAACATTCTCATATAATCTGCATGAGTTAGAGTTTTTTTTCAGTTCTGACTTTTAGGAATAGGTGCTGCAATCATAGCTGAAAGCCATTTTTTTGCTTTTTGCTCTCTACTTAAAGCTTGAAGTTTCTTTCCTGCAATGTTAAAGGCAGACCATAACCAATGTATGCAAAAAAAGAAGTGCTTAGGCTTAACTAACGTAAATGAAGGAGTACTCGTTAATGGAATATAAATTAATATGAGAGAATGATCTACACCAAACAGGTTGAAATATTATTAATTGAATGTTAAATGAACATCAATATGTTTTTATAATTTGTATAGTTTAAGGGCAGAAACCTTCAACAGAAAACAAGAAAAAAATATAGAAGGTGAAACAATCTTTATTTATTTTTCATGAGAGAAAAAAATTTCAAGGGTCAGGGTTAAAATTTCAGGGTTAAAAATCGAGAAAGTCGCAAATGCAAAATTTCCCGCTCATTAAACATCAAAAATATTATGACGTCATAGTTGCTGGTGGGACGGCAACTGAACGGAATCAGTACATTTTATGGAAACATTAAAAACAAATTTGCGCTACGATGAGGAGTTACCATGACAGCTTCTTCAACATATCCTCATTTTTAACGGAATACGTGATTATTCTAATAATTTCTTGAACGTTGATGTGCAACCACTGTAAAAAAGCAGGACGTCAAACAGTGTTGAATGGTTCAAAGACACCAGCAGTGGTTTGCGCGGTAAAAGATTGCTAGGTGTGGTTCTGTAGTTGAGTTTAACTCTTTTTCTTGAAAAAAAAGAGAAAGAAAATGGTAAAAAAAATGTTTTTCTTACTGTACTTTTCTCAATGATTCGTTGTCGAAACGAGATTTAACATTTACTTAAATTATTAAAATTAATTGAGCACAAAGTTTTTCATTCGAAAAGTATTATTGTGTTTGAACAGGGGAGAAATGACTAATATGCGTGACTAATGTGTTAAAACTTGGAGGAAAGATCCAAGGTTAAAAATAACTTATTATTACTGTCCAGATCTAAATTTTGACGTAAATGTGATATGATTCTTTGACTTCTTTGCATCATGCTTTTCGACGTATTAGTACCAAAATATCATCCTGTTTGACATCTAGTAAATAAATTTCATGCACTCGCAATGTTTTTTTAAGAAAACCGCGTTAGTTATATGCAATGAAATGCAAAATGTTGACTGACTCGTGTGCACAGGTTTTTATCCTCTTGAACATCCATTGCATCAGTTTTATCGGACTTCAACGCGTTTTCCCGCTATCTAGTGATGCTAATTTATTAAGAGAATTAAGGTTTTTCCTCCAGGCTAAAGCATGATTGACCCCCGCTAAGACAGTAAGCTTTATCTCCACAAAAACAAACAAAACAAATTCGCTTCCTAGGGCTCTGTTATCCCTTTATTTTGACTTCCGACTTTCGCTTGTGACGCAAAAGGTTCCTTATAACAGGACATTACAGAGCCAGGAATGTAACAAATACGAAAATGAACTTTTCATTTTTTTAAATAATTTTTCGCAAAATATGCATTCGCCCTTTGCTTCCTGAGCTATAATACTTCCCCAAACAGTTGTTAAAGCATAACCCACGTACCCACTGTACCCGCAAAAAGATGACCAAGTTGTTTTTATGTTGTGAAGGCGAAATAAAAAGACTTCGTTGACGAAGATGCAAGGTAAGAAGAGAAAAGCAATACGCGACGATTTAAACCATTTGTTCCCTTCTCCTTTGTCGGTAAACCTGTCCCGTGTTGTATTATTTGTTTATTATAATTTTTTGTAATGTTAGGTATTTAATTTTAAAATTTTAGCTTTTATTTTACTTGTTGTAGAAAGAGAAATCAATAATACACAATTATATAGAAAACGTAATGCATTATGAAAATAAAACGGATTACAACTGATCCATCTGTTTCTTTCTTGTCTATTATGATTGTATGTTATTGTACTGCAAGATAGCTTCTGCAACGCGCCACTTTAACCGAAAAAATATTTGTGGGCAAACTCTCGCAAATATTAGCCAAATTCGCAAAACTTTATGAGCGCAAATTATTTTTGTTTTAAAAAAATTCTCCCAAGAGAATGGTCTATTTCATAGAAAATAATAGAACGCTTTTTAAGGTACAATCCTTGAAATTTTTAAGTTTAACTTTTGGTGGTTCTCAAGTTTTTTATTCGCAAAATCTTTTAATATGATTCATTCGCAAAATTTTTTACACTTAAAGTTCTTAAAGTAAGTAGAAGGCGAGGCGATGACAGTCACTTTTTGACACAAAAGACTGAAAAATTGTGAGTTAGTGAATAGAGTTTACAACTAAGAAACAATTCAGTTCAGAGCTGAACGTCCATTTATGAGGATTTATAAAGAGTTGCAGAACAATAACATTTATCACAAAAATTTGATGACGTCGTAAATGCCATGTCCATTCGTAGCTGAACAGTTTTTTCGCCAGAAATGTAGCCACGAAAAAAAATAGGCGCTATTAAAACTTAAGACTAACGTTCCAATAAAAGGATGCTCGTTCTCAAAAAAAAAAAACGTCCTGAGGATGTACTAGATTTCAAATATTAAAAAATGCAGCTAAAATGTGCTAAAGTTGATTAAAAAATTTCGTCCAGTTTGAATAGTATTTCCTCTTTCCATTTTTTATTAAAGATCTTGCGCTTATTAACAAAAAAAGATTCTATTACAAAACGAAATTTAACATTTACACAAATTATCAAAATTAATTGAGCATAATGTTGTTTATTCGAAGAAACTTTGACTGTGTTCAGGCAGGGGCGGAATGACTAATATGTGTGACTAATGTGGTATAAATAACTCTTTACTGTTCAGATCATTCTGCTTTTGCATCATGCTTACGACGCAGTAGTACCAACCTCGTTCGCACGGCATTTTGCCTTGTTGATAAAGTTTATAGCGGCGAAAATTGTTGTTTACTCTGCAACAACGGTTCAGGAGCCACAAGACCCTGGGGACAAGGTGGTACCAATATGTCAGCTTATTTACCATATAGTAATTAAATTTAAAGTACTTGCAGATAATTTTTAGATACCACATCCTCTCTTACAATGTTTTTCAGGAAGGAGGGATGTAATTGGAAACTTTTTACCAATCTTATGAATAACTGTTCGTTACTATTTAAAAAAAGATTCATGTGTCAAATGCATTATATTTGCTGCCAGAATATACGAAATATGACAAATGACAACAGGTCATTTTGCTCAGAATCCAGTATTTTTTATTAAAATAACAAATCAAATTGTCCAGCATGGTAAACATGTTCCCGCAACAATTAAAATCGTCAATTTTATGTCTGGCAATTAATTCAAAAAAAGCATGTTAAAAGCTTGTTCGAAAAATCTCTTTGCAATGTCAAATTTGGTGTCAATGTTATATGTAATCAATACCTTAGAAGATTTAACAATTGAAATTTCTTGATATCTTGAAATATGGTAAAACCGTGATGGTTATGGGTGCGTACCAATGACACACGTGCAGAATTAAGCTTATTCTTTGTGAAATTAAACAAATTACGAACTCGATTAACCGCTGTAAAATGTTATAACTAATGTGCGAATACTTTAATTTTATATGTTGGTATGTTAAGCTTGTAACGAACCAATACTGTGTAATACAACTGTTTATGTTCAGGGGTTTGGACACGAATTAGAAATAAAACAAAACTAGTATAAGACAAACCTGGAAAAAAATTCATTGGGAAATTCATTTTGAGTTTCCCGTTCCACCAAAAAGGCGATTTTGAAAATGGAATGTGTTTACGAGATGTTCACAGAATTACTCCTGGGATCTTTGAGATAAGCAACATTGGTTTTGGGAGAAGGTATCGGGGCTATAAAGAGAGATTATGACATAAAGAATACTGAAAAAGCCCTTTTTTAAGGCAGCATAATAGTGAATGCGTAAAACTTTAGCTATGCCTGCATTATAAGACAACTAAGAACAATACGATTACTCTCTTGTCTCCAATAATCACAGTAACATTACTATGGTAAAATAACCATAATGGCGAGTTAAAAATAAATGGCGGACGCTGGAAAAGAATGTTCTATGGTGGATGAGTTACAGAAAAAAGATAACACTATTAGAGACATATAAGTAGTCAACAGAAAAAAAATTTCCATAATAACAGACGTTGTCTGTCTGTCTCTGTGAAAAATGGTACCGCAAGTAAAGGGACACTCGAAATGCGGTATATAAAGGACGGGCGAACCCTAATAGCTGTATATGGCTGTCTGCCCTGCGAAATGGTATCGAAAATAGCGAGACGCACGCAATGCAGTGAAAAAAGGGTAGGAAAAACCCGTTGGTTATAACATTGTCATGTGCTGTACGTCTGAAGTCAGCATATCATAAACGCAGAAGAGCCCTGGGGGCAAAATTGGGACGTAGCTTAACAGAGGAAATTCCTCTTTTTTTTTATTTGCTAAAATCTTATAGGTCTCGGTAAAGTGGGTTTCATATTTTATACTTTCTTGAATTGCCAATTAAGGTTTCTTTTCAAAACTTATGGAGTGGCATGCAAGGGAATGTCGATACGAAATTTCTAGTTAAAAAACGTCAGAATAAAGATTTATCTTTACAATTTGCCATTTTCCTAAATCTCCAACTATACGCAATTTTTTTTTACTACTATTGCTAATACTATTTTTACTACTACTTAACACAAAGCTCTCGTGTTTTACGTAAGTGCTACGGGGTCAATATTTTCGACACCACGGATGACGTAAATGACATGATGACAACTACCAACACGTTTTATTAATTTTAATCCTGTGTTGATAATGCTTCACAAAGCAATATCAGCACAAATGAAAGGATACACGAGCAATATGGGAATTTTAGATATTTTACAGATTCAGAATTGCATAGTGCTTTTTTGAATTATTTTTGACAAATTTAAGTTTTTGCAAATACTCTGATGTACCTATCACGAAATTTGTTTTTGTTTTTGTTGTTTTTATTCTTGTTGTTGTTTTTGTTGTTATTTTATTGTTTTTGTTCTTTTACAAAAAGTATCTCGTGATATTTCGAAATCATTGAATTTACCAGCCAATCAAAATTTCCCTTGATCAACCAATTTGACCTGCAACCTAACCGCTGTTAATAAATACAAATTTGTTAATAATTACCACAATAACAGCTAATGAGATTACACGCATTTCGCTGCTAATAATCGTGTCCTGTGTCCTTTAGCAATTTCGATTAAGAAGTAATTTGTAGTGCGGTCCATATTTCCTTTTTTTCTGCTGCCGTAATCGCCCTTTTGTCCATGCCAAGCCACCTACACACCTGGAATTTTCAATAGATTTTTGTAGACTATGTTTGTTTACATGGCCGTTTAAATTTTCAAATTTACGAATCCAACATTTGTAATGAAACAATAGTGACATAATTTTAGCGTAAAATAATTAAAATGGTATAAGCTAAGCTGACATAGCTTGTAGGGAATTTATGGCACTATACCTTTTGTAGTTTTGTTGTAGTTGTTTCTTGAATAATTATATTTCCGCTCAAATAACAAAATACCGTATTCTTTCGCCACGTACATGTCCACCCGCTTGTATAAGAGCCCATAGTGTCCCTTGCCGATATTTAAAATCCGCTTATCAACGTATAAGACCTAAGTATTTTATGTTTTGTCAGCCGATTAGCTCAGCACTTATCAGCGGAAGGATGCAGTAAATACACAACTAGAATTTTTTTTAAAAAAAGATTGCCTAGCATGTCGCTAATTGCAAGTAAAATTTAAAAACTGTACCATATTGTTAGAAAAAGAAAACTATTTCAATAGAATCAAATGCAAACTGTACAGGATACGTTTACGCATGTATATTTTGCAGTTGCTTAGTATCTGATTGTGAAACTGTTATATGGTTTTGTAGTACCGTAGGTACTACAAAACGATATGACAGTTTTGTAAACAGTTTTTTAAAAGTCCTTACGAAGAACGAATATGTTCTAAAAATGCGATATTTGCAGATTGTAGACTGCTTATAATGGGCATTCTTCCGCAAGAATTATGTTATGGACATTTTACGCGCTAAACCCGACTTAATTGAATTTTAATCCTTTAATTAAATTGAGAATAGTTTGAAACAAAATCCTTTCTTTGTTTTTTTAGCTACCGACAAAGGAATCAGAAGCCGGGAATGTTTAACCGGTTCTTTGTCTGACCCATGATAATGGGACGCCGGGTAGTCTTTATGCATGCGTGTACTGTTTTAAAATGGCTCATTTTAAAAAACCTACCACGCTCTGTAATAAAAAACTCCGGTTCATTTTGTAATAAGAAAGATTAATAACAATATGTTAGATATCAATTAACTTTATGCGCATCAGAATCACGAAAACAATTGATTTCACCAGAATAGTCACGAAAAAACAAAGCAAGAATTACAAAGTGAGCCGTTTATTACAAAACACGGTACGACAGCCTTGCCGTCTCTATCGTACAAATGTACCATCAACTGACACGTTTTGGGTTTACTAGTAAACAGGATTAACAATAACACAAATGTTGCTAGAAGATACAGTATAAACAATTTTTGTTCTAATATTTATGTAAATATATTAATAAACAAGAATTCGCTCGGTTTTCTTCACTCTCTCCATATAGCCGGCAACTAAATACATCCATCTCGTTCCGACACACTCACCGACTTAAAATGTTTGTTGTACGTTGCATTGCATAACTTCGCTGTCGTAGATCTTTTTCAAAGTGATGGCGTAGTTGTTGTAGATTTAAAATTTCCTGTGTGGCGATGATTGGACGTAAAAAAATTACATTAACATATTGCTGATACCGCAATATTTATAGTGGCTGCAACACACCTTAATAACTGAGGTACATGTCAGAAAATTTCAGACTGCTGGTGGATGAGTGTTGTTGCGTGCATGTCCTACCCCCCCCCTCCTACCTGAAAAAAAATCCATAAAGAATTACAAATATTTACAGTTTTTATTTTACTTTTATATTTTACATGCAAGATATAGAATATGGCGAATACAAACGCTTTAGATAGTTGATATTTTTCACAATCATGATAAAATATGCTGTTAATTTTTTTAGATTTGCTTATGTCATCAAACCACTTGACCCCTCCCCTCTGCCCCATAATCATGCGTAAGCAATTTCGATGACCCCCCCTCCCCCCCTTCCCCCCTACTTGATTACGTAATATGTGAACGCTCCCTAATTGGATTTTTCCGCGGGCATTCTCAAAGTACCATTCTTTTTCCAATCAGACACGGTTAATCCATTCCTGATTTAGCAGGTCTCTCACATAGCTCTTTACCCTGGTGAATAGTGGTCTTTGTATACCATTTTAGTTTAGCTGTGCAGACCCATCATCAATTTTTGGATCCAGTACAATTCCAACATAATCATTTATGATCAACAAGAACAGATTTTGTGCAGAAGAGGCGAGGGCTTCATAGGAGGAATAGAATAGATCGTGAAAAAGATGTGTGGTTGGAAGCAGCCTGGGATAATCAAGGCCCTTTACATTGTGTGTAAGTTGGCAATTGTGGAGGCGATAAAGATATTAAGAAAAAAATTAAACAGAAGTTTTGAGGTATCTTAGCTAGGGCTATGAGATTATTATTTATTCAATGTAACGCTAACCATGTTAAAAAAGATATAATGAAGAAATAGAGTTTATTTTATAAATTTATTGCATTGATTCGGAAAAAGCTTGCAATATTGGGAGAGCATAAAACTAACTTAACACTGAAGACTAGCATTTGCTTCGCTATTTCTTTATACAGGCAATTTATTCTTTTGACTTCTGAAAGCGTTAGCTATATTAAACGTTATATTATAATATATGGAAAAAAACGTCTTGCAAGTAATTTTTGTCACGATAAATTACTGGGAATGTCTGCTAGAGAGATTATATCTAGGAATTATGTAAATAGGGACCTTGAAACGATGTACGCTATGGAGAGATGTGTCTGCTATAAAATGTCCGCTATATAGAGGTTTTGTTATGAGAGATTGACTATCATTTTATCTGTACCTGAGATTCTGCTCATCAGATCTGCAATAAAGGAAAGTCCACCTACAGGGGCTGCATTTTTGAAAAGCTACCTTAAAGAAGAATCAAGATTAGCTTTAAATGAGTGTTTTATCTCCCTGAATCAAATTGCTTACTTAAAAATTCCTAAATATTTCTATATAGTTATATATAAGCACTTTTGTTAAAACTTATGTAGTTAAAAGTATGTCTTGAAATTTACAAAGAAAGTGAGCCTTGACTATCTGCATATATTTGTGTTAGGAGTTAAGAGAAATAAAAAATAAGTCTAGGCAGAAGCGTAGTATTTGCACTTTTTAAACAATTTTACTTCATGCTATATTCTTTTAATCACATTGCAACAATGCAAAAGCACAGAACTGCATATTTTAACCATGTATTGCAACAACTGCATATTATAACCATGCATTGCAACAACTGCATATTTTAACCATGTATTGCAACAACTGCATATTATAACCATGTATTGCAACAACTGCATATTTTAACCATGTATTGCAACAACTGCATATTTTAACCATGCATTGCAACAACTGCATATTTTAACCATGTATTGGAACAACTGCATATTTTAACCATGTATTGCAACAACTGCATATTATAACCATGTATTGCAACAACTGCATATTATAACCATGTATTGCAACAACTGCATATTTTAACCATGTATTGCAACAACTGCATATTTTAACCATGTATTACAACAACTGCATATTTTAACCATGCATTGCAACAACTGCATATTATAACCATGTATTGCAACAACTGCATATTTTAACCATGTATTGCAACAACTGCATATTATAACCATGTATTGCAACAACTGCATATTATAACCATGTATTGCAACAACTGCATATTTTAACCATGTATTGCAACAATTGCATATTTTAACCATGTATTGCAACAACTGCATATTATAACCATGTATTGCAACAACTGCATATTTTAACCATGTATTGCAACAACTGCATATTATAACCATGTATTGCAACAACTGCATATTATAACCATGTATTGCAACAACTGCATATTTTAACCATGTATTGCAACAACTGCATATTTTAACCATGTATTGCAACAACTGCATATTATAACCATGTATTGCAACAACTGCATATTTTAACCATGTATTGCAACAATTGCATATTTTAACCATGTATTGCAACAATTGCATATTTTAACCATGTATTGCAACAACTGCATATTTTAACCATGCATTGCAACAACTGCTTATTTTAACCATGTATTGCAACAATTGAATATTTTAACCGTGTATTGTATCAACTGCATATTTTAACCTTAAATTGCAACAACTGCATATTTTAACCATGCATTGCAACAACTACATATTTTAACCATGTATTGCAACAACTGCATATTATAACCATGTATTGCATCAACTGCATATTTTAACCATGTATTGTAAAAACTGCATATTTTAACCATGTATTACAACAACTGCATATTTTAACCATGCATTGCAACAACTGCATATTATAACCATGTATTGCAACAACTGCATATTTTAACCATGTATTGCAACAACTGCATATTATAACCATGTATTGCAACAACTGCATATTATAACCATGTATTGCAACAATTGCATATTTTAACCATGTATTGCAACAATTGCATATTATAACCATGCATTGCAACAACTGCATATTTTAACCATGTATTGCAACAACTGCATATTATAACCATGCATTGCAACAACTGCATATTTTAACCATGTATTGCAACAACTGCATATTATAACCATGTATTGCAACAATTGCATATTTTAACCATGTATTGCAACAACTGCATATTATAACCATGTATTGCAACAACTGCATATTATAACCATGTATTGCAACAATTGCATATTTTAACCATGTATTGCAACAATTGCATATTATAACCATGCATTGCAACAATTGCATATTATAACCATGCATTGCAACAACTGCATATTCTAACCATGCATTACAACAACTGCATATTTTAACCATGTATTACAACAACTGCATATTTTAACCATGTATTACAACAACTGCATATTTTAACCATGCATTGCAACAACTGCATATTATAACCATGTATTGCAACAACTGCATATTTTAACCATGTATTGCAACAACTGCATATTATAACCATGTATTGCAACAACTGCATATTATAACCATGTATTGCAACAATTGCATATTTTAACCATGTATTGCAACAATTGCATATTATAACCATGCATTGCAACAACTGCATATTCTAACCATGCATTACAACAACTGCATATTTTAACCGTGTATTGTATCAACTGCATATTTTAACCTTAAATTGCAACAACTGCATATTTTAACCATGCATTGCAACAACTGCATATTTTAACCATGTATTATAAAAACTGCATATTATAACCATGTATTGCAATGCCCGCATACACACTTTTTATATAAGAATATATTCTAAGAATATTAAAGATGAAATTAGACTAAAAGTTAAGAATATCCTAAGAATATGCTTGACTTAAAATTTTCCCTGATTAATTATGAACGTTTTTTTATTATTCTTTGGTAACTCATATAAACTTGTATCCTACCATTGATGTAAAATGTACTTTCTCAGGTTTTATTTGAAGTATTTTTCCCTTCAAAGTCTAATTATCTGTCTGTGAGTTGCATTAGATTGCTTGAACAACATCAATTTAGGGTTAAATGTTCCGCTAGTTTGCATTTTTAGATTTAATTTTAACTGTGCTAAGATTAAGAATACATCAGTATAATTTTTTTCCAGAAGTTAAGTATATGATAAATATGATAAACCATATATTAAAATGACAGCACACTTCGGTTGTAAACCACATATTGGAATAACCGCATAATATAACCATGTATTCCGGCAACAAAAGTAAATTGTGATCATTGTGAACATAAGAGTATTAAATGTATTTATATGGAGTTTTTTAGCTAGGTATCGCTAAAGGCCAAAGAGATACTTTCATTCTATTTTCTTGAATTATCTGTACATTCATAAGGTTAAAAACCGAGCTAACACATTTTACTACTTTATTATACCTTCTTACCGCAATTTGAAATGATGTTTAATAGTTCACGCATCAAGTATAGCATAGCTGACTAAAAACAAGTCACAGAATTCCTAGATGTGTGATTGTAATGTTTTTCACTGAATGTGGCTAGACAGATTTTTGAGTGTATTGTGTGAAGCTGACATAACTGTCAATCTATAGGAAAGCATAGGTAAACAGCTTTAAAATGGCAGTACATTGTGCCGAAAACGTGGAGCATGCCTGCTTGTCTTTTAATTCAAATGAAAGCCGAAAACAGTTTCCTACACAAAATAAGTTGAAAAACGTGAAAATCAAGGTCATGATTTGAATGGATTCACTTTAGTTAAGCGGAACGCAGCCAATTATTGGTCATGCCTAACATATTTCAAAAAATAAACAATAATTCCTTGCTTCTTTAACTACAAGGGGGTGACAACACAATGGGGAGGTCATTTCATTAAATTAATTTTTTTTTCTAAATTTATTTCTTATTTTAAAACTTTTCTCCCGAAATATTGTTTATGTAAGCACTATTTACTAAAGCATTCCACCGGACGTGCAAAGCCCTATACCCAAAAGCGCTGATCCCGACTGGTAAAATTTAACAAAAGTAAACACATTCCCTAATAGCAACACGAGAACAAACGTCGATTTGTTTGGTCAATTTCATTTGAGTGGCGACCCTCCTTAAAAGATACATTTCACTTAATCTTGTCACCACAGTTCTGTTATGTTTTCAAATTGTTAGCTCCTGTTTTGTGATTACTGGGAGGAGAAATTTGATAATGCGGTCGTGAAATGTCATCGAAGAATGCACATTGCAGTATACTTTCCTAACATTTGATTAGTGTTACGCAATTAAGAACAAGGAGAAAAGAAAACCAGATAAAAGAGGTGGTGGAGAGCACTTGAAAAAGTCTCAAAACAAGTACATATGTATTTGAAAGATCTTTTTTGAGTAATTAACAACTCATAATTAGGTTTTATTTCATTGATTTAATTTTGAGGAGTGGACTTCTGCGGATGTTTTTAAAATATATTTCTCACGTGAGATTCATTTTAAGAAGGCCATTTAAACGAATTTTAAAGTGTGTTACATATTATTACAAATGTGCGTAAATTTTGATACGTGTAATTGCACAGAATAGAATGTGATCATCATTCTAATCGTAAAGTGTAGTTTCCACTGTTACAACATATTGTACCTAATTAATTGCGTAAAAATATATATTCTTGAACAATATGTTGTACCTTGGACAGATGTAATCATGGCTTACAATACATTATGACTTTGAAGTAGCAGGCTCCTATGAGCTAATTTAAAAGAAGAGAGTATGTTAAGCATTACCAAAACAAACTTTTTGAGTTTTTTATATCCTCCTTGTATATAGTTCAGAATTGTACAACGGTTCCTGCACTTCATTGTACAATATTTCGCACAGTATATTGTACCTCTGAAAACTACCCTTAAGGAAGGGGCCTTTTTGTTAAAAGCATTCTCTAGCAGCAATGTCAAGGCTTTATTTTTACTCTTCAAATTCTTCAGATACACAATCAAAACTGAGTAAATTTTACACCATTAAATATATAAATAATTCGCTGAATGCGAGACTAAATACATATGTTACTTTTACTGAGCCTATAAAGTTGTTTCACCGAGTTTTACACCATATTAGCAACCATAACCAGTTACTACAATTATTTGTACAATATTTCATACAATATATTGTAGCAGTGAAAACTATCTTTAAGAAAAGTCTTACATCGCTAACAAAAAATGCATCCAAGGCTTTGTTTTTCATCATTAAGAAATTATGTAACTTGCCAATCAAGCTGTTGTTGCATTTTTTTCAAGACTATTTTTGATAAATTCCAAATAATTGTAAAAACGAACAAAATACAAGCATCTCAACATTAAAATCTTTTCCGTCAATCATTAATTGATTGTCAAGATAATCTAAAACAAATCCTTATTTTAAACATACAAGGACCGGCATGCTTTCACAACGTATGTACTCCTTCTTCTCATTTCTCTAAAACCTTGTTTAACATGACTTTATCCGACAAAATTATGGCCACATCGAGTAATTTTCGATTTTTATTTGTTATTTAAAAATATTATTAATTTCAATTTTCAAGGGTTTGCCAGGCATTTAGAATCAACAGATAAGTGGCACAAAAACTGCAATGAAAGAACTAAACCATTGTACAAAAAATGTCTATTTGTCTGTTTGTCTGTTTGTTCACTAAATGCAGAACGTAATGTACTTTCAAATTTATACCTGTACAAAATGTTTCGTCAGACATTGCCCACCTCACAAATTTAGAAACTTTTTTCATACAAATTTTTATCCAATTTATGAAATTTAAATTTTGTAAGAAAAGTACGGAAGGTGACTGGAAAACGTATGATCTTAAACTAGACAGCAATTAAAAAAGTGTGCATACATGTTTATCTGTTCGCCTTGTTGACCGCTCCTTTTGGAAACACATAAAGTTAAATAAATATTCTTAAGAATATGTTAAATATATATTATAATTCACTTTTATAATGAGTTCATCACGATTGGTCATGTAAATAATAAAAGTAAGAAAGAAAAAAATATATTTGCTTTGACTTTTTTAAAAATACGCTATTTTTATATTTCGGATGACAAATGACGTTTTCGGAGACGGAAATATGGTATAAGCTGTTCAACTAATCCAATTCATCTGAATTTCCGCTAACTCGAGGAATAAAAGAAGAAATTTGCTTGCTTTGAACGTCACCAAACTGTCAAAAACCTTCGTTGAAATTAATAGATGAACAATATAATAATAAATATTACTCAAAAATCATCAGTTTTGTAAGTTTGTCGCCTGCCTTAGTTATATTGAATATCAAATAGCTTTACCGTGACACCTCTCTATAGCGGACACGATTTGAAGCTTAAAAAAGTGTCCGCTATATAAAGGTGTTCGCTAGATAGTGGTTCTTTCTAAATTGACTTATATTGCCCTAAAAACCTGCTCTGAGGTTTAATGGTATAGTAAAATCTACCGTAAATTGTATCAGAAGGATGATTTTATTCAAAAAGTGAAACACGTTCTCTGTCTTATAAAATAGAGACAAACTTTCTACAATAATTGTTTTATACCCATTGTAGGTTGTGTCTGCTGTGGATAGGTCAGTTTTCATGAGTAATCTAAATTGAGACTTTGAAACAATGTCTGCTATAGAGATTTCTGATACAAACTGTCTGCTGCATTGAGGTTTTGTTGTTTCATCCTTTTCTGACAAACATATCTGTTTTAGAAAAGCTTCCGCTGTCAGAAGATCTCGCTTGGCAAAGCCCCTGATATAGAATTTTGATTGAAACTGTAAAGAAATAATTAGTGCTGCATTTTTTTGCCTAACCGATAAAAAAATACGGTTAAGTCTAATTCCCATTATTTGATTGTTTTACTAAACATTTTAACAATACCATGTATTGAATTGGCGCCCCATTTATGTAAATAAACGAAAATATAAGAATAACTCACCCTGACGCCATTTGCTCTTTTTAATTCACAAACACATATTTGAACTTGTTTTGTCAAACTATTAAAAATTTTAAAAATTGAACGATCAATTTAAAAAACAATAAAAGCGGACATTTGATTTTGTGATAAAATCTTAATCTTAATAAATTTTTGGTACTTTTGTTCTCATAATGTAATTTGTTTTTTAAACCGATGATGTCAGATGATATAACTAGTGCTGAATGTTTTTAAAGCTGCTTTGTCAAAAAAATAGTTAGGAGCACATAGTTTTGATCCGAGCTTTTGACCAATTAAGTCTATATTATATCCAGCAGCCTCCAGCTCGGAGACGTAAATTATGACCCTATTCTATATATTTTTGATACTACCCTTTATATGATACTATAACGGCTTTGTCGTTAGATTTCGCTCTATACACCATAAATGAGTTATTCTCGATGGATAAGACTTCAGTAACAGCGAAGCGTGTCCCATCTCGTTTTTAGTGGCCATTATGATGATTAACATGTTGTTGAATATTTTCAGAAAATAAATCAGTTATCTGGAATACATCTTGGTTTTAAAATCTCCATATCTTTTGCACATGTAAATCCCAGTAGGCGTGTCTGACCATAGGTGCACTGAGCTCGATGACGTCAAGACATTAGGTCTTTATGAATATAACATGTCATGGTGTGGCAGATAGTGATAAAGTTTGGAGTTAATAATTGTGAAAAATAGTTTATTAATGAACATGATAGTAATAACGCCGCGGCGCGCTATAGTAAAACGTAATAAAGAAGACTGATTTTATTCTAACCAACCAAATCCGAACTGAAAAGTGCTGAGTACCTTCCATTTCTATTTTAAATAAGAAATTTGTTAAAAAATTGGACGCACCTTTTAAGAGGGATCAATCGGGTCACGTTATAACGGATGATAGTTTATATAATTTTTAAATATCTCGACATTAATTCTCCGCCAATATTCTTGTGTATTCAGTTATTATATTTTCTAAAAAGTTGTTGCAACAATGAATTAAATATGTGAATTGTTTTAAATTAAAATAAAAATTAAATGTAAAGTAAATAGTTTTTTCGTTTAGTATTGGATCAATGAATAAAAATATTTCGTTACCAGTTGCAAAGATGAGTTATTTTTTTATTTGTATTCGAACAATCTAATATGCTTTTTATACTCCCCTGCAGCATCAAAACCATTAGAAACCCATTTTAAATTTCACTGTTCCCTGTAATATGTGCCTAAAAATTTTAAACAAAAAAAGTGCATAAACAAACGTACCGAACGAAGATGAAGCATAGGATTTTGTGAATGTCGCTTAATTTTTGAGATTCGGATAACGTAATAGTTTATAATGAGAAGGATGAGTTTTAAATCAGCGACATGGCAAAGGAGAAGTCGTTAGCCATTGGAAAATTCAATAGAAATTTTCTCGTTGCGACAAAGTAAATAAGATATATTGCATTGCCTTTTTAGTGTTTCTCTAACTTTTTCTCGCACACAAATAGATAGATTACGAGTGTTATAACATAGACTAATCGATAGCCGCATTTCATGTTTTCGTAGCACAACTTTTTCTGCGCTCACAAAAGACAGAAAACGGGAGTGTATTAATAAATAGACTTGTGATAGTTAATACTAACAGGGCTACTAGTCGTATATTGCGTGTAAGAAGATAAATAATGAGCATAAAATAAAATAAAATGAAATGAAATGAAACAAAATGAAATAAACAACAAAAAACTGACGCATTTATGTTGGTAGCCAGAGATACCCGAAAGTAGTGTATTAGTATGAAAGACTAGTTGCATGACCCGCTTTTATGAGAAATGTAAAAAAAAACAATAGTAATCTTTGATTTTTTGAAAGCGACACGTACGAAATAATTTTTTAATAAAAAACTATTTATTTGAATTAAATATTTCGAATATTTTATTTAAATCGTAAATTTTTTTTACACTAGCTGTTATACCAAGAAATTTGAGACGGTTTGGTGAACACGTCCTCGTTCAATAATACTTTTGACATCTTAAACGTTTTTAAGATTAAAATTCTATCCACTTTGGTTAAGACTTTAAAAACTAATGAAACTCAATAAAATATCACTCAGAACAACATGTTTAACACATTTTATTTTATCTCTAGAGTCATTTGCTTCATCTTTGCCAAAAGTTTTTATTGGTTACCTTACTCACAGGGCCTATGGAATGAATGATGTCTGTTATGCAGCGACAATGACAATAACAACGGCGATCGATAATTGTCAGTTTATTTAAAAACAACAACATTTTTCCACTTTAAGAATCAATTCCCTGGTACACACTTTTTTTTTGCTCTGCTAAACATTAAGTTATGTCATCGTTAATTGGATGTCTTTGATGATATGGTGATCTAGGATATGGTGTATTGACGAGCTTTCCTCTTATCCAATTAATATTGGTTTAACTCCATCCTTTCATCTGTAAATGTTCCTCCTCTTTGATTACATTAGTTGCGGTTGCCAACGCGACACATCTTCTGAATCTAATTTTCACTTATTTAACAAGAGCACAACTGTTACATTCCAATGAAGTGCTTTTTTTTCTTTGTTTTTTTCGCGTATTGAAATTTTGGGTTGCTTATGAAAAGTTTCAGCACGAATTATGCAGTTTTTATGTCGAGTATTCCGTACTAATTTGTGTAAAGATTCTTTTTACATTAAAAGTTAACAAGGTTTTTATTGAGAAAGAAATCAATGAAAAAGATTATGATCAGCTGACCAAATTTGTCTAGAATCTACAATTGCTCGACCGCGTGTTAATATGGCGTAACAACGCAAATGTAAGCGAAGAACAGCCTGACAATTGTTGCCAGCGGTAAGAAGTAATTTACTTGTCAACAGGTGATTAATCAAAAAACATGAGGACAAGAGAGTTTTACACACAATTGTGTGGTATTTGTAAAATTATGCTCTAGATACTACAAAGACATTTTTTGATAGGAAACACATAGAATTTGCGTCTTTTACAAATTTAGATAAAATAGTAGCCGGCTTGATGAGAATCATCAGCAAAAGCCGTGCTGATGACTTTGATGATTCTAAGCTGAACTTGAAAAAAATTGTTAATATGTCATTTTGTGTGGCGAAAGAAAGTTGCTGGAATTACAATAAGTTCAATGAAATTATTTGCAAATGCGTCGTACGTTTTATTTTTGTGGTAATGAATTCGCCATTTTTGACCTTGATGTCTGTGCGTTAAAAGTTGTTGATTCCATCTAAATTTTAACAAATGCGTAATGCCTTAACATTAAACGAACGGAAATTCCGTAATTAGTTTACTTTGCATACGCATTTAAAGAGAAGTTTACACCATTAACCGTAAAAGCCCTCATTTTTTAAAAAAACACTTCAGCCTACAATTTAATAAAGGCATTTTAGGGGATTTACAATTGCTCGTAGGTCACAGTCACTGCATATTGGTTCATTACTTTCTCGCAATGCGAGTTCATGTTTCCTTACTCCAAGTCTTTTTTGCTTCCACTGCTGCTACAATGGCTGATTTTTAGCTTTTTCTCAGTGCTAGATCCTGCCCTCTTGGCTTTCCTGTGTGCTTTTATGCAAAAATAGGAACGAAAAACTTTGGGTGTTATTCGTTTAAGTTCGTAGGCAAGAAATTTCTTCTCTTAGACAATCAATGTTTCTCGTTGCACATGTAATGTTTGCTATATCATCTGGTCCTTTGCGTACACACATAATTATATTTATTCCCGACCGTCGGAAAATTCAGGCTTATTCTATTGCCGGCTTTGTATGCTTCTTAAAAAGCGCGAAATTCAAAATGTCATGGTTTCTTATAAACCGCAAAATTTAAACGAAAACCGTGAAATTTAACTTTTAGAGACACAAGTAAAATTTAATACCAAAATTCGATTTTACGTGAAAGCAATGTCTTTGGTGTTACTCTCAATCTTTGCAATTGTAGAAACATTTAACAACAAAAATTACTTCCTTAAACGTTTTCTGACAATAAAGTAATCTATCAGTAATCATTTAACTTTTTAAAAAATAGGAGCTTTTGGGTCGGAAAGGGTTTTCTAAGTAAAGGATTTTTTTCGTCGTCCAACCATGGTTTGTTACATCTATTTTTTACTATCTTAACCAACCCGTTTTTCTCCATGTGATATCCTGATGCGTATAACAATAAATGATAAATTTAGTCCATCAGGTGGGATCAATTAATAAGGGCGGGTTTTCTCTCTGCTTATAATGTAAACTTCTTTTAGTCCAAATAGGGGACTGTATTCATTATACTATTTTTGAAAGGAAACTAACTTTAGTCATTAAGGTCGTTTGTTTACTGAATAAACGTAACGAAGGAGGGTGATTGACAACAAATAAAGTGTTATACAACTTGACAGCTATATATAAGATCATCGATTCAATGACATACGTATTGATGAAAAGACAGCTGCTGAAGAAAGCTTTCCTGGCACTGAGGTAAAGAAATATTTTTTATCATTATTTTTGGCATTTGTAAGTATTATGTTTATGGATATTTATTCTTAGATTGTTATTTCATCAACAATTTTGGTGTCTCGCATAACGAAACTTGTACAACACATGTGTGAAAACAGATAACGAAACACTTGTCTCTGCATTTTGATTTTTTTTTCTGACAATGCGTAACAGGTCTAGTCAATCTGCAAATTCTATTAAAGAACTCCTTTTTCTTTAATGAGAACAAAACATTTTATTATTCAAAACTTCACACCTCCATAAGATCAAAACTTATTTTTGGGCTAATCACTTTGTACCTACTTTGGGGTAGAAAAATTAAAATGACAAGAACTCAAACGTACAAAGGAATGGTTTCTCGAAGTCCAGTATAATAAGTAGGAGACTTGCCCTGTTATCCTTCTCTTTTCTTTTTTTTCCACTCCTTCTTGTTCACGTTCATTATTCTCTTATACACAGTCATTAAAGAAGATTGGAAAAACAAAATTGTCATCCGCCTTAATTTTGGATTGCTAATTTAGCCTAAGTTAATTTTCCATTGCTCTAAAATAACATTCCTTCGAATTTTGTGAATAGCATATGTTCTAGCAAATGTGGTTGGTGCGAAATCAGCATTTTACTGATTTGCTGCAACATTGATTTTGCATTTTTGTTTATCATGGAATAAAAACATGTCTACAGTTGACAACACTCTTTTAAACACTTATACTTGTTGGCATACATTGCAAATAGCATTTTTGCCTAATAAAAATTCTGTTATCAATATTTTCTTTTAATTCTAACTATCCACAGGTTTTGTTGTTGTTTGTTGTTTGTTGTTTTGTCTTCCTTGTTTATGCAACTGTGGTTACGTGCGTAAACATATCACGTCAGCGTTAGAAAAAACAATTCAAAAAAGTCTTCATTAATTCTCACCGATGGTAACTTTTTGTCGGTTGCGAAAATAATTGTATGTTATGAAATTTGTTTTCTTAACAGTTGGAACTCTCTTTTTGACAAATGAAAATACCATGTATCTACCTACTTTTATTTTTAGAAATAAGAGCGGACAAACTGAAGCACAAAAAATGAAAACATCCGCTATCTTAACGGCGGTTATGCTACTTACTTGCATTCGGTTATCTATGCAAAGTTCAAATGACAAGAGAAGGCGAGGCAGTCCTTGGCGTCGCTGTCACATGATCTGTAAAAACATGTATTTTGACTGCCTTACAGACAGCGCTAAGGAGACAATGAGGAACAATCAGTTAAAAACAGATATGTTTAGAAATATGCTGACCTGCAAAATGAAGAAGAAATCGTGTAGGAAGATGTGCAAAGTGTTTTTAAGAGTTGAAGTAAAATGACATTGAATAGGAATTAAAAAGGATGATGATACACACGTTGTAGTCACAAAACGAATGTGACAACAGCGGGGAATATATTAAAAAGATGAATCACGAACATGACTAAGTTGCACAAAAACAAAAGTTCTTGCTTAAACAAATCTAGTCGCTGTTGACCTTTGCACCTAGATTCAAATTAGGTCATGCTTGCTTCACTAAAAAGTAGTAAGAAAGTGTTGATATATACACTTTTTAAGAAAGTATTGTTTTGTAATGTTAAAAGAAACTGAGTGGCTGGAATTTCTTTCCGGCGTTTCTATTTAGTTTCTACATGTAAACATTTCTTGACTATTGAGCGATCAATGTAAATACACAGTTAAACTTGATGGACAAAATGATTGTTTGTGTGAACATAAAATAAACTTCAATTCTTTCCTTACAAACTAATTCAAAAGTTGGAAACTTCTTCGGAGACGCCTTTGTTATGGTAATGACATCAGCGCCATTATTGACACAAAATACCTTTTTTAAATTTTATACATTCTGAAATGACAAAACAAAATAAAAGATGGCTGAAAAGCAGCAAAACATTGGGAACAATGTAAAATTTAGTAAGACGTTGTAAAAGGAGCATTGCTTAACTATGGGATATTTATTCCGCGATCTAAAAAAGTTGCAATGAGAAAAAAAAGGTTGGCAGGAAATTATTTTTACTTCTCTGTATCCTAATCTATATTATAATACCCCTATGCGTCTTTCACGCAATATAGTAGTACAATTAACGACACGCATGCAATGTGGTATAAAAAAGATGGGCGGACACGTAGTTTTTTTCACAGGCCACAGACTAGTCTTCTGAATTTCAGCAACAAAACTAAGGTGAAAGTCACCACCGAAACATTTGGTTAATCCGCCAGAATCGAAAATGTTTTTGGTTTCTTCCTTTAAACTCCATTGGAGATACACATTGTTACTGATAAGAATGGAATTATGGGACCTTTTCTTGAATTTTACACCAATAAAAGACCTTCAAGTACCATAATAGCATCCTGGAATTAATGCAGTATAAGATTCCAAAGAATGGCACAACATAAATTTGCTAAAAACAATGTCGAAAAATATCCGTCCATAAAATATTTATTGATAAATTTTTAGTAGGTTCAGTACGTCCTTTCTTTAGAGCTTTATAGACAAATAGCGATTTAAATTTATATGCATAAATAAGTAACACTATTTATCAAAACATGGGTCAAGTGCTTTTTTCACTATCTTTATTTTGCCAGTCACGTGGAAAAATTTAACATAAAATGTCAAGGAAAACACATGACATGGCAAGAGAGTGATGGTTATTTGGAGGGATAAAGAAACTTTGATATTTTTTGTCAGCAGTATCCTATGCAAATAAGATACTGTAAGACGAATTTCATTTGCCTACTTTTCTATTTTTATAAATGACATTACTACTTGAACCATTCAGAAATGCCAATGAGATGTGACAAATAAAAATAAAAGACGGAAGTACACAGTTACTGGAAAAGCAAGACAACAATGATATGACAAAGTTAACGGAAATAATGAATTTATGTGACTGGAAAGTAAATGTAACATTTTCAATTCCCGTAAAACAGCTTGTGGTTGTGATAAGTACACTTGTGTATAAAATGACGGAAAGGGCACTAATTAGCTAAAACTATAGGTTATAGTTCATTAAGGTTTTATATAACCTTGATACATTTATATTGTTACAATTGGAGACACAACCTTTTTATTTACAGCCATCCTATTTACCCCCTAAATTGAGTTTTCAACTTTCAAACCATTTATTTTATCTCTTTAATTTTAATAATGATTTTAAAAAATTGAAAACAAAAAACAAAAAAACGACCACTGCCGCTTTCAATCTTACTATTGTTAAATTAAAAAAACGCACTCATTCTTTGAGAATGTAGATTTTGCATTTCAAAGTGATATAATTTTTTTAAAAAAAGTTAAGTTTGATGCCTAAAACTGCTGTTTAACATTTCAATGACTTAAATGGTGCTTAGAGCGCGCTACAAAAGTCTCCTTTTCGGACTTACCTTTGCTTTGTGGCCCTTATAGGCTCACAAAATGTACTTAATGGATACACCACAATTCTACATTTGAGATTGGAAGGGGCTTGTATGTGATTTTGGTTTGCTTTAGTTGTTTTTAACTCCACAACGCAATCACGCTTTGGGATCACTTACAAAAATTCTTTGTTTGTGTACACTGTGCGCAACTCGAGACAGAAAATGTTATGAAAACAAAGAGTGGAACTATAGGCATAAGGTTTGAGAAGAAAATAAGTGCCACTTGACTTTCCTACTGCCTTAGATGGTATTGATAGATGCATCAGACTTATGCAATGTTGGTACAGCTGTTTAACATTTCAATGACTTAAATGGTGGTTAGAGCGCCTTACAAAAGTCTCATTATCGCGTTTATCATTGCTTTGTTGTCCTAATAGGCTCACAAAATGCACTTAATGAATACACCACAACTCAACAGTTGTTTTTGGAACGCGCTTGTTAATTTTGGCTGGCTTTTGTTGTTTTTAACTCCGCAACTTCCCATTGCAATCACGCTTTGAGATCACTTACAAAAATTCATTGTTCGTTCCAACTGTGTATAACTCGAGACAGTAAATCTATCGAAAACAATGTTTGGAACTATTATCATAAAGTTTGAGAAGAAAATAAGTGCCACTTGACTTCCAACATCCTTAGATGGCATTGATAGATGCATCAGACTTATGCAATGTTGGTACAACTAATAACTTTCCAACGCTAAAACAGGGCCTTTTTGATTTGGGAAAAAATGAAGGACTGTTATATTTTAATTATACACTAAGCACTGTATAAGGAATAAATAAGTGTACATTGTGGAAACCATAAGAATAATTTTCAACGAATACTGAAGCTTTATATTAATAAAAATAGTAATAAAATTGCAATGTCGAACCTCCATTTCCTAGTGGATTGGTGTTGCAAAAGATACAAGAGTTCCTTTAAATAACAATGCAAACCATGTTGCTACCTGCCAACGAGAACTCAAGTTTGTACCACCCTACGTTAACGTTCTAAAATTCTAATTTTAGTATTTAAATTCAGACTTTAAAAGACATTATTTTGTTTAAGCTTGTTTCCAGAGAAATTAAGTTTTTTTGTTAATTTAATAGCGGCTGTTCCGTAACAATGGCTTATGGCTCAGAGATACCAGGGTCAAGAATAGGTGTTATTGTTAGATGGCTGCTGTTGTTTAAATTGCTATTTGTTCGGACGTGAGTTTGTTGGACTCCCCTCTGTTTGTTTACGTGGTTTCTGATGGTACGTGCTGGTGGACATATATGTTGACTCACGTAATATATGGTTTTGATAAATGTATGGTTTCAATACATTGTGCAAGACATTAGTATATTCTGAAGACTGCGTTCACATTTGCACTACATTTACAAGGTATTTTGTTAAAATATAAATTTCCAAATTGTCAACCAGAAGACATTGATATTTAATACTGGAATAAAAGAAATTAATTATATTAAAAATGCTAAATTAAAACCAAACGATGAAACAACAGTTTTTTAGATTGATTTTTATCATAGTGCTTTAAGAAATTGAGTGGTCAAAAATGGAATGGTCCAAAATCCAGAGCTAAAAAATGTTTCATAATGACTAGACATTTTCCCAGTGTAAAAATCCACGAGTTCGTCGGTCCTCAAAGAACACGAAATACCGTCGTCTTTAACTAATTAATTTCTTTTAGTTCAGGTGGAGTCTTTGGTTTTTTTTGATAATCCTGAAATTTGACTTGCAGTAAGTGTTATTTACAGCTTCGATGACGTAGGACATTTGTGAACATGCGCTAGGGTCCAACGCCACATTTCTGATTAAAAACAAGAAACGTTGTGCAGAAATGACAAAAGGCACCTTGAAGGAATCAAATAGATTATGAGAAATATGTGTAGAGCATACCATGTAAGGTTTTCACCATAAGATAACCAAAAGATCCTTTTTTAAATCGTAGTCTGATAATAATTAGGTTTTTAAAGAAAAAAAATTAGATATGAGACTTTTGAGAAGAAAACAATATTTAAATCATTTGAAAAGCTAAACAGAAGTTTAAGTAACACATTTAAATTTGTTTTTGAAAATATTAAAAAAATCGTTTTTTTAATTCAACAATCTTCTTTTTCAATTTAAGAATAGTCAGATTGAAATAAGAGACAATATCATCAGTATCAACATTGTATATAAGGAATCCTCCTTGAAAATTACATCGACTTGCCTTTAAAAGTGTATTCACATGTTTATCAATTCAACGTTCAAAATCTTTCCTTTTTATTTAAAATTTAACGCTTACGCTCTGTATTATGCTATGCCAGAACAAAATTAAACTTAAATAGAATGGCTGTAAAGGAAAATGTTGTGCCTCAAATTGAAATAACATGAAACTATAAAGGTTATGTAAACCATATGATTATTATGCCAAACTCTTTACCTCCGTCTCTCATTTTTATTTGTCATATCTGATGTTATTTCGATGGTTAAAGTACTGATGTCATTTATCAAAATAGAAAGGTGAAAAATTCGAATTCGTGACATAGTATTTTTTTTGAAGACCATGCTGATAAAAAAATAGGGATTTTTTATCGCTTATCATCCCTCTTGTGCCACTGTTTAAAGTCTTCCAATGCTGCATTGATTATGTTAATTCATATATAGAATTTCCAGACATTTTATAAATGGCTCTAATTAGTGTAAAATTTAAAAAAAGTCCCACAAACCTATTCTGCAAATATACAGAATATACATGTTTAGACATTTTTCTATTGATACTAACCTAGGTGCTTCCATGCGGAGTTTAGGATTACATTAGTGATAATGTCTATCCGCGATTGAGGTTAAAGCTATAAAAATTTGAGAGATTAGCATATAGGGAAATTAACACATGAAACAATTCTTGCTCTTCCAGTGTAACTGGGTATAAGTGACACTTATTGCATCGGACTTTGAGAGACCTTTCCTTGCCACGTTTTAATCTTTGCCATTTTGATTTCCTTAAAGGGGTTCAGATTAAGCTGCAAAGAAAGACGTTTTGGTCGCAGGTGTAAAGCTAAAGTGTTAAATAATAAAATCTTTTGCTCTTATTAAAGGAAAAAAATACATTTCGAGAAAAAAAAACACAATGCATCAATCAGTTTTTCGTTATTTGTCCTCACACATGCGTTGTACAAGTTGTGTAATACAAGACGCAAAAATGGTTTTAATAAATACAAGTTGGAACAATACTTGTGCTAATAAGTTTATAGTACTTTATTTGAAGACCATGCTGATAAAAAAATAGGGATTTTTTATCGCTTATCCTCCCTCTTGTGCCACTGTTTAAAGTCTTCTGATGCTGAATTGATTATGTTAATTCATATATAGAAATTCCAGACATTTTATATATGGCTCTAATTGGTGTAAAATTTAAAAAAAGTCCCACAAACCTATTCTACAAATATACAGAATATACATGTTTAGACATTTTTCTATTGATACTAACTTAGGTGCTTCCATGCGGAGTTTAGGATTACATTAGTGATAATGTCTATCCGCGATTGAGGTTAAAGGTATAAAAATTTGAGAGATTAGCATACAGGGCAATAAAAGAACTCTTCTACCAATCGTTTCAGCCTTTTTTCTTTTCGTTGCAATCTTTTTAGATCGCAGAATAAATATCCCACAAGCTCCTTCTCCAACATCTGATTAAGTTTTCCATTGTTCTTGTTTCCATCCATGTTTTACCTTGCTTTGTCATTTAACAATGTATGAAAGTTTAAAAACATATTTTGTATCACTCGTGAAAACTATGACACTGATGTTGTTATCTGAAACAAGGATGTCAGTAGAAAAGCTTTCAATTTCAAATTAGTTTTTAAAAAGAAAGATTGAAGTTAAAAGTCAATATTTTCTGTTTCCATGAACAGTCATTCTGCCCACCGAAATTAAACTGTCCATTCAAATTAAACGTTCAAGGGTCGGAGAAATTTTTACATGGAGAAAGTAAATGAAAAGCCGCAACAAAGGTCTAGCCACTCGTTACTTCTAACAAAAGACAACAATACCTTCTTAAAAAACACAATCTCTGTTAATAACTTTAAGTTTTTACAGGTTGTCTATAAACTAATATAATTACACAACATTTAATAATAACTATTACAACATTCTCTAACTAATCTTTAGTAAAGTAAGCATCAACTAAATTGAATCTGGGTGCAAAAGACCAACAGCAAATCCATCAGAAGTAAATGTAAGTCGCGAAATTGCTTCATAGTTTTAACTTTAGTGTTAATTTTAAAAGTCGACCGTTATTTATTTTCGAAGAGTTTGACAGTGGTTGGTTGCAAGTTAAACGTAAGGACAACCGACAACCCAATCCTAACGCGAGTAAATTTTTTAAGGAAGAACTGTTTTTTGCGTTAAAATAAGTCATATTCGTAATTCATCCTAAATTGGTTCCCAGCTGTTATCATGTTCATGTTGTTGCTGCAAGGTGCTTATCGTCATTTTTAATACTTATTAAAGCTAATAATGTCATTTTACTTTAACTTTTAAAAACACTTTGCAAATTTTCTCACACGACTTTTTCTTCTCTTTGCAGGTCAGCATTTTTCCAAACATGTCTGTTTTTAAACGGTTGTTCCTTATCGTTTTCTTAGCGCTGTCTCTAAGGCAGTCAAAATACATGTTTTTACAGATCACGTTGCAGCGATGCAAAGGACTACCTCGACTTCTAATGACAATGGAACTTTGCATAGATAACCGAATGCAAGTGAGTAGCAGTAAAGTCGTTAAGATGGTGGATGTTTTCATTTTTCGCGCTTCTGTTTATCCCCTTTTCTTTCTAAAGATAGAAGTAGATAGCTGTTTGAAATGTCAAAAGGTATTAAAGAGTTTGCCAGCTATGACAAAATATGAATTCTATGAAATACAAAGCATTTCGGAACTAAAAAAAAAACAATTACTAAGTATCAACTAGCGTGCGTCATTTTCTCTCATCATTTAAATATATTGAAAGCCTTATTATGATCTACCATCGGTAAAAGATCTAGTGCTGACGTGATATGTTGGCGCACGGAACCGCAGTCGGCTAAGCAAGGAAGACAAAACAACTAAAGGAAACAACAACCGACCCCGGGGAAAGATAGATTTAAAAGAAAATACTGATAACAGAAAGTTCTTGTTAGCAAAAATGTTTTTCGAGTGTTGTCAATTTACAGCAAATCAACAAAATTGCATATTTTACGCCAGGTTTGCGTAAATAAACGCTATCCACAAAATTCAAAGAAGTACTATTTTACATCAATGGAGAATATCATCAATCAGAAATTAACACATAAAACAATTCTTGCTCTTCCAGTGTGACTAGGTATAAGTGACACTTATTGCATCGGACTTTGAGAGACCCTTCCTTGCCACGTTTTAATCTTTGCCATTTTGATTTCCTTAAAGGGGTTCAAATTAAGCTGCAAAGAAAGACGTTTTGGTCGTAGGTGTAAAGCTAAAGTGTTAAATAATAAAATCTTTTGCTCTTATTAAAGGAAAAAAATACATTTCGAGAAAAAAAAACACAATGCATCAATCAGTTTTTCGTTATTTGTCCTCACACATGCGTTGTACAAGTTGTGTAATGCAAGACGCAAAAATGGTTTTAATAAACACAGGTTGGAACAATACTTGTGCTAATAAGTTTAAAAAAGGATGAAATAATACCAGCATATTGTCAACTAATCTATGAACATATTACTTACAAATGCCAAAAAAAAATGATGAAAAATATTTTTCTTTTTCAGTGCCAGGAAAGCTTTCTTCAGCAGCTGTCTTTTTGTCAATACGTATGTCATTGAATCGATGATCTTATATATAGCTGTCAAGTTGTATAACACTTCATTTGTTGTCAATTACCCTCCTTCGTTACGTTTATTCAGTAAACAAACGACCTTAATGGCTAAAGTTAGTTTCCTTTCAAAAATCTACCATACCATACCATACCATACCATACCATACCATACACCATACCATACCATACCATACCATACCATACCATACCATACCATACCATACCATACCATACCATACCATACCATACCATACCATACCATACCATACCATACCATACCATACCATACCATACCATACCATACCATACCATACCATACCATACCATACCATACCATACCATACCATACCATACCATACCATACCATACCATACCATACCATACCATACCATACCATACCATACCATACCATACCATGTTATGTTTATAACGGCCAGTGGTCTTGACGTCATTGAGCTGGATCTGAATGTAGCGTGACTCACCTACTCGAATTTCGCAATTTTTGCGAAATGGTGAAAGATTTCAACCTGTATCTCAGATAACGAATGTTTTTTGAAAATTTCAAGCTACATGTTAATCCTGATAATTTAGAAAATGATTTATGGTCAATGTAATTGGTGTCTAAGTGATATTTATTAGTTTATTGTTATCTATTAATTCCAACGAAGTTTTTTGACAGTTTGGTGTAAAGCAATCAAATTTCTTCTTGATTCCTCAAGTTAGCGGAAATTCAGATGAATCGGGTAAGTTGAACAGCTTATGCCATGGACACTTTCTGTCTTCAAAATCATTTTTTGGTATTTCAAATATAAAAATAGCGTATTTTTTTAATAAGTCAAATCAAATATTTATTTTTCTTATTGACTTTTGTTACTTATATAAGTAATCGTGATGAACTCATTATAAAAGTGAATGTTTTTCCAAAACGGACATCGCATGTTTTTTATTATGACTGTCCATTTTCAGAACATGAGTTTTCCTGTGACGTTCCGTACTTCTAATATATCACTTTCAAGAAATCAAAATTTCAAAAATTGGATAGAATTTTGTCTGAAAAAAGTGTCACGATTTTTTAAAGTGGCCAATGTCTAATGAAACATTTTGTACAAGTTGAAAGTACATTAATTTCTGCATTTAGTGAACAAACAGACAATTAGACAAAGTCATTTTTTGTACATGTGTTTAGTTTCTTCGTTGTATTTTGTGCCATTTCTCTGTTGATTTTAAGTGCCTGGCAAACCCTTGAAAATTGTAGTTATCAATGTTTTTAATGAAGAAGTAAAAACCGAAAATTACTTGATGTGAAGATAATTTTGTCGGATAAAGTCTTGTTTAACAAGGTAAAGTCTTTAAAAAGAAATTAGAAAAACGCAGCAAGGAATTTATTTTATTTCAGAAAACACAGTTAAATACCAAATAAAATTAAGCACTTGTTTTAGCTTAAAATTATATAGGAATAACAAGCAGGAGTACATACGTTGTGAAAGCATGCTGGTCCTTGCATATTTCAGGCTCTTTATTATGACCTTCTCAAATAACATAGGTGAAGTAAGAATTTGCTTTGGATTAATTTTGGCAATCAATTAATATTTGACGTGTCTAAAAAAAAGATTTTAAAGTTGAGATGGTAATAACTCGTGAATTTTAAGAGCTATTTAGAATTTTTCCGAAATTGTCTTGAAAAAATTCTCAGTGCAACAAAAGCTTGATAGGCAAGTTAAATATTTTTTAATGATAAAAAAATCACTCTGTTTGTATGCTAAGTGTGCATGTCAAGCACATGAAGGGTGATTGCTGCTAAAGAACGCTTAAGGGTAGTTTCCAGTGGTACAATAAATTGTAAGTAATATTGTACAATTAATTGTAGGGACTATTGCACAATACAGTACAATTATATACAAGGACGATATAAGGTGCTCAAAAGTTCGTTTTAATAATGCCTAAACGCAGAAAACAAAGGCATATTCAATTCTTTTGAATTAATTCAATAGGAACCTGCTACTAGTATCTTCAAATCAAACTGATTTGATTCAAAAAAGCTTGTGAGCTTTAATTAAAGTGATAATATATTTTACATCGTGATTACACCTGTCAAATTCTATTCTGTGTAATTACACATATTAAAATTTGCGCATATTTGTATTAATATGTAACACGCTTTTAAGTTCGTTTAAATGGCCCTCTTAAAGTAAATCTCACGCGAAGAATACATTTCAAAAACATCCGCCGAACTTCCCTCCTTAATGACGAATCAATGAAATAAAACCTAATTATTATTGTTAAATACTCGAAAAAGATTTTTCAAGTACAATGCACTTGTTTTTAAAACTTTTCCAAGTGCTCTCCACCGCCCCTTTTTATCTGGTTTTCTTTTCTCCTTGTTCCTAATTGCGTAACACTAATCAAATGTTAGGAAAGTATATGACAATATGCATTTTTCAATGACACTTCACAACCGCATTATCAAATTTCTCCTCCCAGTAATCACAAAACAGGAGCCAACAATTTAAAAACATAACAGCACTGTGGTAACAAGATTAAGTTTATCACGTCATAACCGTAACACTTTCCTAAGATTTACCTTTTAAGGCGGGTCGCCATTCAAATGAAATTGACCAAACAAATCGATGTTTGTAACCAAAAAATTAACTTGATGAAATACCTAATCATTCCATTGTGTTGGCATTTTTTTATTTTTTTGGCATTTTTTTATTGTATTTTATATTCTATGAAATATGTCAGACATGTCCAAAAATTGGTTGCGTACCATTAGCTACAGTCAATCACTTCAAATCATGTCGGTAATTTTCACATTTTGGCACTTATTTTGTGTAGGAAACTGTTTTCGGCTTTGATTTGAACTAAAAAGACAGGCAGTCATGCTCCACGTTTTCGGCACAATGCACTGCCATTTTAAAACTGTTTACCTATACTTACCCGCAGACTGACAGTTATGTCAGCTTCACACAATACACTCAAATCTGTGTATCCACATTCAGTGAAAAAGGCGATATAATCACACATTGAGAAAATGGTGACTTGTTCTTTAGCCAGCTACGTTTTACATTTACCAATAACCATTGCTTAAAATTATGGTAAAAAGATAATAAGGCAATAAATACAATGCGTTAGCTAGGTTTTTAACTTTATGGATGTACAGGTAATTCAATAAAATAGAACAAAAATAAATCTTTTTCCCTTAGCTACAGGTAGCTAAAAATCTCCAAGACTTTTATGTTCACAATGATCAGAATCTACATTGGTTACCAGAATACGTGGTTATATTATACGGTTATTTCAACATGTTGTTACCATGTGTGGTTATTTCAATATGTGGTTTGCCATGAATATTCCTAACTTCCGGAAAAATCTTAACACTGTTACAATTAAATTTTTTTCAAGCAGTCAGCCAGAAAATTGGATTTTGTTGGGAAAATTACTTGAAATAAAACCTGAGAAAATACCTTTTACATCAATATACATATAAACTTGTAAACTACATACAAGTTTGTATGAGTTACCAAAAAATAAATAAAACAAACGTTTATACCCAATCACACAAAATTCCAAGTCGAGCATATTCTTAGGATATTTTAAAGTTTTCGTCTAAATTCATCTTACATATTTTTAGAGTAAATTCTTATATAACGTGTAAAAAACGTGTAAAAAACGTGTTATCGAAATGCATGGTTAAAATTTGCGGTTATCGCAAAACATGGTTAAAATATGCAGTTCCTGCTTCGGCATTATTGCAAAGTGGTTAAAAGAATGCAGCATGAAGAAAAAGTGCTTAGAAAGAACAAAAACAGTGCTTCTGACCTTTGAGAATGTGTGTTAACTATGGTAAACTGGTATGTTGACTATGGTAATCTAAATGCAAAGACTATTCCTGACAGGCATCATTTACCACAAATTGATAACATTATAAAGAGCCTAAGAGGAAACGAATGTTTCAGTCTAATAACTCAAAGTAAAGCACCACCAACTTCTATCAACCCCATTTTGACGAAAACAGTGAAAATTCACTGCATTTATCACACTTTTTGTCATTTCTAAAATAGGTTGCATTACCTTCGTGCTCTCGATTGCACACGCAGTTGTTGGACTTCATTTTCCCACAAAAAAATACCTAAAAGCAACCTTGACAGGGCTTGTGTGTTATAAAGTCTAGTCTTACAGGCAAACACTTACGGGAAACAAACCATGGTAATACCTAGAAACAACCTTAACAGGGTTTGTGTGTAATGAAGTATTTGGTTACAGTCTGACATAAAATATGTTGACATAAAATATGTTTGATTGAATTCGCGTTGTGAGGTATGTGATTTAGTAGATATCTTCCGGGTATAATTTAAAAACAGCGGGATTTATTTTGGAAATTATTTCTCGTGCACCGCTGCGTAATATTTGGCTCATTTTTTTACTACGTTGCGTGACAGGGTTGAAATAGTCTAAATCCGCGCCTGAAATACTCAATCGCGTGTTGACATGTCGTCACGAAGAAAAAAGTAGTTGTACACGTCAACTTTCACTTGTCATCTATTTTATTACTTTGAAACAACTAATTGATTGCACTGATGTAGTCATAATAGTTGGTTACGGAAGGTTACTGCATTATGATGTTGTTAACTGTTTTGATTCACTTCAGTTCCGTGCACATACTAATTCTGCACATCTAGTTTAGCAACTTTTTCCGTTATTTTTTGAAAATAGATTTTGTCTTGTCGCTTCTTTACAATTAATTAAAAAAGAAGTTGAAATATTTTATACAAAACGTTATCAAAATTTCGCGTTAAACGTATATCAAAAAGCATAAACAGACGAGAAGCTCTTAGAACTAACTAGGTGATAAAAATTGCATTAAAGGAAATCTTTACAGCACTAATTTTGCAGAATGTATATACAGTGTTTTTTCGGACACCTTATTTTGGCGTGGCGACTGTGCGCGAAACACTAGTTGCGAGAAAATAATTGAATTAATCTAATAATTAAAACATGGTACTCGTTTATAACACGATTGCTGGTTTATGGGAGTAGAAAGTAATTCACTTGTCAATACATCATCAAATAACAATATAAAGACTCATAAGAACGTTTTTCACACAACTGTGAGAAAAATTGATGTTTGCAAAATTATTTTATTTTTCGATAGAAAGCGCAAAGAATTTGCTTCTTTCACAAATTTAGATGAGGAAATAGCCTGCGACATACAACATTTTTTCTAAGATAGCCTACTTATTTTGATGACGAAAAGCATGAAAGTAGGAAGTCCAACTGCAATAGAATTGTTGGTAGAGTATTGTGTGGCGAAAAAAAGTTGTTTAAATTCCTGATTATAAATAAAGTTTCTGAAATTATTTACAAATACGTCGTACGGAAATCCTGTTTTATTTTTGTGGTTATAAATTTGTCGTTTTTGACCCTTAATGCCTGTCTTGTCAGTAAATTGTTGTTGATCAGTGTTTGTCAAATGCTGACATCAAGGAATCACTAATGACATAAATGAAATTCCGTAATTAGTTTATTTTGCATACGCATTCAAAATTGAGAACAAAAGAAAGAACCAAAGAGAACACCATTAGCACTTTCTGTAGAGGCACTCATTCTCTTAAAAACAATTAAGATATTATTTATTTTATATCATATCGTATATAGCCCCTTCAGCTTACAATGGAATCAATGTATTTTTGAGCATTTATAGTTTCTAGGTTATAGTCATCGCATATAGGTTCATTAGTTTCTTGTAATGCGAGTTTATGTTTCCTTAAACCAACTCTTTTTTGCTTTCACTGCTGTTATAATGGCTGATTTTTAACTAGTTGCCAGTGACAAAACCTGCTCCCTAATACCTAATTGAAGTGCTAGTCACGTTACCTGGTTTTCCTATCTGCTTTTAATCAGGAATAAGAACAAAAAACCATGGGTACTACTGTACATTTAAGTTTGTAGACTTGATATTGCTTCTTTATTCACAAAATTTTTTATTCGGTGTTTCTTGTTACACATGTAATATAAGCCCTACCATATGCACATAATAAACATACACGCATATTTATATTGAAACCCGACCGTTGGAAAACCCAGGCATACGTTATGTGGTAGTTTTATAATTGTTTTTATAATCACTAAAGATCATGGTTTCTTATGAACGGCATAAGTTTAACAGATAACCGCGAAATTTAACTAAGTAGAACTAATTTCCAAATTTTGATCTCACGCAAAAGTAAGGCCTTTGGTGTTACTCTGCGAAATTACTTCTTAAAACGTTGCCTCACAATATAGTAATCTGTCAGTAATCATTTGATTTTGTTTTTTAAAATAGAAGTTTTTGGGTCCCAGAGCGTATTATAAGTGAAGTAATTTCTTCGTCGCCGAACCATGGTTGGTTGCATCTATTTTCTTACTATCTTAACCACCCGCTTCCCCTTCACGTGATATAAAAATAAATGATAAATCTAATCCATCAAGTGGGCTCAATTTATAAGGGCGGGTTTTCTCTTTGTTTAAAATGTAAACTTCTTTCAGTCCAAAGTGGCGACCGAAATCATTATACTATTTTTGAAAGGAACTAACTTTAGTCATTATGTTCGTTTGTTTACTGAATAAACGTAACGAAGGAGGGTGATTGACAACAAATGAAGTGTTATACAACTTGACAGCTATATATAAGATCATCGATTCAATGACATTCGTATTGATGAAAAGACAGCTGCTGAAGAAAGCTTTCCTGGCACTGAGAAAGAAAAATATTTTTTATCATTATTGTTGTCTTTGTAAGTATTATTCTTATGGATTTTTATCTTTTTCTTAATAAATTTTTGCGTGTTGCATAGCACAATTTGTACAATGCATTTGTAAAGACAGGTAACGAAGTACTTGTATCTGTATATTCATTTTTTTCTGAGAATGCCTTTTTTCCTTTACTAAGAACAAAAGGTTTCCTTATTCAACACTTTAGCTTTACACTTAAGATCAAAACTTCCATTTTTGTAACTTAATTTTTACCGCATTCAGGATAAATCAGAATGGCAACGATTGCAACGTGTCAAGGAAGGGCCTCTGGAACCCTTTTATTGTTATCCTTTCATTATATTCCTCTCCCTCTTGTTCACTTTTAACGTTTTCTTATATCCAGTCACACTGAAAAAACAAGATGTGTCCTACGCGTTATTCTCGGATTCATCATATTTTCCATCGCTGTAAAATAGTACTCCTACCAATTTTGTGGATAGCGTTTGTTTACGCAAACCTGGTTATAGAAAAAAACGTGAAATATGCAATTTTTTATTTGCTGTAGCGTTGATTTTACACTTTGTTTATCACGGAATAAAACTTGTCTACAACACTCTTCCAAACACTTAATATTGTATATAATAATTAATAATAATAATATTAATTAATAATATTAATTAATAATATTAATATTGAATTTTCACTGATGGTTACTCAACACTAAGCTTCCAATATGTTTGAATGATGAGAAAAAACGACGCACGCTTATTAATACTTGGTCATCGTTGTGTTTCAGTTCCAAAATGCTTTGTATTTTATAGAATTTATTTTCCGTCATAGCTAGCAAACTCTTTAATACCTTTTGACAAATAAGTGGGAAGGTATTCGATAAAGCTATCTACTTCTATCTTTAGAAAGAAGAGCGGATAAACTGAAGCATGAAAATGAAAACAACTGCCATCTTAACGACGTTACTGTTAATTGCTTGCATTCGATTATCTATGCAAAGTTTCATTGACATGGGAAGTCGAGATAGTCCTTGGCGTCGCTGTCACTTGATCTGTAAGACATTGTATGTTGACTGCCTTACAAACAGCGCTAAGGAGACAATATGGAATAACCGGTTAAAAATAGAGATGTTCAGAAATATGCTGACCTGCAAAGAGAAGAAGAAGTCGTGTAGGAAAATTTGCAAAGTGTTTAAAGTAAAATGACAGTATTAGCTTTAATAGGTATTAAAAAGAATGACGATACGCACCTTGCAGCAACAAAACGAACGAAGAACAGAGGGAAACAAATTAAATATGAACTACGGACATGACTTAATTCAACGTAAAAAACAGTTCTTCCTTAAAAATTTACTCGCGTTAGGATTGGGTTGTTAGTTGTCTTTACGTTTAACTTGCAACGAGCCACAATCAAACTCTTAGCAAATAAATAACGGTAGACTTTCAAAATTAACACTGAACTATAAAGCAATTTCGCGACTTATATTTATTTCTGACGGATTTGCTGTTGGGATTTTGCCCCCAGATTCAATTTATTTGATGCGTTCTTTACTAAAGAGTAGTAAGAACGTGGTAATAATTATTTTTAAAAGTTGTGTAAATATATTAGTGCATAGACAAGGTGTAAAAACTTAAAGTTATTAAGAGAGATTGTATTTTTCCAATAAAGCACTGTTGTCTGCTGTTAGAAGTAACGAGTAGCTAGACCTTTGTTGAGGCTTTCTATACTTTTTCTACGTAAACGTTTCCTCGACTGATACCCGATTAATATAAATAGACAGTTTCACTTATTGCACAAAACGACTGTTCATGAAAACAGAAAATATTGTCTTTTAACTTCAATGTTCTCTTTTCAAAATTATTCAAAAGTTGGAATCTTCTTCGCAGACGTCATTATTTTAGATAATGACATCAGCGTCATTGTTTTCATGACTGACACAAAATAGCTTTTGAAAACTTTCATACATTCTTATATGACGAAACAAAATAAAACATGACTGCAAAGTAACAAAACGTGGAGAAATTTTTAATGGAATCTGGATAAAAGTCACTTAGGCCTGAATCTGAAATGTTTGGTTTTCTTTCAACCTCCATTGGAGATATTTGTCACTAATTTGTCACTAATGGAATCCTAAATTCAGCAGTGAGGAACCAAGGTTGGTATCAATGGAGAGAACTTAAAAATCCTATACCCTGTATCTTTGAAGAATGGGTTTGCAGGACTTTTTCTTAAATTTTACACCAATTAGAGCCATATATACATAAAATGTCGGGAATTTATGTATATGAAATGACATAATAGAATCTCCGAAATCAATACTGCAAAATAAGACTTTAAAGAGTGTCACATGTCAAACTTACTAAAGACTGTCGAACAAAATACGTCTATAAAAAATCTATTGGTAAATGTTCAGTGGATTCAATCCAAGCTTTCTTTGCATATAGCCGTATAAACGTTTCTTTTTATCCCCATTTATAAAATACACCAAAAATCTAAACTAAAATGTTAAGGAAAAAACATCGCAATGTAAGGAAAGGATGATAAGAGATGAAACATCCATAATTTTTTATTAGTATGTTCTGCAAATGAAGTATTATGTCACGATTTCAAATTTCTCATCTTTCTAATTTGATAAATGACATCAGTACTTTAACCATTTAATAATGACAATCAGATATGACAAATAAAAATAAAAGGCGGAAGTATACATTTACGAAAAATAATCAAATTGTTTACATAACCTTCATAGTTTCATGTAACAATTGGAGGCACAACACTTGACCTTTCAGCAATTCTATCTACCACGTAAATTGAGATTTCAGCTTTCAAAACTTTTAATTCATTTCACTTTTTACTATTATTAATGATTGCAAGAAATTGAAAGTAAAAATACAAACGTTCACTGCAACTAACAACTGAATGCAAGGTAATTTACAATAAGATAAAATTATGGAAAAAGCTTAATTTAAAACAACGAAGGACTCATTTGAGTAGAATTTTGATGTGGCGTAATACAGACCTTAAGCGTTAAATTTAAAATCAAAAAGAAAGATCTTAAACGAACTTAATGAACACTTAAATATAGTTTTAGTGGCAAAGATATTGATGATGCAGTAACACAATTGCAGTGACAAAGATGTTGACAGTGTAATTTTCAAGTAGGATTCGCTTTTATTTCATTCTGACTGTTGTTAAAATGAAAACAAGATTGGTAAATTTGTTGTTAAACACATCCGTTTTAAAAACATAAATTTTTTACTTCGTAATGTTATAATTTCCAAAACAAAATTAAGTGTATTACTTGAAACTGCTCTTTAACATTTCAATGATTTAAATGGTACTTAGTGCTCGTTGTAAAAGCCTCATTATTGGACTGATTGCTTAGTGGTCCTCATAGGATCACAAAATGAACTCATTAAATACCACAATTTAACAGTTGTTTTTTGGAACGGGTTTGTCTGTTTGTGATTTTGGTTGACTTTTTCTGTTTTCCTGGCCACTAATTCCTATTGTAATCGCGCTTTGAGATCACTTACACATTGCAAAAAAAAAAAACAATGCTTGTGTGTGCTCACCGTTTGAAATTCGATACGGCAAAACTTTTGAAAACAATGAGTGTAGTTCCACTTACATTGTATTCAAGCCGCGATAAAAGACACTAAAACTCCGCCCTTCTCAGCCCTTCTGAAATGATTTTGATTCCTGCAAGGTACAACATTATGAAAACTATGAGGTTAGTTTCCTGGATTTGCAGGGATTCGTTTTTTTTTGAAAAAAAAATTGATTTAATTTCTCTCATCATCCATTTTCTTCTGGACAAGATACAGCAACCTAATTTTTTGCTACACAAATTTTTCATAATCTATTTGATTCCTCCAAGGTGCCCTTGTCATTTCTGCACAACGTTTCTTGTTTTTAATCAGAAATGTGGCTTTGTGAGTACAAAGCCACCTTTCTGCGTATGTACAACTTTGAACCTAGATGACCAAAGCCGTAAAATAACACTTAACGCAAGTCAAATATTTAGGATTATCTGCTCTAATTTTGACAAAAAGCTTGCTAAAACCATCCAAAAATACTGAAACTAAAGAAAACTAATGGTCGCAGAAGTTAAAGATGACGGTATTTCGTGTGGCTTTCTATGTATGAGACGTAAAAATTTGAGGACCGGCAAACCCGAGGTTTTTACACGGGCTAACGCCTGGTTATTATAAAACCTTATTCTTCGGCTACCATTTCTGAAAGAACAAATTAATCTGAAAAATTGCATTGTTTTATTGCTTGGTTTTAATTCAGCATTTTTTTTATAATTAATATTTTTTCATTTCAGTATTAAATATCAATGACAGTGTCCTCTGGTTGAAAATTGGGAAATTTACATTTTATCAAAATACCTTGTAAATATAGTGCAAATGTGAACACAGTTTTTAGCATATAGTAATGTCTTGCACAATGCATTGAAACCATACATTTATCAAAACCATATATTACGTGAGTCAACATATATGTCCACCAGCACGTACCATCAGAAACCACGTAAACAAACAGAGGGGAGTCCAACAAACTGACGTCCGAACAAATAAGAATTTAAATAACAGCAGCAACCTTACGATCACTCCTCTTCTCAACCCTGGGGTCTCTGACCCGTAAGCCATTGTTACGGAACAGCCGCTATTAAATTAATCAAAAGAGCAGATTTTTTTTGGGAACAAGGTTGGAAAAAATAATGTCTTTTCAAGTCTGAATTTAAATATTAGAAAGTTATCTTAGGGTGGTGCTAACCTGCATTCTTGTCAGGAGGTAGCAATATGGCTTGCAATGTGATTTAAAGGAATACTTGCATTTTTTTCAATGTTGACCCACCAGGAAATTGAAGTTTGTTAGTTATTTATGTTGTATTTTAACATCGCTACATAAAAACTTAACTCGCGTAAAATATTATACTGGGTTTTTCTTTACATCTCAATCTACTGCAGGGGGTTTAAATGCAGCATTACAATGTTTAACATTTTTATTAATGTAGAACTTCAATATTCATCGCAACCAAACCCGATTGCTTTTACAATGTACATCTAATAATTCCTTAGACAGAACTTTAAAAAAATAAAATAGTAACAGTCCTTAATTTTCCCCCAAATTACAATGGCCGTGTTTTTTAATTCAGCAAGTCATTAGCTGTACCAACATTGCACGAGTCTGATGCATCTATCAATACCATTTAAGGTAGTGGGAAAGTCAAGTGGCACTTATTTTCTTCTCAAACCTTATGCCAATAGTTCTACTCATTGTTTTTGAAATATATGCTGTCTCGAGTTGCACACAGTATAAACAAACAATTAATTTTTGTTAGCAATCTTAAAGCGTGATTGTAATAGGAAGCTGTGGTGTTAAAAACAACAAAAGCGAACCAATATCACAAACAAGCGCCTTCCAAAAACAAATGTAAGGTTGTGGTGTATTTATTAAGTGCATTTTGTCGGCCTATTAGGGGCATAAAGCAATGATAAGTCCAATGAGACTTTGTAAGAAGGACTAATCACAACTTAAATCATCGAAATGTTAAACAGCTATTTCAAGAAACACATTTAACTTTGTTTTTAAACTTAAATCACTTCGAAATGCTAAATCTGTATTCTTAAAAAACGAGGGTGTTTTTTAATTTAACCATATTTAGAATGAAATGAAAGGGCACCTTCTTGGAATCTTCTTTTAACTTTTAAGATTTCTCTTTCTGTTTTAGAATTTGACGCTTAAGCTCTCTTTTATGCTGTGCTACTTCAAACTTACCTAAAAAAAGCTGGATAAACCTTGCATTTGAAACAAGAGTGAATTTGTGCCAGTTGGGTGTATAAGATCAAGCTATTTCCATAATTTGTTGCTTAACTTGCATCCAGTTGTTAGCTGCAGTGGAAGTTTGTTTCTTTTCCTTTCCATTTTTCACAATCATTATTAAAAGTAAAGAAATGAATTAAAGAGTTTGAAAGTTAAAATCTCAATTTCGATGGTAAATAGGATGGCTGTAAAGAAAAGCGCTGTGTCTACAATTAAAGCAACACGAAAGTATCAAAGTTATGTAGTAAACCATATAATTATTTTCCGTTTTTTTAATTCACGTCATTGTCGAGGTTATACATCATGCACCTGGTCAACTATAACATATAGTTTCACGTAATTACCGCCACATAATGCACAAGGGTACTTATCACAACCGCAAGCTGTGCTACGGGCCCTGAGAATATTACATTTACTTTCCCATCGCATGAATTCATTATTTCCGTTAACCTCGCCACATCATTTTCGTCTTGCTTTCCTAGTAACTGTATACTTCCGTCTTTTGTTTTTGTTTGTCATATCTGATTGTCATTTCTGAATGGTTGAAGTAGTGATGTCATTTATAAAAGTAGGTAGGTAGGCAATTGAAATTCTTCTCACAGTATTGTATTTGCAGAGCATACTGCTGACATAAAAAATTTAGGAATGATTATCATCCCTCTCTTGCCATGTCATGTGTTTTTCTTGACATTTTTTGTTATATCTTTTAACATGACTGGCAAAATAAAGATAGTGGATGAAGCACTTGACCCATGTTTTGAGAAATGGTGTTAGTTATATATGCATACGAAGTAAAATTTCCATTTGTGTATACGACCATACTTAAAGAAAGGACGGATTAAACACACTAAAAATTTTTCAATGAAATTTTTATGGACGGATTTTCTTTGACAATCTTTTTAGCAAATTTATTTTGCAACTCTTTAACTTCTTTCATTCTCACGGCAATCTTTTCATACCGCAAAAAAAAATCTCCCAATAGAAACGCTCTTTCTCCAAATGTTGATTACATTATTTATTGTTCCAATCTTTTGTCACCTTGCAGCCATGTTTTATTTTGCTTTGTCATTTAAGAATATATGAAAGTTTTTAAAAGCTATTTTGTGTCACTAGCAAAATCAATGGCGCTGATGGCATTATCTAAAACAATAGGGCTTGCAAAAAAGCTTCCAACTTTTGAATAAGTTTGTAAAGAGAAGATTAAAGTTAAAAGACAATATTTTCTGTTCACGCCAACTATTATTTTTTCCATCAAGTTTAACAGCCTATTTATATTGATCGCGCAATAGTCAAGAAAACGTTTACATGAAGAAAGTAAATGGAAATGTCGCAAATATATTATATTATATTATATTATATTATATTATGTTATGTTACGTTACGTTATGTTATGTTATGTTATGTTATGTTATGTTATGTTATGTTATGTTATGTTATGTTATGTTATGTTATGTTATGTTATGTTATATTATGTTATGTTATGTTATATTATGTTATATTATATTATTTTATATTATATTATATTATATTATGTTATGTTATGTTATGTTATGTTATGTTATGTTATGTTATATTATATTATATTATGTTATGTTATGTTATGTTATGTTATATTATATTATGTTATATTATATTATATTATATTATATTATATTATATTATATTATATTATATTATATTATATTATATTATATTATATTATATTATATTATATTATATTATATTATATTATAATATATTATGTTATATTATATTATATTATATCAACACTTTCTTGCTAGTTTTTAGTAAGGCAAACATTAAGGTCAACAGCGACTAGATTTGCTTACAACTTTTGTTTTCGTGCAACTTAGTCATGTTCGTAATTCATCTTTAATATATTTTCCGCTGTTGGGACATTCGTTTTGTGACTACAAGGTGTGTATCGTCATCCTTTTTAATTCCTATTCAATGTCATTTTACTTCAACTCTTAAAAATTGAATAGTGTGATATAGATATTATCTTCATGATATGACATGAAAATATCGATATTATCCAAAATTTATCAACTTAAGGTATAAGTCTTGTCTGAAATCTCAAATCAAATCTTAAATCTCATTTTAAATGTAATGACGTAATTACCGAAAATGCTAACAGTTTATGAAAGTTGTCACTTTAGATTTGGACAACGTTTGCGGAAAGTTTCATACTCAATGATGTCTGATGCATCTATCAATACCATCTAAGGTAGTGGGAAAGTCAAGTGGCACTTATTTTCTTCTCAAACCTTTTGCCAATAGTTCCACTCATTGTTTTTGAAATATATGCTGTCTCGAGTTGCACACAATATAAACAAACAATTAATTTTTGTTAACAATCTTAAAGCGTGATTGTAATAGGAAGCTGTGGTGTTAAAAACAACAAAAGCGAACCAATATCACAAACAAGCGCCTTCCAAAAACAAATGTAAGGTTGTGGTGTATTTATTAAGTGCATTTTGTCGGCCTATTAGGGCCATAAAGCATTGATAAGTCCGATGAGACTTTGTAACAAGGACTAATCACAACTTAAATCATCGAAATGTTAAACAGCTGTTTCAAGAAACACATTTAACTTTGTTTTTAAAGTTAAATCACTTCGAAATGCTAAATCTATATTCTTAAAAAACGAGGGTGTTTTTTAACTTAACAATAGTCAGAATGAAATGAAAGGGCACCTTCTTGGAATCTTCTTTGAATTTTTAAGATTTCTCTTTCTGTTTTAGAATTTGACGCTTAAGCTCTCTTTTATGCTGTGCTACTTCAAACTTACCTAAAAAAAGCTGGATAAACCTTGCATTTGAAACAAGAGTGAATTTGTGCCAGTTGGGTGTATAAGATCGAGCTATTTCCATAATTTGTTGCTTAATTTGCATCCAGTTGTTAGCTGCAGTGGAAGTTTGTTTCTTTTCTTTCCATTTTTCACAATCATTATTAAAAGTAAAGAAATGAATTAAAGAGTTAAAGTCTCAATTTCGATGGTAAATAGGATGGCTGTAAAGAAAAGCGCTGTGTCTACAATTAAAGCAACACGAAAGTATCAAAGTTATGTAAACCATATAATTATTTTCCGTTTTTTTAATTCACGTCATTGTCGAGTTTATACATCATGCAACTGGTCAACTATAACATATAGTTTCACCTAATTACCGCCACATAATGCACAAGGGTACTTATCACAACCGCAAGCTGTGCTACGGGCCCTGAGAATATTACATTTACTTTCCCATCGCATGAATTCATTATTTCCGTTAACCTCGCCACATCATTTTCGTCTTGCTTTCCTAGTAACTGTATACTTCCGTCTTTTGTTTTTGTTTGTCATATCTGATTGTCATTTCTGAATGGTTGAAGTAGTGATGTCATTTATAAAAGTAGGTAGGTAGGCAATTGAAATTCTTCTCACAGTATTGTATTTGCAGAGCATACTGCTGACATAAAAAATTTAGGAATGATTATCATCCCTCTCTTGCCATGTCATGTGTTTTTCTTGACATTTTCTGTTATATTTTTTAACATGACTGGCAAAATAAAGATAGTGGAGGAAGCACTTGACCCATGTTTTGAGAAATGGTGTTAGTTATATATGCATACGAAGTAAAATTTCCATTTGTGTATACGACCATACTTAAAGAAAGGACGGATTAAACACACTAAAAATTTTTCAATGAAATTTTTATGGACGGATTTTCTTTGACAATCTTTTTAGCAAATTTATTTTGCAACTCTTTAAAGTCTTATACTGCATTGATTTTAAGTATTGTATTTTGTTATTTCATATATATATATATATAAGTCCTGACTTTTTCTGTGTTTTTGAATGACTCTTATTGGTGTAAAATTTAAGAAAATGTCCTGCAAACCCATTCATATCAGTAACAATATTTATCTCTACTGAAATTTGGAGGAAGAACCCCAAACATTTTCTATTCAAGCGGTCTAACCACTTGTTTCGGAGATGACTTTCACCTAGCTTTCATTGCGGAAATTAAAATGACTAGTCGGCGACCCATGAAAAAAAACATGTGTCCGCCCGTTCTTTCTATACCGCATTGCATGCATCTCGCTACGTGTGTTATCATTTTGTGTGAGAGACAGACAGACGTATACGGGTATTATAATATAGATTAAACTACAGGGAAATAAATGTAATTTTTGCCAACCGTTGCAGCTTCTTTCATTCTCACGGCATTCTTTTCATACCGCCAAAAAAATGTCCTAATAGAAACGCTCTTTCTCCAAATGTTGATTCCATTTTTTATTGTTCCAATCTTTTGTCACCTTGCAGCCATGTTTTATTTTGCTTTGTCATTTAAGAATGTATGAAAGTTTTTAAAAGCTATTTTGTGTCACTAGCAAAATCGATGGCGCTAATGGCATTATCTAAAACAATAGCGCTTGCAAAAAAGCTTCCAACTTTTGAAAAAGTTTGTAAAGAGAAGATTAAAGTTAAAAGACAATACTTTTTGTTCACGCCAACTATTATTTTTTCCATCAAGTTCAACAGCCTATATTATATTATATTATATTATATTATATTATATTATATTATATTATATTATATTATATTATATTATATTATATTATATTATATTATATTATATTATATTATATTATATTATATTATATTATATTATATTATATTATATTATATTAACACTTTCTTGCTAGTTTTTAGTAAGGCAAACATTAAGGTCAACAGCGACTAGATTTGCTTAGAACTTTTGTTTTCATGCAACTCAGTCATTTTCGTAATTCATCTTTAATATGTCCCCCGCTGTTGGCACATTCGTTTTGGACTACAAGGTGTGTATCATCATCCTTTTTAATTCCTATTCAATGTCATTTTACTTCAACTCTTAAAAACACTTTGCACATCTTCCTACACGATTTCTTCTTCATTTTGCAGGTCAGCATATTTCTAAACATATCTGTTTTTAACTGATTGTTCCTCATTGTCTCCTTAGCGCTGTCTGTAAGGCAGTCAAAATACATGTTTTTACAGATCACGTGACAGCGACGCCAAGGACTGCCTCGACTTCTCTTGTCGATGGAACTTTGCATTGATAACCGAATGCAAGTAAGTAGCATAACCGCCGTTAAGATAGCGGATGTTTTCATTTTTTGTGCTTCAGTTTGTCCGCTTTTCTTTCTAAAGAGAAAAGTAGGTAGCTGTATGAAATTCCTTCTCCTCCATTTGTCAAAACGTATTTGTCAAAAAGACTTTGCCAGCTATTAAGAGAAAAAATACATAAGCATCCGCAAGCAACAAAAAACGGTGATCCAGTATAACTAACTGATATTCATCAATCATATACCTACTGGAAATTTAGCTTTGATTTACCATCAGTGAAAAGACTTTGGGAAGGTTTTTTTGAATTGTTATTTCTAATGCTGACGTGATATGTTGGCGCACGTAACCGCAGTTGCGTAAACAAGGAAGACAAAACAACAACAACAAACCCTGGGGATAGTCACATTTTAAAGAAGATACTGAGAAAAAACGTTTTTAAGGAAAATTGCTATTTGCAATGTACGTCAACATGTAGACATGTTTTTATTCCATGATAAACAAAATTGTAAAACCAATCTGTAACATCGGTTTAAAACAGTAAAATGCTGGTTTCGCGCAAACCAGATTTACGAGAACATATACTATTCATAAAATTCGATGCAATGTTCTTTTAGCAATGGAAAATTAACATAGACTAAATTAGCAATCCAAAATTAAGGCGGATGACAATTTTGTTTTTCCAATCTTCTTTAATGACTGTGTAAAAAAGAGAATATTAAACGTGAACAAGAAGGAGTGGAACATAAAGAGAAGAGAACAATAACAGGGCAAATCTCCTACTTATTATACCGGACTTTGAGAAAGCATTCCTTTGTACGTTTTAGTTTTGGCATTTTAATTTTTCTATCCTAGGAGAGGTACAAAGTGAGTAACCAAGAAAGAAGTTTTGATCTTAGGTGTAAAGTTATGAATAATTAAATTTCTTAAAGAAAAGAGTTTTTTAATAAAATTTGCAGCTTGACTAGACCTGTTTTGCATTGTCAGGATAAAAATCAAAATGCAGAGACAAGTGCTTCGTTATCTGTCATTACACATGCGTTGTACAAGTTGTGTGATGCAAGGCACACAAATGTTTTTAATAAACACAAGTTGGAACAATACTTTTGCTAATACATTTTAGAAAAGGATGATATAACGAAATAATAATCAGGTAATGATAAATATCCATAAGCAATACTTACAAATGCTAGAAATATTGATAAAAAATATTTTTCTTTCTCGGTGCCAAGAAAGCTTTCTTCAGCAACTGTCTTTTCGTCCATACGAATGTCATTGAATCGATGATCTTATATATAGCTGTCAAATTGTATAACACTTCATTTGTTATCAATCACCCTCCTTCGTTACGTTTATTCAGTAAACAAACGACCTTAATGACTAAAGTTAGTTTCCTTTGAAAAACAGTATAATGAATATAGCTATTTGGACTGAAAGAAGTTTACATTATAAGCAGAGAGAAAACCCGGCTTTTTGGATTGAATCCAATTAATGTACTAAATTTATTATGTATTGTTATGCTCATCAGGATTGATGTAGTCAACCATGCTTGGACGGCGAAGAAAATCCTTTACTTATAAATCGCTTATAGACTAAAAAGCTCCCATTTTAAAAAAAATCAAATGATTACTGAAAGAATATTTTATTGTCAGAAAACTTTGTAGGAAGAAATTTTTGCATCTGAAAAACACCCTTATATTCATACACATTTACATAAATTGAGCGTAACACCAAAGACCTTGGCGTGAAATTGAAATTAAATATTTAATTTTGCTTGGATTTCTAAAAGTTAAATTTCGCGGTTTTGAGTTAAAGTTTTGCGGTTTATACTTGAAATAAAGTAAGTCAGGGTTTTTCGACGGTTTAAATACAATTATGTTTGCATGTAAATGATGTGCATACGGTATGACTTTTATTACAAGTGCAGCTATTGGTTTAAGGTTTTTGCGAATAAAGAAGAAAATTCCTGCTTGCGAACTTAACCCAAAGTTTTTTATTCCTAATTCTGCATTAAGGCAGTCAGGTTTCCTGGCTAGCATATTGATTGGGCATTAGGGGACAGGTTCTGGCACTGACAACAAGCTAAAAACCAGCCATTGGTTTACGGAAACATGAACTCGCATTGCATGAAACTAACGATTAGATATACAATAACTCTGATCTAGTAATTATAAATGACTAAAAATACCTTGAATTATAGGCTAAAGGGGCTATAGACGATATGATATTAAATAAATAAGTTAATAATTTTTTTGGAGTAAATGAGGGCTTGCTTCAATGATGTGAAATTCTCTCTGGTTCTATTTTTTGTTGTCAATTTTAAATGCGTGTGGAAAATAAACTAATTACGGAATTTGAGTTTTTTTAATGTTAAGTCATTGAGCATTTGTTAAAATTTAGATGTAATCAACAACTTTTAACAGACAGGCATCAAGGTCAAAAATGACGAATTTATTACCACAAAAATAAAACAGGATTTTCGTACGATGCATTTGCATATAAATTTCATTGAATTTATTGGAATTCCCCCAACTTTCTTTCGCCACACAAAATACCATATCCTTCTCAAGTTGAACTTACTACTTCATGCTTTTCGTCATCAGAATAATCATCAAACGTCCTGCGTATATATTATTTAATATTTACACAGGATGGCCTAACCAGTTACAAAATGTTATCTAATAGGGTCCTGAGGTCTTGAATTTGAATGTGCGACAGATATAAAGATTTCAAAGCCAAGATGTATTTCAGATAACTGATGCTTTTTCTGAAAATATCAAGCTACATTTTAATCTTTATAATTTGATGTAAAAACCAGAGTTCACAAAGAGGCAAAGAAAAGACCACAAAAAAAAGATTAGAAAAGTTTCAATGTTACTGAATTGGTATCGATCGAGAAAAAATAATTTATGGTGTATAGAACAAAGTCTAACGACAAAACTGTTATTGTATTCTATTAGGACTAATATTAAAAATATACAGAATATTATCATATTTGAAATGATAGTATAGTAGTTTGACAAAACGATTTCAAATATGTGTTTGTGAACTGAAAGGAGCAAAAGCGTCAGGGTGAAATATTCTTATATTTTCGTTCATTTACATAAATGGGACGAAGAAAAAAAGAAAAAGGAGGAAAACCGACCGGTTTCAGTAAGATATCGGATACGACCTGATATCTTAATTATTACCACGATAATCAAAAGCATATTCTAACTTCATGTTTCCTGAAAAGGTCGTATTAAAGTGCTTTAACATGATCAGCATGCTTTCGCAACGTATGCATAGCTGCTGATCATTTCTCTAAAGTAAGTCCTTGATTTAATATGGTAGCTTACTGTGTTTTCTTGAATAAATTAAGTTTTTGCTGCATTTTCCGTCTCTTTACCTTATTAAACAAATAAATAAACAGAAATAGAATGGAAAAACTAAACACATGTACAAATGACTTATTTGTTTACTAAGTGCAAAATCTAAGAATTCAAATTATATACATATAGATGAATATTTATCATAGCACATCCGTATTTCATTCTCAACAGAGAATGCGCCACCCCGATCAGACCTCTGATCATGACGGGCGAGTATAATACGTGTAAGTCACATTGAAGAAGAACGACTTTGTTCGAATTAAGTGGCATTCGAATTAACGGACGTCAACTGTATCAGAAAGAAAATTAAAGCAAACATTTAAGAACCTTTTCTTTCTCCAGCAATGAGTTCGTTCAATCTGCTTGCCAAATATCGGACCGATAACGTAAAAATCGTTGCTAAGAAATATAAAGAGCTTTAGTTTCTGATTGGTCATTTATATAAAACTCCGCTCCTGATTGGACCTTTATTTTAGCGGCAATTGTCCCTGTGCCGATGGGGGCCCGACGGGTTTTGTATTTTGTGCGTGGTTAACACAAGTCACTTTTGACGCACGAACAGACAGACGGAATACGGCTATTAATATAGAGACTAGTCGTTCAAAAATTTCGTGTTTCCGTTACGGGACGCCGCTTTTGCGAACACACAGACAGATGACGGCTATTATTAAAGAGACTAGTCGTTAACCCGTGGAACAATCCACGGGAATTAGCTCACGTAATTATTTCTCGCATCTGGTAATAAAAATATTTAGCCCATCTGTTAATGAACATATTTCGTGCCTCTGTTAATAAAATTATTTCGCGCATCTGTTATGAAATTATTTCGCGCATCTGTTATTAAATTACTCTGCAGTAGTTATGGTCCCTGGAAATATACACGGAAGCAGTGTAAACTACGCTTTTTTATTTTTTATAGTATAGTTTATCGGAAGTAGTAGTAGTACGCCGCTTTCTCGTAAAATTCATATATTTAACAATAATTTGTGCATTTTTACGGCCTGAGTTTGATGTAAAAAAGAGGCTCCTCCCTGCATTTAGCTTTTAAAAAACTAAATTTGACATTCTCTTACAATTTTTGTTCGGTTTAAAAAAACAATAAGTTTCAGTAAAAAAATAAGCACATCCAGGTTTATTGTTGTCATTAAAAATATAAATGGTTTGAAGATGAAACAAAATTTACAAAATAAATTTCACTTTTATGTTAGAACAAACAAAAAATCACTTACAAAACCATTCTCAAATTTATTTTTCTCCTTCTATTATTAAAAACTTGTTTTTGTTAATTTCCTTGAAAAGGCGCTAATAATTAAAACTTTTTCAATGAAATAGACAACGCAAAGTAATTGTCCGCAACTTTGACCGTAGTTATTTATAACAAAGAAACTGCATCGAAGGAACATAAAAGTTAATTAACCATGAATTTTGTATAAAAAAAATTTTAAATTAAACTTTTGTGAAACTACACAAAAGACAAAATAAAATAAAATTTTAAAATAGTGTAGCAAAAAGATCAAAGAGCTATGCGCAATTTCGTGCGTGGTTAACACAAGTCGCTTTTGACGCACGAACAGACAGACAGAATACGGCTATTATTCTAGAGACTAGCCGGGTAAACCCGGCGTCGAAACGCCAGGGTAAGCCACTAATCAAGGTGTGAGCCGGCGATGAACACTCTGTGGAGCGCTTAATAACAGCCGTAAACTGCTCCACACAATCAGATGGAGTGCTTTAGTACAGGTATACAGTATGTTATAAATCAAGTAAAGCACATACACCATTATAGTGTTGCGACGGTAACATATTTTTTAAAAAATAACTATCCCGCAACAATAGCTGAAATAAAGATAGAGTTTACAAACCGTTGTTACCCGGTCATGGCAAAAACATTCGGTCAATAATAATTTATTTTGCGGAATAAGTTTTTCTGAAAGTTAAAAATTTAATTGTGGGAATGGGCTGACAGCTTAGTACAGTTAAACAATGTTGCACAGGCGTGCAGGGATAATACCCTTTTGAAAAAAACTTTCTTGCATGTTTAAATATAAACCCAAAAACAGTCCATTGTTAACACAGGGCTGAACAATCAGTCCAGGTAAACCGTGGTGCACATTCGCACAGGCGTAGTACACTTTTCAAAAAACTATATAACAGCTTCGGTGTAAATAGAAACACAGAAAACATTCCGTTGGGGGGACCCGACATTGTGTTACACAGCATTGAACGCCTGATGGAGCGATTAATAAGAGCCAAAAAAAGTGCCACACATTTAGGTAACGTGACCTAGTACAGCTATATAGTATGTAGTATATAAGTGTAGTGCACACAACTTTATGGTGTTTCTGGTGTCATATTTTTCAAAAAATAAGTTAGTTAAAAAAAATACTCAGCAATTTTATTTGGCAGCATAACATTTCATTACAGTATTAAAAGTGGTAGCTGCCAACTGCATTTGTCTACTTTCACATGTAGCTAAAAAGAGCTAGCTAGGTTGACCCAACTTCAACATAAAAATAAATAACAATGTAGCAAACAGAATAAAAACTTTAACAGAATATGAATAAAAAAAGATAGCTATAGCTAGCTGCGTTAAAAGCAGGATCTCCCTTAAAATCTACGTTTATAGATAGTTAGCAAAAAACTTAAAATTGGTTTGTTTAAGATTAATACATGGCTAGAAAACATGATAAAATATTCACTTTTACAGGTGAAAACATAAAGAAACTAAATAATCCTATAAGATAGAAAGTACTCAGAAGAAAAAAGGATTGAAAGCAGATCTACCAAACTTCACACCAACACTTCCAAGCCAAAATGGCCTTCGTAAGGGTAGCATGTTTCCTCCGTCGGTATGTTGAGGCCGCGAAGCACTTGGATTGGTCATTAGTGAAAATTCAGCCCCGTAATTGGTCTATTGCGCGTGAGCCGGTAAAAAGAACGACGTCTGCCGTGATGCAAAATAAAGCTGCAGGGCCGCGGGGATTTTCCGCGGTTCTTGCTACTTAGGACGCCATGTTCCGCACAGATACAGACAGACGGAATACGGCTATTATTAAAGAGACTAATCGTTAGCCCGTGAAAAAATCCACGGGGTCGCCCGTCCTTTAAATTAACTCGTTGCAACAAAGTGGACAGAAATATATTGCATTTGGTATTGATGCGCATTTTAAAAATTTCGTGTTTCTGTTACGGGACACAGGTTTCGCGGACACACAGACAGACAGACGACAGCTATTATTATAGAGATAAGTATCATGAATTCCACGGGAAACCCGGCATCGAAACGCCGGAGTAAGCCACAAGTCAGAGTGTGACCCGGCATTGAATGCTCTGTGGAGTACTTAATAAAAACCGTAAACTGTGTCACACGACAGGTGGAGCGCTTTGGTACATGTTTGGTACAAGTTTGTCGTAAATCAAGTGAAGCGCATACACCATTGTGGTGTTGCGACTGAACATATTTTTCAAAAAATAATCTTCCCTCAACAAAAGCTAAAGAAATTAATTGTGACACTGGACTGGGCGCTTAGTACGGCTAAACCGTGTAACGCATGAAATTATAGATGTATGAAACCATTTTCCAAAAAAACTGTATCGCAACGGTTTAAATAAAAACTTAGAACGTTTTTCGGAGAAAGGTTTTCAGTGAAAGTTGAAAAAAAATTGACACTGAGCTTAGCGCTTAGTACAAATAAAATGTGGCGCACGTGCCTATAAGCTTAATAGCCTTTTCCAAAATACTTTAGTTTAAATAAAAACACAGGAAACAGACCGTCGTTTTACAACACGGGATAGGCACAAAGCATAGGTACTCCATGTCTCATTAATAAACTTTTGTCTTTGCTAAAGTTTATATTACAGTAAATTGTAGCTAACTACTTAATTGCATTTAGTATGAAAAAGATTACTAAAAAATTCTGCTGCAGCCAACTGTATTTGGTTATACTTTTACATCTTAGCTAGGGGTAGCTAACCCCAGTCACAACCAAGTAAAAATCAGATTGGTGAAGATAACACAAAAATCAGAAATGTTAGCTAACATCTACGTTGGTAGCCAGAATCTTAAAATTGGTTTTGTTTAAGAATAATATATGGCTAGAGAACGTGACTAAGAGGCAAATAAAACTAATACAAAGTTTTAGGTGGCTGAATAGGTAGCTTAGCTAGCTAGCTAACTATAAAGTGTATATAAGTGAATAAACATGTAAACAAATAGAAAAATACCTGAAAGTAGGTTTAAAAGAAACTGCAATCTTGTTAAAATACAAATAGAAGTATCAGAAGGAAAAAATAAAGCAAACAGTTCAGAAACTTTTCTTTCTCCAGCAATGAGTTGGTTCAATCTGCTTGCCAAATTTCGGACTGATAACGTAAAAACGGTTGCTAAGAAATATAAAGAGCTTTAGTTTCTGATTGGTCATTTATATAAAACTCTGCTCCTGATTGGACCAGCGGGAACCCGTCCCTGTGCCAGCGGGGGCCCGACGGGTTTTCGTCCCCGCGCTAGCGGGTTAGTATTTCGTGCGTGGTTAATACAAGTTGCTTTTGACGCACGAACAGACAGACGACGGCTATTATTATAGAGACAAGGCCTGGCTTCGTAACTCGTAATTAAGAACAATGCTCATTACACCGTGCTATAACATTTCCTTTTGTCTCTTCAATATAGGTTGCTGTACAAGAGCACATTCCTTCGTATATTTTACATAGCGGATAAGGATTTCGTTTATTCAAATGGAATAGCTGTTTGACTTTCTCAGTTGTCCACGAAGTAGCTACGTCAAATTTACCGTTTGTAGATTTGTAAAACTTTCTTAAAAACTTTCTGGAAATTACTTCGTTTTCTTTACAGTATGGAAGTTCAATTAGCAAAACATTTTCGGAACTTCGAAAAAATCACGCGGTATAATGAATTCGTCATCAAGCGATCTTTGAATTGATCGATCAACTTGTTAACGAATCTAACTGGATAAAGTGCATCCTCGAACTTTTTCCTGATTATTGATTTTTCTTGCTAAAAAAACTGAAAAGATTCGTTATGCGCGACTAAGGTCACCAATAATCGTATTTCTTTTGTAACGTTTCGGGATCTTTGATGTCCATCAGTAGCGGATTTAGGGTTGGTCAAGCTAGTCGGGTGACGTACTTAATTTTCGTCAAAAGCCTTGTTGTTTCAATTTCAAAAAAGTATTTCCTTAAGCACAAAAATCTTCCAGGGTGGCTTTCGTAATATGCTCTGGGTTGAATTTCAATAGAATTTCTACACATAATACACACATGCATGCATTATATAGTTGAGCGCATATTCATTAATGATGTGGCGTAATACGTAAGAAACTGCTTAATTATCCTGCGACTTATTTTGCATGTTATTTTATTAGGGGGCACAAAATTCAGTTATTTGCTTTAATTCACTGTAAAAATTGTAGCGTATACCCCCCAATTCAATCTCGCTGTACTTTGACTTACTTGTTGCATTAGGGGGTGAAAATTATAAATATTGGTAACATGTGACCGTAAAAAGCATTAACCAACCCCCGTAACTTTAACACAAGGAAGTCAAATAAGGCTAGAATATTTATTAAGGGGAAATACCATTAAAAACCGTTAAAAACAAAAACAAATGATGCTTTACTTCGTCGCACAATAGTTTTTCGCAACAAAAATAAAATAATAAACAACATATTTACTTTTGAAGATTTGTTATCAAGGTCATAAAACAGCAAAGAAATGTGAACTTGACAAAAATTGTACAACTACCCTCTTATAAAGTTATTGCGACTGAAGAGATTTCCATGCTGAATTGAATATGAAATTTTGAAGCCGTAGCTAGCATGTGTGTGGTGTTCGTACAAAGTTTTTTTTGTCAGCTGGAGAAAGGAAACGCATGATGTTTTTATATTAAAGCTTTATTAAAGCTTTTCAACACGGTGTGCAAACTGATTAAGTCATATTGAAGAAGAACTACTTTGTTCATCACTAACATACTGCCAAGTAGTGAGCGGGATTCGATCCGCGGTCCCCAAACTGGGAGCCGCAGACAACCCACTACACTATGTGCGGCACGTAATTAAAAGCGGAAGTTATTCTTCAATATGACTTACACGCATTATACTCGCCCGTCATGATCAGAGGTCTGATCGGGGTGAAGCATTCTCTGTTGAGAATGAAATACGGCTGTGCTATGATAAATATTCACCTATATGTCATTTTAAGTAAACTAGCTTTAAATCTCAGTATGAATCTCGCTAATATATAGATCTGTCCCTGATTGGTTTTCCTCATATTGGCTTTAACATATTTTTAAAATGGGATTTTATGCGCTAAGTTAAAAACGCCCTTAAACGCCTTGCGTTTTTCTAACGCCCATTTCTTAGTGACTTTGTAAAAAAATGGACAAACTTGTTAAAATTCCTGTATCCACCCCTGTCTATGAAACTGGATACTTCGATGGCTTGCTATAGACTTCAGTGAAACACTTATCACTGTTATTGACGAGTTTGTGTCTAGAAAACATGTTGGATTTATTTCGATCATAAAGTTAATACATGAGTGATAATTGTTGATCTGTCCGAATATTACATCTGGTGAGTCTTTGTATCTTCTATAGATGACATCGTCTACGAATATGCGGTAAAACTTCAACTCCTTCTTTCTCTAATTTCGTCAAATATTTATTTGCAAAGATGGCGGATAAGGGACCTCCCATCGTGCAGCATAACGACATTAGAAAAGATTCAAAACCAGCAAAACACTTGTCATCAATTTGTCTGGAGGGTTATTCTATCAGCACCCCTAAACACTAAAATACGGAAAAATTTAAAAGCATCAATAATTATATTGAAAAAACCCGTATTAAATGACCAACTTGATTCAAAAAAGCTTCTTTTGTTCAGAAATGACGTGACGTAATCAGTTAATTATTGTTCTTTCTATTTTTCTCTTTATTTTGTTTGATTCTATAGGACCATTATGCTTTTATTTTGTATATACTGACTGAATAATTGTAACATAGTAACATTTTATAAGCACTGATGATGGTTTTATACCAAAAAGCTTTTGCTTTATTTTAACTTGTTTGTTATACTTTTTTTGACCCATCAGATAAATTAGTGTATTAATATTTTTGTTTTTGTCATTAAAAGCATCGTTTTTTTAAAGTTTTAGACTCTGCTACTAAATTATTTATTTTTCGCATATCATCCTGGTTTGGATCAATGAGTAACAGCTATTTCATGAAACAATTCGCGGGGGTTTTGTTGGTCGTATATACGTTGTGCTCAGCTATTTCGTCCATTCTGGACATAAAGTACTGATTCGGTAGTTACTCGGTAGCTATCGAAGACTAGTTGTGGGACCCGTTATTTTAAGTCATGCGTAGCGCTTAGTGAGGCACATGTCTCAGGTACCGCATATATTTCGTTCAGATTTAGTTTTAAGTGCCTAGCTTTATTGTGTTATATAAACGAATTATTTAATTGCGTCAAAAATCCTCTCAAATATCAATAATTTGTAAAGGTCGAGATTACATTTTTCAAATTAATTTGCCACGCCTATATTTTACCAGCTTTGAATGTTGAAACGTGCTTACCTCCAACCGTTCGCAGGTGGAAATTTTTGTTAACAACTAATAAAAATTAATATGTCGCTGCCATCTTCAATGTAATGGAAATTAAGTGTATTGAGCGCCGAGGTTTGAAAGGCTAAGAACTGAAACCAAGAACGCTTCAATAAAAAGCAGGCTTAAGAGAAAAAAAATATGGAACTTAACTTAAGTAAAAGAAACAAAAAACATTACTTGTAGCTATGCAATTCCGATGTAGCCACGCCTTACATGGGGCTTGTCTATTGTTAGGAATTGTATTATCTTCCTTAGGGTTCAAACAATGCCAAAAATTAATTAGGAAAAATAGCTATCATAGATCGTTGTTATAGAAATTGAAAAGGCAACATATGCGGTTTTCCGGTTCCTATTGACCTTATTGGCATTAAGCTTGATTGCATCAGAGCAGTATTATGGAAATACGTTTCAATTGACAACGATGGGTCATTATTGGGTTTATAAGAGATGCAATTTTGTTTTCTTGTCATTTGTGACCAAATTGTCTCCAGATAAAAAAAGTTGTAGCATTTTATATCAGATTCTTGTTTCAAGTCTATTATTATAGAAACATATGAAAATGCAATGGTGTCTGGTTTTGTGTTAACAGTACTCTTTTAATGGCTTTCATGTTTTTTTCACAAGTGTATGATATGAAGCTAGTAGGCAGTGTGGATGTAGTTGTTGCATTACGGATTTTTCTTCTGTAGATGCATAGACTTTGGCAAAGTGAATTGTCATCACTATTAAATACAAAATTGAATAAATTTTTAATAATATATAATACATTATACAAATACAATATTAAATACATAATGCTTTTTACATGTATAGCTAATGGTTGTTGTAGTAGCAGTGTCAATAAAAAGATTTCAAGCAAATTTCGTACTGACCTTATCGACCGATAACTTCTTTGATCTCGAAGCATAATTTGACCATTGGGCTGTTTATATGAAAGCAGGACGAAGCAATACAATAATTATACTGAAAATCATTTGTATTAATATAAAAAATGATCGTCCTAGGACAATTCCGTCCCATCTCGGTTATGCGTGATCCCAAAGCATCCCGGCAATCGTCCCGTCCCATCTCTCGTATAATAGGGCCCCTTTTTGTTCAAATGTGATTAGTTTGAAAAAGTATCATGGGCCGTCTGATGACAGCTGTAGCTGTCGAAACGTAGCCTAGAATAAACTCGCTTTTTAATCACACGGTAATATCTATGTTATTTAACGGCGATGACGGAACAAGTAAGTAGATACTTTTTTAAAGTAATTTGCTAATATTACAAAAAGTTCTATTGCATTTTTTAAGTCATTAAATCGATTATTCTAATGTTCAGCGCAGCAAAAAGTTTAAGTTATTGTCTTTTTGCTTTCAAAAAGTTTTAAAATGCCTGCCTAGTTGCCATGACTTCAATTAAGTATCTTATTTTGTTTTAATTTCTAGAGTCTACATGCATGCGCACTAAATGCGCACAGAAACAACAAAATATTTAAGTTTGTAGTACAGTGTTGTCATTACTAGTTCAGTTGGTAAACATGGACCTTAGGTAGATTATTCGAGACTGCCTCACATGTAAAGGTAGTTAACTTTATATTTACTAAAGGCACTCTTTTGTTTAAATCTCATATTTTCTATATGTTTGTAGAATAACTTCAGTATCCCTCAGACGTTGTTTTTACTTTAATAGTGGCTGGATCATTTTTTTTTCTTAATTTATACAGTTAGTTCCCAGTAACTCGAACACAGGATAACTCAAACTTCCATTATCGCAAACCATGTTCTTCTATCACTTGATCTTTTGTTAATACCTTTTAAAAAAATATCCGGTTAACTGGAACCTCAGATAATTCTATCCTCGGATAACATAAACCTCGTTAACTTTATCTCTCCTTAGGCTACTTTCTTCAGATAACTCTAACTTTATACTCGGGAAAAGGAAACCAAAGACTAGGTAAATGTCAGATTTTATTTTTTTTTTTTATTTTTTTTTTAAATTTCTAATTTAATATAGATAAACTAGTCGTTAACCAGTGGAAAATTCACGGGTTCGCCCGTCCTTTTTATACCGCATTGCGTGCTTCTCGCTATTGCGCAGCAAGCTACCATTTTGCGTGTCAGACAGACAGACAGACAGACAAAATAAAATATTGAACTAAAATGGTTGTGTATATATCATTAAAAAATCATAGAACGATATTACTCAAATGACGTAAAAACACAAATCAATATCCCCAAATTGATCTGTTTAACTAGGACATTTGTTGAGTCAAACTATTTTCCCCGGTGTAATTATTTTCTTATTCACTTTGTTCTAACGAAAATAAGAGCCTTATTTTCTATATAATCTTGTTTATACTTCCGGCGCTCTTCGAAGAATAATATTCTTTGGAAAAATGTCATCGTCGGTATTCGAACGTGTTTACAGTATTTAATACCTTGAAAGTTTACACAATTACGAACTTTCCTTCTATATATCTTAATAGTATCACAATTTTTCTATTACCTTTTAAGACTTGTTACCTTGCTGAGATTACACATTCAATTCTTATATCCACTCTAGGAAATACTTTTGTTTATCCCGAACAATAGTGCATTGACGTAGTCTAGTTTTTCTAGAAGAAACCGTACAGATAGGTATAAAGATTCTATGTCACTCAGAGAGCCTAAATATCACATTGGCTAACTACATCAATTTGCAGTGCAGAGTGGGCAATTAGTCTGAAACGTACGAATAGAGTTGACTTGTGAGTAGAAAAGTTGTAGTAGTTGTAGCTATCAAGCGCATGCGCATTTTGCCTTGATCACTTGGAAAATAAATTACAATCTTATAAGCCACTGCCTCTGGAAAAGCGAAACAAGTTATTGAACTTATCTAACCTAAACAGAGAATCAGAAAAAATAAAGAGAGGTACAGAATGCATTGCTATAATTACCCCGGTTCATGTTGATTGAGTTTTAGGCCTGTTTTTATAATTTGAAACTGAGTAAACCTGGAGTAATAGAATTTTGTCGAAGTGTACTATGAGAAAAAATGGAAGAAATTAGCGAAGCGGTTGTTGTTTGATGCCATCATTGGAAGCACTAAAACAAAAATATTGTTTTATTTTTGGACTCTTAGGATTAATTTATTGATTTTCACATATCCAGTTTTATGTCAATGACTAGATCTTTGACATGTCAGCGATTTTTTGAATAAAATGCGGTTTTAGGAGCAACCAAAATTCCCCACATTTCGATAATTGTTATAATTAACACCTATTTGGAAGAAACAGGAAAATCTATATAAAATAAAAAATTATTTTAGTAAAGACGTTACATAAAAAAATCAAAAGATTTTAAATTTTATTTAGTGGGCTTGCTTATTGATATTTCATGACAGTGACAGCTTTAAGCAATGTCCATTAAATCACCACTTTACCTGTGAAATTGAAATGAAAAGCGTTTTCTAAGTGATATAAAATAGAATCACAATAATAGCCACAACGAGATAAAGTAAAATAGGAAACACGTGATTAGGTATAAAATAAAAACACACAGGGTGGCACAATTCTCGCCTTTAGATGACACAACTTATAATGTCCTACAATTTATAATTTTCAATATGACTATATAAAGTTTGTCTACTTTTACTCATTGTATTCTTTCTTATAGTTTTATCAACGTTCAAAATAAAAAAAGACTACTTTGTAATCGCACGAATATGCTGTCTCAAATAGAACTGTTACAATGGAAGAAGAAACGAACATCGACATATGTGGTTTTCATGATTTTCTTTTTCCTTATTGGAATTGAACTCGGTTGTATCAACGCTACATTATGGATATACGTTTCAACTCTTCTTAAAACTGACAACGACAAGTTATATTACGGCCTAATAAACGCTGCATTTTTTATTCCGTCCTTATTTTTCCCACCTATTGTGTCAAGAGTTGTAGATAAAACACGCCGAACAAAACTATGTTTAATTGGTATAGTGTGTTTGTCCATTAGTGGTAGCGTTTTGTACCCGATCCATGTTTCACCAATTTTCCCATTGTTTGGAAGATTTTTAAGCGGTTTTAGCATGGCGGCGGGGCCCCTTATGATTTCAGAAGTAGCAAGATCTTTTACGAGCATAGAAGTAATGCAAAGAATACCGATGTTAACTGGAAGTCGTGTTTTTGGTTTTGGTTTTGGACCATTAATTTCAATATTCTTTATAAAAGTGGACTTTTGGATCGGTCTGATTCATATAACATACGCAAACATCATTGGACCGGTCCTTTTTGTTATTAATAGTGTTCTCCTTGTGGCTGTGATCTTCTTCGCTCATGATTTATCTCGAGAGTATGATATGAAGCTAAACACAACGGAGAAGGAGAAGAATAATAATTACAAACTATCTGATTCTGAAACTGCCGTGGACGTGATTAAAAGAATACTGCAAACAACTGATACGTTGTTGATTGTCGCCATGTCAGTGTTTTTTGGCATCGTTGATCAATTAATGTTCCGTGTGCTACCCGTACTAATCATCCAGAAGCTACATTTCAGCTATACATTTTTAAACGCATCATTCATCAGTCTTGCATTTTTAAACACCGCTGTTATTGTATTCTTAGTGTATTGGAAAATGTCAGACAAGCAGATATACTACACTGGAGTAGTGAGTGTGGTATCCATAATAACAGCAACTTTATTGCAGCTTCTGATCTATCAAAAAGTCGGAAACGTGACTTCCTGGTACGTGTGGGTAATATTTACAATAATCATATTGGTTATCTTTCAGCTTTCGGATCAAACGTTCGGCGTGGTAGTATGTGCAAAACTGGCTTTTTCGTGCAATCAAGGGTTCGTGGAAGGCGTTCGGCTTTTTTCCCATCAAAGTGGTCGAGTGATTGGGGGCGTGTTAGTCGGTGCATATTATGGCTACATGGATGCATTCTGTCTTGGAATGAATATAACATCAATCCTGTTTTTATGCATAATGATATTTAAAAGAACAACACTCTCCAACCCGGTGCCAATTATTTAAGAATGTGAGAAATTTGTTTGTAAATTATCAGGAAAATATAACTAAACAATACCGTTGGAGTAAGAAGTCCTGGCGGCTGTAAGAATTTCTGCTTACAAACACAATATTTGACGAAAACCTAAGTTCCTTTTTTTTGTGTAAAACACTTGAAGTGCTCGTGTTTTTGATTTTATTACTCTCTTTGATCAATCAAATCGTGGTGCATAAAGCACCTAAAACTTAAAATTTACCGACAAAAAATCCTATGACAGCCATGTTAAATTTTCAGACGTTTTGTCAGCGATTATTGTAATGACGTCAAAATTACTTTAATATTTGCCGCTTTACGTGGAACCTTGTATTCACTATGGCAATCGGATTGGCATGGAAGTTTGCATCATTTTGTGGATTTTTTTTAGATCTTAGATTTTTTTAATACTAATGTGTACTTTAATACTAAACTTTAAAACAAGTTTGAGATCAAATTGTTTTAAAGTGGTAGGTGAACTTTAAAATATATTTTATTGGTTTGTAATTTTTGCAACTATTTCGGCGACAGGCTATTTTGACATATTTTCGATGTGTATTTTGCAAGAATATGTTTTCACGTTTCTTCTTATCAAGATTTCGAGGGAATAAACTATTTCGGTTGAGAAACTTAGGAGTGTCTTGCAGAAGAAACTTTGGCGGAATATGAGGTTAAATTGCCGCGAAAAACTTGATAGGTACATTAAGTAATGTTAAACCTTGCACCATCTAATGTCACAAGTTACCCTGGGAAAAGTTGGACCAAACGGGTAATGCTGCCAATCAGCTAATAAAATTGGGGGAAACATATTTGGCGAAATCATGTTCAGACTTATTTTGTGATATTTCGGACCAATTTTCATTAAAATAAAACTTTAAAACCATGAAATAAAGTCATGCAAAATCTTTTAACATAAAACATTTACCATATGAACGTCAAATATTTCCTTTATAGATAAGTTGCGAATGTTTAAAAAGTTCCGTATATTTCGAAATGAGATTAAAAACCGCTATGAAATTTCTTTGTGCTCATATGCAGTTTTTCATATCGGAGTGGTGAATTCCACATGAGCAAAAATGCACACATGCGAAAAATCTTTACACGCAAGATTTTGTGTAATAATCCTTAACTACGACTAAAATACGATCAAGATTTATCGTGCCACTATAGGATTAATGAAACAACGTTTTCACTAAGTTGTTAAACACTCTTTTCTAATAAGCGCAAGTTAAATATTTCCAAAAAATTTAGTGACTGACGATTATTAGAGTAGATATCGTACTTCCGTAACAAAATACAAAGGTTAAATATTAAAGCAGATCATCTATAATCTCTTATAATAATACGCTAAGTGTGTCTGTCTGTCACTTTTGCAAAGTGGATAAAATTTCTTTGATAAAGTCTATAAAATATCGCCTAAAAATTTGTTCTGTAAATTACCAAACTTTGACGTTAAAGCAATATTGACGTCAAAGGAAAGTATATTAAGATTAGTGAAGCCATTGCATTGCACTTTTAAATTTAAGGCTAAATAACTTGGAAACGGGTGGAAATAACTGACGTCATCTCCTGCGTAGGTAACTAGGGACCACCTGGGACCAATTTGGGTAAGTTTCCCAAACCTGGGTCCCCGAATCCGTTTCGGAATGGACGGGTTGATGACGTCATCAAAAAACTTTCAAACCCTAATATCTCTGCAACCGTTTGAGAAAAATACGCGATCTTATACATTTTCTTGATCAGCGTTTCAAGATCTATACGATGAAGGCAACAGGCATACACATTTCTAAAAAAAAAAAATGTGTTCTGACATGTCTCTGCTGACGTCATCAAAATTTAAATGACGGTTGTTTTTCTCTGTTATCCTGCCTAAGTGGATTTTTCCACGGGCCTTATCGAGTAGTCTATATAATAATACGCTAAGTGTGTCTGTGTGTCTGTGACAGGCAAAGTGGATGTCTCCATTTTCCTTTGATGTTGCCGAAAAATGCATGTCTAATATGTTAAATTTTCTGACGTTACGACGCGACGAAAATAACACTACTTTAACGTCAATATCCTATATTAAATTAATGAAGCCATTACAGGGCACCTAAAACTTTGAGGCCAAATAACTTGGAAACGAGGTGGTGACGTCAATGATTTTTCACCGCGTGGGTAACTAGGGACCACCTAGGACCAATTTGGGTAATTTTCCCAAACCTGGGTCCCCGAATCCGTTTCGGAATGGACGGGTTGATGACGTCATTAAAAAACCTTTAAACCCTAATATCTCTGCAACCGTTTGTCAAAAGTACATGATCCTATACATTTTCTTGATCAGCGTTTCAAGATCTATACGATGAAGGCAACAGGCATACACATTTCTGAAAAAAAACATTTTGTGTTCTGACATGTCTCTGCTGACGTCATCAAAATTTAAATGACGGTTGTTTTTCTCTGTTATCCTGCCTAAGTGGATTTTTCCACGGGCCTTATCGACTAGTCTATATAATAATACGCCAGTTCTGTCTGACTTTTGCAAAGTGGATAAAATTTCTTTGAAAAAGTCTATAAAACATCGCCTATAAATTTGTTCTGTAAATTAGCAAACTTTGACGTTAGAGCAATATTGACGTCAAAGGAAAGTATATTGAGATTAGTGAAGCCATTGCATTGCACTTATAAATTTAAGGCTAAATAACTTGGAAACGGGCGGAAATAACTGACGTCATCTCCTGCGTGGGTAGCTAGGGACTACCTAGGACCAATTTGGGTAACTTTTTCAAACCTGGGTCACCGAATCCGTTTCGGAATGGACGGGTTAATGACGTCATCAAAAAACTTTTAAACCCTAATATCTCTGCATCCGTTTGTCAAAATTACACGATCCTATACATTTTCTTGATCAGCGTTTCAAGATCTATACAATGAAGGCAGCAGGAATACAAATCTCTCAAAAAATTATTGTCTTCACGGTTCATTCCTGACGTCAGCAAAATTTTTAAACCCTCCTATCTCAATAACCGCTCATCAAAAGCACATGATCTTATACATTTTCCTGATCAGCGCTTTAAGCTATCCACAATAGAGGCAATGTGAAAACAAAATTCTAAATTTTTTTTAGTGGATGAGTTGCTGACATCATCAAAATTTTTATCCTGCCTTAGTGGATTTTTCCACGGGCCTTATCGACTAGTCTCTTATAATAATACGGAGCTTCTGTCTGTGACTTTTGCAAAGTGGATAAAATTTCTTTGATAAAGTCTATAAAACATCGCCTATAAATTTGTTCTGTAAATTAGCAAACTTTGACGTTAAAGCAATATTGACGTCAAAGGAAAGTATATTAAGATTAGTGAAGCCATTGCATTGCACTTTTAAATTTAAGGCTTAATAACATGGAAACGGGTGGAAATAACTGACGTCATCTCCTGCGTGGGTAACTAGGGACCACCTAGGACCAATTTGGGTAAGTTTCCCAAACCTGGGTCCACAAATCCGTTTCGGAATGGGTGGGTTGATGACGTCATCAAAAAACCTTTAAACCCTAATATCTCTGCAACCGTTTGTCAAAAGTACATAATCCTATACATTTTCTTGATCAGCGTTTCAAGATCTATACGATAGACAGGTATACAATTTTCTAAAAAAAATTTATCGGTTTTGACGGGGCCATTGCTGACGTCAGCAAAATCTTTAAATCCTTATATCTCATTTACATCAAAATTTTTATCCTGCTTTAGTGGATTTTCCACGGGCTTTCTCGACTAGTAACTTAATAATAGATTTTTAAATTTCATAAAAAAAGGTGAGAGATCATCACCTTAGCGGGGACTAAGCTAAATAGAAATAAGCCTATTTGTTATTTGAGTTAACTGGAGTTTTTATGACGAAATATTAAGGTAGATTAATTTCGGGTGAATATTGCCCCCCCCCCCCCCCCCCCCAATATTTTGTAGAGTAATGTTTTTTTTAGATACTAGCAAAACTCTTTGTTTTGTGCACGGATTGTTTTGAATTACATTGCAAAGACTTTAACTTAATAAAAACATTCGATTTATTTCCCGCGTGATAGTTTTAAAAAATGTAACATACGTACATAAATTACAATGCAAAAAGTTTAATTCAATAAAAATGCGCGGTAATCTGGAGCTGCTGCATGGTTTTATTTCTCAGGGAAAGAGTGAGTTTTTATCTTCGAAATCAGCTTTTTCAACAAGATTTTAACTGGTTGTGTTGCGTTTAGGACTTTTTACATTTTCTACATTTATTACCTATATTTCCCCATTAAAAAACTTACTTACTGTGATGGGCTTTACATGGCCATTCTAAGGCATTTAGAGAGCTCACAAATAAAAAATTCTTGCGGCAATCCCTGTCGCTTCAAACTTTCGGCAAGAAAGTTTTTATTTCTGAAGTTGATTGTTTTTACAACACCAGATTATTTATTCATCAGATCAATTGAAGTATCAAATTTCGTTTATCAAGGAAAAATATGAATGCTTGCTACGCTGAGTAAATCATGAGAGAAAATGTTATCTCGAATTTGAAAAGCTTATCAAGACTTTCATCGTAGCAAGAAGTTTCGTTCAAGAAATTAATGCTCGATTATCGCTACACAGGCAGGTCTGATTACAACAGGTTTTATTCTTTCTCGTATGTTATAAACTAATTTATACGTTTCATTTTTCTTGAGCATCAACAAAAATCAGCTGTGGTTTAGCTCACTTTCCTGGAGTAATGATATGATTATAGTGTGTGCTACACTCGATTCAAAGCTATCAAGCATACAGCTCCCTTCCTTCTTCTTTTAGCCATTTTATTTCCATGTATATTTTTTTATATCTTCGTGCACCAACGGATGCTATTTGTAAGATATCCAAGAAAGAGCAGAGGGAATATTTTAGATATACTGGGTATGTGTCTCAGGGGATTACCTTAAACCACAACACATGAAGCTAAACAAGAAGCCTTGCGGCTTAAAGATTTCCGCCATTAGCAATAATCTGAAAAAATACGGAACTTTGAAGAGGCAGTCCTCTTCAAAGTTCAGTACTTTTTTTAATATGGAGGAACAAAATCATTAAATAAATTTTTGATTATTATTGTAACTGTAAGTCATAGCTAACTTAACTTACATAAACTTCATTTCTCTATAAGTACAATTTTAAAAGAAAAATAATAAACCTGAAAATTGATGAACAATAAAAACAAATTGAAAACAACGGCAAGGCTAAAAATTTATCAATTTTCTCTTTTTCTCTGAAAAACAGCTTGGAAAATATTTTTAAAGTTGGCAGCAATTTTTTTTTACATAAGCAGTTACGAAAGGTTATTTTCAGACTACATATTCTTAATTTTTCTTTTATAACACACTTGTCACGATTATATATCTAAATGCATATTTCACCAAAAATATTCAGCCTCAAATATTTTCTTTAAAGTAAAATACATGAATAATTAATTAGTTCTGCTGAATATAGCTTTAGTCTACGTGCTTGCAAAGTTGTACAGAAGGAAATGACGTAATTATTAAAGGGAAACATTAATAACATCAAAGATGTCGCATTATAAGACGATCTTCATTATGCTACGCTGCACGAGCTTTAACTTTCGATAGCATATAAACTTTAAAACTTCTTATTGGCTTAAAACTCATTTTAGCCTCGTTCTTAGAAATACATCTGTCAAAACGAGGATTTAGGCTTTAGCCTGGATAAGTTATCTATCTATCTATCTATCTATCTATCTATCTATCTATCTATCTATCTATCTATCTATCTATCTATCTATCTATCTATCTATCTATCTATCTATCTATCTATCTATCTATCTATCTATCTATCTATCTATCTATCTATCTATCTATCTATCTATCTATCTATCTATCTATCTATCTATCTATCTATCTATCTATCTATCTATCTATCTATCTATCTATCTATCTATCTATCTATCTATCTATCTATCTATCTATCTATCTATCTATCTATCTATCTATCTATCTATCTATCTATCTCCTCAGGCGATTTTAAAAATTCTGCCTTCGCGGGCGGAAATCAACAAGACCCAACTTTGTACTTTTTTTGCTTTTGGCCTCTCGGATGCCAGACTATATTCTATATTGGCACAACCGAATATCAGCAAAACAATGCATCGGGTATATTGCCTTTTACTGACATGATTTGATTGAAGTTTTTGTTTGTGTTGATTAATAATAGGCATTATATTATTTCTCTTTCTTGGATTAAAAATGCAGCAAAGTTTTTTTTCGAAGTTAGAGATAATTAATTATTAATAATGCGTTTTTAAGCATTTTGCCCAAAAGATTTCAACCAATGCGATGGATGTCTGACTAATTTTAAAGGGAAAGTTAAGAGAGAGAAGAGAAGATACGAAACAAATTTTGTCGAGGAATTTTAAATAAAAGAGAAAAGAACAGTTTATATTGCGTAAAATTGTTATATATTAAGCTATAACAGCAAACAAGAGAGTATTTTATTAAGCGAAAGGAGAAGTTTAAAAGGATTTATGTTTGCATGTACGTTTCGCTAAATTTTGACTATAAAGAATTTGCTTTAACCGCAGAGAGTCACGAATCAGGAAAGTAACACAGTAGAAAGTAACACCTATATTATTAACAAACATTTCGTCTTTAATAATAGCCGTATTCCGTCTGTCTGTCTGTCCGCGAAAGCCACGTCCTGTTACGGAAACTCGAAATGCGATATATAAAGGACAGGCGACCCCGCAGATTTTTTTACTGGTTGACAATTCTATAATAATAGCCGTATTCTGTCTGTCTGCGCAAAATGGTACCTCAAGTAGCGAGACACACAGAATTCAGTTGGTAAAGCACGCGTAGTCCTGTGAATTTATCCACGGTCCACTGAATAGTCTACATTATAATACCCCTATACGTCTGTCTGTCACGGAAAATGCTAACTGCAGTAGCGAGACACGCAAAATGTAGTAAATAAAGGCCGGGCGAACCCGTGGGTTTATCTATGGGTAACCGACTTGTTTATTATAAATATAAACATCGTCAACCTCGTTCCCAGGGCATTTTGCCTTGTTGATAAAGCTGCCACTCCGAAATCACGGCTCAGGGGCCACAAGACACTGGGGACGAGGATGAAACGTCGTTTTAATGCTTTGAAAGAAGATTTTGTTAGTAACTGTATTATGCGTTTGAAATTGCTTGCGGCTGAGGCGCATCCCTTCTAGGTCCACAACGGGGGCTCGGGAATCTTAAGAATGCTCAAGGTTTCTCAAGAAGAAGTCTTCGCCCGGAGTAAAAATATACAGTCAACTTTCCAACTTTTCTAACATCAACTTTAATATAAATCTGCTTTGGGTTTTGTAGATTTTCAACAGCTCTTTCAGATTAAGTGAAAACCATTCATAATTGATTGTACACAAATTTATATTCTTACTGTATTCTTACTGTACTTTGGACAGATGTAAGCACGACGTACAATATAACTTCAAAGCTTACAAGCCTTTTTTAACCTAGTTCCTATGACTTAATTTGAAAGGAATTCTTTTGTTTTTTGCGCATTCAATATTATCAAAAGAAATGTGCGAATTATTTATATTCTCCTCGAATACCAATTCTTATAATTAATTGTGCAATATAGTGTACATTAGTGCCCGCAGTTTTTTTGATTGATCATAGCTTTTATTCGGCATGCTATGAAGTCCTGAAAATTGCTCACTTTTCCTTTGAATGGGGCTTGTAATGAAAAAGAAATTTTTGCAAAAAAAATTTATACTTTGCGCGGCGTATTGTATTTCCAGGACAGGGTATCTTTTTGAACACTTTCATGAATAATTTTTATAAACTTTCATGCAAATTGGTGTTTAGCGTGATTTCTGTTTCCTCTGACGTTTTTTTACCTAGAATCTGTCTAAAGGGAGCTTTTTATCACCAAAAAATGTTTAGTTCTGAATTTATGGCCAGTAGGCACTGGACTAAAAAACCCTGTGTTTAGGATTATACTACCTGTCATATAGAAGTATCCGTGTGGTTCCACCGTTCTTTAACTGCTTTATAAAACTTTTTCTTCCATAACCAAGCTGATGGTGCACCCATTTTTTCATTTTAGAAGTATAAAATGTTCTCCAACCGCATCCAGCGAGCATGTGAGAGTAACTCGTTTCTTCTCAACGCACTTGAAGCGCTGAGAATAAATGCGTATCATATTGAAGACAATCCTAATGGAATCATTAATCTTGGAATATCAGAAAACAAACTTATATATGACGTCGTTCGAGAGAAAATCTCTACCGTAGATATGAAACACATTCCGGAAAAATATTCTCACTATTGCAATTTTTGTGGCAATGATGAATTTCGTGACAAGTTGGCAAGCATGTTCAATCATTACATGAAACCCAAGTTAGCAATCAAACGAGAGAATGTATTTGTTTTTAATGGCAGTGACCCAGCTATTGAATGTTTAGGGTCTGCATTCTGTGACGAGAATGACGGGTTTTTAACGCCGACGCCGTATTATTATGCTTTCAAGAGCGATCTTCGTCAAAGAACTGGTGCCGTCATTTATCCAATTCATCTGCCAAGCAAAAGCGGTGAAAGTGGTTCATATAAAATGACAACACCAGATTTGGAGATCGCCTTACAAGAAGCAAAACAAAAAGGAGTGGCCATCAAAGCCTTGTTGATATCAAATCCATACAATCCATTGGGAACAATATTCTCTTTGGCAGAATTAGAAGAGTATGCCGAGTTTTGTCTCAAACACAATATCCACTTTATCTGTGATGAGATATATTATTTCTCCGTTTACGATGAAGAAGTATCAATAAAGAGTATCTTATCCCTGCCAAATTTCTCCAAATACAAAGATATCATTCATGTGGTTTGGGGATTCAGTAAAGATTTTGCATTGTCAGGGTATCGTTGTGGGATAGTTATAACTTACAATTCTTTCCTTCAGAATGCAATCAGCGAAGTGTCTTTATATACAGCTTTACCATCGTGTGCTCAGTACATACTGGAAGCTTTGATCTCTGATTTCGATTGGATGGATAACCTCGCCAAAGTCAATCATGAGAGATTGAAGAAAGCTTTACTTATCGTCACAAGGACAATGGATGACACTGGTGTAAGCTACATAAAACCTTCAGGCGGTTTGTTTTTATGGTTAAATTTTAAAAACCATCTGAAATCAGATTCCGAAGAAGAAGAGAAAAAGTTATTTGAGTTGTTTATGCAACATGGTGTGTATGTAGCACCTGGATTTGCATTTGGTTCAAGAGAACACGGATGGTTTCGAATTGTATTTTCTGTAGGTGATGAGCAGCTGAAATTAGCCATGAAGAGACTAAAAGCTTGTCTTACAGCATAAAATGGATTGAACGATAAAATCTTGTAAACCAATATTGTTAATCTCAACAGAGATTAATTTTAAAACTGAATTATTATGTGAAGGGCTTCTAACAGCATTTTGTGTTGCTCTCAATGAGACGTATATTTTCATTCTTAACCTTTGCGTAAGCAGTTTTTGTTCTAAATTAGTGCCACAACTCAATAGTAATTCAAAATGTTAAATTTACTGATAATTATTAAATAGAAAGGAAGCTAGAGTACTATGTTCACCAGATCCTACGACACTGGAATACTTTTTGAGATAAATGATTATATTATTATTATTTTTTATATTGGGGCTGTAGGCATCTAGATAACTAGCTCTGGTTAAATAGTAAACGTAGCCAAATGAAGCCTTAATGTAGTTAAGTAGCTACCTTTTATTGCTTTCATGAAAGTTCATTTCGCAAAATACAATGGCTTAGTAGTTTTTTTAGCTGGACAGGGTAACGACGGGCTGTCTCTTGTGTTTTTATTTAAACCAAAGCTGTCATAAAATTTCACTGGAAAACGTATCAAGTTAAAAATAATAGACAGCAGGGTGTTCTTTTCAGTTTAAACAACACATAAGTGTGACGGAGGTTCAATGTTGGTCAATGTTCTGTATTGTAACAGCTTGATTGTTCTTTACTTGTTGCTTGTTACGATTGTTGTTATTATTATAAACCCCCGGATAGCCTCATCATTTGTATTGGTACCGCTATAAACGAGGGTCCTTCAAAGAGGGTCCTAGTGCATTTAAAGCTCCAGTGTGTTCGGTCAGTTGTGTTTTTTAAATAAAGTATATTGAGTTCGCACGTGTTCTTAGTTCGTACGTAATTCTTACAATTTGATTATTGTTCTTGTAAACATCAAGTAACATCTTTTTTGTCCGTGTTTTGTTTTCTTTATTTTTCTCACTTCAGGATGCGCTACATTAATTATCAGTCGCATCAATTTTTTTAGATTTCAACTTCAAATTTTTAAAATGTATCTTAACACAGCTCTACTCATGAGTTTGATATCAAATGACATCCAATAGGAGCACATATAGAATGCAACGACTTTAGGGAAAAGTTGTAATATACTTCCAAAGACTGAATTATAAGTATGCTCATTTTCCATTTCCAATTGCAACAGTTCCTTAACTATATAAAATCCTTAAATATAAAGATTTACAAACTGGCAGACAACAATATTAGCTTTAAAAATATTACCATTTATCTTGGCACTCATTAAACAATATAAATATTGTCGTTTCATGAACAAATGAGTTTATTCTAGGCTACAGTTATAGCTGGCACCGACAGGCGAAATTATTCCTAATTATTCATTAGCTAAGGAAATAAATAGAGGGTCAAAATTAGTCAATTAGATCACAGTGATTAAAAGTTATTAATTTCTTAGAACGTAGATAGAAGCAATAGATTCGTGTGTTTCTCGAACCAATTTTCTTTCTTTCTAAAATTTAACTTTCCAAAGTGCGAGTAATTATATTTCAGGAAGCTGATAGGAAATACTATTAATATGAGTATTTCCGTCATTATTATTAATGGTTTCTTTCACTTTTCTTCGGGTCCAACCGGACTCTTGGTCGGTGATCTTTTTATAATCCAAGTCTATAATATGAAGTTCCAGCCATGGTCCGATACATCACTGCACACAAAAGATAAAGGACACATTATACATGAAAAGCATGTATCCCTATAGACAGATAATGTCCTTGACACAAGAAGCGATTACAAAATCATAATATTTATTTCATGGTAACTTTCTTTGTGGTAGCTGCAATACACCTTATTGGTAAAAAGAATCCGCAAAAAGTGACTAAATTTTAGCTAGATGACTAATATTTTTTGCCGACTAAAATTTTTGCCGACTTTTTTATTACCGACCAAACTTTTTGGCCGACCATCTTTTTTGCTGTTTTTTCTTCCTTGTTGCTAATTTTTATCAGTTGTATGCAATTATTCTTGAAATTCACTAAACTTAAACTTTTTTATATACATACAACTATTTTTGTTGTTGATTTTTTATTTTGAAAAAAAAACCTTCAAATCTAAACTTTCTTCATCATTTTTGTCTAGAAATTAGTCGGCAAAAAGAAACTAAATTCAAAAATTTAATTAGCAAAAAAGTGACTAAATTTTATCCAAGTGACTAATACTTTTGACGACCTTTTATTTTTGCCGACTAACCGATAAGATATATGCCAGCTCGTAAGGCTACAGCTTTATTAACTGCAAATCACGCTCCCAGGGTTTGGAAAAGATTTCAGGAAGATATCTTCTTAATAAGAGATCTCACGCAATAAGGACGGTAGCTTAGACGAAGAAAACAAGAGGTATGGTACAGGAATTGCAACCGTCGTCTTAAAGTATCATCTTACGCACAGAAGGACTGAAAGCGCGCGTAAAATAATGAAAACAAACTTTTTTTGTGAAATGAAACAAAACGACTTTTCTAAGACAAGAGATGTTGTTTTTCTTCCTTTGCAAACAACAAGATTGAGGATATCGTATTTGTTTGGTTTTATGAGTTAAAATTTCGATTACCTATAAATTTCTTTACACCTAAGTACAAGAAACCCGTATAAACACTCAAAGAAACGTATTTCTTTGAGTTTATTTTAAAGAAATTAAAAAGCCTACTTTAAAGAAATAAAAAATGCATGCTTAATGAAAATAAAACATTTCGCACTTCTCGAAAATGGCAACGAAACTTCTCTTAGTTTCATGACCGAAAAAAAAGAGACTTATTTCGCATAAACAACGCCTTACTTCCAAACAGGTACTCGAAACAAACCGTTAAGAAGTTTAACAGAAAATTAGGAACCGGATTGGTAGAAACGTAATAATGTCTACGTTATCCTGTGTAAGGATTGTAATGCTGTTTATGTCGGTGAATTGAAACGAATGTTCAAACACATCAGCAGGAGAACAAAAGGGCCGTACGCAACAGTGGTACAGACAAACAAAGCTGGAAGAATGATGGAAAAATAAAAGAATTATAGGCCCAGAGTCCGGTTAAACAGGTATAAAGATAAAAGAAACCAAGAATAATATAAATATAAATACTCATATTAATAGTATTTCCTATCAATTTTAAGAAATATAATTACACGCACTACCTAAAAAGATCACATTTTCATAGGGCAAATTTATTTGAATCAATAAATTGTTTCCATTCAGGTCCGTAAAAAGTTAATTACTTTAGTTTCTGTGATCTGATTGTCTAATTTTGATTTTAAACTAATAAAGAGTCAAAGATGATTTCGATCACCGTCATTTAATAGCTGTCAAAACGTAGCCAAGAATAAACTCGCTTATTCATGACATAAAAATATTCATATTACTTAAAAAGAAAAAATTAGAAAAGTTGGAATTGAGCAAAATTATATACAAATACAAATCACATTTACAAGTAAAATCAACTGTTTAATTAGATCCTTTTATTTAGCAGTGATTTCGTTTTTGTCTCTTTCCAGGTGGAGAATCATAAAATTCAATTAAAAATTAAATCTAAACTATGGTTTGGTTGATCGTGGTACGAATAATTGAGGCATTACTATACCTCTGCCGTATTTTAGGGAGATTATTTGCATACTGGTTTATTATTGTTTAAATCTTCTGCGTTTTGATTATTTTCCACATCCACATTTTAATTAAGACTTAATTTCTTTACAGCATCTCCAACCTTTTTTACACCATCTAACGTTTTGATACAAATTGCAAATCTTTTTAAAGCTAACTTTAACTGCTCACCATCAATAGAAAATACGACACGAAACCAACCATGTTCTCTTGAATAAAATGCGAATCCCGGAGCAATATACAAACCATTCTGCATAAATAACTCATACAACTTTTTCTCATCCTCTTCTGTATCTGATTTTAGGTAATTCGAAAGGTTTAGCCATATAAAAAACCCGCCCGATGGTTTTATATATTTCACACCAACATCATCTAGCGTCTTTGTGACGGTACGCAAAGCTCCCTTTAGTCGTTCATGGTTTTGATTGTTAAATCGATCTATCCAATTGAAATCTGACACAATACTTTCCAATGCATACTGAGCAACTGTTGGGACAGTAGTATAAATTGAGATTTGACCCAAAGCCTTTAAGAGATAGTCATTGTAAGATATAATGACTCCACAACGGTAACCTGATAATCCAAAATCTTTACTGAAAGCCCAAATCACATGAATGATATCTTTGTATTTGGCGAAATTTGGCAAGGATAAAATACTTTTCATCGATGCTTCTTCATCAAAAACGGAGAAATAATATATCTCATCACAGATAAAGTGGATATTGTGTTTGAGACAAAACTGAGCATACGCTTCTAACTCTTTTAAAGAGAATATTGTTCCCAATGGATTGTATGGATTTGTTATCAACAAAGCTTTGATGGCCACTCCGTTCTGCTTTGCTTCTTCTAAGGCGAACTCCAAATCTTGTGTTGTCATATTATATGAACCACTTCCAATGCTTTTGCTTGACAGCTGAGCAGGATATATAATTGTCTCGCTCCTTTGGCGAAGGTCATTGTAAAAGGCTCCATAATATGGCGCTGGTGTTAAGAATCCTTCGTGTTTATCGCAAAATGCAATGCCTAAACATTCGACAGCAGGACCACCACCATTGGTTACAAATAAATTCTCTCGTTTAATTGTCAACTTGGGTTTCATGTAATGATTAAACATGCTTGCCAACTTGTCACGAAATTCATCATTGCCACAAAAATTGCAATAGTGGGAATATTTTTCTGGTATCTGTTTCATATCCACTTCAGAAAGTTTTTCTCCGATGATGTCGTAAATAATCTTGTTTTCGGCTGTACCAAGATTAATAATTCCCCTGGGATTGTCTCGAGCGTCATAAGCATTCGCTCTACAGATTTCCAGAGCATCAACCAGAAATGATTTGAGATTACAGGCGCGTTGTATGCGTTGGGAAAACATATTCAGTTCTAATTAAAAGAAATGTAAATTAAGCAAGAGATGCAGTTTACCATTTTACAGAAGAAGCTAGATAAATTTTAATAATTACTTCACGGTTTACTTAATTATACAATAGCTAGTCTCAGGCTAGACGGAACGAACCGCAAAAGGCTTTTACTCTGACAACTAAGCTAAAAAAAAAAAAATTTATTAAGATAGAATGAACTTTAATTAATGCATGATGAGTTCTCATCAGTGGCGGATTAAGGGTTTGTCAAGCTAGTCGGGTGGACGTACTTAATTTTCGTCAAAAGCCTTGTTGTTGCAATTTCAAAACGTATTTTGCTTAAGCACAAAAATTTTCCAATGTGGCTTTCGTAATATGCTCCGGGTTGAATTTCTATAGAATTTCTACACATAATACACACATGCATGCATTATATAGTTGAGCGCATATTCATTAATGATGTGGCGTAATACGTAAGAAACTGCTTAATTATCCTGCGACTTACTTCGGATGTTGTTTTATTAGGGGGCACAAAATTCAGTTATTTGCTTTAATTCACTGTAAAAATTGTAGCGTATACCCCCTAATTCAATCTCGCTGTACTTCGACTTAATTGTTGTATTAGGGGGTGAAAATTATAAATAATGGTAACATGTGACCGTAAAAAGCATAAACCAACCCTCGTAATTTTAACACAAGTAAGTCAAATAAGGTGAAAATATTCATTAAAGCGTAGTGGCTTGTGAAACACCGTTAAAAATAAAAACTAACGATGCTTTACTTCGTCGCACAATAGTTTTTCGCAACAGAAATAAAATAATAAACAACATATCTACTTTTGAAGATTTATTATCAAGGTCATAAAACAGCAAAGAAAAAAGAACTTGACAAAAATAGTACAACTATTCCCTGATAAATTTATTGCGACTGACTTGTGAAGAGATTTCCGTATGCTGAATTGAATATGAAACTTTGAAGGCGTAGCTAGCATGGGTGGTGTTCGTACAAAGTTTTTTTTGTCAGCTGGAGAAAGAAAAGGCATGATGGTTTTTAAGTTGGATAAAGAAAGTTGTTGTGCTTAGCAATACGAATTTTTGAATTGAAAGTAGATGGGAAGTGAAATAAGGTGCTCCTTTTAAATCAACAATTTTAGCTAAAAAGAATGGTTTACTTTGCAAAGACCTCAAAGAATACTATTTTCTGGTGAATTTTGCTTATCGATGGATGGTATTTAGGTAGAAGTAGATTTTGTAATGTTTCTAATGTGTTTTTAGCTAGTTAGAATGCAGATAAATTGTGCAGAAAAACTTCATACTATTTTTGAACTAGTAAGATAAAAAATCTATAAAATTTTTGTTAGTTTTATAAAAACAGAAAATGACTTATTCACATAAAAAACAATTTTATGTTGTCTTGTATAAATTTTATTCTGCTTTTTCTCTCACACAGGGTTGTGTAAAACGGTACTCTTATTTAGCTGGTCACCAAAAATCTATTCAAATATGCTCTCCAACGTAGAGAGGAAGCCATGTGATACACAAAAATTTGTAGTTCTTAAAAAAATGCCTCTTGGATAGAGGGTTGAAATACTCAATAATTTTTTCAAAGCCTGCAGAAATTTTGACTTTAACACGGTGTGCAAACCGGTCACTATGAAACATGTCATTTTAAGTAAACTAACTTTAAATCTCAGTATGAAACTGGCTAATATATAGACCTGTCCCTGCTTGGTTTTCCTCATCTCGGTTTTAATGAATTTTTGCGCTAATTGGACTTTATGCGCTAAGTAAATAACGCCCTTAAACGCCTTGAGTTCTTTTACCGGCCATTTCTTAGTGACTTTGTAAAAAAAAAAGGACTAACTTGTTTAAATTCCTGTATCCGGCCCTGCTCATGTTATATTTTTCGTAACATGTGACGTCTACTGTATGCAAAATATGTTATACAAATGGTTATAAGCACCCTAGTAGCTAGCTACATGTTTCGTCATGTAAGTTTTATTGTAAAAGGCGCAGCTATTTAAGTACGTCATCCAATACATCTTGTAATTTATGTTTGCAGTAAAAACAGTGCACTTAAATAACTACTCTCAATGGCGCCAAATTTTGACATATTTCGACTAATTTATCAAATACAAAGTGTCATCATTCCTCAAGGTTTTTTATTGCTACTTGCCATACCTCGCAATTTTTATGTATTTTGAAAAACTAATAATTTTTAGCTTTTAAAGTATAGATGATTTCGAAGGCAAATTACAAAACCCTAATGAGGCAGCAGTGTTGTTCTCCAAGCTTAGTAAGGTGAGAGTTATTGCCTTTGGCAGCCGAAAAGGCACATTTGTCGTTTAACTTTATGTCAGATATTTTCGTTTAACATATGGCAGGCAAAACATAAGTATAGGTTTTATAGTTTTTACCGTTTAACGTCTTATTACTGCATATCCATGAAAGTTATGAAAACTTCAGGCTAATAAAAAACCTTTCTGTAAAAAGCTACCGGAGAGCAACTTCGACTTTTGGCAACAAGCTGCAAAAATGATATTTCACGTTACATCACATTAGGCAGATTGTAAATTTGTTTTTCGTTGCAACAAAATCATGCTAACAAAAATTTAAAACATATGCAAAGATTTGTTATTTAAACAAAATTCTAACATTTTCTTACCTCTAAATTACAAAAATCTTTTTTTAACCCTCTACAGATAGGTTGACACGGCAAGAAGTGACACTCAAGCTAAGGCTAATAAAAAACCTTCCTGTAAAAAGCTACCGGAGACCAACTTCGACTTTTGGCAACAAGCTGCAAAAATAACATTTCACGTTACATCACATTAGACAGATTGTTTGACAAATTTGTTTTTCGTTTAAACAAAATCACGCTAACAAAAATTTAAAACATATGCAAATATTTGTTATTTAAACAAAATTCTAACATTTTCTTACCTCTAAATTACAAAAATCTTCTTTTAACCCTCTACAAATAGGTTGACACGGCAAGAAGTCACACTCAACTATCATCTATAATCTCATCAAAACAGAAGCTATTATTTCTTTTTTCACAGCGCATTTATCATTGTTTTCCCACTGTAACTTAGCAATTAGATTTTGTGTGCGCAATTAGACTGTGTAAAAAACAAAGCTTAGTAATTTGAGATTAAGTTTATCAAAATGGCGTCAAAATTGGATTAAATCCGAAATAAGTTTGAACCAAAAAACCATTTCAGTATTTTCCTAAACAAGACCATTACTTACGTAAACAAGATATTAAGGGGAAGTTTAGATTCCTGTACTGCAATATTGAAATGGTGAAATATTGATTGCCGAACTAATGAAATATTTAACTTTACTGAACGTGTTCTTTCGAATCATCAATTTTACATAATATGATTTGTACGCATTGTAAATCATTTCCAAAAATATATAGCTAAAGTCCTTTTTTGAGACTTTTGTATGTAAAATATGCAATTTATTTTTATTCCCCAGGAGTTTTTGTATTAATTTTTGCTGCGCGAGGCGGAATTTTCAAAATTGCCTGATGACAAACAGAGAGATAGTTGTTGGTATCCGGGCTAAAAAGTTGACCTCGGAAAACTTCCTTTTTTTCAAACGCCAATAAAAAAACTCGTTTTATTCTCAACCTATCCTTAAGCGATTTAAGTCTGAGTTATATTAAACTTAAAAAAACATGTTTATGGCAAATATTTGCCGACGTGAATCAAGAATTTTTCTTTCAATTAACCTAAATTTGAAGTAAAACCCCTTAAACACCAAGGAATTATGTGAGGATCTTAGAATATTCCAAAATTTTAAAGTTAAAATCTTAATTATTATGATATACAGTCGACGCTCGTTATCTCGACCTTCCACGGGACTGGTGAAAAAGGTCGAGATAACGAAAGTTTGAGATAGTGGATAGTCGAAATAAGGAGCGCCGATCGTGAAGAAAGTCAAGATAAGGAAAGTTTTTCAATATCATGCACTCATTAAAAAAATTATTCAAGTTGTTAAACCTGGTCAGGGATGGACTATTAATCAGAAGAATCAATTATTACTGTTGTCATAATATATGTATTTAATTATAAAAATTCGAAATCTTGATTTTGAGAAAGTTTCAAAAATTCCAACGTTCGAATGCTTACCTGATCGAATTTTTGTGTGTGATGAAATTCGAAAAATTACGGAAAAGGTCAAGATAACGTGATAAAATGTACCCAAGGGACTGTAAAAATAAGTTGAGATAAAACAAGTTTGAGATACTGGACGTGTTTTAGCCTACGGGTACGGTGTCACGGCCAATTAAAAAACTCCACGGCAAAATAAGAAACTTCACTGCAAATTAAAAACTCTACTGCAAAATAAGAAGTTCACAACAAAATTAAATATTTTCATCATTATGGCGCTCCGTGTTATTTACCGGATGGCACTTTATTGCTTTATTTTTATAATGGGGTATGTGGTACATATGGCATGTTACATGTTGTGTAAGGATAGTTGGTAAGGATAGTTCTCTGAGAATATTATAAAAATATCCGACCTAGGCCATCACCCAAACATAAATATCCGGATTTTGTTTATCATCATCATCATCATCATCATCATCATCATCATCATCATCATCATCATCATCATCATCATCATCATCATCATCATCATCATCATCATCATCATCATCATCATCATCATCATCATCATCATCATCATCATCATCATCATCATCATCATCATCATCATCATCATCATCATCATCATCATCATCATCATCATCATCATCATCATCATCATCATCATCATCATCATCATCATCATCATCATCATCATCATCATCATCATCATCATCATCATCATCATCATCATCATCATCATCATCATCATCATCATGGAGAGGTCATACCACCACCACCACCAAAAAAGATATTGACTTTTCAAGAGTATCGAAAAGAAAAGTCAAAGCAGTGGCATGGTTACACTTCCCGTAGTGGCCCTAAAAAACAGAAGGCAACCCAACCTAGTGTCCAAGATGTTGTGATATCTATCGGGTTGATGGAATGGAGGGAAAAAGAAGCTAAGTTAATGTGTAAACGAGGGAAAAGAATTAGCTTGCGAGTATCAAAAACTGCAAAAAAAACAGGAAATCAGAATTTTAGCTGGAAATAAATGGAAGCAATTCCATCCTGATATATATATAATGAAGAAGATCTATACACATTGTTGTATGAAAGTGGCGAAGAAGTTAAAACTCTCCATGGTTCTAATAAGGAATTTGCATTAAATAGTTACCAAGTAGCTGTTGGAAAAGCTTTTAAAAGAATAACTTTGTTCTTATGTATATATAACAATATGGTAATATCAAATCTGGATTTATTTCATACCTGTACAAATGAAAATGACAGTGGACCAGATTCAAAAGTAATGAAAGTCTGGGATGAGGAATCGTATGAGCCACCATGCATCATTGTTAATAAGGATAGTGATGATTCCAAACCTGGTGCCTATGAAACAAAAAAGACACCAGTTGCACCTTTAACATCAGAGGAAGTTTTGCAACTTACACACAGTGAAGTGATACAAATGCAACTCTTCAAAGAATGCTCAGTGTGTGGCAACATGAAGCTTGAAAAAGAAATTGATGATTCATTTTGCTGGAGAAGTTGGCACTGGTACTTTCAAAAGTGTTTCTCACTAGTGCTATGCATGAAATTGCAATTAACATTTTCCCTAATGGATCTCCAGTCGATTCACTCTAATGTTATTTCAATGATATTAGATCTTGACTTGCGAAAACCTGTCAATAGAAAATCATTTAACTGATGCAGAAAAAGAGATGTTGTCATCTTTGAAAACTGATCCAACAAACTTTGCTGATGTTATCATTGAACATGGGTATACTGGCCTTATTAATCAACATAATCAAATTATCAACATGATCAAATTATTGGTCTACACAGCCCATAACTTAGAAGCGTGCTTTTGCTTATGATGCAGTTGTGCTCCTTCTCAGGTAAGAGAACGATTTCTGCATACTCAAAACCACAATAGTAATAATATTTGATTACATTTTCTTCATCGAAAATGACGTCCTCTGTGGACTCTTCTAAAAATATAAAACATTTTTCGCGATACAGCCTAAGAGGAATTTCTCAAAAACCTACATTTTCTAAAAGTAAGTCATACCTGATGTAGATGACATATCTTGAATAAGTAAACACGGTTTAATGCCTCGCAACACAAGACAAATAAGCTCTGTGAACATCTACCTCATCCAACCAACAACCCAACACCGTCAACAATAGACGTGCAGCCTGAAAGAGGCGCCAAAGTCACCTTATTGATTTGTTTAATCAATTTGAATTTTTAGAGTTTCTTTATTTGCCGTGAAACTTCTTTATTTGCTGTGAACTTTCTTTATTTGCCGTGAACTTTCTTTATTTGCCGTGGACTTTCTTTATTTGCCGTGGAGTTTTTTAATTTGTCGTGACACTTGTGGGCCACCGTATACGGGAGGTTAAAATGCCGAAGGGACCAATGAAAATCGGTCGAGATACGGAAAGATCGAGATAACGGATGGTCGAGATAACGAGCACCGACTGTACAACAATTCAAACTGCTACATACAATGAAACTAAACAAATAAAAAATGACAGATTTACATGTAGCATTCTAAACAAAGAAAACACTTGAAGTGTATTGATGAAGAAAATTTCATCACACAAATCGATAACAACTTTAATGTTACTCTCAACAGACCAAACACTGGAGATACTCGCATATATTTCATTGTTTGTGTGGCTAAGTAAATATACAAATAAACATTAACAAATGTTACTGAATAAATACAAACAAATAATTTACTAGCTACAAGTGCTTGAGTAACTTTAAATGTTGGCAATTATATGAATTGAAACTTCACAAATCGATTTGTTATCCTTCACTAATACGGCTTTTCATTTTTTAAGACATCTAATGTTAGCTGTGTACAATACATAAAAAACTAGCATATATAACAAATAGTACGATACACAAGGGACGTACAAAAACACGGCACAACTCAACGTTCAAGTTTTGCAGATTGAATTTGACAAAATGGATGTGTACCTCCCCCTCGATATGTCATTTTTTAACAGAAAAGTCATCAAACACGGGACGAATGCATAACTAACACTTGAATTTTAACACTTTAGGAAATTCAATGATTTTGTTTTCTTCCTTATTCCTTCGTTACTATTTCAAATTTTAAGGACTTTCAAGGTTGATGGATGTGCTTGTGTAAGAAAGAATTCATACAACTCAAAGATATAAAGTTGGTCAAATTATCACTTTATTCTTTGTTGGGAAATATAACTTATTGAAAAAAATAATGGACATGAAACACGACATTTGAAATAAAGTTTTAGATGGTCGATCGTCGTTGCTGTTGTTGTTGTCATCGTTTAAAAGCTAAACATACCAAGTTTTTAGAAATTTAAAATTTTCTCTGTATGTTTTTTTTTAAATGTTACTTTTTGATCTGTGGGATCAAGGAGGTTGGATGGAAAATTGCTTTAGTTTATTGTAGCAAGTAAACAACTCTTTTTAGCTCAATAGGATTACTTTACTAAATAAAAAAATGTTCATTCCGAAAAAGCTTGGTCAAACATGTATCCCCATGTATCAGTTACCAAAGGCCGGTATTACGTTCAGCAGAACTTTTAAAAAACGTTTTTGCTCGTGTACTAATCTAATACAATACTCCAGACAGTATACTTGTCATTTCTAGAAAATGTGCATGATTCTTTGACTCACTATTGCCGAAAATGTTGGTTGAATAACTTATGGTAATATTGTAAATTTTAGCTTTGAACATTTTTTCTTTCTCTGATTTGACAAAATATTTCCAGGGCGCAACCGAAAAACAAAATTGCACCAATCAAAACAATCCATACTATCATTGAAACATGTCTTTCAAACACCTCCTGTATTGAGCGGCTTCCCAAGGTTTCTGTTTTAATTCTTCTTTTAAAGCGATTTTCTGTGCTATCAAAAACTTTCTTTTTGTATTCTTCCATACATTTTAAGTGAGACTGCAATATGTTGTTTCTAGGCGCCAATACATGAACAGTGACTTTGATGGGTATTGTATAAGCAAAGATTAACATTTCCTGTTGAAAACTTGAAGGATGTCCGTTTCTTATGAGATCTTCATTATACGATGCCATATCAGCGTTTAGCAGTGCAGCAAATGCCACTCCAGACCTAACCATATCACTCAGCTCTTTCACTGTTTTAGCCAATATAACATCTGCATCGTAATCTTTAAGAGCAATTTCAACTTCAGGGGAATCAGCTAGAACAGCAATTGTTTTTTTGCTGATATCTAGCGAGGAGGTTCCAGAAATGTTATCAGTTAGAGATGCTGTTAAACAGGAAGCAAATATGATACCACTCGCCATCCAAATAACGGTGACTATTCGACCAAAAGTCGTAGTCGGTGCAATATCTCCATACCCTACTGTCGTGAATGTAACTGCGCTTAACCAACACGCTGTTGCAAAACCAGAGATAAACGACCTTTTAAAATCAGAATTAAAATACATCTCGACCAGCCATATTATAATACTGAAAGTTATACTACATAAGAGCACCAAAAGAAGGATGTTAAAGCTGCTTATTATTCCAAATATAATTTTACTAGACATCAGAATCCTTTCCAATGGTAAGATGACAACTAAATTATTCAGTTCACTAAATTCATGAAGTGTAAGGTCACGTTGCCTTATTTTGTGCAAATCTTGAGGATCAATAAATTTAATAAAAGGCATCCAAATTGCTTTTTTGCCTGAGATATTTTTCAATCTACCTTGACCATATGTTGCATTGGAGTAGAATGTTCGCTTGAAGTCTTGAAAGGTGTCAAACTTTACTTTATAGTCCAACTTTACTGACGAACTACAGTAATGTTTTCCAACTTCAAACGCTGTCGGTATCATACCGATAACACGCGTGTGATTCTTATAAACATAAGGTTTGGTGTCAACATATATGACTTCAATTGTGTTTACTTCATTGTGAAAGAGGCAAAGAAATAGTGGCAGAATATTAATTATCTTCATAGTGTGATGTGTCTGTTATATAGCGAAGTTTGTTCACTTCTTCATTAAGTTAAATTAATGTGATACACCTTGTAAACGTAGATTTAAAATGTTTAATCGAAACTTCCAGTTAAAAATTGCCTGCAACTTTACTTAGTTATTTCAATACCTATGAACACCTGTTTTTAATAAATCACACAACTCATATTTGAGAGTAAATGAATTCCACAGTACATCATAAACTACATATGAAATGTTGTTACGATCACAGAACATTTTTCCTTGTTTAAAATCTTTGCTATATTAAATATGGATTGTGTTGATGAATATCAATACATTTTAGGTTGAACCAAAGAAGTATAAAATATATATGTACAAAAACAAGTGAATAGCCTTTTCAAAGAAGACCTTGTTCCTTTTTTGGTTCGTTTAAATCTTTTAAAAATTTTCTAATGTAGTTTAACTTCTGATCTGGAGCAGGTAAAGCTTGAATTAAGGAAGTCTCTCTTTACAGTGAGAAATCATGTTTAATTCTGCGTTTTGAGCTTCATGGCTTGGTTGTAAGGTTAACCCAAATGTAAAAGTAGAGAATGTTTTTGTAATATGTTGGTATTTGTTGCATTTCCTAGGAAAGTCTTAAAATTTGAGATTTTTTAAATTACTTATATATACACAATAATTAATCAGAATTTAAGACTCTCAACTTGTTTTCAAGCTTTTTGTAGCTACAATAGGGCGCCAAAATAAACATATTATACTAACCTTTAACAGTTGTTTTACATCAAATTGGAATTAAAAAAGCAATATTTTCCAACATAACAACTTCATCCCCAGAGCATCTTGTACTTTTTCTGACATCGAGACGGCGATGCGAACATGTTCCCGGTCCTGATGTCAGAAGATTTACAAGATGCTTTGGGGACGAGGTTGCCAAAACATGTATGTCTGCGCACCCTCAAACATAAAAATACATACTTCGGAGTTGTGGTAATATTGAAAAACTTAAAGATAAGGCGTAGCCTTACGCGTTTGGGCGTAACAATGGCGTAAGAAGGGCAGAAATTAAAAGGAGTAATCTACAAATACCATTTTGTGGTGAAATAAAGAAAAATTCATCCATTGTAACGGAGAGAAAAAATTATTTATTTTCACTTCTGCTGCCATATAATAAAGGGCGTAATTGACCACCTGTTGGCGCAAATTTGATGTTTATTTGATTAATATACACGCCATATAGATCAAAATTGAGCTGGTGCAATTAGAAAGTTGCAGAACAGATCCCTGAAATAAGTGTATTTTAACTCCTCTAATAGGGTAAAATCTGTAGCAATCAAAAACTCCATTATAGTGATACTTATTTGTAGTAGGAACCCCCGTCAAACCGTCTGAACTAAATAAAGCGTATATTATTGCAGCTTAATTTTTTTTATCCGCGTCAGCGCCAGTTTATATCATTCTCCGCCATTGTAGGGTATATCTATGGCAGGCCCGTAGGATTAAGAGCCATGCCCCGGCCCCCGCCTATCAAAAAATGTCAATATAGGTTAACATCGAGGAGAGTTGAGCAGACGATTTTTACCCAATCTAGGTTTTTTACTTGGTCAAAATTTCCAAATTAAAATATTTCGACCATGTGCTTCATAAAGAACCATTTTGCCATAAAAAATATTTGTCCCATAACACAAATTTACTTTCAGTAATTTCAGATTATACAATCTGGCATATGGCTATCCACACAGGGAAGACGTTCCACGGCCGGACCGGATCAAACATAAAAAAAAGCTTTGCGCATGCTCATTGTTAGCTCAATACGCAATCGAAACGGAAAATTGTCCGGTCCAAGAAGCTAGAAGAAAGATGAAAGTTTTCAACTTTTTTTCTGGTCCGCGGAGCGAATAACAATTTTGACCAATAACAAGGTACAAAAAATAGCCAAGTGACATCAACAAACGACCGGCAGCAGCAAGCACGTGGTTTTTATCCATATTATGTTGTTATTATTGTCGTAGCAATGTAAAAATTATTATTCGCTCTTTAACGTACTGGAGTAGAACGGAATGAAACAGAACAGATTTTTATCGTTATCCGGTCCGGTCCGCGGAACATTTTCCGTGTGTGGATATTGGCTTTTATACAATACGTAATACTTAGCACGTCAAAAAAACGACAATTTTTGCACAAAGAATGTTTTTCTTGCGTCTGATTAAAAGAAAAAACTTCATATCTTCTGCGATTTTTGTATTTAAAAAAACTGTGTAGTAAGTACTGGTCATTTTAGTGATACAGAAATTTTTTTTTGTTCAAATTAAAAGCTACCTCCATAAGGAAATATAACATTCATCTATCAAAGAACCACAACTTAACTTTTACTTTAACAAAATAGAACTTGTTAGAAACTTATTTAATACTAAATGTCATTCTCGTCCCCAGAACTCTTTAAGAACTTTCGAGGTTTATCTCTATAAGTTTAGTTTATCTCTCTTTATATCTCTCTTTATCTTTATTTATCTATATAAAAAGCTCTTGAGTGGAGAATAGCTAAATGAGAGAGAGAAATGAACTCAAAAAAAAGTTTTTTTCAAAAGTATATTCACTGCCTTTAAACAAATAGTAAAGGACGAAGTAATTTGTCTGATATAACTGATACTGAATATTCGAAACATCGACCGACTGGTTGGTTTAAAATTTCATAAGGGACTTAGCGTCTTTTTCTATCCTGCACCCTGTAAGTAATACAACGGTTTGTTTGTGTTCACGATTGGAAACAATTGTGCTCCTGAAAGGCATCGATGGGTCTGTTTATTGTAAACAACTTTTCCGCACATTCCACTGACAGAACGGTTATATAACTTCCCGTTATAACAAAAGTGAGATCTCTTATTTAAGCGGAATCCGAATCCACAAAATCCACCATGTTTTTCCCTGTAGCTTCTCCTTTTCGCAGCTAACTGTTTGCTCAAATTAAAAATGTCTCTTTCTTCTTTTTCGGCGGAGTCTCTCTCGCTGTTATAATCGAGAAAAAGTTTCTCCAACTGAGGAAAGCGTTTGAGATCACGCTGGTATACATGACCACCAAAACAGGACTGTGTGTACTTGTTATACAAACCGCTCCCACAAAGTCCGTAAAGACCTTTTGTGTACAAAAAGTTTCTAAAACACACAAGTGTATCTGGGTTGTATGCCATTAAACCGCATCTTGGGGTAACGACATTGTTGTAACAAAAATGCGATTTAGGGTTATATTTATTTCTTCCGCACGCCTCGGAATGTGTGGGCACTAAATTTTTTCTTTGTCCGGCCACTGTTGTCGATTTTTTTCTTAAATTCTTCAATCTATTATAATTCTGAAACCACTTCTTCGATTTGTTCTTGAGAAGATGGCGTCGAATACTTCTTCCCCAAAGTTGTAACTCCTTCGGAGTAAACAGTGGCTGGACCTGAAATGGTTTAAGTTTGGCCAACACTTGACCATGCATGCAGTAATGTGTACTCTTGCGGTACACGCGCTTGCCACACATGGCATAGTTCACCCGATTGTAAATTCTCTCGTAACAAAAATGTGTACCAGGATTAAAAATTTCACCAGCACAAATATTCATTATTTTTCCGTTCTGACAGACTTGACTTAATTTATCGTAGATATTACGAATGCATATTCCTTTTCGTAGTCTGTTGTACGTTTGCCCTTTAAAACAAAAAGAAATTGGTTTTCTGTAGAGTCTTGGTCCACAGGTTCCATAAACATACGAGTTGTAAGGACGATTTCGATAACAAAATTGTTTGTGGGGATTGTAGATCTTTTTTCCGCCTAAAGATAAAAGTACGAGTAAGTTCTCATATATTAAGATACTTGAACAGCGGTTCATTCGAAACGTATTCATGCGGATTAAACAACCATCAACCTCGTCACCAGGCCATCTTGTATCCTTTCTGACACCGGGACATGTTCGTCTCGTCGTTCCAGTTATAGAAAGGGGACAACAGGTGCTGGAAACGAGGTTAGGCAACCATTTGAATAAATACAGTAGCATCAACTAGCTATGAAGGTTTGGAAACCACACGCATGTTGATACATGGCAACGAATATTATACTCACAATACGAAGGCATGTATCTTATCAGCAAAGGTGGAAACCGTCGTGTTTTTATCGCCATTGGATGAATTAAAGATGGTAGCTTCATGATGTCACCATCATCTCCATCATCTCCCAAATCATCTATATCTCCATCATCAACAACTTGTGTTGCGTACCGACCAAAGAGAGATGGAGGAATGGGTTTACTTATTCGATGACGTAATTGCAGTATAGATGGTGGGTATACCGCTTGCGGTCCCCGATATAGTGTTGGCCACTGCGCACATGTTGTAGAGAGTACACAGATAAAGATTATTAGAGGGTAGACCATACCTAGAATTAAAAAAAAGAAGCTTAACATAACAACAGCAATAAAAGTAACGATGAACTATTAGTTTGAATTAATCAACTTTGACTACAGGAGTGAAATAAGTAGTTACCCCAGCTCCGTGTGGACCGAACACAAATATTGATTTTTAAATAAGTAATTCCTTAATAAATAACACCACAGACATTAACCAAACGCAAAACCCAAGGCTGAGTTTAAAAAAAAATTCAGTTTGACATCATACGATGCATATGCATTAACGTAAAATAGTTCTCCGAAAACGACGTTACTGCGCTCTACTTCAACCAAACTCAAATCCAGGGACTGTTGCGTTTCATACTTTAGGGATGCAATCGTTTTAAGAATGCTGAGGCAGAAAAGTGGATTTTGGGGACCATGCTTTATAAACGCTCTATAGATGCCGCCAACCAGCCGCCACTATCAGTATTGCGCCCAAACGCAGCTTTCTTTAATGCGGCTCTATCAGAAGATACATTTCTTCGCACGAAGACTTTGTTCGAAAGTTAACTAAGATGTGATAACGATAAATATGTTTTTTAACTGCAGTGGGGTATGTTATTTTCTGATAATCTTTATCAAAAAGATAAAATTTTCTGTTTTACTTGTATTCTCTTACTTTGATCTGGAAGGATAGAAAATCTTTCTATCCTTGTAGCTCTGATGTACTAAATATTATATCGTTAAATTCTAATAAACACCATCCCGAAAAATTAAGATGTAAAAACAGCTTCAGGCGATGTAAACAAACACGGTAAGCCGAAACAATATCCCGAGATGGTATTCAGGCATCGTAATTCGGACTTGTTTTATCTTGGAATAATTTAACATTTATTTTGAATAGAATTCGAGTTAACTGAATTTATGTAAGGGGGTAAGAGTTTTTTATTTAAAAGTTCAGAAAATTTACACAAACTCTACATCATGTACTACACAAGGCTTCCAACAATGCATTTAGAGGGGTAAAAAAGGAAATATTTCTCTCACCTTACAAACAGTCTTCACATGATGAACCAAATATCGTTTGTCTGTTCCTTATATTTTATGAGCTTGTGAAATTATCACATTCTGTATGGCACAGTTTTGTACTTGCGTTCTAATATGAGTTGTCTCAGTGGATGTGCATGACATGCTGTGCAGTTCTTTCAACAACCATATGCATGTTTACATGAAACCACTGCGTGAAGAGATCAGGTTATTTGTGATCAGAAGCAAAAAATGTTTCTTGAGAACTTGGATCTAAAGAAAAGTCCAACACTTTTCTCTAGATCCAAGTATAGATGCAAGTAGCGGAAACATTGATGTAAAAATCGCTAGAAATTTGAAGTCATCATTCGTCCGCTAAACTTTTTAGATGTTAAATTTGCTACAAAATCTCCTTTTTGCCATCGTTCTGTGTAATAATAATGCAAGAAAGGGCCGACCACTTTTCAAATAATACTTGAAAGTACAATGTGCGTATATCAACCCATCTATTTTTACATATTTTCAAATGTAAACCAACTAATATAACCATACTCCTATCTAAAAAGAAAGAATGCCATGATTGCTACACACAAGGTCTGTTCTAGCATCGTTCTTTAAAAAAAGACTACACGAGTTGGGAACGAGGTTGGGTTCGCTGAAATTCTTCTCTTTAAGGCCAATATCTGTTCCGAAAACGTTCCGCTAAATCAAACCAAAACAAAGCTTTGCGCATGCTCATTGTTAGCTCATTACGCAATCGAAACAGACTATTGTCTGGTCCGAGAAGCCAGAAGAAAGTTTAAAAGTTTTCAACTTTTTTTCTGCTTCGCAGAGCGACTAGTATTTTTGACTAAATCCAGTCTGGTCCGCGGGGCGTTTTCCGTGTGTAGATATTGGCCTTTAGTTTAAAAGATATACAAACATAATGCTTGTAAAACATTTATGCAATAAAAAAAGTTTACATTGATACTGACACAGCACGCTTTGTTGCCATCACTGCATATTCCCCATATTTATAGTCCTGTAAACATTGTAAAAATAACCTAACTAGGCTTTTTTGTCTTTTTGATGCAACTCCAGAACAAAAAAGAGACAAAGACCCTGGGATTGAGATTGGGTCAAAGAAAACACTTTTTTAAAAAAAACCTGTCTATTTAGCAAAGGTTTTTCCCCAGGGCTTTTTGCCTTTTTGATATGAGAGATGACGTCTATATCAAAAAGACAAAAAACGTTGGGGACGAGGGTGGGTAGCTCACATTAAGATTTTTACAACCTTGCGCAAGAACTATTTGCTTCTCCATGGCGTTGCGCACGGGAGAAGGGGGGAGGGGGCAGAAACGAAATGGAAAGGAGGAAAGAGCGAAGAAATAAAATGCAACTTTTGTCTGTTATGTAAAAAAGATCGAGACAATAACCAAGGCAAAAAACATGGTGTAAAATTCACAAAACACGTTTGTTTGTTATTGTTTTGTTCAGTTGTGTTGTGTGAGAGGAGAGGGTTTTGATTTGAAGTAGTTTTCTTTCCCGGAAGTAAATTTAACTAATGGTTCGTATTCTCTATTCCTTTGGGTCAACCTACGACCTAAAATGTAAATTTTAAAGTGAAAGGTATAGCAGCTAGCCAGCTAGCCAGCTAGCTTGCTACATATTATGATGAGTCAGCTGTACTAGCTATAGCTAAAAGTCGTCTATAGACTTTACATATTTAAAAACACGTTAATGCTAAATATCTAGCTAGCTGTCTGGTATTACGCCATTAACAAAGTATAAGCTATTTTACTTTCTAGATACATAGCTACATATACTTTTTTTTGTGTAAAATTTCAACTTTATACTCATATCTGCCCTGGCAAGATTGCTGTTTATTTCCTTCAGTCAATCATGGCACAAAAAATTAAAAGTGTTTTAATTTTTGTTCAGCTAGATTGGGGGTTAAATTTCTTAAAAATCTGCATGCCAAATGTGTCATAATTCAACAAGCAAAACTTTTCCTTTTGTTAGACTTGTATTTTTATTTTGATATTTACAGACAATACTCCGTTATCGTTAGAAACAGTTAAAATAGCAATTTAGATCAGATTGTTTTTAATTGTTTTATATATATTTATAAATTAAAAAGTTTTCAAGCAGAATTTTATTTATGCTTGAATAATAAACATTAGCTTCTTTACCTTTACCCCCATCACCCATTGCTGTCAAATTTAAGTTTGACATAGTTTTTCTTAGGTTGGCAATCCTTGTCTTTTTTAATTATTATCGTTGTTTTCCATAAACAGAACATGCGAATTGTACAATCCACAAGGTTTTATCTGACCCTGCATATTGTCAAACTTAATTTTTTTTGAGAAACAGAGATATAAGAAACCATAAAAGCATTGTGTGTCCTGTTTAAAAGTGCCATCATTAAACATGTAATCATTATTGTTCCTGGACCCTTTCTGACGTAATCCTATGCAAAAAAATCATTAGGAGAAACTCTTTTTCAATTTCGGTTTTGTCAACACCTGGGCCCTAGATTTTTTAATCGCTGTGTTATGCCCCACTTTGTAATAAATGTCCCACCTTTGTCATAAACTGTATCTTTGTAACATCTGCCCCACTTTGTAATTATGTTGCCCCACTTTGTAATAACTTTTGCCCCAATTTGTAATTTCAGAGCTGCCCCACTTTGTAATTCATTGTTGCCCCACTTTGTAATTTTCAGAGCTGCCCCACTTTGTAATAATGTTTTTTTTTTTTAAAACAAACACCAGAAAAACAACAGGGTATATGTGTTTTTTGCATTAGTATTTTTTTCATCACATTATTCAAGGCGTAAAAACAATGAAATAACTTCTGAATGATAACCATCAAGTTGTTGTGAGTTTTGATAAAGTTAGTTGGGTTGTAAGAGGATAGAGGTTTATAGCATATTATCAGCATAAAGATAATTCAATTATAGTTACATCAAATACACTTGTTTTTTTGGGGCTAGACTGGATAGGATAAGCTTTTGGACACCGATGTATACTCACTTTAATGGATTTTGATTTTGGGAATAGTTTTGGACCGGTTTTTATAATTACTTATTGTGAAACCCGGATTAACATTAGAAGGAAAACATGTTTTGCGAATTTCTTATTCTGATGATATTGTTATGGAATTTAAGGCTCATATTGTTGAGTTATATTCATCCCATGCAAGAAGACAGGTATGACATGGAGAATCCAAAATCCCAGTGCTTTCACTGTCACTCACAGAAACAAATTTTCATAAAATTAATGACATGTTTTATTTAATTGACATGTTTCGACTTTGCCAAATATAAAAAATTTAGTTACATACAATCTTTATACACAATTTTTCAAAAAATTAATTAAATATTTCCCAAAAGTACAATTTTTTTATTAAATGAATTTTACAAATCAATATTAATGCTAAACTAACATAAACAATATTGAATAAGCGGCTAAATACAAAACATAAAATTAAATTGATAAATTGATGATGCAATGCTTAACTTGTTTATTGAGTTCTGGTTTCAGGCAAGAAACATGCATACCCTTTTTGAGTTTTCTTTGCCAATCAGTGTCTGCATAATCTAAAATGGAAAAACAATTTTTATTACATAGTAATTTACAATTAAGATTTGACTGCATATGCTTAAATATTTGTGAGTTTTTATCAGTTTTTAAATGTTATTTTACTCTACTAGAAATGTGCCTGGTGGTTTCAAGCACATAGCTAGCATTACAACTAGCACAAACAAATTTATACACAAATCCAGATTTCTAAGATTCAGAAACTCTGTCCTTGCATGAAAAATAATCTTTAATTTTACACGACTTAAAAACGAGGCACACATTGATTTCTTTACACATCTTATTAACAAGTTGATTGATTTTTTTTAGCAGTGTCACACGTTAGTAGATTCTATGTTTTAGGTTCCCTCTGTTTTTAGGTATAATATAAATGAAGTATGTATATTAAAACTTGTGTTATCATTTTTACAACATTGGCATGGACAACCTGCAAGAAGTTAGATGTTAAAAACACTTTTGTATATGGACCTGCTCTGAATGCTGATATAGTTTTACCAACAAGATATTTTTTTGTTCATGCTGTGGACTCGAAAGGAAAGAAGTAAGGTTATGGGTATATATTTGTTTTTCTTTACTAAAGTATACAGACCGAGATAATTTTTATTGACTTCAAGATAGTTTCTTATGAAGTTCTGTTTTACAATTATTTTTTTATTGTGTTACCTTTGTCATTTTTTTTGTTTGAAACCGATTCCTTTAATTTTATAATTTTTTTTGCTTTGATTTTCAATTGTTGGTTTCTCTAAGCTAATAACGTTGTCCGTATGTTTTTTCACATGTTATTTGCATGCAATGAGAATTTTTTGCATGTTATGTATGTGCGTAATTGTAATTTTTATGTAATACCATTAATTTAAAATCTCTGTACATGCCTTTTTGTGTACCAAAGGAATATTTTATGTTATGGACTTTTCCATAACATTCCTTAATTTAGTGCCAGCCATTCTGCACACCTCTCACGTTGTGGAAAAAAGTTAGCAAATTCAAACAAGTTTGAATACTTTAATATCTGAAATATTATCTTTTTACATGCATAAGAGCTTTTAAGACTAGATAATGACGATCATAATGGCGTCAACTTAGCTTTAGCAATAAACATTAAACTAATTACATAGTGCTGCATGGCAAACTCATAACTTTACACCATCATAAGGTCTATCACAAAATTCAGAGTTTAGGACAGGCGTAATTAAAACAGATCCCTATAATTAATTGCAATTATGTAACAAAAAACTTACTTTTTACAGTATCTATCTTTTTACAGTATATACAGTTGACTCTCTCTAATCCCAATCCCCATTATCCGAATCTTTCTTTAATCCGAAAACCTCTATAATACGAAGTAATTTTCCAAGTCCTTTTGGCTAAATTCTCTCTATAATCCGAATTTTTAAGTGTAAATATACCATTAACACTTTTGAATGTTTTTGTTTTTCGTAATTTAAATCTCTGTCGAATTCGAATGTTTCGATTTTTTTGTAAGACAAAGAGAAATGTGATTGAATGCAATATAAGCATATTAGAAGATTACAGCATGTTTTCAAACTTTGGAGATCATGTAATGACTGCTTTAAAAAATGTAAATAGGACGCTTGATTTAGACAATCTTAGTAACAAGAAGCAAACAAGGATTGAACACTTTTTCAAAAATAAATATTGTATCAAATTGTTAAAAAAACTTACTTATTCGTTTTTATTTTTCACCTTACTTCTCTTTTAATTTTTTTTTAGAAAAGTTCGATTTCTCTCTCTCTCTTATCCGAAATTTCACCCTAAAAACCTGGAAATTCGAATTAGAGAGACTTTCTACTATCCGAAACTCTCTGTAATCCAAATAAAAAGTTCTCCCCTTGAGATTCGGATTAGAGAGAGTCAACCGTGTACGGTGATACCAGAGGGAATGGAAATTAAATTATTTTTTTGAAATTTGTGTTTATTTATTTATTTATTTATAGTTATACCAGCTCACCTGGAAAGGATACATTTACATTTGAGATATCTTCATCCAGTTCCAGTAGAGTTCGTGCATGGAAAGAAGTGTTGGACAGAAGTGATGGTTCGTTTCTTGTTCGGTTTCGATTATACGACAGTCACGAAGATTTATATATTGAAGTTAAACATAATGGCCAGCCAGTGGCGAAGTCACCATATCGTATCAAAGGTATATTACGTGGTTGATTTTGATTTTAAGCAAAACAGAATTATTTTAAAAGGGAAACATGAGAAAACTGATGCTTACTGTGAATAATTGTTTATGTTAAACATTAAAAAAAGAAAAGCATTTTTTGTTATTTTTACATTTCTTTTGTTAAGACAGATTTGCATTGGACGTTATGTTGAAAATTTAGAAATTATTGAAAGAATACACACTTCCTAATTAAATTTCTTCCCTGTGTATCAGCTTTGGTTTATTTATGAATTTATATCTATATTACTTTCTGAAGTCAAATTGAGCTAAAACATGCATGCTACTTCTTTACTGTCAGAAATTTCCACAAATTTCATCAATTGTCATCTCATTGCTAAAATTGAATTTCCACAAAATAAATTTTGTTGGCTGATTCGTAAATTAATTAATCACAAATTTTGCGTATTCGCGCTAAAATGTTACGCCATTGTAATTTTTACTAATAGGAAGATTTTTACTAATAAGAATAAAGTATATAAAGAGAATTCAAAAAATGAATTGAGACTAAAATAAAATACACATATCAACATTTTTATCAACTGTTTATTTACCAAAGGGATGAACTATCATGAACAATGCAACTGTCCGCATCCTAATGACGACATTTGGTTAAAGACAATGTCTTGTCCACAATCACACCAACAAATTGAAGAAGATTTAAAACCATTTGAGAAGGTTGACTTAGATGTTATCTTTAAAAAAGGAGTCAAACAATTTGGAAGAAATCATGCTGTTTGTTATTACAGTGTTGTCAATAATGAGGTATGAATTGATATATACTTTGCATTGAACAAGAAAAATGTGACAATGCTCTACATACAGGGTGGCCACCATTCCTAGAAACTCTAAGGAATGTAATATTTTGAAAAAACTCCTGGGCAGTTGTAAAATTAGGAAAATGCTCCTGTAAAAGAGTTCCTGATTCTCTTTGTTAGGTGTTTAATTTTCTTAAACTTGGAAACTGTTTACATATATACATGTTTTTCTCATTAAAATTTCTGGCCGAACTGTATACCGAAGCAAAACAGATACAGGTTTTCCCATTTTTTGCACTTTTCTGTATATGGTAAAAATCTATAGTAGCTTGACCTCGCAACAGGCACAAAGTAAATAGACTGCTTATCAATTTTCTTGTCACTCCAAACTTTTCCATAGATAATCTCAAAAATAAACTAGCATTTGAAATTACCTGTCCAGATTTGTATTCACCCCATTGATTTTTTGTTTTTTAATGTATTATTAACCTATTTTGTTTAGATATACCGAAAATGCTATGGTGAGCATGTGGGATTTGCAATGTTTATGGATGCTTGGCTCCTATCTCTAGCAAGAAAGGTGATATATAACTCAGTAAACATTAGATGAAGTTCTACAACGGCGCCTACATGAAAGTTTCAATTCGCCTTGAGTGAAATTAACCTTGATAACTCGTTTTTACACAAGGTTTTATTCTGCCCAGAATGAAATAAATTTTTAGGCTGCAGTTATCGACCATATCATAACTGCACATGCGCAGTGGCACTCACTTAACGTCTTTTTGATTTCAGTCTTTATGTGTGTTTTTTTGAGCACGCAGTTCAACTTTAATTTTGTCATAAAATCTGACATGAAATTGGGCTAAAACACTTTCATTTTGGGGATGTACATATGAACGTCGTCTATGTATAGCCTTGAGAACAAATCAATTCTATTGTTTAATGCATTTTTAGGTTCGACTTCCAGACATGGAGTTTTTCTCAAATCTGGGTGATTGGCCTTTAAGTAAGCATGGCAAAGAACCGATTCCCGTTTTTTCTTGGTGTGGATCGGATGACACTTACGATGTTGTCATGCCAACTTACGACTTAACAGAATCTACTTTGGAGTCTTTGGGCAGGTACATACCATTACAGAGTGGGGAAACGCCTGTACTATGGAAAATACAGTTTTTTTTTTTTACTTTATAAGATTAGAAAGTGTGACCATGGTGTTCAAGATCTATACGTGACTTTTCACAATTTTACACGCTGATTTGAAAAAAACCAACCCTTCACTTAAGCATTCATAATACATTTACTAAAACTTTGTTCTGCGTTTTTCTTTTGAAAGTTTAGATTTTCCTGGTTTTGTATAACTCAGGATAAATACAGATTTGTTTTTTAGAGTTTCTCTTGACATGCAGTCTGTGCAAGGAAATACAGGACCGAAATGGAAACAAAAGATTGAGAAAGGATTCTTTCGCGGGCGTGATAGTCGTCAAGAGAGACTTGATTTAGCCGTGCTCGGACGTTCTAAAACGGATTTGCTGGATATCGGGTTAACTAATTTTTTCTTTTTTCCATACGATGAGAAGAAATATGGACCAAAGCTTAAGCATGTTTCCTTCTTCGATTTTTTTAAGGTAAAGTTCCTGGTTGGTATTTTTTTGTCTTATTACGAAGCTCTTTTTATATTTTTGGAAAATTAAGAGACGAGAATATTCAAAAAAAAAATATTGCAGTCTGACTATATTCTTCATCAGGAAGCTAATCATGAGGGAAAAAAGATACCGAAAAACATTAGACTTCATATATTTTTTTTGTTATGGTACTGAAATTTTCTATAGTTTAATTGGTCAAAATCTTATGTTCAAATTCCCTACCAATCACTTGGAATTAGAAAAGAATAAAAAAATTATTAACCTTAATTTCATTTTTATTAATTTTTCTGTAATTAATAGTCTGAAAATTTAATACTACGTGAAATAAAAAAATCCCTCGATTTCGGCGCGCGAAAATTAAACTGCGGCAATAATGAAGTCATTTCTTTAAGTACCAATCAAATTATTTACTGACTTTTCGATCCAACAGAAAACTCTATCAATACAAACAGTTAATTATGTCGCGTTTGTTATATACAACGTTTTCTTATTTGCAGTATAAATATCAGATCAATGTAGATGGTACCGTAGCTGCGTATAGATTTCCATATTTACTTGCTGGTGACTCAGTTGTGTTTAAGCAAGATTCACCGTACTATGAGCATTTTTACCATGATTTACAACCCATGAAACATTATATTCCTTTCAAAAGAGATCTCAGTGACTTGTTGGATCAACTAAAGTGGGCGAAAGCGAATGATGCCAAGGTAAGCTTTGTTTTGTGGAGATCGTTCCTTTAACATGTCTGTCTAGTCACTACTCTTGGAAACTCTCAGATACTCTTGAAAATGAAATATCCACCTAGAAAATGCTCCCGGAATGTTGCAGAAAAAGAAAAAACTCCTTGAAAATTAGTTTTCTGAATGTATTTTTAATTACGGTCTATATTTTTAGTCACCAAGTTATGGAACCTGTTTGCATTTTCCTCATTAGAATTTCTGTTTTTTGTCGGGCCAATTTACTCCTATAGAATGTCAAAGTAATAGTCCTGAAAACCCCTGAATTTATCTTTTTAAGAATGAATGTGCAGTTTTTTTAAGGAATAAAATTACCTCTTTTTTGATTGAGAGAAGAGAGGCGAAAGACATGTTAATATTTTATTTAAATTTATTTTAGTATATGGTGACATGACATCAGTAACCTCACAATTTTTATTTATTATTGTTTGTCTGTGCTATAATCCAATAAAAATCAAAAATTTTTAGGCCAAAAATATTGCTTCAAATGGGCAGAAATATGCACGTGACAATTTGCTGTGTGATAGATTATATTGTTATTCCTACGTTCTCTTTAAAGTAAGTTATTCTTTTTCTTTATTTTTGAATTTCCCCGCCCGAAAGCGTAGGAAATTCTTTAAAACCGTCGTTTTTTTCTTTCGGAGCATTTTTTGAGAAAAAATCGACCCTGGGATTTCACGTTCCTCTGAGAGGAGGATAGTATTGGTATAACTGACTAACTAACTAACCTTGTCCCAAATGGTCAACTGCAACGTCACAGATTTAAACTTCGTACCCAAGCTCTCTAAGTACTGGGAATTCATTAAAATGACGTTTCAGGCCAAAATTGGTATTTGTTTTCGACAAAATTTGGTACAGTTAACAAAAAAAGCATGGTGAACATGGGTGACATCAAAATTTTGATTTCTTGTTACCGAAATGTTATTTTAGGCTAAAATTGGTTCAAAAATTAAAACTACTTTATTTTCAACAAAATTTGGCACAGTAAACAAAGAAAGTATGCTGAACATAATGGTGAGATCAAAATTTTGATTTTTTGGCACGTTAATTGTCAATTTAGGCCAAAATTGATCCAAAAATTAAAACTACTTCATTTTCCACAAAAATTAGCAAAATTAACGAAAAAAGTATGCTGAACATAATGGCGACGTCAAAATTTTGATTTTTGTCACCTAAATGCCATTTTAGGCCAAAATTGGTCCAAAAATTAAAACCACTTCATTTTCGGCCAAATTTGGCACAGTTAACAAATAAAGTATGCTGAAAATGATGATGATACAAAAGTTTGATTTTTTGTCACCTAAATGTCATTACAGGCCAAAATTTGTCCAAAAATTAAAACTACTTTATTTTCGACAAAAATTAGCACAGTTAATAAAAAAGTATGCTGAAAATGATGCTCACATCAAATTTCGATTTTTTGTCAACTAAATGCCGTTTAAGACCATAAACATTTCAATCGCAAGACTTTCAACCATGAATGATAGGCTGTATTTTTGTTAGCAATTTCTTTTAAAATGTGAGTTTTTTATGACACGTTTCGTTTTGTTTGCGTTTGTTGTAAGATATAATGTCACTTGTGTGCTTTATATTCAGCTTCATGCACCAAACCTCTTCGAATGTTTGACACGATAACACAACGAATTAGCAGGTTATCATCAAATATTTTACTAGCGAGCGGAAATTCTTAGAGCCCATAGGGCTTCTTGTTATTTATTAACTGTGTCCAAAGTAATTTTCACGCAATAATCTCCGTGAATTTTTCTCAACTCTTTGTTCTCCTTTTCGCGAGAAGAAATTTGCGCGGATCAAGTGTTTACAATTTTTTTGCGAAGATTAAATTCTGCGAATGAGAAGAAACAATAAGGAATAATGACTGGTAGGTGAAAGTGAAAACGTAAATAGCGGGACTGTAATTGATGACGATTAAGGAGAATTCTCTTACATGTATGAGAATTTTCTATGATATCTTTCCATCCCTGATTTATTTAACTAGTTTATTCATACACCATTTTATTTTTACAGAGCATATAACTTCAAATTTTTTTTTTTGAGAATTAATTTTCGCGAATGGCAGACTTTTGTACATTTCGTATATCGCGAATTTCTTTCCCGCGCCGTAATCAAACGTCTTAAAGGTTAAAAAAATATTATAATGGTTGTTTGTGGAACCAAATAGCAGCTACAAGTTATGCTACGAAGACACTAAACAACGAATGCGATCAAATTCGTCCCCAGAGCCTTTTGTCTCTTTTTTTAGGCAAAAGCCGCTGGGGACGAGTTTGCGAATGGGATGTATTTTTATCGACCGTGTTATAGCAAAATAAAAAAAATTTAAATTCCCCTCATCAAATACGTTTCAGTCAAAGACATTGGTTACGCATTTTCTGGTGGGAAGCTTTCGTCAGCAAATATAAGTCCGCATTTTGCATAAAAATCCAATCGCAAAAAAAATTATTGCAAACCTCTTAATCACAAATTTATTTAAGTTTTTTTTCCTTTAACAAGGAAAAAAAAATTTAGCTATAAACCTAGAGGTGGAAAATTACTATTACGAAAGTACTTTTTTAATGCCCTGTGAAGATTGTTTAAGAAGACTAATACCGCTATCTGCTTTCTCTTTTCCTTACTCTAGTTTTTACACATCAGAATGTTTTTTGTCAAAGTGTATCTAATTCTGAAATCGAATTAGGTGTCTCTTTCTGAAGTTTGAATTACCCTAGGGTTATTTTTAAGTATTCTACTATTATTCGTAGGAGTATTCTCGACGGTTGATACAAAAGCCACGTGTTAGAGACGGCATGGAACACATTCCACAACCAGCTGGAGCCGACGCTGCATGTAAGTGTCGTCGTGACGTTAAACCTAAATCTAAGAAGAAATCGAAAACCAAAACACCTGACGATAATGCAAAACAACAACAAAAACAACAGCAACAGAAAAGCAAGGTAGTCAATTTTTGTTCGCCTCTTAAGTTCTTAACCTCTATATTATAATACCCGTATACGTCTGTCCGTCCGTCCGTCCGTCCGTCTGTCTGTCACGCAAAATGGTAGCTTAGCTGCGAGACGCACGCAATGCGGTATAAAAAGGACGGGCGAACCCGTGGATTTTTCCACGGGCTAACGACTAGTGTTTTAGAAAATAGATGAATTGGGCTACCCAATGGTGTACGAACATTGACTCTCTTTTTATAGATTCAAATTTGAAGATTTTCGTTGATATATTAACCTTTTTTCAATTTACAGTGTTTTCATAAGAAAGGGAGGGAGATTTAAGATTTTGATATTTTCGGAAAGAAATTAAAATACTTGATAAGATTTTAAAGGTAATTCCATTAGAGGAAAACAAAGTATTGTTGTAGCTATTTCTGTGTTTTGAAATTAAAAACATCTTCTAAAATTAAAACCGAGGACCATTGAGGAAAAAGTTGTTAAAATCTACTTTTAGAGGAGATTCCTTAAGTTTTGAGTAGACCTGAGAAGTTGTGGCAACCCTTGATACCAAACATAGGTCTTTTCCAAATTTTTTCCAAATAGTCTTTTTGATACTAGACTAGGCTCTGAAGAGAATGATTACTGATTAGTCCATTTAAGTTGTTTTTCTCATTTTTTTCATATTTGTTAAATTTTTTTTAAAAAAAATCACAAGCATATTGCAAAAATCAGGTTTTTGATTACTCTTTTTGCTCTGCAATGGAGGGTGCAGCAGAATATCTACCGAAATTTATTTAAAATTATAATGTTATCTTAATAAGGTACATTTATACTCAAATACACTATCTAAGGTAGCCCACTTATTCAGAAAAATCGGATACTGAAACAAGTATTTCAACAAGAAATTGTGTCAAAAAAAAGATTAAAAGCCTTGTAGGGTTCGCCCTACGGAGTTGGACCATTTACCATACCTTTTCTGAAGCTTCAATACCTAAGCCATAACATAGTGCTAACATAAATGTTTCCCTTTCAGTTAGCAAGTAAGCAGTTGAAAATACCTATAATTCCAGCCCTTTGTTTCTTTCTTTTTTTTTAGCCACACGAAGAACTATGAAACAACAGTTAACCGAAATCGTGAAAACACGTTCTATGTTTTTAGGAACATGTATTTATAATTTTATTTTTTCAAAACTAAACCATACAAGTAGAATATAAATGTTAAATTTCACCAATCTAATGGATTCTGACAAATGCACTACGCAAAAATTAATACCACGAAAAAATTTTTTCTTAATTACAATGTTATGTATGGACTAAATATATATGGACTTTTCAATTCCATCGAAGTCACTGTTTGGCCGCAACACTGAGCTTAAATCTAATACTTTTCCACTGATTTATAATTTGGATTGTCTAAAATTCGTAAAGAAAATTAAAAAAGACAGGTAGGACAAATTAGCAATCGAAATCAAAAAAAATACCATTTAAAAATGCCTGTATAGATGCTATCCACTTTGTCACACCGCCGGCTGCTATGTGTAGGTTCGTGTAGGTTTTACTTGGCAGCGAAAAAACATTCAAATTTTGGTGGCAAATTGAGTATTAAAAGCAAACGTAATTGATGGCAGCTGCATAGGCGAGGTTGTTTTGGGTAAAATAAACAGTTTTATAGGTGATTCGTTAACCCGAATGGAATTTTTGACGCAGGCAAGTGCATGTGAGGGTGGCTCCAATGCGCAGTGGTTGAGATGTGCGATGGAATTGCTGTTTAACAACCGCACCAACCCCCTAGTTTTTGCTGCTAGTCTTCGAAATCTTTTAACGATAAGTAGAGGAAAATTTTGAAACTGTCTTCCTTGCAAACCATCTACGGCTAATAAGTACGTTTAATTTGGAATTGCAAACAGCAAGGGTATCTTCTTGAACGACTTTAGCTACAATAACGAAAGTGATAGCATGGAAGAAGATTTTGCTTTTGCTTGAAGGACAGTACTCCTTCCCACGCCAACAAAAATTTACGCGGCGAATATTACTATCTCAAACGGTACACCCGTTTTCGCAGAAGGGATAAAACGTATTACATTTCCCGGCAAATTCAACACGACGAGCGATCGGAAAGACGAGATGACGGCAATGGAAAAGTATTTGAGTTCCACCATGAAATAGCCGAGCAAAAGCAGAAGGAGCTATAAGCTTGTGCGCCGGTGTTTTGCTGAATTGTTTTTCAAAAGATTTGTAGCCGTAATACTACACGTTACCGTTATTTTTACTAAGAGAGCTTGGTAAGAGGAACACGTTACCTTTACATTTTTATAAAATTCATAACATTATGTATCACAAAGTTAACGGTAACGTGTTGGACATATGCACCCGATAGGCTAAAAAGCATTGTAAATGCCACCTTTAGCAACTCAGCATAGACCTCAACATAAAACAGATGCCTTAAATATATATAAACAAAAGAATCCCGTTTGCCTTGCTATGAATGTTTTTTACGCGGAATTTGTTGGTAATGGGTTATACCGTGCCAGACACCAACCTGGTATTTTGAGAACCCCACGGTAAATAGCTATGCACAGATTTGTACGCATAGATTTTATTAAAATTAATACTTTATTCTGTTCGTTTTGACATACTTTCAATTAAATTATTTACGTAAGAAATATTCTTCTATTCTTCAAAAGATTCTCTACTTATGTGCTTCGACACAGCCTCAAGTTGCAAGTTTTTTGAACAAGATGAAAAAGATGCACAATTGGTTTTAGATTTGACTTGGCACCGGTATTGAAAATATTTTAGAATCAACTTTCTCAATTTGCCTTTTGGCAGCCTTGCTGTTTGGGCTGAGACAGCCATCCATTAGGACAGTGTATGTTCAACGCACACTTGCCTCGACATTATTTGAATGCTGGTGGGGGAGTCACTTTTACTGTCACCAAACTATTCTCCTGTGTTTGTTTACATTAAAAACACAAGAAGATTTTTAAATTTTTTTGGCATTTATCACATCAAAACTTAGGCATGTAGCCGAAGAACCCTATCTAGCACCTTGTCTCATGAACAATCAAAAGATTGCACCTAAACAAATTGACCAAAATCTTGGACAAAACATATAGCCTTTTCATCCCCTCCTCCCCCCTTCCATCAAACTTTACTGTTTTGGCTCCAACATTGATTGTGAGAAAAAGGGGACAAAATTTAACACCTGTACATTAATTTATATCTAAGATTGTTGTATTAGACAAATAGAATAATACTTTGGTCATGTGATAGAAAACAAGCGCACGTGATCACTTGCATTTTTTGTTTGACTCGACAAGCAACTATTTATTTTTCGATTGTTTACAAAAAATATATATGTACATGCTGATGATGTATGGTTGTTGCAAAAAATATATAAACCTTGTGGACAAAATTTGTCGGAGGTTGAATTCGGCGAAAAGATAGATTTTTTTTTTTACTTTTAAAGTAGTTATATTTTAACGCTAAATTTTGCCTGAATAGACGGTTCCAACAGAGTATTGTGGAAAGGTACAAAAATATTTTCGCAGGAACGAGATCTTTAACAGAAATTAAGACGAATGTAGAAAGAAAGAAAGAAAGCATGTCAAAGTTCTATAGAGATTTGTAGGAACCCTGAAATAAGGTATTTTTTTATCACAATATAATTTCTACAGTTCTATATAAATGAGTTTAAAAGTTTCTAAAATACTTTTCTGCTTAAAAATAGTATTTTTTATAGACGCGATATTATTTACAAAATAAAACAGAGCACAGTAACATAAAGTAGAATCATACAAACCATTATAAAAATAAAAAGTTTGAACTTCGTAAATAGTAAAAAGAAAATGACAGTCCCTGTTGATGACATTATCAAATTTGCACAAAATTAAATTTCGCGTATCGCGTTTTAAAATTAGATACTTTAAGAGAATAAACTTTTGCAGCCCTTAAGGTTTTTAAAAAATCGCAAAAGTTTATTTCCACATAAATTAAGGTCAGTCGTAAACATTAAAAATGACCTCAGAGAATTTTTCTCCTCACACAAAATTCATAAAAACTATTCGGAATTAGAGGGAAAACGTTTGTAAAACCGCAAAAGTTTTCGTCCCCTCAAATGCAAATATTTTGCGGTTAAACTAAACCGCAAAGTTTCTTACGCAGATAAATTCTTCCCTTAAAGTATTCGCAGGATGGAATTCGCGTTTCATTAATTTCGAGATTTTAATAAAAATTCCAAACTTATCACTCGGAATTATTCAGTTTATTTTGCTCGACCAACCACTGATGATATGAATTAAGTTTATGGTCATTCGGCTCCACTGTTTTCCACTGCCCCAAACAAAATATACGATAAGAATCGTTGCCGTACTTTCCGATACCGTACAGTTCGATCGGATATTTCCACCGCTTGTTTAAATACTCATCTGAAAACCGAATGATATTTTTGGCTCGCCTCTGATGCAAACCTAAAGGTTCCATAAGATCTAAAGACACAACCCAATAAAACATTATTTAAATTGAAATAGGAACACAAAATCATAGTTAATTGAATGAATACAATTCTAAACTTAATATTTTTAATACTACTATTCCGATTTCATGATTAACAGCCCATCTTACCGTTTCAATATCCCACTTACTTGAACGCTACATTGTATTTGAACTTCAGCGGAAATGGTGTAGTGGTAGCGCTGTCAACTTGTAATCATAAGGTTTCAGGTTCGAGTCTCCACTCTGGCGCACTTTAAATGTAGTGTTGTCAAACCATTCGCAGCCTACTATCGACTGTCAATTGGCTTGTGTGGCAGACAAGCAAGTTAGAGCAATGCAATATGTATTTCTAGCGAGTAATGTAACTTAGTTACAGTCGGCGGGGAAGAAGAACCAACCGTTAGGAAGGAATCCCAAAGGACATTAAAACTTTCCGTTCTAACTTCTGCTATAATTCCGAGTTGGGAAAGTTCTTAAACCTAAAATTTATATTTTGCAGAATTCCGACCAGCCGAAATATTGCACTTACAGTTGTACGCTTGACAAATGTACAGTTTAGAACGAGGCTTGTTGCTGTACTACTAAGATTACACAAACATTGAGAAAATTCTTAATCAGTAGAGGCTTTAGAGTATACAGAGGGACTAAAAAGTTCTCAAAGGTTTAAGGAAGCTAGTTTCTGGTTATCTTGAGGATGATTTGGTGTAAGGTTAGAAATTGACTTCAAAAATTAATAGACAGGGTGTGGGTAAGGTGATTGGGTAGTGGTTGGTTGGGTACAGGCTGGTTGGGTAGTGGTTGGTTGGGTAATGGTTGGTTGGGTGTTGGTTCGTTGGTTAGGTGAGGTAGTTGGGTGAGGTTGATTGGGTAATGGTTGGTTGGGTGTTGGTTCGTTGGTTAGGTGAGGTAGTTGGGTGAGGTTGGTTGGGTAGTGGTTGGTTGGGTAAAGGTTGGTTAGTTAGAGGTTGGTTGGGTAATGGTTGGTTGGGTGTTGGTTCGTTGGTTAGGTGAGGTAGTTGGGTGAGGTTGGTTGGGTAGTGGTTGGTTGGGTAAAGGTTGGTTAGTTAGAGGTTGGTTGGGTGAGGTTGATTGCGTAGTGGTTGGTTGGGTAGTGATTGGTTGGTAGTGGTTAGTTGGAATAAGGATGTCCATTAGGAAGGCGACTATTATGCACCAGAGATTACATTGCAACAACGAAACAAACCAACCTGCGATAACCTTCCAATCAGCGTTCACCACACTTTCCGCTGTGGGGAATTGCTCCACAAATTTCCAAAATACCGGTTTAGCAGCTGACCCAGTGGTCTTGTTCAAAAATATTGTAGCGATAAGGAGTTGCCACGGTTTATCGTAAAGTTTTTCTTGTATAAGATTGAAGGGAGACTTTGGAGGAATGTATGACACAGTTTCATGTAAACCACGTGGAGATGAGTGTTTACTCGCTGTAGCATCTAAAAGACGAATTCGTAGAAAACTGTAACTCCTTTCATAACAGTTATATCGTACGTATAAGTATTTAATAGGTGTATCAATGCTCAAAATTCTTTTAACCTTTAACCTTGCAGTTAAATATGTAATGTTTTTCAAACTCATTTTCTTGCGCTATTATTATTTTTTATCGTTATTATTATTGAATTTATTTACCCAGGATAACCTCTTCAGTTTCTATTGATACTGCTATCAAGGAGAGTCCTGTTAACGGGTTTCTAATGCGTTTGAAGTTCCTATTTGAGCTACGAAAGTCGTGCAAGCACAGCAATCGCGCAACTAGACAACCGCCTAAGATATTAATCCTATTCCCATGCTAAGCGCTAAGCGAAAAGGATAGATTCACACTTTTATAGTCTCTGGCATGCCTCGGCCGGGGTTTGTATTCAAGACCTCCCGCACTGGAGGCGAACGCTCCACCATAAGGCTACCAGCCGGTTACAAGCGTACTGGAATTTTATAGGCTAAACCAGAAGTATAACGTCGTTTTCAACCTTATTTTAAAGGGACTGGGATTGAGCGTGGCAGATGGCGCTGAACTCATAGAAGTAAACAACACAATCGCTTACTTGCTAAACTTTTTTCGCCTTTGAAATAGAAACTTTTGACTTGTTTTCTTGGTCTGCTGTTTTGTTTGTTTGTGTTTACATTAGGTTTACGTTTTTGGGGATTAGTTTGTTTCCCACAACAATGAATGATTACTTGAGGTTGTTTGGGTTGCGTATTGTTAAGTTTTGTCACTTCTTTGTTCTGTCCAGAAATTTGCTTTGTTTGATTATCACTATAATTAACCTTCGCCTCCTTATTTATAACTGTTTTTTTCTTCATTCTTTTATTCGGAGCTGGCAGCTTTAAAGCTTTGGGTGCTGTGTATTTCTTAACAAGACGCTTAGTATTTTTGCCAGTTGTGATTTTTTCAGAGTAATTGCCAACACGGTTTAACTTCACGTAAAAACTTCGATCGCTTATTCTTCGTGGCGTCTTTACGTATTTGTAATGGTTTCGTTCGAAAGAACATAATATTTTCGACAGTCCTTTTGTTAACGTACGACGACAATTTAGGTCATGCCTGAGTGTGCCTGATAAAACGAGTTCGACGGAGGTCTCTGGGTCAACGACATCTAAACAGAAACCAAATGTTAATTCTCGTGACGTGTTTTTTTTAAATATAAAAAATCACAAAAATTTATCTGACATTGGATTGAACTTAAAATAAAATACTTGCCACTAGTAGATATAAAATTGAGAAGGAAATACAATTTTATACGGCTTTTTTACATTTTTACAGATCATTCGAAGATTTGACCTTTGAGGGTTAACAAGCGTTTTCATTTGCCACTCTAATCAGGACGTGAATTAGAGAAGTTTTTTTATAAGAAACTTAAGCATTTTGGTCGAGACTGGTGTTTCTTAAAATTCGATAAATTTAGACTCTGTTTCTAAAATTTTTCCTTACTTGACCCTAAAAATAATAATAAAAAAGGCTTTTTTGAGGTTTGCACTATGGTTTTAAGATATATGAACAAAATTTGCTATGTTTTATGTATTTTTCTGTTATACTATAAGTTTCTTAATATCTAATATTTCTCAGCCTGCTAAAGTTTCTTAAAAGTTTCTTAAAATTTAGCCTTTCTAAGGTTCGTTATAGACCTATACTGTGTTGTTGCAGATTGGAACAACAATTAAAGTTAGCTAGTTTATTTTTGAATTTTCAAAAAAATTATTATCCACGAAATTTTTTCCAAAAAATCACTCGCAAAAAGAAATACATGCAAAATTTTCCTTCAATTTAGTTTGCGTTGAAATATAGGACGAAAGATTTTTTTTTTTTTTTTTTTTTTTTGCTATCGCGAAAATTTGTCAACGAAAAACTTTTCAATAAATCATTAACCAAACACACGCGCGAATGCATACAAGCATGCGCTTCCTATTCACTCCTGCAAGGACGATAAAAAAATAGACCGTGACCGCAATGTAAAAATTTGGTACGTTTGAGAAGAAAAAAAATAGACACGTGACCGCAATGTAAAAATTTGGTACGTGTGACAAGATGAATTGTTTTACTAATACCACACAAATATGACGTCGTCTTATGGTGACGTCATAACACTTTTAGAAGCAATTTTAATTTTTATTTTGCCTCGACAAAATTAACCTATACTCTTTTTATTCCCTCCTTTGATCTAAAGCCAAATAGCCAAGGGTTAAATTAGTCTCAAAGTTTAGGGTGTGGAGGGGAATCAAATTACCCCTCTTAAAAAATGGTTAAAAATTTGATGAGTGCATTTGGTTTGCTGTGGAATTTGTACCTTTTGTGCCCATAAACAAAACGACGTTAAAAATTGTTTCTCTTTACTCAATCAGCAATAACAATGGTTTTTGAATTCTTAAAAAAAATTCCATGGTAACGTCATTATACTTTAGAGGGTTCAGTTTTGCGAGTTTATTATGTGCAAACGCTATAACACAATTCAAATTTCACACTTTTTGTATTTCTTTTCATTAACTATATTTTTAAATTCACAAAATTAAACTCTGCAAAAATTTTAATGGCTTATAAACAACAGCTTAAAAACAATGTGAGGTATTGGGTTTTTGGAAACTAAAAACATTGAGGATACTAATAAAAAATAAAAAAACTTATTTTTTTCACCAATTTTTAAATAAAAAACACAAACGATGCGCTTTTTTGAAAAAATGTGACAAATCATTGTTGTTATGGTAATGGTGAACTGATTGAGAAATATTACGCAATGAAAAATAAAAAACAAGGAGAAATGTTAGAAATTTTAGACCTGGAAAAATTTAAATTTCATCTATATTATAATGCCCGTATACGTCTGTCTGTCTGTCTGTCTGTCTGTCTGTCTGTCTGTCTGTCTGTCTGTCTGTCTGTCTGTCTGTCTGTCTGTCTGTCTGTCTGTCTGTCTGTCTGTCACGCAAAACGGTAGCTTAGCTGCGCAATAGCGAGAAGCACGCAATGCGGTATAAAAAGGACGGGCGAACCCGTAGATTTTCCACGGGCTAACGACTAGTCTATATTATAATACCCGCATACGTCTGTCTGTCTGTCACGCAAAATGGTAGCTTAGCTGCGCAATAGCGAGAAGCACGTAACGCAGTATGAAAAGGTCGGGCGAACCCGTGGATTTTCCACGGGCTAACGACTAGTAATTCATATTATCTTATCAACAATTCAAATAGCAATTTTTGAGAAATAAAAAACATAATGGATATGTGTCTGAAGCATTATCTATGTATTTAACTTTTAAAAATCGAGAACAACTATCAATTTATTAAATTTAAACTTACCTCTTGATTGAGGATGATCCGCACTACCGTAAAACATCTCATCTTCATTATCGTTTGAAACTGGAAGATGATTTTCATAAGACATTTGATCTGTACTGTTTATCTGGCCTTCATCACTGCTTACAGCAGCAACATCAATCCCTTCATCATTTCTTACACCATTAATTCTACTTATCTCATTAAGTTCCTTTCTAAAAAATAATTTACTTTGCTGATCCATTTCTGCATGAATTTCCACCAGTTCTTTTTCACTAGCAAGTGTTTTTGGCAATGTTGATAATTGTTGTATAAACGATTCTATTTCGTCTTGGATTCCAGTCATAACAAATAAAAAAATTCTAATTTCACATATCGACTTAAAAATGAGTCCAAAGTGTGAAATGTAAATGCAATCTTCTTCACTGCATGTTTCGTTGTTTGCTATCTTTTTCCAATAATTCTTCACGTCGTACATTATTGCTTCTTCAAACCCTGAAAATACGGTGTTAACGGTCTATAAAAGAACAATGATGAGTTATCCAGTTTTATTAAAAAGAAATACTAAATACAGGACGACGAATTTATAATAAACGCGTCGCCTTCATTTTCAGACTCATAACTTCACCTTTTTAGTTAGTTACTCGGTCAATATAAAAATCGTCGAAACCCATGTCATTTGTAGACAATGTTAAAATAACTGAGGGTGATATTTTCGGTACAACACGGGGTAATCGGTTATTATTCTAAGTTAGAGAAAAATAAGAAATAAGAATTTCGGTTTAGTGTTTTTATACTATAATAGCATCATTAACACTCGAGGTAAAAATCCGAAACAGTCGTCTAAAAAATAGAAACATTCTTTGCAGAATTCGAAAGTCTATAAATTTGAAAAAAAAAATATTTGCTCGAGTTAAAACGTTATTCAGAGTTAATGGTTGAACTCGCGCAGACGATGTTTATTTGATTTCGAATGGAGAAAAATTACATTTTAAATGTATTATCATATTTCTTAGTCAAAATCTTCAAATCTGTGACATAAAAAGAGTACTTTTTCTTAAGAGTGGGCCTAATTTTTTTGAGGTGTTTCATCAGAGTTGTACGAAATGAGTGTAGATAGCTGTTGTTAACAAAGATTCACAAGCCAACAAAACAAGAAGAAAGTACATTAGGCAAACATTTTCATAAAAAAAAATCGCGCTCAGATTTCTGTGTAAAATTTACACAAGAATCTGCGCAAGAAATTGCTTATTGCCGCGGTTTTGTGAACAAAGTCGACATGTTGTCAATAATGACTTTATTCTGCAAATTACACTATTGGTAAAATCAGTGACCGCCTTAAAAAAGCGCGTCATTCCATATGGATGATTGAAAATAAAAACGTGGATAAAATATAGAGCATAAAAGTATGTATTGGAAAAAATGTTAAAAAATTATACTCCACTCCTTACTACAGTCGATTTGTTTTTCTTTATAAAAACTTTCATAAAAACTAACATTCCTACACCAGACTTTGTAAATTTTAATTAAAAACCAACAGAAACTCTCAATTTAAATACAATTCTTATAAATACGACTTTTTCTTTTTAATAAATAAAATGCATAAAAAATATACCGTTTTTTATATTCAAGACAACTTCGCTCCCAGACGGAGTTTTGCATTTCCTTAGTTTCAAGGTAATGTTTTTTGAGGAAGAGATAGATTACAATGGAAATTTGATTTACTTAAATTCAAAAGTAAAAATAGAACTTCTTATATTCATTCAGAAATTCGTACAAATAAAGCTCGTAGAAGACTAAAATATGACTTTCAAATGTAGGAAAAAAAGAAGCGTCTACAAACTTCAGAAACTAGGTTCAGCAGACTCTCTATATCTCGTATTTGAAAGGGCCTAAAAATTGGTTCAAGAATTTGAAGTGTGTGGGTTGGAAACCCACGCTGTTCAAAAATTTCGTGGGTCCCACAAAAATTGATAGACAACAGAATTAATTTTTTTGAAAGTTACGGAAAAGGATCGAGGTACATGTTCGAGATGGAGGTTGTTTAGGGTGGAGGGTATTTGAGGCAGACTCCATTGCAAATAAACTGATTCATCAGTCGCTGGCAATTCAGCTATTCTAAAAACTTTCTTACATAAATTAAATCTTCAAGCCATCGTCGACTAACTCGAACAGTTTAACTTGTGGTCCGCTGCGATGAGCTAAGTCGTACGGCGTGTCGCCAGCTGCATTAACGACGTTGTGTTTAATATCGGGATGCAAAAGAAGCAATTCAAGTAATGGTTGACTTTCTGATGACAACGCCGCAAAATGAAGTGGCGTTTGTAAGCCGTTTGTTGCCGCGTTAATGTCGGCTTTATGTTCCAACAAAATCTTGCAAATATCAATTTTATCTGAAAGATAAAGTTTTGATTGATAAGGTTTTGATGGGCATTAATAAATAATTCTATTTGTTCTATTATGTTGTTGTTTTTTGAGAGAAGGGAAAAGTTGACTTCTGCAAAAGTATGCAAAAAGACAGTAGATCCCAAAAACAATAAATTCTGAAAAACTTATATTCGTCATTCTTTCTATCGAAAAAATTAATTTCGCAGTGATTTAGTCTTTATTTTAACAGTAACGATCCCTTTTGTAGCTTATTAAAAAATTATACAGCAATTATATTCAAAGCTTGACGAATGTTCCTATATCCTTTGAAAAAAAACCCAACAACTCTCAACTGGCAAAATTCATTTCGTTCTATCTGACGACGAAAACGCCGACAACAACAACAATGACTAAAATAACAGAAACAAAAAACCAACGACGATCACAACGGCTAAGACAGCAGGACGACGACAACAACGATTAAAATACCAACAACGATAAAATAACAACAACGACAATGATGACGACAAAAAGAACGACTAAAACAACAATGACCGCGATGAAAAGGACGACAGGGACGCCAACAACAACGACACGGAAGACGACAACGACAACTAAAATAAATCTATAAAAAATTTCAGTAGAAGGGAAATGTTCTCACAGTTAAGTTACTTTTTGTTTAAGAGAGCGTGTGTATATCACATACAGATAAACAAAGAAACATCTACTCACTCCACCTAGCAGCACAATGTATTGGTTGCCAACCATCATGAGTTTTAGCATGTACGTTTCCTCCATGCTTCAATAAATACAACAACACTTCCTCATGTCCAGAATAACTCGCACGATGAAGAGCAGTATAACCATCACTATCTGTAGCATTCACACACGAGTTCTTTTCAAGTATAGCTTTAAGTCTTTCTAAATCTCCATTTTCCGCGGCTTTTAGAACATTGTGGCAATCCCTATTCGGGGAATCACCACCCAATTGACGTGTCGATGTGTACGTCACACTGTTAATCATTTTTGTTTTTGTTTTTTGTTCCTTTTCGCTCGTTTTCTTATCATCTTTATCTGTTTCCTTTTTCTCCAGATCCTCATTTATCCAATCATAACATTTCTTTCCCTCCGGTAAAAAGTGTACAGGTAACATTTTTTCGTCCGTTTTTAAATCGGGATTATTTATCTCTAACAAGCCATCGTTTCCTTCGAGTACAAGATTATCCAATTCATCTTGAAACTTTTCCATTTCCGCTGTTTCATTATCCAACACAGACGATTCCGCCATGTTGAAATTTGATTTTTACTTAATCTGCAAAAAGTAACAATATTAGAGACATCAGCTCCAGATGTTTCGCCAACATTTTCTTTCACCTTACAAACTAAAGCGGATAAAGGATACAAGAAAGCCGTATTCCTTATGTCAAGGAAAATTTCTATACTTTATAAACAATATAAATAACATACATAAAAGAATATTCTGTTAAAACTTTATGAACTATCGAGTTGCTGAGTATCGCACGTTGGATGTGCAAGCTTTTAAAGCTGAACACATGGCACCATACGTATTTACCCCACCAGATTTCATAAAGGGCACAAGTTTTCTTTGAACACTTTGACTTCCATTTAGATTGAAGAGATATTTTTTTGCTCCATTTCGAATTTTCAGTTCTATGATGTGGTAATACTGGAATAATCCATTTCTGTCAAAACAGATATTTATTTGGAAGTTTAAGGCCTTGAGGACAATATCATTTTAATTGTGTCCCAATATCCGTTTTTTTCATATAAGAAACATTTATATAAGAAACTCAAGCTCAAATTCGGCAAAATTTAAGAAACAATTAAAAAACATTACCAGGCTGAATTGACAACAAAATAGCTTAAAATCAATCTAAATATCTACAAACAAGTCAAAGATATTGCGACCATGATGGTCTCTCGAATCGAAAAACTGCCCGAAAAGGAGGTGACGAAAAAGGAGGTGACGAAAAAGGAGGTGACGAAAAAGGAGACGACCTAATCTGAACAATATGAAACATTTAAGAAATATTTAACGTGAAAATACAAAAAAATAAGAAACGTCAAAGGCTGAACGCAAATTTTGTGTTTCTTATATATGTAAAAAATAGGCAATTTTTTTGGATTAATTTTAGCAAAATCGATCACCTGAACAGCCAAAATTTGTAAAACTTGTAAAAATTTCCCTCCCATTATTTTTTCTCCCATGAAAAGAACACCATTGAAACTGTAATTAGAATTTTGTTCTCAGCAACTGAGGCAGAATTAAAACACAAGAGGCTTAAAAAAGTGTATTTAAAAAAATATGAATTCACAAACCCTTTTAACGCTCAAAATCATTCTTGGCATTTATGGTTTTTTATGTTCAAATCTTTCGTTATTATTAAATGTTCCTTGTTTCTTGAACATGAAAATTTAGGAGGCGACGTTTGGGAAGATCCTTCTCTTATCATTGGGCAAAGTAAAATGATGTTGGTGCAATCATGGGAGAAGCACCAACATCATTTTAACACTCACCTATATTTAACATCATGTTAAAGAAATGGATAACTTTTAATAATAATATGAACATTGAGCAGGCAAACCAAAATAATATCTTTGATGAATCCTTTTCGTTATTTCACGCCAACCAAAAAAATCTTTGTTAATATAAACTTTTTCCATTTGATGCTGTTTGCTGTAAATATATATATTTTTTTAATGGAATTCAATATTTCGCGAATCTTTACCCTTTCCAATGACATAAACATCATTTCCTTAAAAATCTCACTCAAAAAAGCTAGCAGATAAAAAAAAATCTTCACTGAAAACAAAAGAACCAATTGAAATCATGTTTCATGTGGAGTCATCAATCAAACAAATAAATAGAATACAACAAAACATCTAAAAAATCACTGCCGGGTTAATCCGTTTCTATATAAACAAATTAGCTAGAAAAAAAAAATGAAATTAAATAAAAAAAGTATAACATTTTCTTTTTAAGCATGTCTTTCGAACTTTGTTCAGTCGTTTTAAACCCCATATTCATACAAGTATTAAACATATATAAAACTGAAAGTGTCAAATCATTTCACGACCAGTAGTCACTGACCATAAAACTTGACTCTATATAAAGTATCTTTTGTTATAAAAATTTAAAGCAACATCGATCCTGCACAGGTCAGATATGTATTTCCTCTTTTCGCAATGAATCTGAATATGTCTAAATTTTACTTAGTATTTCAACCAGCTTTTAGTATTCTAGCTTGTGGCTGCATTTATCTTCTAAAATGGGCTTCAAATTGTTACAGCCACGAGTGTGAAGGTTTTTTAATTTATAGTTTTTCAAACCTACATGTACTTGACAATCCAGCCTTGTTGGTTCACTAATCTTCTGAAACGAATTTCAACTTGTTACCGTCATTGTAGGATTCTAAAACCCACCAAGGTTGTCTACTATACTGAAATAACTTGTTGGTTATTAATAACTTTGTAACAATCCAAACTACAGACTGGAAGTTTAGTTGCCGAACACGAGTACTTCTTACGATTCTCACAGCCGCGCACGCTGCATTTAATGACGTCAGGGGGTACACTAAAAAGAATGAAGAAATACAGGAGGAAAAAGAAAATTTAGATTGGAGTGATCGAGTCATAACTGAACTAAACTAAAATAACGTAGAACTTATTTGAAAACAGAAACCTGCGCACTTCTAAATGAACGCTTTGAAATAACCTGCATCCACCGCCTGATTACTTTTAATAAATCAAACTTGGTATAGTTGTTGCACGCCACAAAAGAAACAAAATGGTAGCATTAAATTTTTATTTCAGCACTTTTTCTGTGACGTCAATAGAAGCATGAAATTCGACTATCAAAAGACTTTTTCTTCAAAATTCAATTATTTAACTTCTAGAACAAATATTAACGTTCTGCTTAAAGTTCTTGACAATCAAAAAAATATTAGTTTAACAAATCTTCTAGTTTCATAAGACAAAGTGCCCAAAAATCACCCGAAAGTCCGCTTTTTCGGGAAATCGGGTTTGTCAAGTCTTGAAACTATGTATAATGGTTCTTCTTGATAGAATAGACTTATAATTTTAAAGTTCAAACCTTAATCCTACCAGAAGTCATTATATTTTACCGATTATAAAGATATAGAAATTTAAATCTAAATTTCTTGGAGGTGTAAGACTCAAAAATTAGCATTTTGGTGTCTAATAGATATTCGTGAAAACTCTGAAAAGTTTATATATATATATATTATAAACATACTAATTTTAATAGGGGGGAAATAAGGCAACACGCGCTACAAATTGCGAAGACAGGGGTAAAAAATCACGCCCCTGATTACAACCTATATACAAAGAAAGTGTAAGAAAATCAACGTAATGCCATTAAAATTACTAAAAACTTGTATACTACTTGCAAGGTTAAGAACGCAAGATTAAAAGCCCTTGTAACTGAAAAATATCAACTTTGATTCCTTGTTTGAAGCAAAAACAAAATTTTTATATTCCAGTATACTTGTTTTAGTTCGCTGTATAAAATTTCATCAAAATGAAAACCCAGTCAGAGAGTGAAACGCATAAATCTCCCAGGGTATTTAAAGCTCGTGGAAACGAGGCACTATGATTAAAAGTGAGACTAAAAGATCTTATAACCTTTAGGTGTAATTTAAAAGTGTTTCAGTAATTCACACTTTTCAACGAGTGGGTTAGACAGCTGGAATAAGGAAGCGAAAAAAGTGCAAAATAACATTCTTGGCTATCAACGAATGCTAACGCGGAAAGAGGGTTATTTTAAAACACCTAGGCCCAGTTTTAAATGGATGAGAAGTTGCCTGTTGAGGGTGGTGGGCTAAGGAAGGAATTTCATAAAACGCAGGAATTTTTCTTTTACTTTTTATGCTATAGAATCAAATCACATTTTTGTTTATTTTGTATTAATTGATTGAAGCTGCAAATTCTTAACACACAAAAAAAGAATATTTTACATTATTTAAATTATTCATTTCTTACAATGTTCTTTTTTCAAAAAATAAAATAAAATCATAAATAAAAAGTAAGGTTTTGAGAAGAATAAAGTATGCGTTTTTCTCGGTTAAATGTCTTTAACAGTGGAAGATGTTTGAACAATTCACTCAAGCTAAAAAAACGCTGTGGATGCACTAGCTAAAAAAATGGGAATTTTATTCACCTATTTCTCTGATGAAAGTCAATCTGACAACAAAGTCGACACACAAAAGCCTAAATTTTATGCTGGCTTGGAAGGACCTGTATTTACAACGCTGGATTACAACGAATTTTACGCTACACGCCATTACGAAGCTTCTCTCTGGGTTTCAACAGTAATTTCTGGTGACTTCCAAGCCTCCTGGAAGGAGGGAGTGAAGAGACTAAAAAAATATTGCAAAGGAGCAAATCAAAGAAAATGGATATTACCAAGAACTTGCCCCATCATCATACGGAAAAATTTAAACGAAACGTCAATTAATTTGGCTGGTAAGTCAGAAGACAAAATCACAGTGTCAATGTTGATATCTCAGTATTTTGTCGAAGATGTGCCTGGTCCAACGAACCCAGATGTTTTCATAGAGGAGGCCTACAAAAGGATTAACTTCACTGGTTATTTTTTCAAACCGTTTGACTACACAAACCTTCCAGATGATGTGAAAGATTTGGAAAGAGTCATGTTGGAAAACGAAGAGGTGTTCGAGAGTGAACACTGTTTCATCAGTTTTTACAACACCTACGCCACAAAACTGTCCAAAATAAAATATTACGAAATTTGGTTTCACGGGAAAAAACTAGAACACGATTATCGGTGCATTACAAATTTTAACGACAGTGATGAAGAGCAAGAAGAAGTAGGGTGAGTAAGAAGAAGTAGGGTGAGCAAGAAGAAGGAGGGTGAGCAAGAAGAAGGAAGGTGAGCAAGAAGAAGGAGGGTGAGCTAAAAGGAGGGTGAGCAAGCTCGCAAGACGTGCCGGTAAAACTGAATGTAAACAAATGGAAAAAGTGCAACGTGGAGATACAACTTCAAGTGTATTTGCAAAACGTTATCCTACTAGTAATAGGTTACCTACTTTAGCCTTCAAATCTTCACCAAAAAAATAAAAAAAAACACGAAGATACGTTGCTACTGTCACTAAATCAAGCAGTATAAATTCGAAACATAATCTAACAAAGCTTTCGACACATTCATTGAAGGGTACATTCGTAAAATTCATTCGAAACTAACTAAAATCGCCAATTTCACGGAGTATTCTCAGCGCCGAATTGTAACACCCCGCTGCACGGGCTATCATTTTAGCTGACAACATTTATCTATTTATTATAAACTAGCCGTTGAGAAAATCCATGGAGGATTTCCCGTCGTACGTAACCCGCAACTCTATTTCGTGCATTCGAAATTGCCGCATGTTGGCATAAAATAATGAAATTTCGATTTAGATTGGGGTTAGTTATTACTATGATTGTGGGTGCAATTATAATGAAGTATTCAATTTAATACCCCCTGGTTTCTACCCTGGTTTCACAGGAAGTAAGTCGCTATTTTGAACATACAAACAAAACACGGGTATTATTAATGACTAGTCCCTAGCCCATGGAAAATAAATCTTAGGTCTTGCCGTTCTTTTTGTAGCACAGCTAAAAATTTGCGCATAGACATTAATCGCTACTGGGGTACCATTTTGCGTAGTGACAGATAAAACACGGGTATTACATTAGCTAATATAGGAATGGCTACCTTGAAATTTGTTTCTGCACCAATGAATAATGAGATGCATCAGTGAACGACAACAGAAAGCCGTCTTTATTACTCGTATAACGAACATGATCGCCGATTTTTTTGTTTTGTTGCTAAAATAAAAAACAGAAGAGGTATTACGTATTTTCAATGCGCATGCTTTATCAAGGAAAGACATAATCTTAAAGATTCGCAACTAAATTCTCCATCACTGGCTTGGTTTATATAATCCTGACTTATAAATGTTTACCTATCTAAAAAGGGCTTGTTTGAACAGTTATGAATATAAATTTATCAAAACAATTGTTAAGAAATAAAATGAAAAATAACATTTCTTAACATTATTGGTACAAAAGCCACAAAAATTGCCAAAGTTACTATTACAAAATAAAAAATTTGCGACATCTCAAACTTTTTCCAATAATACTCGCCATTAGGTTGTCCAACAGCATGCAAAAAAATGCATGGGTAGATAGGTCAAAACACTGAAATTCTGGTAAGTTGTTCAATTGAAACACAAGAAAGAATAAAACACAAACCTTTGCAGCATCCTTCTTTCCCTTTTGGCCTTTCAACAATTTCTCAATGGTTTGTGTCTATAAACAGGAGAGATATTGTAGACCAATAAGTGACTAATAACCACAGGCTTTCAGCCGCGATTATTTGGTCCCTACAAAATACGCCAATAGTTGTGATGTTTCTATCAAGCAATAAATAATAACAGCCATCATGCAATAGAGATGCAAAATCGATTTGATTGAGGAGGCGAAAAGTTATGGTTATACAATTTGATGACGTCACCACTGACCTGTTCCCACCAATGGTGGAGAGCATAAAAGCTGATCAAAATAATATTGGTCATGTGAAGTTATCTAGGCGGAGGTGGCATAGGGTATTTTGATTAGTTTGCAAGTTATCTAGGCTTAAACCTACATTAAGGCAATGCAATGCAATGGCTTTAGTGATGCATTCTTTGACGGTAAAATAATCGACGTCAATGTAAATTGCAGAACTTGTTCGTATTTTTGGAATTCACAGTAGCATATTAATGTAGAGAAGAAAAAACACATAAACAAGTGATGTTTTAAATTTGATAGTTGCTATAATACAGACGTGATTTAACATTTAGGAAATTTTGCTTTTGCCTAAAATTTTCTAAACATGGTTGAAATTTTATCTGGGAATTTTTATCCTGAAAAGCAAGTCCTATAAATAAAGATTTTTTTTATTAGTATCAGAAGATAGACAAATATACTCCATGATATAGAATTTGATTTTCATGACTCCTATTTGAACTTTCTAGTTCTTATTTACACTACGCATGGGCACAATTTGTTCTACAGTTTCGTCAGTAATCTAAACGACTTTCTAGTTCCCATGCTGGTAGAAAAGTTTAGGTTTTTCAAGGCACTCTTTTATAATTCCTGGACAGTGCAGGTTTTCCAGGCTTGGTGGCAATTTTGTATGGCAATATTATATGATAATTTGGTATTTAGACTGGTTGCATTGATAGCACATACTTTAGTATCTTCAATTTGTTTCTGCATTTGTTGGCGTCGCTTCTTCGCTCTCAACTTTCTTTTTCGCTCAAACTCTTCAGTCTCCTCTTCAGTTTTCTCAGTATCTAAACACAAGCAACTATAAGCATGAAATGATGACAGCTATCCCCACTTGACAAAAGCTTGTGATAAAGTATGTAAAACACAATGTACAATAGCGTAGTGAATGAAATTTAAAGCAAAGTTTCGGGTTATTCAGGCTTTTTAGAATTACAAGACCAGAATTTTTAATTTAGTTCTGACCATCTCTACTCTTTTATATAACAAATAATATGTTGTTCAATAAAATAGGCTTATCGTGTGAAAGATGGATTACTAGTTTGCACTACAAGGACTAAAGACCTATAAATAAGACAACTCCATTCTTAATCCTCAAAATTTTACTTTATAGCAATCATGTAATATCTGTTATAAATCTGTTTAACAATTAAATTTAAAGATCGATTCCCAAAATTCCCAAAACTTGACCAACATCAAGTATTGACAAGAAATTGTACGCTGCACCTTTCAAAACATCCAAGGAAAGAAGTGAAACTTACACATGGGAAGTTGCAATAACTCTTCTCCATGCACTTTTTCACCACGTAAGGCTCTCTAAAATGAACGCACAAGTGCTACATTACGAAGACAATTTTCGCAAACAAAATTTCGCTACTGTAACGTTTAGCTTGATGGATTGTGTTAAAACACTGGAGTGTGGAGTACATAATTTGTGCAATAACATATCAAAATCACATTATTTATGCAGTGGTTCGTTGAATCTCCCCCTCAATCAAACATTTGTTATCCTTTGAACAAGCCAAAAACCACACATTTAAATATAGAACTTTTATGAGAGTTTTTATCATTTTCCCCCTTTTTTATGGTATAATCTACTAAAATTTTAAAATAGACTATTTTAAAACCTGAATCAACTTGAATCCCATTCCATGTCGTATTAAAACTGCTATAAACAATAATTATTAACTAAAAAAATCATTATCAAAATTATCTAAAGGCTTTATACACTATTTGTACATTGGAAACCAGCGAGACTATAAGGCTGTTACATGAGTGGAAGAAAAAGTGAAATTTTAAACCAGTGCGAGATTTGCCTGTTCCGGTTTATCCCGAAGTAAAATGCAGCTTTTGGTAAGCACAGATGATTGAAAGTCCCCAATACAAGATAGCTGACTCCTTACGCTACCTCATATGAAACTTAATCTGAAGTAAATCAACAGTCGCATTTTCCACAGTGGTGTCGAATTTCACTTCACCTGAACTTTACTTTAATCTCATGTAAACAGCCACCATATTTACCTGTCGTGCTGTCATTAGTGATGCATCTTTCTCTTTTTTGATGTCTCCAGTATCATCAAGTTCACCTTTTTCCAATGCATCTAACCATTCATCATCATCAAGTTTTCTTTTATTTCTTCTGAAATGCAACACACAGACAAACAGTTAGTGTTTTAAATTTACTATTTAATAAGGGTGTGATGTGATGACTGAAAGAATAACGCCACAACTTTTTTTGACAAAATCTCTAAACATAACCCTTACAACATTTCGGCCATACAATCTGAAGTACAAAATTGAAATAACAACTTTGATTTCGTCAACAGTTGTACTTTGCAAGATAAAATTTTCATTTAAATGCTTTATTGGTCGCTGGGAAAACAAGACTATTCAATTATTTCTTTGACGCATATGCTTGAAGCATCAAGGAAATATATTTCCCAGTTTCAAGAGTAATTTAACAATTCAAAGGTAAAGACTTTCAAAACCAGAACTCTTGCAAAAAAATTTTACTTGATCTTGAAAGATGCAGTTTTTTCAAAAGTCACAAAAATTTCTCTCACAAAAATTAATTTGATTAAACTATACAAAATCTTAATAAACTTATATCCCTGTCCCACTCTGGCAGAGACAAACTACGACCATATTACATCAGATACAAAGAGTGCACTTGATAAGATTTCTACTGCAGTAAAGCATGGTCTATCTTAACAATAAAATTAAAACTTCACCCTAATTGCACAGGGATTTCAAAGAATATAAGTATTTACCTGCCAGCATTTCCCTCAGTTTCCACATCTTAAAATAAAATTTAAAAAATTACATACCAGTATAAATATACGGCAGCTATAAAATGTGGTTCAATGTTTTTACCTGATATTACTGAACTATTTAGAATGTCATCAGCTTCTATATCTTCTTTTGCTGAATCTGAGTATTCAACTCTAAAGTAAAAGTTTAATGATGAAAGTCTGTTGGTCCTTATTAACCAGCTGAGATTTCATGCCAAAACTATTTTTTAAAAACTGCATTAAGTTGTTATATTAATTTTTCAAAGTCATCTTTCATCCCAACATTTAATTCAAGTCCTTTAAATGCTATGAAATGGGACTGGGACTGGTCTAAGTACGAGATGACATAAGAAGTGTACAACCAATGAAACAAACAGATTAAAAGTCAACCGTATAATTATGTGTATTATAACTTATAACTTACGGTCTGATTTCTGTTTTAAAAACTATTTGTTACCTGGTGGAAAAATCCATGACAATTCTCCCTTTGCTTCTCACAGCTATACCATTTTGGCTCATATACAGAAGTATTAGGAATATTATAATACAGAAGTTGACTAATACCATATGGTCATTTGTAGCTTTCATAACAAGCATTAGCTTTATTATTTTGTTTTTTGTTTTATTTTAAGTAAGTTAAAGTTAAGCACAGTAAGTAGTGACGCAAGCTTGAAACAAACTAAAAGTCATACTCAGTTGTGGACAATGTCTGTCCACCAAACTTTATTTTTACTTTCAATGCTTTTCCTTCATCACGCAGAGAATCATCATTTACAACATCTATTTCCTCATCTGAAACAACTGCACGTTCACGTTTCTTTTTATGCTTTTTGTGTTTCTTTTGTTTCTTTTTTCCCGGAGAACCTAAAAACAAAAACAAAATTTTAGGTATGAACTATAATAACTCTAGGATATTTTGTTATTTCAAGACAAAATTGCTTCCAGGACGATTCTAGTGTTAATGTTTAATATTCTCTTTGTTCTTACAGTACTCTAGACAATGGAACATCGTGGAGGGGAAGGGGAAGCAAAGATATAAAGACATATTTTTTGTCCTGAGTTAATATTCATATAAACACATGCGCATACCTATTTCCTGTTCCATAAATGCTATAAAAGAAAATGAGGTCACATTTTTTGGAAATAATGCAATTGATAAGCGCTTTTCATCATGATACTACTTTTAAATGAGGACATACAAATACTTTAGAAATTTTCAAAAGTTATATAGCTGAACAAATTCTAATCATACAAAAGAGGGAATACTCTCCCACTCTTGCTTGTTGGAGTTAAATATACATTTAAAAACTGATATTCCAACATTAAGTTACATATATGTAAACATGAGCAGTTTATTCTCAATATTGGAGAGTTAATGCAAGTACACTCAACTTAAGGCGGCAGTAACCCTTTTAAAAATCGGATTTTTTTTTATATAATTAGTTACGAAAGATTATTTTTTCTGTTGAACACACTTGTCACGATTTTACAGCTAAAATACTATTATCTTTCACCAAAAATATTCAGCCTCAACAATTACTCTTTAAGATTCATGAATAATTAATTAGTTCTGCCAAATATAGTTTAAGTCTACACGCTTGTACGGAAAGAAATGACGTAATCATAACAACAAAGATAGCGTAGAAATTTAAGACAACCTTCATTATGCTACACTACATGAGCCTTAACTTTCGATAGCATTTTCGTTTTACTTTAAAATTTTCAGACATGCTTGGCGAACAATGCAGCCATAATACGGTGTGCATAAATCTTTTTATATGAAATGTTTTTCTTTTAACAGCGTTTAATGCCACAGGGGATGCTAACAAAGAATCTTGAAAAAAAACAAAAGGCTATTGTGAAAAAAATATGAATGAACAAAAAAACTTTAGTATTTGGAAAAGCAATGATCAATATTTTGTACTTCTTCTTGGACATTACATTTGTGTACAGAGATTTGTTGGTTAGTATTTTTGCAATAAAAAACAGTTAATACTAAAATCAAAAGCATTTTAATTAAACTCCTTCTGCGTAAACTAAAGTTCAGATTTTAGAACAATGGCAGAGAGCAAAAAAGGTAATAAAAAATAATTGGGTATAAAATTTATTCCGTTGACATTTTAATTTAGACCAATGTGACCTTGTAGTTGAAAAGTGGCCTGGTGGAGTTGCAGATAAGGGGTTAGTAGTACCTCAATTTTCTGTCAGACGTGTAAGTATTGGATACATATAGGTGCAGTGGTATTGCAGGAAGGTGAAGAACTGACATTTAGTTTGTTAAACATTGCAAATGTGAGATCATAGAGAATGAAATTTTTCCAGAATTTTTATTGATGTATATGACATATGATGTATGTAACAGTGGCTCATTAGAGATTGAGAATCTTTGTTACTTACTATAGGAGATAAGTTGGGTTGTGAAAGGGATGTGGAAGTGTTTCTTGTAGGATAGGTTCTGCTTGAAGAAAGTTTAAGAGTTACTTTGTTGACTAGCAGAGTATTGCCAAGCAGAGGATTGTCAGTTGAGGTACAGGGTATGCTGTATGGTCGTGAGACATGGGCAGTGAAGCAAGAAGATCTTGACCATTTAGCAAGGAATGGTATGAGAACGGTTAGGTGGATGTTAACACCAGTTTGAAAGACAGAATGAGTTGATATGAGTTAAGAAGCAGGCAAGTATTATTTGTAGCATTGGAGATGTAGTCTAAGATATGAAAATTGAGCTGGTTGGGACATTTGGACAGTATGAAGGATAATTAGGAAGTGTAGATATTTGCTATAGTTCCTGAGTAAAATCCTTCCCTGCCTTTTATTTACAACTACAATGACAAATAAAACAATCACAGCTTTATAGTCAAATCTTACCGTGATCTCGATCCTTATCTTTCCTTTTTCCCATTACTTACAGTTTTACATTGAGAATCTAAAAAAATATTAAATTATTTCTTTTCTCAAAATAATATATGCTGTTGAATAGAAGTGCTTCAAATTTGTGCTAAGCAATGGTTGCTAACTGCCAAACTTTGATGTTTGACGACTTGACTACTACAAGATTTTGTGTGGTAAAAAAGTAGACTTTCTGTAATCGGAAGGTTTTACCAACTCTCTCTCATGGCTGTGTATACTTCATAAACTACAACATTTTAATCTACCAAAGTAATAAATTATTTTAAACAACATAGATTAAGATTCATACAGCTGTGTTTCATTTAAGAACAAAAGATGGTCTCCATTTTTAACGAAATGTTTCATTGAAAATATATTCACAAATAATTTTAGTCTTGTCACATCCACCTTATACTTATAAATTTAATCATAACGAAGATTAAACTAAATAAATTACGCAAAAACAAAGAAAATGCAGTACTGAATGCTGTGTGATAACATCAACAAAATTGATGTTGATTAATAAAGACACTGTTAAAAAACCAACAGCAGATACTACTACAGGCCTTGCCATGAGTTGCGAGCAATTGCTCGCGCCCGCATAGTGCTTGAGTAAAAGCTTGTTACCCGAGCATTCTATTGCTCGTGTAAATATTACCTTTTTTGAGATAAGTGTGAACGTTTTGCTCAAGAATTGATTGGTCTTTTAAGCAAAATTCCTGCTAAACCTGAAACTGAAAAGATATTTGGTGTGATTATTTTCCACCCATCGTGCAACAGTTCATTCGCCATTTTGTAAAACGCGTGCGATACAGCCATTAAGGTCAATCTTTGTTGCGCATTCATTTTGCAGTAGAAAAGTGGGAGATGTTCTAAATCGTGAACCCCAAACATGATGATCGAGCGTCGACTGGTATATCGACTCTCTCAATCTTAACTTCCTTTTCTACATGTTCTCAATAGTATGCATGAAGATACTGTCGTTTTCATAAATTTTATGTTTATTTTTCAGGTCATCACAGGCAAATGGGAAAAAATTAAGCTTTGTTTTCAAATTGAAAAATACCTTTATCCAAAAGGTTTAACTCTATTATACCTAGGCATAACTTTAGATACACATGTCATTTAGTGGTAAAATTTTGTGACTATTCCTAACTTTTATTATTGCTTCTGATGAAAAAAAAAATTTTGAAAAAATTTTGTACTTTGCTGGGGGTATTGCTTTTTTTGGACGGGGGTAAATTTTTTGGAATTTTGAAAACCGTTGACATTCATGTAAGAACGTTATAGGATGTTGTATTGGGTATATAATTATTTATTACATGTAAGTTGGTTACTAAGTGGTAACCAAGGTGTTGCTAAGGTGATATATGGTTACTAGGGACAAAAAGCAGACCAGATTTGAAGGAAGTATCGATACAGCAAAATGACGTCATTTCGGATCCCAATGACATCATTATATTGTTTTCCTTACCTTAATTATCATTAAATGTCCTGTTTTACATATATGCCAAGTTTAATGACATGAGCGTCAATATTAAGGGTCTTTTTATCTTTATTGTTGAAATAAGAATTTTTTTTGCCGAAATGACATTATTTTTTATCCTAATGACGTCATTAAAATTACTTTATTCATGTGAAACACATATTTTGGTATTTATTCCACAAATCTACCAAGAATCAAGGCCACATCATTAGTAACACGCGAGAAATTAAAACGTCCTGAAAAATTGGGAAAATGACCATTTTTCACATGTGTGACGTCATTTTTAATCCGTGTGACGTCATTTCTAATCCCTATGACGTCATTAAAATATTTTTTTTACCTGGATTGAGTTTGTACTAAGACATTCTCCAATTGAGTCAAGTTTCATCACTTAAGCACAAGTGGTTCAGGATTTATGGGGGCGGGCAAGAGCCAAAAAAGCTCAGGTATAATTGGGTTAAATAAAATTTATAAATAAAATCTCTTTTTAAAAGGTACACGTCAGGTACATAAAATTTATACAGAAAAAAATTTATACAGAAAAAAAATTATACCACACGTCGGTTTTGTTTTTAAAATTTTTGAATAACAGTTGCGGCATAAAGAAAATAATTCAATAAATTTGGACATGCATGGTTTCCAATTGTTTCATCAAATGAAGAAATTATCTACAATTAAATCCATGATAAATTGTCTGTTCCGCCTGTTAGTGCAGTTTTGCAGTCTTGCGTCATCAGTGTCTGTCCGGCGTCCACCTCGGCATTAGTTAAGAAATGCATGGCTAGATTTCTTGCGTAAGACCTGGTTACCAATGACGAAGGGGCCAGGCAAAAGAGATTTATGTCTACGTAGTTTTTTAACTAAGGCAGGAGTCGGTGAATTAGCTAGGATGTTCAGGTTGGCTATGAATAGGCTTGCTCATGGATTTAACCGACAAAAGTTCAAAACGAGCTACAGACATGTCTGACCAAACTAGAAATGTGGTCGACATTTTAATCACACGCCTGAAACGATTTAGGTGTGTGCCAAGGCGCTCGTCTCTCCTGAAAAAAGATGCCCTGAGAGACTGAATGTAAAGTTTTTTTAGCGAAAAATATGGCGAGTAAAATTGCTCACATGAACACTCTGACGCAAGCAATTAATTGCTCGGGAGGTTATTTGCTTATGGCAAGACCTGTACTAATAAACACTGAGACTTGAAAAGTTTCCAGAATTTCTTTTACAGACATTCCAAATATAACATGCATCCACAATCAAATTAACCAGCTTGATTTTTTCCATAACAAATTCACAAATTTCAAAGTGTCCAAGGAATCAAACTACAGACACTAAAACTTAGACCAATAATTGACCAAACTGGTGACATAATAAGCTTGGACAAAAATTAACATTCAATTGCAGGTGTATGCCTGAGAACACGCCACAGTTGCTCTAATCATTATTGCATGTCTTGAACGTACCACAAAGTTCGGTACCAGACAGGTGAAAAATTACCATGTATTCCAAAATAAATATCTTTGTCAAACATGTACAGTACTGCTCAAATGTAACTTTTCATGTAGGCGATAGTTATCACCTTCGCATGAGCTTTAGGTAGTGTCAGAACTTCTATTGTTATTGTTAACCTATTGTTATATACATGAGCTATTTTTGCATGTTGAAAACAATAGAGTTAGTTCATGTCTTGTTTGCGAAATTTAATTAGCCTATGTGAACTGCATGTGTCCATTGTTGTATTTAATTACTATACTTGTCAAGATATCAACGAAACAAAATAAAATTTAACAAAGATTTAAGTATCTATTACTCACTTTACTTAGAAATTTAAGAACAAAAAGAGGAGATAGAAAAGCTTCGTTAGATTGTGTTTTAAAAATTTAAGAACGAAGAAGGGCGATAGAAAAGCTTCTTTAGATCGTGTTTTAAAAATTTAAGAACGAAGAACGGCGGTAGAAACACCTTTTAGATCATGTTTTATAAAGCACTGGAATGTTCTTGGCATTTTCAAAAAAGAATAAATCAGATTTTAAAAGGTAATGTTTTCAAAAGAGATTGAGTAGAGATTATATATAATACTAATTATTGTTAACCACACTCTGCAGCCAATAAATATTTACTAACACATCAGTACAACTTTTACATAATAATACATTGCTATGTTAGTACTGAAGGACCTTTATTCCTATGCATTGTGTAGCAGGATTGTATTGTATTTTAGAAGACTGTGATAGACCTCCTAATCTGAGTCGAGAATTGAGTTTGGCTCAGCAACCTTGTCCCCAGGGCTGCTTTTTTAAAATGTTAATATTTCCTCAAGGATATCTAATTCAGTTTCTGTCAAATGAAAGCTTAGATGCAAACAAATGTCAGAGCAAATCCTTAAAACTTAAATCCCCCTCACAGCAAACCCTGAGATACAATCAACCAATGAGCACAAAGCAGGCGTTGTCATATGTTACCCTCTTAAATAATATATACAAGAACTAATTATATTTGTTCAGGTGTGTGAAGCCATTCTTGCTTAAAACAAAAGATTTCCCGATATTGACCAGGTGAGCAGACAGCAATACCAATCAAAAAGCACGATCAGAATTCTGACCAAAGAAAAATTGCTTGAGACCCAGCGTAATTTTTTCCACCTTAACTATTTCGATGTCCTGGTGGTAGATAGAACATTATCAGGGTTCCCACAACATTTTGAAAGTCACAATCGAGGAGATTCAAGGGAAAATTTAGTAAAATTCGAGGACAATTTCGAAAATAGGCGAGGAGAATCCCGGAGATTAAATCCTTCTTTTCAAACAAAATCAAGAAGAATCGAGGAGTTTTTTAAATTTCGTCTTTTATAACAAAACAGTATCTTCACATACAGTATAAATTAAACTTTATACAAACAAACAAAAAACGCTCATCCATAGTTCTCATAACAGTGCTCAATATTTAAACCCCAAAGAAGTTTCATTTGAAAAATGCAAACACAATAACTACATAATATTAAACTTATGATGATGGGATTAGAAAAATCTTTGAATTTTTATCAAAAACGAAAAAAATGGAAAATAACAAGAAATGCTTATATTTTTAAAATTAACTTTAAATCTTTTTTCTTGTTCAATTGATTTAATTTGAACCTGTACTCATCCATTTTAGCTTTTTTCTCTTATCATAAAAATATTTCGCGCACTTTGAAAAAAAATTCAAAGAGATTTTAGGAGGGAATCATTAATTATCAAGTTTTTCAAGGAGATTCGAGGAGGAGAATAAACACCAAGGAGATTTGAGGAGGTTCGAGCTGTGGGAACTCTAATTAGGCCACCATAAAAAATATGTTGTGTTCGTGTCCTGAAGACCCCGCAAAAATGAGCCGGTCAGGCGGTCGGCGTATTTTTTCCCGGGATTTTCAGATGGAAGCAAGCAAATTCATTCCCAGGGCTAATATTGTATAGCGCCACTTGACATCATTTGTAGACCATTTTTGCCGCCCTGTAAATTGTCAGTAGCCACAGGAGATTAATTTTTGCGAGTTTTTGTCAATTTTGCATAAACTAGCTCTGGCGAAAAAAATTCTTTTTTCGACTTACCGACTCAGGTTTTTATTGCCAAAAGTGAGTCGGTTGGAGGACCCAGACACAACATATATTTGATGACGGCCTTATAATGAATCCACAAACAATTAATGCAATTTGGCAGGATAACAGATTTATTTTTATAAAACTCCAGAAAATAGGTGATATGATATATAGCTAGCTATATATGCTAGACTTTAAGCCGAGATGATGATATCATTTTAAAGGAAAAACCTTTTGTCGAATTTTTATCTAACTTTTTTCCCAATGCAGGTAAACAAAGTGTAGCTCGTGCTAATTGCGTGCTAATTCCCAAATAATGATTATAATCAAATTCTTATAAAATTTCATAAAAAGTTTTTTTGTTTTCTCTTTTAAATTTTGAAGATAGAGCTAACCTGGATTCGATTTTAGCTAGCTAGCCAGTTATCTTCTCCTTCCAGACCTGGTGATGGGAAGGAAAGGCCTCAAGTTTCTTTTAAAAAATGAATAAATAAATTTGGATTATTGATTCATAATCCTTTTAAAATGAAGTGAAGAAGGTTAATTAAAATGCGCAACTCACCCCACTGCCACCTTTTGGATCTTATTTGTGCACCAGCAATTTTTATTTGAAAGTGGGTACGTTAACCTAGCCCTCAACACTTTTGCGAATTTTGGGGCGCAAGCGGTAGATTTTTTCTTGGAGAGGAAAGACAAATATATTTTTCCAGTGCAACTTTTTAGAAAAAGTATAACAGTTGGAACACCAATAGACTGAAATTTACAGAGGAAACTGCTATAAAATACAGGGCGTGTAGTCGATGAGAGCAAAATTTCAAACAAGAAAAACGCTTACTGGTTGTTTCATATTAGGCACCAGAAGCTATATCTTTCTTGAACTACTTGCTAACACGTTGTGCGTACCACGTATTAAATTTATGAGAGACAAACGTCTTCGCTTTTTGATTGATCGAAATATCAAGTTATTAGTTAAGTTGTGCGGTACGTTAATCAGCTCACAATCATTTTGCAAACACAATCTATTTATATCAGTGTTACCTTGACCTGTAAAAGTATCCATCACAATTGATAAATACTGCTCTTTTGGTGATCCAAGCACATTCTTTTTGGATATCTTCTGAAATATCTTGTAACGTTTATTTTTTTATCAAAGAAGAAAATGTGAACGTTTCTGGAAATCCAGAATCCTGAAAGTACTAGCCGTCGCCAATTTCTTCTGGCGGATTAGAAGTCCTAAATTTTCTGCTAAAGAAGAATTGGGTTATTGATACAATAAAGAATTCGTGATTGATTTTCACACTTGAAATGCAGTGGAAATCTCTCAATTGCCGATAATGAAGATGACGACAGCGATAAGGAGGATTGTCAAGTCATCATGATCGAGTCAACGGACAGTCAAGAAAATAAGACGGTAAATTAGTCTGGCAAAATTGATTTGCAAATAAATGACGAGGACACACCAGTTCCAATTATACTAGATTTATTAAGCTTATAATGTATCATACTTCTACTATACTTAATATTTCTGCTTTTAAATATTTCGGGGTACAAACATTAAAGCACAAAAAAGAAAATTAGAATTATGCTTTCGAAATGCTTTTTTCCAACAGAGAACAACTAAATAATTTTTAAACATCGATATTTTCATCACTGTCATGGTCCTCATCTATAATAATAAAGAGAAGGCTAGCATGCATCTTCTAGGTCGGAATCTGTTATATCTTCACACCATAGTCATAAGTCATAATATGACTATGTTCACACGAATTACATTGTGTAGCTTCTTCAGAAATAAATTGTAACGCTTCCTTTTTCTTGCTGATCTGGACAAGCTCCTTCCTTTTTGAAGCAGTGAATCTTCTCATCGATCGTCAAAGTTAAACCGTAAATCTTGAAGGAATCAATGATAAGTTGTTTAGCTTTTCTAATAAGCACCGCTTATTAGAGGGCGGCTCTACAAAAAATCCCCTAAAAGACGATTTTGGAGAACTTTTACATAACCATTCGTTAACTAGAGTGGAAATATGCTCGAAAATTTGTCTGTCGTACATTGTCCCTTCCAAATAAAAGTGACATAAAGTCATAACTTAAAATAAAAATAGTCATAGAAATAAAATAGAGATATTATGTGATGATTTTATGTCATCTAGATATGTTTTTTTTACAAGAAACAGCCTATGTCAAAAAAGAGGAACGAGGCATTAAATACGCCAGGCTTTTAAATATCACATGTCGATAATAAAGCAGAAGAGATGAAAACGTCAATGTTACATATTCTGATTTCGTTATTTATTTAAATTCTATTATTTTTTAGCTCTCCCTTTTCTCTCTATTTAGTCCAACCGCCGGGACTTAATCCCTTTTCTGTACCAATAAAATCTAATAAGATCCTTGGTTTAAAAAAAGAACTGCGATACTTATTATGGCCACTTATTATTGCAAAATTTTTCTTTATGGTCCGAATGTGTGAACATTTTGGAATCTCACACTTGACTGGTGTTTAGCCTAGTTAAGTTACTTTCATTCTTGACCATTTTTTCCACTGTGTCAATACTTCTTCCTTTAACGATTTTTCGATTTTATCTTTTAAGTCAAACGATTTCAAACTCACCTTGAAGGAGAGCATTTTATTTGACCGTGACAAATCGGTGTTGACTATAACTACGTATTTTGAACCCCGGTTGTAGAGACGTAATCATACGATGCAGTTTTGGTAAAAAAACCCAAAGAAGCTTTTAACGGCTAATTATACTAAGCGTAGCTTCTAATAATCCTGCATCAGCTAACTATATTTTCTGTTACAGGTTAATCATCAGTTCACCCTGACTGTTCGGTGCAAGCAACAATAAACTTTTGTCACGTGTCGACAACTTTTCTGCAAAAAATATTAAAAAACCTGTGTAAATAAATATTATTTTTCCATAAGAACAGGAGTTGGGTGTCCAGCCATAGAAATTACGCAAACTCTCTTCAGATTGGTCATTAAATTGTCAAAAATTAGAATGAAGCATCTTCATTGGCTTTCGAGAAAATAGAAAGTTTCCGAGGTTTTAGCCTAGACACAAACATAGCAGCGTCCGACCTAGCTGCGCTGTCTCTATCTTTCTATTCATCTACCTCCTAAGGCGATTTCAAAGATTCCGCCTTCGCTGGCGTAAATCAATAAACAACATTAAATGTGTCTCCTTTTTCAATTACTATCTTAATTGTATAGATCAACTAAAGAGTTTCCGATCACTTTAAAATCTTTTTAATTTTCGACTTGTGCTAGTGGGCTTCGTTTTCGGATAGAAGTTTCTTAATACAACATCAAAAACATGTTAAAGTGGGTTGTTTGTTTGCAGTATAAATCTAAAAAAATTTACAATTTGTAATGTGAGGATTTCAAATATCACATCCATTTTTATTACAAAGTTGTGACAAAGCTGCATGACACGAAAGAAAAGCTATTTCTTGAAAGTTGTTTCATGACGTAAATGAGAATTGCTTCATTATCGTGTGTGTCAGTTATTGGTGTAGATATTACTTTTACATTATCATCGGTCTGCAAAGTTGTCTTGCGTTGTTTACACAGAAAAAGTGATATAGTAAAGTCTTTACTTTTTCTTTCCTGACTTTTTCTTTCCTGACATTTTCTTTCCTGACTTTTTCTTTCCTGACTTTTTCTTTCCTGACTTTTTCTTTCCTGACATTTTCTTTCCTGACATTTTCTTTCCTGACTTTTTCTTTCCTGACATTTTCTTTCCTGACTTTTTCTTTCCTGACTTTTTCTTTCCTGACTTTTTCTTTCCTGATTTTTTCTTTCCTGACATTTTCTTTCCTGATTTTTTCTTTCCTGACTTTTTCTTTCCTGACTTTTTCTTTCCTGACTTTTTCTTTCCAGACTTTTTTTTTCCTGACATTTTCTTTCCTGATTTTTTCTTTCCTGACTTTTTCTTTCCTGACTTTTTCTTTCCTGACTTTTTCTTTCCAGACTTTTTTTTTCCTGACATTTTCTTTCCAGACTTTTTCTTTCCTGACTTTTTTTATCCTGACATTTTCTTTCCTGACTTTTTCTTTCCTGACTTTTTCTTTCCTGACATTTTCTTTCCTGACTTTTTCTTTCCTGACTTTTTCTTTCCTGATTTTTTCTTTCCTGATTTTTTCTTTCCTGACATTTTCTTTCCTGACTTTTTCTTTCCTGACTTTTTCTTTCCTGACTTTTTCTTTCCTGACTTTTTCTTTCCAGACTTTTTTTTTCCTGACATTTTCTTTCCTGACTTTTTCTTTCCTGACATTTTCTTTCCTGACTTTTTTTTTTCCTGATTTTTTCTTTCCTGATTTTTTCTTTCCTGACTTTTCTTTCCTGACTTTTTCTTTCCTGACATTTTCTTTCCTGACTTTTTCTTTCCTGACTTTTTCTTTCCTGACTTTTCTTTCCTGACTTTTCTTTCCTGACTTTTTCTTTCCTGACTTTTTCTTTCCTGATTTTTTCTTTCCTGACATTTTCTTTCCTGACTTTTTTTTTCCTGATTTTTTTTTTCCTGATTTTTTCTTTCCTGACATTTTCTTTCCTGACTTTTTTTTTCCTGATTTTTTCTTTCCTGACTTTTCTTTCCTGACTTTTTCTTTCCTGATTTTTTCTTTCCTGACTTGTTCTTTCCTGACTTTTCTTTCCTGACTTTTTCTTTCCTGACTTTTTCTTTCCTGATTTTTTCTTTCCTGACATTTTCTTTCCTGACTTTTTTTTTTCCTGATTTTTTTTTTCCTGATTTTTTCTTTCCTGATTTTTTCTTTCCTGACATTTTCTTTCCTGACTTTTCTTTCCTGACTTTTTCTTTCCTGATTTTTTCTTTCCTGACTTTTTCTTTCCTGATTTTTTCTTTCCTGACTTTTTTTTTCCTGACTTTTTCTTTCCTGACTTTTTCTTTCCTGACTTTTTCTTTCCTGACTTTTCTTTCCTGACTTTTTCTTTCCTGATTTTTTCTTTCCTGACTTTTCTTTCCTGACTTTTCTTTCCTGACTTTTTCTTTCCTGACTTTTTCTTTCCAGACTTTTTCTTTCCTGATTTTTTCTTTCCTGACATTTTCTTTCCTGACTTTTTTTTTCCTGATTTTTTCTTTCCTGACTTTTTCTTTCCTGACTTTTTTTTTCCTGATTTTTTCTTTCCTGACTTTTCTTTCCTGACTTTTTCTTTCCTGATTTTTTCTTTCCTGACTTTTTTTTTCCTGATTTTTTCTTTCCTGATTTTTTCTTTCCTGACTTTTTCTTTCCTGACTTTTTTTTTCCTGATTTTTTCTTTCCTGACATTTTCTTTCCTGACTTTTTTTTTCCTGATTTTTTCTTTCCTGACTTTTCTTTCCTGACTTTTTCTTTCCTGATTTTTTCTTTCCTGACTTGTTCTTTCCTGACTTTTCTTTCCTGACTTTTTCTTTCCTGACTTGTTCTTTCCTGACTTTTCTTTCCTGACTTTTCTTTCCTGACTTTTTCTTTCCTGATTTTTTCTTTCCTGACTTTTTCTTTCCTGATTTTTTCTTTCCTGACATTTTCTTTCCTGACTTTTCTTTCCTGACTTTTTCTTTCCTGATTTTTTCTTTCCTGACTTTTTCTTTCCTGATTTTTTCTTTCCTGACTTTTTTTTTCCTGACTTTTTCTTTCCTGACTTTTTCTTTCCTGACTTTTTCTTTCCTGACTTTTCTTTCCTGACCTTTTCTTTCCTGAATTTTTCTTTCCTGACTTTTCTTTCCTGACTTTTTTTTTCCTGATTTTTTCTTTCCTGACATTTTCTTTCCTGACTTTTTTTTTCCTGACATTTTCTTTCCTGATTTTTTCTTTCCTGATTTTTTCTTTCCTGACTTTTTCTTTCCTGACTTTTTCTTTCCAGACTTTTTCTTTCCTGATTTTTTCTTTCCTGACATTTTCTTTCCTGACTTTTTTTTTCCTGATTTTTTCTTTCCTGACTTTTCTTTCCTGACTTTTTTTTTCCTGATTTTTTCTTTCCTGATTTTTTCTTTCCTGACTTTTTCTTTCCTGACTTTTTTTTTCCTGATTTTTTCTTTCCTGACATTTTCTTTCCTGACTTTTTTTTTCCTGACATTTTCTTTCCTGATTTTTTCTTTCCTGACTTTTCTTTCCTGACTTTTTCTTTCCTGACTTTTTCTTTCCAGACTTTTTCTTTCCTGATTTTTTCTTTCCTGACATTTTCTTTCCTGACTTTTTTTTTCCTGATTTTTTCTTTCCTGACTTTTTCTTTCCTGACTTTTTTTTTCCTGATTTTTTCTTTCCTGATTTTTTCTTTCCTGACTTTTTCTTTCCTGACTTTTTTTTTCCTGATTTTTTCTTTCCTGACATTTTCTTTCCTGACTTTTTTTTTCCTGATTTTTTCTTTCCTGATTTTTTCTTTCCTGACATTTTCTTTCCTGACATTTTCTTTCCTGACATTTTCTTTCCTGACATTTTCTTTCCTGACTTTTTCTTTCCTGATTTTTTCTTTCTTGACTTTTTTTTTCCTGATTTTTTCTTTCCTGACATTTTCTTTCCTGACTTTTCTTTCCTGACTTTTTCTTTCCTGATTTTTTCTTTCCTGACTTTTTCTTTCCTGACTTTTTCTTTCCTGACATTTTCTTTCCTGACATTTTCTTTCCTGACTTTTTCTTTCCTGACTTTTCTTTCCTGACTTTTTCTTTCCTGACTTTTTCTTTCCTGACTTTTTCTTTCCTGACATTTTCTTTCCTGACATTTTCTTTCCTGACATTTTCTTTCCTGACTTTTCTTTCCTGACTTTTTCTTTCCTGATTTTTTCTTTCCTGATTTTTTCTTTCCTGATTTTTTCTTTCCTGATTTTTTCTTTCCTGATTTTTTCTTTCCTGACATTTTCTTTCCTGACATTTTCTTTCCTGATTTTTTCTTTCCTGACATTTTCTTTCCTGACATTTTCTTTCCTGATTTTTTTTTTCCTGACTTTTTCTTTCCTGATTTTTTCTTTCCTGACTTTTTTTTTCCTGATTTTTTCTTTCCTGACATTTTCTTTCCTGACTTTTTCTTTCCTGATTTTTTCTTTCCTGACATTTTCTTTCCTGACTTTTTCTTTCCTGACTTTTCTTTCCTGACTTTTTCTTTCCTGACTTTTTCTTTCCTGACTTTTTTTTTCCTGATTTTTTCTTTCCTGACATTTTCTTTCCTGACATTTTCTTTCCTGATTTTTTTTTCCTGACTTTTTCTTTCCTGACTTTTTCTTTCCTGACTTTTTCTTTCCTGACATTTTCTTTCCTGACTTTTTCTTTCCTGACTTTTTCTTTCCTGACTTTTTCTTTCCTGATTTTTTCTTTCCTGACATTTTCTTACCTGACATTTTCTTTCCTGATTTTTTTTTCCTGACTTTTTCTTTCCTGACTTTTTCTTTCCTGACTTTTTCTTTCCTGACATTTTCTTTCCTGACTTTTTCTTTCCTGACATTTTCTTTCCTGACTTTTTTTTTCCTGACTTTTTCTTTCCTGACTTTTTCTTTCCTGACTTTTTCTTTCCTGACTTTTTCTTTCCTGATTTTTTCTTTCCTGACATTTTCTTTCCTGACATTTTCTTTCCTGATTTTTTTTTTCCAGACTTTTTCTTTCCTGACTTTTTTTTTTCCTGACATTTTCTTTCCTGACTTTTTTTTTTCCTGACATTTTCTTTCCTGATTTTTTTTTTCCTGACTTTTTCTTTCCTGACTTTTTCTTTCCTGACTTTTTCTTTCCTGACTTTTTCTTTCCTGACATTTTCTTTCCTGACTTTTTCTTTCCTGACTTTTTCTTTCCTGACTTTTTCTTTCCTGACTTTTTTTTTCCTGATTTTTTCTTTCCTGACTTTTCTTTCCTGACTTTTTCTTTCCTGACTTTTTCTTTCCTGACTTTTTCTTTCCTGACTTTTTCTTTCCTGATTTTTTTTTCCTGACATTTTCTTTCCTGACTTTTTTTTTCCTGACTTTTTCCTGACTTTTTCTTTCCTGACTTTTCTTTGTGAATATTGTTTGTTATGAAAGATAGTGTTTCTTCGTTTTAGTGCTCTTCTCTTTTCAATCCCCCTCACCTTTAAGATCAAAATTATAAGCGCCCGCTCTAATAAGCCTGGGGCGATTACAATATTTATTAAATTTGAAAATAAGCGCCCGGGCGTATTTTTCACATATTTTCCTCGTGTTATCAAATAAGTGCCCTGGGCGGTTACTACAATTCCCCACAAAAACTATGAGACAAACTGATTTTTTTTTACAAATTTTTGTCCCCCTCCCCATTTTAAGGTTGAGGGTAGTAGCTGCATGTGCTGAGCGAGTCTCCAGTAAGACAACATTGATACAGGGGTGAGGGGATGGAAAACCCTTATTTTGACTTATTTTTGGAGTTGTCTCAACATATTTTGTGGAGGGTTGTAGAATTTAAGTATACTATATATAGTTTTTTAAGTAACATATATAAAATGACTATTGTTTTCACACGTTTCACAATTCTTAGTGATTCTGAAAATACTTTTATAACCCGCCCCTCTAGAAACTGCCCACTAAATTAAAAACGAAAATTAATAAGCGCTTGGGCGGTTAATAAGTAACACGGATTACTTTTCAAATATTCTTATGGTATTGTCATCCTTCATGTAAAAAGTAAAAGCAACCAAAAAAACAAATTAAAAATCAAGTAACTATTGTTGCATTGCTTGACCAAACTTTGTCGTTTCTGCGTAACTGATATAGAATTCATCGTTTTACTTTCAGTCTTATTACAGAGGTTCTAAAGCTGGCGTCGAGATAATACGAATTTAAATAAAGCACTCATTAGAACAAACTTGGAGCTATAATGAGGTTTTGGATTGACATGAAAGAGAACAATTCATCATATTTTTATCACTATCACTTTTATATAAATACAACAATAAAAATATCAAAATATATAATTAAAAATATATAATTATAAATATAAAATTATATATAAAAATATATAATTGACTATGAACAATGACATAATGAATAAAATGACTAGAAATGATTACTGATCCAAGAAAATAATATAAGTGCTTTCTGTATTTAAGTTGAGTGGAAAAGCTGTTTTAATTTGACAAAAATGTTTGAGAAAACCATGAAATTTATGATCAAAACTAATCTTAAAAGGTATTTTTTTATTACATCTTACAAGAAGATGAGAATTCTGACACACTTGTAAAGATATTCCTCAATAAAAACTGTAACTCAAAGCGCTATCTGCTAGCTGCTAAAACATCCTCGTCCCCAGGGTTTGTTGCCTGATCTTAAGCCGCTAGCGCTTACTTGACAGCTACTTTACCGCGGACTTGATGTCAAAGAGGCAAGAAGCCATTGAAATCCCAATTAAATAATATTTATAAATTGTTTTGTTTTTAATCTATTTTCCTTATGCAACATGTTTTGATAATCACATTTATCTTTTTAAAACTAACGTACAATAAAGCCATGATAAGAAGAAAGAACGGTAGCATCAGAACAATATCCTCTATCCATGTAAATGTCACTCCCATAAACTTTACACCTGGCATAGTTGTCAAATCGTTGAGATAGTAAAACGCCCAAAACAAATCCATTACATTGAAGAGTAACAAGAATGACATTGACGTGGTTTCCATATGATTTAAGAATCGACAACTAAATGGTTTGGTGCACAAATGATGCAGAAAAAAGAAAAACAGAGCCGGTAACGTGATGAACATTCTTGAAACTGGATTGACAATGCACATACATAAGGCAGTCATTATAATACGACGAACTAAAACCACAACTTCCCAATCAATGAAACCGTTCCCATTTCTTCTTTTTTTTGTATGGACCAGTGAACAACTGAAGAATGTAATCTCTTTGTCTTTCTTCCTGGTCTGTCACTTGAACGTGCACTTGATTTTTGCAAAATATTTTGGAATGTAGATAAAAACAAAACGAAGCGATAGGAAGCGTAAAACTAACATAAAATTGTTTTAATGTCATCTTCTTTCACTGGAGCATTGCTTTAGATAGATAAGTCGATAAAGGAAATGGAGCGGTCCAAAACATAATAAAAAATACAATCAAATATTGCCACCATGTAAAACTTACAATGTCACCTTGGACATATAAATGTTTATTTTCGTTGATTCCAACACAATTGATCAATTTGAAACAAAATGCTGAAATCCTAGTATAACTTAGCAGCATCAACTGGATATAGCAAGCGCCTGCTCTTGTTTCAAATAAAAGTTTGTTTTCATTATCTGTTTGTTGATTACTTTTGCATCGCCGATAAACCTTCTTAATAAGGATTACTATCAGCAAACATAGAATAACAATAGGCGGAAGGGCTAGTTTAATACATTCCTTTCCAATCATTGTTAATGCAGCACTTGGACAAAGGTTAGACATGGCAGTGGAAATGAAATGCAGATTCATAAAAGAAAAAAGTACTTCTTTAATTCTTGACACAAATCCATGAGATGTGTACAGATTGTGTTCAATACTAAGCAATGTATGTGTTTGATAAAATAAAAATAAAATTGTTTTTATACCAATTACATAGCCGGCATTTTTTGTATTAGTTCTTCTTTCAGACTTATTTTTTGGCTTAATTTGGACGTTTGATTGACAAAGTATATCATTTGCCTCAAATGTAACTTCGTCGGATTCTGCATTAGGCAAAATGATTTCACTACAATCTGTTTCTGGCAACAAAGGCGTGACTAGCGATTCAGAATGATTTGGAATATGTTTTGCTGTATTTTTGATAAACAGTCGCAAAATAAAAGTTAAAATATCTTTATAATATGCCAGTATGATTGAATAACATATCCCATAAAACACAAACAAGCACCAAATATATATCTATTGCAGCTTTTTATTTTAACACATTCGCTGTTGAAATAGTTCAACCTATATTCTGATCTGCATGATCCACACAGTTCTTTCTCACGATTTGCATTACACGTATTGAAAGAAGTGCATTTTTCTGTTTTCTTTGAACAGCAATACTGCATGGGACAAGGTAAAAATTTAACAGTGTCATGCTTTGTCTTATAACCCTAGAAATTACCTTTACTAATTAAGCCATTTTCACAATTTCCACCAATTGGACAGTCATGACATGTCATTTCAGTGGTATTGACATTGATGGCCCAGTAATAATGAATAAAGAAAGAATTTGCTTCCAAAGATTGTCTTTTAAAACTATATTTTCCACTTGGGCATTTTAAACAACGCAGAGCAAATATTGATTTTCGAATTTTTTTTATCACGCTTTTATAGTTCGAAGGACATTCCAGTGTCAATTCTTTGAAACGAGAATCCTCACAATCTAAACTGCATATAAATGGATCAAGTAATTCGTAATTGCTGTAACCCTTCAGTTTCATCGTAACTTGTTCCAAGGTGATGGCACCGCTGGAAAATATAAACTGACTGATACCTGGTTTGTTATTAGAAAATCCAGCAAATTCTACATTAGAAAGAGTCATAAAATGTACCCCTCCCGCTCCTGATGTTAAACAAATGCTTCCTCCTAATCCAATAACAGTATTTGCAGTAAATACAGAATAGTTGAATTGAAGATATGATTCAAAAGCGACATTGTAAATTGCTCCACCATACCATGCAAAATTATTAACAAATGTACAATTAAATATGGTTGCTCTTGTAGTTCTAATGTTCAGTACGCCACCATAGATACCTCTGTTGTTGATAAATACGCTGTCTTTAATTTCAAGTTGTTGTATATCCCGTAAAACCAACGGCGGGAACAAATAACAGTTTTTCATGGTGCTATTAACTATATACACTTTTCTCACATGTTTGATATTAATTCCGGCAAAAAAGAGCGTTAAGAAAAACAGAACTCTAAATTACCACCTCGCTTTCGTTTGCACTGGTCGATTCCAGTGCAATCAAGTCGTAAATATTTGAAAAAACACAGTTACTCAACAAAAATTGAAATTTTCCTTTTACGTTAATTATCTCCGAAGGTTCATCAAGTATGTCTTGTTTTACTATACAACGCTCGAGTATTATTCTGCCAATGTGTGCTGGATTAATTCGAAGAATTTTAGCACGAAAAAATTGAGCCTTTGTTATTGTTAGAGATATGTCTGTTCCTTCCCTTCCATAAAATGCAAAATATCAATATAGCTGAAATTGCAACTTTCTATAGTTACAGATATATTGCTGCCTAAAAAGTTGACCACTGATACCACACGAAGGTTTAGATTCAAAACATGCAGAGTTCTTATTTTTTCCCCTAAAGCAACAAACAAACTGGTCAAGTTCCTAAAACCAGTTAATACTGGACGTTTTGAGCTCTGGTTGTAATTTGTTACAATCAAATTGATCGCGATTACTATAGTTGACGATATAATGTATGTTAGTTGCTCTGCCTCTCCTCCGTCGAGTCTTACAATATCATTTGGCTTTGTTATGTGGGAGATTGCATACTCGAGCGACAAGCATGGAGAAATGTAGTTGCCACATGTTTCACTGTCGCTACTCTTTACTTGCGACACATAAACATTTGTAGCCTCTGAAAAATATTTGATTTGTGTTATTTAAAAAAACATTCAGAGTTTTGATCCTAATGCTCGACATTTAGCTATATAATTACAACCTAAAAACTTAAGTAATATTCTCTCACCTGTAAAAGAAAATGATTTAAAACTTCATGTTTTTAAGTTGTTAAAGACTTAACCCTATTCGGTCCGGGGTTTTTCGAACATACTATGACCGGGGGGGGGGGGGGGGGGGCTCAATAACTTTTCATAGGATTGTTCAAACTCAATCAAACTTGACACACTTATAGTACGTCATAAAAGGAACAAAATGGCGGCAATAAATTTTTGCTTGCGTCAGCACATTTTCTGTGACGTCATCAGAAGCTTGAAAATTGTTAAGAATGCCACTTTCTGCTTAAAATATAATTACTTTTGTTCTAGAGCGAATTTTTATATTCTGTTTAAAGTTTCTAAAAGCTAAATAAATTTTTTTTAACATATCTTCCGGTTTTTACATGGATCAAATAAAAAATTGCCAAAAATTGCCCGAAAATCCGTTTTTTTCCAATTTTCGGGTAAAATCCGACAAAATCGGGAAATCGGATTAGTCACGTGTCAAAATTATTCAGAAATGATTCTTCTTAATGAAACAAAGTTGTGTTGAAAGTTTCAAGTTCTAAGGATAATCCTAACAGGTGTTATTATATTTTCCCCATTATAAGGATTTCATAGAGATTTTAGGGGTAGTTTCGAGTAATGGCCAAGATCTAAGCCTCTGAAAGGTATGGGACCTAAAAATTTAGCATGCAGGTGTCTAATAGATAAATATTGAAACTCAGTAAGTATCATAGCCATATAAGAAAGCAATCAGGAGTTATTAAAAAAAACCGTCAGGGGGGGCGGAATCCGCCCCCCCTGGACCGAATAGGGTTAAAGTTTCATCAACAAGACGAGGTAAAATTTATTTATTGATTGATTGATTGATTGCATAGTTTTTAGTAAAGGGAGGGTTTTTTAGGTCTTATTTTTAGTAAAATAAAGTAATTTTATTAAACTTATGGTTTTTATGAAGGAACAAATGTTATGAGTATTTAACTATTTATATAGCTTTGGTGGATATAGTAGGCACGATGTCACGATGTCAAGATATTTTGCCTGAAATTTTATTTTAAATAAAAAATATAATTCAATCAATTCGAATACTGATATAATAATAAAAATTTAGTTGTTTTCTTTCTTCTGCACAAATAGTAAAATTTCAAGTCGTTCTAGTTTAGAGAATTGACCATTGGAAAATCCCCTCTCCCCATTTTCAACCTCGTTCCCAGGCTTAGTGGTCACAAGACACTAGGGAGGAGCTTGTTCTTTTCTGTAAAATACAATAAAATAACTCCAAAAATACTAACCTATCAGTGCCACCAAAACAAACAATGAGTATGCAGTATTTAAAATGTTCAAATTCATCTTGAAACACTTAATGCGAAATTTGTGTCCTTTCCACCTGTTCTCTTGTGCGATTTGAAATATTATGCTCTCCAATTTTCGTTGCAAAAACTGACGTTAATAAATTCTTCTGTTTGTACCTTTCAGTTTTACAAAGGTGTTAACAACACGAACTTTCAATTCACTAATTGAATAATTTTAGCAAATATGTCCAAAATCACTTTCTTTTTCTTTATTTCTTTCTTTAATAAAACATGCCATTGTATTATCGCGTATTTATAGTTGCTTTATTTTTATTCACTATCATTTTCACTTGTACTATTACTTAGGACGTCAACCTCGTCCCCAGGGCATCTTGTATCTTTTTTGACCCTGGGACGGCGAAACATGTTCGTATCGCCGTCCCAGGGTCAGAAAAGATACAAGATGCCCTGGGGACGAGGTTGTTAGGACGTCTTACTTATATAAATATTTTAATGTCATTTTAAATAATAATATGAATGTACAATAACATTTATTACCATAATACTCAACAACTAAGCGCTTGGTGATAAGGCCCAATGCCTTCTACTTGCTCCTGCCATTTTATTGTGAACAATTAGCGCACTTCTTATTATAGGCGAAATATATATATATATCATTTCCTTCTGGTTTGTTTAATCGTAAAATTGAATAGAAGGTGAATTCAAATAAAAACTTTAGGAGTAGGTAGAACAAAAATAAGGTTAGCCCAGTTAACTTAGCTTTCTTCGAGAACGTTAAAATCCAGTTTCTCTCATACGAAAGCTTTGACGCAAACAAGCATGCCAGAGCAAACCCCTAATTTAAATCCACCGATTTAACTTAAAATACTTTCTCAGAGCAAACCCAGAATTAAAATCAACCAATGAGCACAAAGCCATGTGGTCACATCTTACCCTCTTGAATAGCACGATAGTTTGTTATATTTGTTTAGGTGAGTGAAGCCATTTGCGCTCAAAACAAAGGATTCCGATAATGATCACGTAAGTTAAAAACAATAGAGTTCTTGCATTAACCATGTGTTTCTTGCTACTATTCTCTTGTAGTCTCGACTAGACCAAGCGAAAGAATTCGCCTAGAAGCAACCAATCAAAAAGCACAGGTCGGTATTCTGACTGCAGGAAATTTGTTTGAGACCCAGCGTAATTTTCCCATCCTTAACTATTCCGATTTCCCGGTGGTAAGAAAATTATGCTGGGTCTCCTAACTATAGATAAGGTCACATAACAAGAAAAAGAAAATAAATAAAATAGTTTTGTAAAGTTTAGATTGGATACATTTTTTCTAACTTTTGTATATCTTTTCCCGGGGGTAAAAGTCCCTCATGACACATCTTTATGCTTATTGCTTATTTGCACCTGGTCTACGTACAATTTATCTTGTTTGCTTACATTTAAAATTTGAAACGATCCTACTTTTTGCTAACGTTGTATTAATTTTCGCGCAGATAAGCTACAAAAAATTATTCTTGCGCCATTTTGGTCTCCAGTTGAGTTTAAAAACAAAGTTTAATTCAAGGCGCTCTAGGGTCGAGAATGTTCCCGCGCAAAATAGGCCCTTTTCGCGCGGTAAGGTGAGCGAGAATTAATTCGCGAGAAAAAAAATTTGGGTTTTTCTCGTGAATGATCTATAACAAGAAGCTCTGCGGCTTAAAGATTTCCGCCATTAGCAATAATCTGAAATTTGAAGAGGACTGAGTAATATGGGAGAACAAAATCATTGAATTTTCTAAAATTTTAAAATTCAATTTTTGATTATTATTGTAACTGTAAGTCATAGCTAACTTAACTTGCATAAACTTCATTTCTCTATAAGAACAATTTTAAAAGAAAAATAATAAACCTGAAAATTGATGAACAATAAAAACAAAATGAAAACAACGGCAAAGCTGAAAATTTATCTATTTTCTCTTTTTCTCTGAAAAACAACTTGGAAAATATCTTTAAAGGTAGCAGCAATTTTTTTTTTTACAAAATCGGTTACGAAAGGTTATTTTCAGACTACATATTCTTATCTTTTCTTTTATAACACACTTGTCACGATTTTATAGATATAATACATTATCTTTCACCAAAAATATTCAGCCTCAACAATTCCTCTTTAAATTAAACTTCATGAATAATTAATTAGTTCTGCTGATTATAGCTTTAGTCTACGTGCTTGCAAAATTGTACAGAAGGAAATGAGGTGATTATTAAAGGGAGACGTTAATAACATCAAAGATGGCGCATTAAAAGACGATCTTCATTATGCTACACTGCACGAGCTTTAACTTTTGATAGCATGTAAACTTCAAAACAAAGTATTGTTCATTGGATAAAAAACAATTTGTTGCACTGTTAGGATTCTTATTGGCTTAAAACTCATTTTAGCCTCGTTCTCAGAAAAAATTTGTCAAAACAAGGATTTAGGCTTCAGCCTGGATAAGTTTCGGGCGTCCAGCCTAGCTACTCTGTCTCTATCTATCTATCTCCTCAGGCGATTTTAAAGATTCCGCCTTCGCTGGCGGAAATCAGTAATACACCAGTTCCGTGTGTCTGTAACAGGCAAAGTAGATGTGTTGTTTTTTCTAAAGAAACGACCGCGGTAACATGTCCCTTTTGCTAAGTTTTTATTTTTATTCTGTCTTTTGTGTGCTTTTTTAAATTGATTTAAAATTTTTGTTTTTAAAAAGTCATGGTTAATTTATTTTATTGTTCTAATAAAAACCTTTTTTTAATGATGTTAACTTTATTACAAAAATTACCCAAAAGTCACGGGTAATTAATTCTTATTATTCCCTTAAGCACGTGTCTATTGTCTACTGTTATATGAAAAACATTGGTTTTATTTATTCCCGCTTGAATGGAATTAACAACAAAATGTTTTGGCGAATAGAACAATGAATTTTATGGTTAATTTCCCTCACTATTTCGCTGTTATTTTATGCGGTATCTATAGTGGATTTTCCACGGGACTAAAACTAGTATATAATAAAAAGTGAAATTGGTGACTCCCAAAGTGTGAAAGACGAATGATTCGATTCTTACACGTCAGAAGAAAATGTATTTTGCAATCATGACATCAACATTGTTTATATATAACATTGTACCCTTTATCTATATTAAAATACCCGCATGTGTCTGTTCGTCTGTCTGTCACGCAAAATGGTAGTTTAGCTGCGTAAGTAGTGAGACGCACGCAATGCGGTATAAAAAGGTCGGGCGTACCAGTGGATTTTTCCACACACGCGATTCGGTAAAAAAAAGGACGGGCGAACCCGTGGATTTTTCCACGGGCTTACGACTAGTGTACTTCAAATATTTTATTTCTTTTTATCTAACCGAGTTTCAGATTCACAAAAATTAATCCTTTCTTGGGGGTGGCGAAAATTATTAAAACCATAACCAGCTGACAATTTTAACCAATATGGTAAGAAACTTATATCGAAAAAACTCATTTGTGCTTGATATTCAAAAGTGAGGAGATAAAACAAAAAAATAAAATTAATGCCCCAGAGCTTTTTGGCAAAAACCTTGTTTATCTCAAAGAGATCTGGGGACCCGTACTGCAGACATTCTGGAACAGGGAAGTGCAGATAGCCGTCAGCGTTTTTTCTTTCTTGTGTGAAGCTTTAAATAGCAATCTTATTAAAACATAGTCCTGAAAACATTATTCTTCCAACCTCTTTCCCAAGGCTTTTTTTCTTTCTGGCAAGGTTGGATATTGTACCAGATCATTTCGTTATGCACACGCAGTCTCGTTTTAAACAGCGATACAAGTTGTTGAGACTCAGTAATGCTTGAAATCATTATCCGCCAGAGACATGGAATATTTCGCACTTAATCTTTTCGCATGTGCCAATTTGGAAGAAAAAAAAAAGTAATGTGCCTAATTGCTTTCAAAAAGACTACTCCATCTTGTTTTTCGAAAACACAAACTTCTTTTGCACACGTCGTAGGACAATGTTCTAGGACTTTTATTTCCTATTTTATATTTTAACAAAGAAGTTGAAATACTCACAATATCAAAAAGCCCTTTGAGAAAGCTACCTCATACCCAAGCGTTTTTGTATTTCATCAGCGCTGCGCTTATTGACAGTTCTGTCGAAAAAATGACCCTGAAGGAGGGGTACCCTGTTTAGCTCAGACCCTGTTCTTTCATTCTTTTGAAGAAGGCGAGATTGTGTAAGAGCATTTGAGTTAGAAAGGCCGTGCAAAAAATACAAAAAACAACAGTAATCGATCTAATTAGCTTTATCATGAATACAAGCATGTACAAAAAAAATATGATGAGAAAGTATCCTATCTCAAACCTTACTACTAAGTATTTAACGGGGGAGAGCACGTTTCCGATATACTGTGCTATAAATTTACTTCAGAGGCCGTTTTACTCAAACCGTGGGCGAAATTAAATTCAACCCAGTCAAGCATTTTTTACTTCACTGCGTTCCCATGTAAACGACCTCTCCGAAAGACACCGGTCAAAACTTAAGTAATATTCTCTCACCTGTAAAAGAAAATGATTTAAAACTTCATGTTTTTAAGTTGTTAAAGACTTAACCCTATTCGGTCCGGGGTTTTTCGAACATACTATGACCGGGGGGGGGGGGGGGGGGGGGGGGGCTCAATAACTTTTCATAGGATTGTTCAAACTCAATCAAACTTGGCACACTTATAGTACGTCATAAAAGGAACAAAATGGCGGCAATAAATTTTTGCTTGCGTCAGCACATTTTCTGTGACGTCATCAGAAGCTTGAAAATTGTTAAGAATGCCACTTTCTGCTTAAAATATAATTACTTTTGTTCTAGAGCGAATTTTTATATTCTGTTTAAAGTTTCTAAAAGCTAAATAAATTTTTTTTAACATATCTTCCGGTTTTTACATGGATCAAATAAAAAATTGCCAAAAATTGCCCGAAAATCCGTTTTTTTCCAATTTTCGGGTAAAATCCGACAAAATCGGGAAATCGGATTAGTCACGTGTCAAAATTATTCAGAAATGATTCTTCTTAATGAAACAAAGTTGTGTTGAAAGTTTCAAGTTCTAAGGATAATCCTAACAGGTGTTATTATATTTTCCCCATTATAAGGATTTCATAGAGATTTTAGGGGTAGTTTCGAGTAATGGCCAAGATCTAAGCCTCTGAAAGGTATGGGACCTAAAAATTTAGCATGCAGGTGTCTAATAGATAAATATTGAAACTCAGTAAGTATCATAGCCATATAAGAAAGCAATCAGGAGTATATAATAGGGTTAAAGTTTCATCAACAAGACGAGGTAAAATTTATTTATTGATTGATTGATTGATTGCATAGTTTTTAGTAAAGGGAGGGTTTTTTAGGTCTTATTTTTAGTAAAATAAAGTAATTTTATTAAACTTATGGTTTTTATGAAGGAACAAATGTTATGAGTATTTAACTATTTATATAGCTTTGGTGGATATAGTAGGCACGATGTCACGATGTCAAGATATTTTGCCTGAAATTTTATTTTAAATAAAAAATATAATTCAATCAATTCGAATACTGATATAATAATAAAAATTTAGTTGTTTTCTTTCTTCTGCACAAATAGTAAAATTTCAAGTCGTTCTAGTTTAGAGAATTGACCATTGGAAAATCCCCTCTCCCCATTTTCAACCTCGTTCCCAGGCTTAGTGGTCACAAGACACTAGGGAGGAGCTTGTTCTTTTCTGTAAAATACAATAAAATAACTCCAAAAATACTAACCTATCAGTGCCACCAAAACAAACAATGAGTATGCAGTATTTAAAATGTTCAAATTCATCTTGAAACACTTAATGCGAAATTTGTGTCCTTTCCACCTGTTCTCTTGTGCGATTTGAAATATTATGCTCTCCAATTTTCGTTGCAAAAACTGACGTTAATAAATTCTTCTGTTTGTACCTTTCAGTTTTACAAAGGTGTTAACAACACGAACTTTCAATTCACTAATTGAATAATTTTAGCAAATATGTCCAAAATCACTTTCTTTTTCTTTATTTCTTTCTTTAATAAAACATGCCATTGTATTATCGCGTATTTATAGTTGCTTTATTTTTATTCACTATCATTTTCACTTGTACTATTACTTAGGACGTCAACCTCGTCCCCAGGGCATCTTGTATCTTTTTTGACCCTGGGACGGCGAAACATGTTCGTATCGCCGTCCCAGGGTCAGAAAAGATACAAGATGCCCTGGGGACGAGGTTGTTAGGACGTCTTACTTATATAAATATTTTAATGTCATTTTAAATAATAATATGAATGTACAATAACATTTATTACCATAATACTCAACAACTAAGCGCTTGGTGATAAGGCCCAATGCCTTCTACTTGCTCCTGCCATTTTATTGTGAACAATTAGCGCACTTCTTATTATAGGCGAAATATATATATATATCATTTCCTTCTGGTTTGTTTAATCGTAAAATTGAATAGAAGGTGAATTCAAATAAAAACTTTAGGAGTAGGTAGAACAAAAATAAGGTTAGCCCAGTTAACTTAGCTTTCTTCGAGAACGTTAAAATCCAGTTTCTCTCATACGAAAGCTTTGACGCAAACAAGCATGCCAGAGCAAACCCCTAATTTAAATCCACCGATTTAACTTAAAATACTTTCTCAGAGCAAACCCAGAATTAAAATCAACCAATGAGCACAAAGCCATGTGGTCACATCTTACCCTCTTGAATAGCACGATAGTTTGTTATATTTGTTTAGGTGAGTGAAGCCATTTGCGCTCAAAACAAAGGATTCCGATAATGATCACGTAAGTTAAAAACAATAGAGTTCTTGCATTAACCATGTGTTTCTTGCTACTATTCTCTTGTAGTCTCGACTAGACCAAGCGAAAGAATTCGCCTAGAAGCAACCAATCAAAAAGCACAGGTCGGTATTCTGACTGCAGGAAATTTGTTTGAGACCCAGCGTAATTTTCCCATCCTTAACTATTCCGATTTCCCGGTGGTAAGAAAATTATGCTGGGTCTCCTAACTATAGATAAGGTCACATAACAAGAAAAAGAAAATAAATAAAATAGTTTTGTAAAGTTTAGATTGGATACATTTTTTCTAACTTTTGTATATCTTTTCCCGGGGGTAAAAGTCCCTCATGACACATCTTTATGCTTATTGCTTATTTGCACCTGGTCTACGTACAATTTATCTTGTTTGCTTACATTTAAAATTTGAAACGATCCTACTTTTTGCTAACGTTGTATTAATTTTCGCGCAGATAAGCTACAAAAAATTATTCTTGCGCCATTTTGGTCTCCAGTTGAGTTTAAAAACAAAGTTTAATTCAAGGCGCTCTAGGGTCGAGAATGTTCCCGCGCAAAATAGGCCCTTTTCGCGCGGTAAGGTGAGCGAGAATTAATTCGCGAGAAAAAAAATTTGGGTTTTTCTCGTGAATGATCTATAACAAGAAGCTCTGCGGCTTAAAGATTTCCGCCATTAGCAATAATCTGAAATTTGAAGAGGACTGAGTAATATGGGAGAACAAAATCATTGAATTTTCTAAAATTTTAAAATTCAATTTTTGATTATTATTGTAACTGTAAGTCATAGCTAACTTAACTTGCATAAACTTCATTTCTCTATAAGAACAATTTTAAAAGAAAAATAATAAACCTGAAAATTGATGAACAATAAAAACAAAATGAAAACAACGGCAAAGCTGAAAATTTATCTATTTTCTCTTTTTCTCTGAAAAACAACTTGGAAAATATCTTTAAAGGTAGCAGCAATTTTTTTTTTTACAAAATCGGTTACGAAAGGTTATTTTCAGACTACATATTCTTATCTTTTCTTTTATAACACACTTGTCACGATTTTATAGATATAATACATTATCTTTCACCAAAAATATTCAGCCTCAACAATTCCTCTTTAAATTAAACTTCATGAATAATTAATTAGTTCTGCTGATTATAGCTTTAGTCTACGTGCTTGCAAAATTGTACAGAAGGAAATGAGGTGATTATTAAAGGGAGACGTTAATAACATCAAAGATGGCGCATTAAAAGACGATCTTCATTATGCTACACTGCACGAGCTTTAACTTTTGATAGCATGTAAACTTCAAAACAAAGTATTGTTCATTGGATAAAAAACAATTTGTTGCACTGTTAGGATTTTTATTGGCTTAAAACTCATTTTAGCCTCGTTCTCAGAAAAAATTTGTCAAAACAAGGATTTAGGCTTCAGCCTGGATAAGTTTCGGGCGTCCAGCCTAGCTACTCTGTCTCTATCTATCTATCTCCTCAGGCGATTTTAAAGATTCCGCCTTCGCTGGCGGAAATCAGTAATACACCAGTTCCGTGTGTCTGTAACAGGCAAAGTAGATGTGTTGTTTTTTCTAAAGAAACGACCGCGGTAACATGTCCCTTTTGCTAAGTTTTTATTTTTATTCTGTCTTTTGTGTGCTTTTTTAAATTGATTTAAAATTTTTGTTTTTAAAAAGTCATGGTTAATTTATTTTATTGTTCTAATAAAAACCTTTTTTTAATGATGTTAACTTTATTACAAAAATTACCCAAAAGTCACGGGTAATTAATTCTTATTATTCCCTTAAGCACGTGTCTATTGTCTACTGTTATATGAAAAACATTGGTTTTATTTATTCCCGCTTGAATGGAATTAACAACAAAATGTTTTGGCGAATAGAACAATGAATTTTATGGTTAATTTCCCTCACTATTTCGCTGTTATTTTATGCGGTATCTATAGTGGATTTTCCACGGGACTAAAACTAGTATATAATAAAAAGTGGTGACTCCCAAAGTGTGAAAGACGAATGATTCGATTCTTACACGTCAGAAGAAAATGTATTTTGCAATCATGACATCAACATTGTTTATATATAACATTGTACCCTTTATCTATATTAAAATACCCGCATGTGTCTGTTCGTCTGTCTGTCACGCAAAATGGTAGTTTAGCTGCGTAAGTAGTGAGACGCACGCAATGCGGTATAAAAAGGTCGGGCGTACCAGTGGATTTTTCCACACACGCGATTCGGTAAAAAAAAGGACGGGCGAACCCGTGGATTTTTCCACGGGCTTACGACTAGTGTACTTCAAATATTTTATTTCTTTTTATCTAACCGAGTTTCAGATTCACAAAAATTAATCCTTTCTTGGGGGTGGCGAAAATTATTAAAACCATAACCAGCTGACAATTTTAACCAATATGGTAAGAAACTTATATCGAAAAAACTCATTTGTGCTTGATATTCAAAAGTGAGGAGATAAAACAAAAAAATAAAATTAATGCCCCAGAGCTTTTTGGCAAAAACCTTGTTTATCTCAAAGAGATCTGGGGACCCGTACTGCAGACATTCTGGAACAGGGAAGTGCAGATAGCCGTCAGCGTTTTTTCTTTCTTGTGTGAAGCTTTAAATAGCAATCTTATTAAAACATAGTCCTGAAAACATTATTCTTCCAACCTCTTTCCCAAGGCTTTTTTTCTTTCTGGCAAGGTTGGATATTGTACCAGATCATTTCGTTATGCACACGCAGTCTCGTTTTAAACAGCGATACAAGTTGTTGAGACTCAGTAATGCTTGAAATCATTATCCGCCAGAGACATGGAATATTTCGCACTTAATCTTTTCGCATGTGCCAATTTGGAAGAAAAAAAAAAGTAATGTGCCTAATTGCTTTCAAAAAGACTACTCCATCTTGTTTTTCGAAAACACAAACTTCTTTTGCACACGTCGTAGGACAATGTTCTAGGACTTTTATTTCCTATTTTATATTTTAACAAAGAAGTTGAAATACTCACAATATCAAAAAGCCCTTTGAGAAAGCTACCTCATACCCAAGCGTTTTTGTATTTCATCAGCGCTGCGCTTATTGACAGTTCTGTCGAAAAAATGACCCTGAAGGAGGGGTACCCTGTTTAGCTCAGACCCTGTTCTTTCATTCTTTTGAAGAAGGCGAGATTGTGTAAGAGCATTTGAGTTAGAAAGGCCGTGCAAAAAATACAAAAAACAACAGTAATCGATCTAATTAGCTTTATCATGAATACAAGCATGTACAAAAAAAATATGATGAGAAAGTATCCTATCTCAAACCTTACTACTAAGTATTTAACGGGGGAGAGCACGTTTCCGATATACTGTGCTATAAATTTACTTCAGAGGCCGTTTTACTCAAACCGTGGGCGAAATTAAATTCAACCCAGTCAAGCATTTTTTACTTCACTGCGTTCCCATGTAAACGACCTCTCCGAAAGACACCGGTCAAAACTTAAGTAATATTCTCTCACCTGTAAAAGAAAATGATTTAAAACTTCATGTTTTTAAGTTGTTAAAGACTTAACCCTATTCGGTCCGGGGTTTTTCGAACATACTATGACCGGGGGGGGGGGGGGGGGGGGGGGCTCAATAACTTTTCATAGGATTGTTCAAACTCAATCAAACTTGGCACACTTATAGTACGTCATAAAAGGAACAAAATGGCGGCAATAAATTTTTGCTTGCGTCAGCACATTTTCTGTGACGTCATCAGAAGCTTGAAAATTGTTAAGAATGCCACTTTCTGCTTAAAATATAATTACTTTTGTTCTAGAGCGAATTTTTATATTCTGTTTAAAGTTTCTAAAAGCTAAATAAATTTTTTTTAACATATCTTCCGGTTTTTACATGGATCAAATAAAAAATTGCCAAAAATTGCCCGAAAATCCGTTTTTTTCCAATTTTCGGGTAAAATCCGACAAAATCGGGAAATCGGATTAGTCACGTGTCAAAATTATTCAGAAATGATTCTTCTTAATGAAACAAAGTTGTGTTGAAAGTTTCAAGTTCTAAGGATAATCCTAACAGGTGTTATTATATTTTCCCCATTATAAGGATTTCATAGAGATTTTAGGGGTAGTTTCGAGTAATGGCCAAGATCTAAGCCTCTGAAAGGTATGGGACCTAAAAATTTAGCATGCAGGTGTCTAATAGATAAATATTGAAACTCAGTAAGTATCATAGCCATATAAGAAAGCAATCAGGAGTATATAATAGGGTTAAAGTTTCATCAACAAGACGAGGTAAAATTTATTTATTGATTGATTGATTGATTGCATAGTTTTTAGTAAAGGGAGGGTTTTTTAGGTCTTATTTTTAGTAAAATAAAGTAATTTTATTAAACTTATGGTTTTTATGAAGGAACAAATGTTATGAGTATTTAACTATTTATATAGCTTTGGTGGATATAGTAGGCACGATGTCACGATGTCAAGATATTTTGCCTGAAATTTTATTTTAAATAAAAAATATAATTCAATCAATTCGAATACTGATATAATAATAAAAATTTAGTTGTTTTCTTTCTTCTGCACAAATAGTAAAATTTCAAGTCGTTCTAGTTTAGAGAATTGACCATTGGAAAATCCCCTCTCCCCATTTTCAACCTCGTTCCCAGGCTTAGTGGTCACAAGACACTAGGGAGGAGCTTGTTCTTTTCTGTAAAATACAATAAAATAACTCCAAAAATACTAACCTATCAGTGCCACCAAAACAAACAATGAGTATGCAGTATTTAAAATGTTCAAATTCATCTTGAAACACTTAATGCGAAATTTGTGTCCTTTCCACCTGTTCTCTTGTGCGATTTGAAATATTATGCTCTCCAATTTTCGTTGCAAAAACTGACGTTAATAAATTCTTCTGTTTGTACCTTTCAGTTTTACAAAGGTGTTAACAACACGAACTTTCAATTCACTAATTGAATAATTTTAGCAAATATGTCCAAAATCACTTTCTTTTTCTTTATTTCTTTCTTTAATAAAACATGCCATTGTATTATCGCGTATTTATAGTTGCTTTATTTTTATTCACTATCATTTTCACTTGTACTATTACTTAGGACGTCAACCTCGTCCCCAGGGCATCTTGTATCTTTTTTGACCCTGGGACGGCGAAACATGTTCGTATCGCCGTCCCAGGGTCAGAAAAGATACAAGATGCCCTGGGGACGAGGTTGTTAGGACGTCTTACTTATATAAATATTTTAATGTCATTTTAAATAATAATATGAATGTACAATAACATTTATTACCATAATACTCAACAACTAAGCGCTTGGTGATAAGGCCCAATGCCTTCTACTTGCTCCTGCCATTTTATTGTGAACAATTAGCGCACTTCTTATTATAGGCGAAATATATATATATATCATTTCCTTCTGGTTTGTTTAATCGTAAAATTGAATAGAAGGTGAATTCAAATAAAAACTTTAGGAGTAGGTAGAACAAAAATAAGGTTAGCCCAGTTAACTTAGCTTTCTTCGAGAACGTTAAAATCCAGTTTCTCTCATACGAAAGCTTTGACGCAAACAAGCATGCCAGAGCAAACCCCTAATTTAAATCCACCGATTTAACTTAAAATACTTTCTCAGAGCAAACCCAGAATTAAAATCAACCAATGAGCACAAAGCCATGTGGTCACATCTTACCCTCTTGAATAGCACGATAGTTTGTTATATTTGTTTAGGTGAGTGAAGCCATTTGCGCTCAAAACAAAGGATTCCGATAATGATCACGTAAGTTAAAAACAATAGAGTTCTTGCATTAACCATGTGTTTCTTGCTACTATTCTCTTGTAGTCTCGACTAGACCAAGCGAAAGAATTCGCCTAGAAGCAACCAATCAAAAAGCACAGGTCGGTATTCTGACTGCAGGAAATTTGTTTGAGACCCAGCGTAATTTTCCCATCCTTAACTATTCCGATTTCCCGGTGGTAAGAAAATTATGCTGGGTCTCCTAACTATAGATAAGGTTACATAACAAGAAAAAGAAAATAAATAAAATAGTTTTGTAAAGTTTAGATTGGATACATTTTTTCTAACTTTTGTATATCTTTTCCCGGGGGTAAAAGTCCCTCATGACACATCTTTATGCTTATTGCTTATTTGCACCTGGTCTACGTACAATTTATCTTGTTTGCTTACATTTAAAATTTGAAACGATCCTACTTTTTGCTAACGTTGTATTAATTTTCGCGCAGATAAGCTACAAAAAATTATTCTTGCGCCATTTTGGTCTCCAGTTGAGTTTAAAAACAAAGTTTAATTCAAGGCGCTCTAGGGTCGAGAATGTTCCCGCGCAAAATAGGCCCTTTTCGCGCGGTAAGGTGAGCGAGAATTAATTCGCGAGAAAAAAAATTTGGGTTTTTCTCGTGAATGATCTATAACAAGAAGCTCTGCGGCTTAAAGATTTCCGCCATTAGCAATAATCTGAAATTTGAAGAGGACTGAGTAATATGGGAGAACAAAATCATTGAATTTTCTAAAATTTTAAAATTCAATTTTTGATTATTATTGTAACTGTAAGTCATAGCTAACTTAACTTGCATAAACTTCATTTCTCTATAAGAACAATTTTAAAAGAAAAATAATAAACCTGAAAATTGATGAACAATAAAAACAAAATGAAAACAACGGCAAAGCTGAAAATTTATCTATTTTCTCTTTTTCTCTGAAAAACAACTTGGAAAATATCTTTAAAGGTAGCAGCAATTTTTTTTTTTACAAAATCGGTTACGAAAGGTTATTTTCAGACTACATATTCTTATCTTTTCTTTTATAACACACTTGTCACGATTTTATAGATATAATACATTATCTTTCACCAAAAATATTCAGCCTCAACAATTCCTCTTTAAATTAAACTTCATGAATAATTAATTAGTTCTGCTGATTATAGCTTTAGTCTACGTGCTTGCAAAATTGTACAGAAGGAAATGAGGTGATTATTAAAGGGAGACGTTAATAACATCAAAGATGGCGCATTAAAAGACGATCTTCATTATGCTACACTGCACGAGCTTTAACTTTTGATAGCATGTAAACTTCAAAACAAAGTATTGTTCATTGGATAAAAAACAATTTGTTGCACTGTTAGGATTCTTATTGGCTTAAAACTCATTTTAGCCTCGTTCTCAGAAAAAATTTGTCAAAACAAGGATTTAGGCTTCAGCCTGGATAAGTTTCGGGCGTCCAGCCTAGCTACTCTGTCTCTATCTATCTATCTCCTCAGGCGATTTTAAAGATTCCGCCTTCGCTGGCGGAAATCAGTAATACACCAGTTCCGTGTGTCTGTAACAGGCAAAGTAGATGTGTTGTTTTTTCTAAAGAAACGACCGCGGTAACATGTCCCTTTTGCTAAGTTTTTATTTTTATTCTGTCTTTTGTGTGCTTTTTTAAATTGATTTAAAATTTTTGTTTTTAAAAAGTCATGGTTAATTTATTTTATTGTTCTAATAAAAACCTTTTTTTAATGATGTTAACTTTATTACAAAAATTACCCAAAAGTCACGGGTAATTAATTCTTATTATTCCCTTAAGCACGTGTCTATTGTCTACTGTTATATGAAAAACATTGGTTTTATTTATTCCCGCTTGAATGGAATTAACAACAAAATGTTTTGGCGAATAGAACAATGAATTTTATGGTTAATTTCCCTCACTATTTCGCTGTTATTTTATGCGGTATCTATAGTGGATTTTCCACGGGACTAAAACTAGTATATAATAAAAAGTGAAATTGGTGACTCCCAAAGTGTGAAAGACGAATGATTCGATTCTTACACGTCAGAAGAAAATGTATTTTGCAATCATGACATCAACATTGTTTATATATAACATTGTACCCTTTATCTATATTAAAATACCCGCATGTGTCTGTTCGTCTGTCTGTCACGCAAAATGGTAGTTTAGCTGCGTAAGTAGTGAGACGCACGCAATGCGGTATAAAAAGGTCGGGCGTACCAGTGGATTTTTCCACACACGCGATTCGGTAAAAAAAAGGACGGGCGAACCCGTGGATTTTTCCACGGGCTTACGACTAGTGTACTTCAAATATTTTATTTCTTTTTATCTAACCGAGTTTCAGATTCACAAAAATTAATCCTTTCTTGGGGGTGGCGAAAATTATTAAAACCATAACCAGCTGACAATTTTAACCAATATGGTAAGAAACTTATATCGAAAAAACTCATTTGTGCTTGATATTCAAAAGTGAGGAGATAAAACAAAAAAATAAAATTAATGCCCCAGAGCTTTTTGGCAAAAACCTTGTTTATCTCAAAGAGATCTGGGGACCCGTACTGCAGACATTCTGGAACAGGGAAGTGCAGATAGCCGTCAGCGTTTTTTCTTTCTTGTGTGAAGCTTTAAATAGCAATCTTATTAAAACATAGTCCTGAAAACATTATTCTTCCAACCTCTTTCCCAAGGCTTTTTTTCTTTCTGGCAAGGTTGGATATTGTACCAGATCATTTCGTTATGCACACGCAGTCTCGTTTTAAACAGCGATACAAGTTGTTGAGACTCAGTAATGCTTGAAATCATTATCCGCCAGAGACATGGAATATTTCGCACTTAATCTTTTCGCATGTGCCAATTTGGAAGAAAAAAAAAAGTAATGTGCCTAATTGCTTTCAAAAAGACTACTCCATCTTGTTTTTCGAAAACACAAACTTCTTTTGCACACGTCGTAGGACAATGTTCTAGGACTTTTATTTCCTATTTTATATTTTAACAAAGAAGTTGAAATACTCACAATATCAAAAAGCCCTTTGAGAAAGCTACCTCATACCCAAGCGTTTTTGTATTTCATCAGCGCTGCGCTTATTGACAGTTCTGTCGAAAAAATGACCCTGAAGGAGGGGTACCCTGTTTAGCTCAGACCCTGTTCTTTCATTCTTTTGAAGAAGGCGAGATTGTGTAAGAGCATTTGAGTTAGAAAGGCCGTGCAAAAAATACAAAAAACAACAGTAATCGATCTAATTAGCTTTATCATGAATACAAGCATGTACAAAAAAAATATGATGAGAAAGTATCCTATCTCAAACCTTACTACTAAGTATTTAACGGGGGAGAGCACGTTTCCGATATACTGTGCTATAAATTTACTTCAGAGGCCGTTTTACTCAAACCGTGGGCGAAATTAAATTCAACCCAGTCAAGCATTTTTTACTTCACTGCGTTCCCATGTAAACGACCTCTCCGAAAGACACCGGTCAAAAGACGTCCCATGGAAGAAAGAGATTAACTTGTATTTTTTTCTCTAAAGCAAGACAAGGAGAATACAAAGACAGTTGTAATCTAGTAATTTATATACAAGAACGGATATTAGAACGGTCAAAGTATAAAGGGGAACTCAAAAAAACAAAAACAAACAACAACAATAACAAACAATTCAACTAAAAGGATATTTGCAATATCTCAAGAATAAAACAGTTTTGTTTTTTTACTTCAATTGCATGTAATCGTTTGTTATAATAAAAAAAATCCTTTTGTCTACGCAAGTCTTCACTGATTAGAATTTAGAAAACACATTCTATTGCTTTCTCCAAATAGCTAATATCTAGAATTCTCTGGAGGCTGTTGCAATTTTGCATTTTCTTTTAACGTCATCATCCTAAAAACGTAGAAAAATCTTTTTTTTTTTAATTTCTAGTAGTTTTTAACTGCAACGTTGCTTTAAACAAACAAAAAAACATCAAAAAAAAATTGACAGAATTTCCTTTAATCTAAATAACTATCCAGCTTAGTAAAAGACAGAAATCAGTATAAAAAATTGCTCCATAAATATCAAACCATAATATTCTTCCGAAACATAAGCTATCAAATGGTAAAATGTATTTAAGTATGCAACAGCAGCTCAATAAATGATTGGTTGCTTGTATCAAATATTGCTTAAACTATAATGCTGCAAAATTTATTACAGTTGGTTATATACTGGTTACTTATGAAACAATAAGCTTATTCCTGTCCTAATACTGTGTGGCAATCACAGTATTAGGACATAACTTTAGGAGAAAATGAAAAGTTATCAATAATCAAGCGTTATCAAGCAATAATGTATGGTTGCCTTCTTTAAAACGTTGTGATAATTATTAAGAATTAAATATCAGGATAAACAACTTTAGGAGATTTTAGAAAAAATCAATATTTTAGGTCTGAAATTTAGGTTATTTAAAGGGAGTTATTTATAGGGCTTATACAAGCATACCCACAAAATTTGATTGCAAACCAAGTTGCACATTATTGAGTCGTCAGCAAAAAAAATAAGAGGCCTGGGACGAGCAAGCGAGTGTCATTTTCGCAAAAAAATTTATGTTAATCAATTAACCTTTATAATATCTATGCATTGATAAAGTTTGAATGCACACCCCTTAACAGGTCTAAAATTACTGATGAAAGAAAATGTCTAAATTTGGTACTACTGAAATATGACATCATAATTTATGTAGCATAATTAAATCTGAAATTCTTTAGATGTGAATATCTTGAGAACCAAGAGAACTTTTTAAAAAGTTTAAAAAGACTTGTTAGCTAACTTTTTAAGCTCTATAATATAAGTCCATCATTTTATACCTCGGGTTCCCGTTTAAGAAACTTAAGAAGAATCTTCATTTTTAGGTAATTTGGGAGATTCTAAAAGGACTGGCTACTTGTGTCTGACACACATTCAGTTAAGGAAGCATTTTATGCATTAAACGAATAGGTATTAACACTTACCGCCTCAGTTCTGTTAATAAAGTTTTGATGGTGTATGACGTCTGCCACTTGTTAATCACTGAACAAGCCTTTCTGTCAACCTGAAAAAGGGAAGTAAATGTTGGAATTCTAATAAATCAGTGTTAATAATGAAGTACAACACGAGAACAGAAACTATTTGGTTTTGCCTTTTTTTAACAAGTTGTTAACTAGTGGAAAAAAAACACAGAAATTAGCCTATGGCTACTCCCAGCTACCATTATGGATCACAGACAGAGAGCTGGGCAGCAGACGGTGAGGAAGCAGACAAATTATTCAAGGACTAGTATCCAATACTGCACAATTATACACTATTTATTAACGTCTGTAGGCAAAAAAAAAAATAAAATAACAAGATCAGTCATTGAATTTTGATGATGTCAGTAGTGAGACATCAATGTACATAAATATTTTTTTTTAAAGTTTTTTAAACTTTTACCTATATTGCGTAGAGCTTAAAACACAATCAAGATAATGTATATGATTGCACAGTTTTAATCAGTAGTTAAGGAGATATAAGAAGTCCGACCAATGCATCAAAATGTTTTTGGAAAAATTTGTTTGCCTCTTGTTTCTATGCCAGTCAAGAAAATGTACAGGATGATGTGCTTCTCATGCACAGTGAAAGACATATTGAGGTTTAGAAGTTTATAATGACATCAACACATTGATCCCGTCAGTTTTTAAATATTGGTTTTCTTTTGGTCCCAGTGATTCCAAGTTTTTGGCTACATCATAGCCAAATGAACACATCTACTTTGTCTGCCGCCTGTTACAGACAATTTATTTTTGAACTATCAGAAGAGAAGAAGGATTAGTTCACACATTTGTTTTAATAATGCTACAATGCACAGAAAAGGTGTTCAATTCTGTTAGCCATTTATTCCCTTTCCTCTAACTTGTAAATTAAAATTAAAATACCAAACTTACATTTCCATTGCTGTCAATACCATTTAGATTTATTCTAGTAGTAAATGAAATTATTGGAGCTTCCTTTGGATACTTTTGACCACATACTATATTTAAATTATAAATTCGATTCTCAAACGCTGTCTAAACAAAAATATAAAGTGTTTGGAAAGCATGTACTCAAAAATCAGTAAGAGTAAAGGTGATTTGGTTAAAACAAAAGTATGGCCCCTTTCACAGTCTGGTCTGCAGTCTAAACAAAATCATAAACTAAATGAGCATGAATCAATAAGATTTACATAATCACACATACCCGCGGTGGCCCCAATATCATACCAGTCCAGCGTTTTAATTCCATATCATCATCTGATTCTAACCCCCAGCTAACCAAACCATCTCCACCTTTTTGCCCTTCTTCTAGCTCTTCAAGAAGGCGAAAGTTTCTAGGAACTAGAAAACAAGCAAAACTACACAAATTCTGATTCACTCAGCCAGGGATAATATTTTCCCTGTCTTTGTTACAAATGTCACATGTTAACCCCTAAGCTGTGAAATACACAATATTTTGTAAAGTGTGAACCACATATATATGGTTGCTTTTTGTTTCTACTTTAAATATATTTTATGTATATAATTGTTTTTCCGATCTGGACCTGCATTTTCTTTGCAGTTGTCATAAAGTTTGATCTGCAATGTTTAAAAATTTAACAAAGATGGTGCAAAAAAAAAAAAGAAACTGGTGCCATGGCAGAAGTGAAGATAGACATATCTTTTTAACAATTGTGTTAAAAAGCAGGGTTCGTTTCCCCTGGGCAGTGATTCTATATGAGCAAGTGAACATTACCATAGTCCCAGGTTATAACTCAATGTGAGGGAAATAGAGAATATGGCACAATGTGGGTAATTGGATGTTGCAGAGAGTTGTCTGACAGAACAAGGAGCATAATTGGGTCTGTGTAGATCAAAATGCTAGGACTCCCCATCTCCCTGCTGGAAATAACACACATAGGGTATATCCCTCAATATTTTTGAGGCTAGCCATGTGAAATATGCACATCAATCTATGTAGCTAGCCAAGAGTTGCAGGTGTGACAAGTGGGCAGATATTACATACAACCAATCTAATTATAAAATAGGACTTGAAAATAGTTCCAGTGGATCTCACATTGGAAAAAACACATGTAATTGAGGCGAAACAACACACAAATAGGACATTCCTGCTGATTTATTTTTTGCCTGACCCTGTGAATGACCCGAACCAATTACTGGAATTTATTTGACAAGGGTGCCGATAAGCCGCATACGCCGTAAAAAGTGCGGGCGTTTTCGGGCGTGTTCGGCGTTTTGAAAAAAATTCAAGTATTTGCCCGAAAAACCTGCACAGGCCCGAACAATGCTGAAAAAAAACAAAAACAGACACTAATATAATTCAAAAAAACTATAAAAATTAAAATAAACTTACTAGTGGTAGCGAAGTTCTTAAAAGAACTGTTTTTGATGGTTCTTGATAAAGTTTACTTTATAAATAAATTCTATATAAACTTTATTAACTCCTTTCTCTTTAAAGTGCCTTCTTCCCAACTACTGTCCGCATGGTATGTTTACCAAGGAATTGCATTTCGGGAATGTTCTGGGCGAGTTCAGGAAAGTGCGGGCGGTTTCGGGGGACAACCGTCAATTCTATTTGAAAAGTGGCCCGAATTCGCCTGTATATATGCGGGCGTTTGCGGCTTATCGGCACCCTCTTTTTATTCAAAGTGATTTTAACAGGTAGCTTATAGTTAGAACAATACAGTTATACTGCATGACAAGCTGCCAGATCATCACTAACTAGAGCTCACATTTAGATAATCCTGTAACAAAGGCAGTATTGTTGCAGACGAGAACGCGTCATGGATACTGGTTAAACAAATCATGGGCAAGTGTTTGATAATCTTTGTCATTTAGTTACATTTTAATGCATTGTTGCTTGTAAGTTTTTTTAATTAAGATTTTTAGGAAGGTTTGACTGTGAAAAGTACATGTTGTATATATACCAAAGGAGAGCATGAAAGGAGAACATCCTGTCTGTAAGAATTTACTAAGAATTAATGAAAAAAACGAAGCCTTCGTGTTGCACCACAGAGAGAGAGAGAGAGAGAGCAGTTTTTCGTGGAGGGTTATTCTACAATTTACACATTACTATACATAGAGCTACAATTGCTATATACATATAGCCAGGCTATAGGTAGCTAGCTAGCTTTAGCCAATGACGGTTTGTTTTGTATTGTTTTGTAATTGTATCTTCAAAGAAACTTTTATCTCATTCTGTTTTTATTTGTAATTTATCGCTTATTTGGTTGACTTCTTTTTCCTTCGTACAAATGCTGATAAAAAACGAACTTATTTAATGATTACAAAGACACCGAGGTGTGCTAAGCTAAATATATTCAGCATAAAACACAAATAAAGCTGCCTTACCTTCCACAGGCGACGCCATCTTGAATTTACCTCTTGATGATACCGAATGCTTATTGACCCCCTGAAAATTGGCATTACTTGTAAGTATTCTGTAGGTGTTTCTCTATGGACGGAGGGCAGTTTTGCGCTGGGGCCCTTACATACAATAACTTTTTATTAACCCCCGTTTTCTTATTTTTTCTGCAATATTTAAGGCACGAGTAGAAAAGAAGCCGGGGTTTTTGTAATATACGGTCCGTGGTTTATTTTACTTCAGCGAAACACATGAGCGTTCTTTTCACGGCATTGCTTCAACGGAAACATGGTTAGTATCGTTGTTTTATACTGATATCTAAAACTGATTATTCATAAATTTCTTTTTTCATTAACATTGTTGCATTGCCCTTGCAGGTGTACCAGAGGTTTGTCGAGTTTGGGCGTGTTGCCCTTGTTAACAATGGAGATTTTTCAGGGAAACTGGTTGTGATTGCCGACGTTATTGATCAAACCAGGGTAAGTTTATTATTGACATACTATGGCAAACAATTCACATCAACAGGAAAAGTAATTTCGTTCTATGCACTACATGCCAAATGCATTGCAACATTTGACAAATTTTGTGTAACTATGATCAGTTGTGAATGCTTAAAAGGCAATAAAAGAAGGACCACATAGGCAAAAGTGGCACTTTAATATCTTTGATTGTTGCATTTTATTGTTTATAATTTATGCCTGTGCATCATATCAATTGTTTTCAATTCTCCTGGTCAGCAAATATCACGTAATTAAAGGTCCGCATTTTTTAGGGTAGCCATTATGATTTCAGGGAAAACATGCCGTTTACACGGTAAGCTCTCATAAATCAGGTGTGAATTTCTCATAAAATCTTTGTTCTTAAGTAAGTAAGTAAGTAAGTTATATTTGCCATCATTATAAAATCGTTAAAAATATTTACAGAGAAAAAGAAATTGAAAACAAATAAATAAAATAATAAACTATATATAATATTAAAATGTATCATAAAAAATATAAAAAAAATTAAATGCAATTTTCCTGAGTGTTGATATGTTTGATGGCTGGATAACACAAAACAAGCCAAGGCGAGATTTCCATTGTGGTCCATTTCTACCCTTATAGAAAAAAAGATAAGCAAAACGAAAACGAAAGGATTATCAAAAGATCATATGAATTTAATTCACAAAATCATCTGAGTCCCTTCTCGTTATAACATCAAAATAGTGCTTTTTTAGGTTGTGTTTAAAACTGTTTGTAGTACTAGATCTTTTAAGACCCTCAGGAAGAGTATTCCATAAGGAGGGTCCAAGGTAGGAAAGACACTGTTGACCTTGGGATGTTTTTACACAAGATTGTTTAAGCCTCTGGAATGATGAACGAGTCGAAGCTCTTCTATGACTTGATGGAATAAATACATCAGACATGTACAGAGGACATTTTTTCTGAAAAAATTTATATGCATGATTGTTTACGCATACTTTAAACCTTTCGCCAACTGGTAGCCAATTTATTTCCTTAAAATCCGTAGCACCTACATGTGATCTGCTACTTTTTTGTAAACAGAAGCGAACACATTTGTTTTGAGCAACCTGGAGCTTCTTTTTCAAAACTTTTGTCAGGTTTGGATATCACACAGTACTGGCATAGTCGAAATGTGGTTGAATTAAAGAGTTACAAAGAAGTCGTCGCAGATCCTTGTTCAAAAATGAGCTTTGACGATAAAGAAATTTAATTTTGCCATTAATTTTGTTAATCACATGTAAGGCCATTGACTCACCAGACAGTGATTGGTCAAAGATGCAACCAAGATATTCAACTTTTGTATGCTGCTTGATTTCTACTCCATTGTAGGAAATATTAAGTTTTTCTGCTTTCTTAATTTTTCCCCTGGAGGCAAAAAGAATAGACTTAGTTTTATCTTCACCAAAGTGTATGCTGAGTTTGTTGTCCACAAACCAATCACATAAATTACTGAAGTCTGTATTAAGAGCATTTTCCATCTCAGTTATGTCTTTGTGTTGAAATAAGAGACATGAATCATCTGCGTAGAGAAAAAGATCACATTGTACTAAAGCTTGTGGCATATCGTTTACATAAAGTAAGAACAGAAGTGGACCCAAGATAGAACCTTGGGGAACACCACATTCCAGTTTACCTGGATTAGATGATAAGTTATCTATTGACACACAAAATGTTCTGTTTGCAAGGTAAGACCTGAACCAAAGAATTACTTCATTTGAAAATCCAAGAGTTCCTAATTTTTCCAAAAGTATGGAGTGGTTGATGGTATCGAAAGCTTTTTGTAGGTCAATGAGGATCATACCAGACAGCAAGCCTGCATCAAAATTGAAATTTTGTCATGTATATATGATAGAAAAAAATCTGTTGAATGACAGCTTCTAAAGCCAGACTGAAATTTAAATAATATATTGTTTTCGTCTAAGAAAGCTTGTGTTTGGTTATGGACCACTCTTTCAATAATTTTAGAAAAAAGAGGAAGCAAAGATATAGGGCGGTAATTCTTTGGATCAGTTCTTGATCCCTTCTTATATAGTGGCTTAAGTTTAGCTATCTTACATTCACTAGGGAAAGATGACAGTGAGATAGAAAGATTACATAATTGAGTTATTGGTCTGCAGAGAACATCAGCACCATCCTTCAAGAAAATTCCAGATATAGTATCAAGTCCTGGTGCTTTTGTTGTACTAGTATCATTCAGCAAATTCAGCACATCTTCTTCTAAGACTTGCTGAAAATTGAATATCTTGTTTCCAATGTTTAGCGATTTGTAATATGAGATGACAGCATTTATCCCAAATCTATTTGAGGGCTTAGGAAGATTTTGAAGCAGCCCATCTGCTAGACCAGAGAAAAAGTTCTTAAATATCTCTAGTTTTGATTTTGTATCAAAATGTAAGGCATCCTCATCCTTTAGACAGTAGTTCGGATCTGACTTCTTTGAGTTGTCGAGTCCCATAGACTTTAGAGTCTTCCATAGTTCCTTAGGCTTGCCTGTGTTTTCTGTTATTTTGTTTTTATAGTATTCTTTTTTCTTTTTATTGATCAAATTTTGCACATTACTTTTTGCTTCATTCCAGAGGTCAGAATCAATTTGTAATTTTGACTTCTTAAACTTTTTAAAAAGTTTATCTCTAGTAGCAATCTTGTCTGCAATCTCACCATCAAACCATTCCTGGGAGTTGCATTTAATTCTGGCCTCTTTAGTAGGTGCTATAGTATCTATTACTGACATTAGTTTTGTCAAAAAATCAGAGTAGGCCAGATCAATGTCCATGAACTCATTATAATTTGGAAAGTTTGTATCCCTTAGGAGACCCTGATACTGTTCCTTTGTGTAGTTTTTAAAAGATCGAAATTTGATATGTTTGTGGGTATTAAACTTGACTTTTTTGACTTTTCTGGTGCAGAAAATCATTTGGTGATCTGATAGTCCAACATTTAAAACTCCACTTTAAGAAACTTTACCAACACAATTTGTTAAAGAGTGGTCAATAGCTGTTGCAGTAGCACAAGTTACCCTTGTAGGCTTAACAATCAATTGTTTAAGGCCATAAAGCGAACAAAATTCTACATATTGCTTTTGCAATCCAGAGACATGATCACTCTTAAGTGCTGTCTTATTCATTTTAAAAATACTTCTACCATTACAAAGAGTATTGATATTAAAGTCTCCCAAGAGATAGAATTCTTTCTCATCAAAATCTAATGTAGTAAATTCATCTGAAATATTATTGACAAAATTATTTTGATCTGGTGGTCTGTAAAACACTCCAACAGTGAAAGGCTTTGTTTTAGGAAATAAAACATCAAACATGACACATTCCAAATTTTCTGAAAGTCGCTTATGAGAATTGTAACAAATATCATTTCTAATGACTACAGTCTTACAGGATGATGGAAGGTTGGTATTTAAAGCTCGCCATAATACATTTTCTACCTTGTCCCCACCAATACCAAGGTTGGTGGTATTGAGTGGTGTGAAGTAGTTGTCCCATACAGCATTGTACCTTGACAAATTAGACACAAGGGAGTCACCAATTACCGACTCTTCAAAATTTCATTCAGCTTTACGTGAGTTTTATACCAGGTTGGTCTATTTTCTCGTCGAGCTGGTATTTCACATTTAGATTTGAAAGCAGACATAGTTTAAGGACAAAGCTCACCAATTCAACTCTAACCAAAACTTCACAGCAAATGTTAATAAGCTGGTAGGGCTGATTACCGGTTACAGCCTTTCCGGTTATAATTTCTCACTTTCACAGCAAGTGTTAAACTGGTAGGGCTGGTTTACCGGATTGGTACAGCCTTCACCGTGCTGTCTTATATACCTTTTGACTCTCTTTGTTAGTTATACTTTTCCCTTAAACTTAAACTCAGGGACCTAGAAATAGTGTGAGTTTTTTTATCTGTTTTTCTTGATTTCAAACCAGATATATTATGAAGTTTAAGGCGATTTAGAACAAACATAATCGAGCAAGTCATGGTGGCATAGTTGTTATTGTTCAAATAAAACGAAATTTCGTGGAAATTAGATTCGCAAGTTTCATAACTTTTCACCAAACTCAATTCCTAAAAAACGAATAATTTACATCCATCCACGAAATCTAGCTCCGTGATATTTAGTTACTTCAAAGTATGTTGTTTTAAAAAGTACTCACAAAAGGAGTTTATACTAAGAGTTAGTCCCAACTTTTTTTCGTTAAGCCTAGTTTTCAATGGTGTTTTATCTTGCAGAGAAAAATTATGTCAAGATTTTTTTCTTTCACCGTGCCTAGTCAATGTTTCATTCACAAAAGTTTGAAGAAAGAACCAATCACAGGCTGCCTGCCTGCCTGCCTATTAGCGTTCATAATCTGCTCACCATAACACAATTATGGCAAAAAACATAATCGGGCTATTCGTCATAATCCAGCTGTCCTGTTTATAAACCATGTGACATTCTGACCAAGAGAATGCAAAATTAAAACATTTCACACTGCAACTCATTTATATGCAAGTTTCATTATGCACAAAAACATGAGGCTTTTCAGAACAAATGCAAAATTAGGAAAAGTTGGTTAAGCAAATTAACGAAAAGGATCTGTGGGGGAGAACATATGTGGCCATGTAAACTGTTTCTTAATATTCTCCATCCTATCTAGTTTCATAATATTTAGGTTAAATGGATTAAAAAAAAATAAAAACCTCCCCAAAAAAATTATTATAAATTTTTACGGTCAAACCTTCACTAAGAAGATAATGTAATTAAATAGCAAAGATTAACCAGTGTCTAATATATTAATAATTTAAAGAGCAAGCAGCATGCTTACGACATGTGCACATTACATAATGGCTGCTTAATCTAAATATTGGTCTGTGATTGGTTTTACCCAGTATTAATAGTCAATCAGGATTGGTCATTTTCTGTTGTTTGAAGCTCAGACCAAGCAACAAATCTAACGTCCAAGACCCAGATTATACCGAAAAGTTTGAGGAGTCCTTCTACTAACTTGTAGAACTTTTAAAGAATACATTCAAATGATGATCAACAACCTTAGGACACCTATGAGATGTTTTAACATCTTTGAATATGCTATAGGTATCTGATGAATGTTGGTTTTAATAGTCTTTTCTTTGATTGAATTTTTAAGTGGAGTAGAATGTTCACGATACAAGAATTAGAATTAATTAAAATTGTTGCAGAAAGGGGGAATCTGGCTGAGTTCAAAAATCATATTTGTATTTACTTTATTATTCCTGCTGCATGTCTAATGTTTGAACTTTAGAAATCATGGTAGGTTTACTATAAGAGCAGGATTATTTTTTTAAAGATTGGCCAAATAGCCAAAGTGCTGAATTTTTAGGTAACACCCTTGTGATATGATGATTTTTAGCAAGATCCCAACCTAAAAAAAAACCCTATTTTTAAAATATATATATTCTGTTTTTGTTTTCTTAGGCCCTATGTGAAAACCCTGTTAACGGTGTGCCTCGTCAAATGATGCGATTTCAAGACTTAAATCTAACAGATTTAAAAATAAATATCCCTCACGGTGCTCGCGGAGGCGCAATTCGTAAACAATATGTAAAAGAAGAAATAGATGCCAAATGGGAAAAAACATCTTGGGCTAAAAAACTGAAAGCTCGCACAGCTAAAAGAAATCTCAATGATTTCGGACGATTCAAAGCCAAAGTTGAAAAACAAAGGGTAAGTTTTTTAATATTGTCATTGCTACGTATGATGCCATTATTGTGTTTTTACTGTGTTAAAATTGTTTGACTTGCTGATAAACAAACGTGATTCCAGTAGTAGATTTAGACAAAAAGGGTTTTTTGTTACTATTGCATAGCATTCAACAAAATACAGGGCTTTAATTTGTCATGCTGAGCAGGCAAAAATTATTTATGTACACACTAAGCAATGAAACTATATTTTAACTGGCCTAAAATTGTAAACTTGCTTTATAATTTTGTTCGAGAATCTCTAAAAGTAAAAAAGATACCACCCAAGAATGTGTCAATTAGTCAAAAAATTTAAGGCGAAAACCAACCCTTACCAAATAAAAGTTGCAGTGATGTAATTGACATTACATTTATGATGATCAACAACCTTAGGACACCTATGAGATGTAAAACATCTTTGAGTATATCCAAGGTAACTGAAAAATGCAAGTCAATTAGCAAATTACATTAAGTCAAACAAACTGAACTACACTTTGTGTCATTTTCTAATAGTACAGATTAGCGACTAGAAATACGAAAAAACATTGCTTTAAGAATAAAAAATACATTCTGAGGTTCAATCCTTATAGGTACATCTTGTTGATTCAAGGGTGATAAACCTTTAGCTAAAAAGCACCTATTGCACCTATTTCCGAATACAAACATAAAGTTTTCTGGCAGGGATGTAATTGACATTACATTTATGATGATCGACAACCTTAGGACACCTATGAGATGTAAAACATCTTTGAGTATATCCAAGGTAACTGAAAAATGCAAGTCAATTAGCAAATTACATTAAGTCCCACCAAACAAACTGAACTACATGTTGTGTCATTTTCTAATAGTACAGATTAGCGACTAGAAATACGAAAAAACATTGCTTTAAGAATAAAAAATACATTCTGAGGTTCAATCCTTATAGGTACATCTTGTTGATTCAAGGGTGATAAACCTTTAGCTAAAAAGCACCTATTGCACCTATTTCCGAATACAAACATAAAGTTTTCTGGCAGGGATGTAATTGACATTACATTTATGATGATCGACAACCTTAGGACACCTATGAGATGTTAAACATCTTTGAGTATATATCCAAGGTAACTAAATAATGAAGTCGTTTAGCAAACTACATTTAAAGGCCCACCAAACAAACTAAACTACACTAGCAACATTTTGCAATCTAATCCAAGGAATCAATAAAATGTTAAGTTCATGTTGTAGCATTTTTAATCTATATTGTATTAACCGTATACGTCTGTCTGTCACGCAAAATGGTAGCTTAGCTGCGTAAGTAGCAAGACGCACGCAATGCGGTATAAAAAGGACGGGCTAACCTGTGGATTTTTCTACGGGCTAAGGACTAGTAGTTTATATTACCGAAAGTTTTAAGCACAAAAAAGAACTTAATGTTAACGAAAAAAGGCTAAAAATGTCTATTTTTTTTTTGTTTGAGAATAAAAAAATATATTTTAAGGTGCAATTCTTAAGGAAACATTTTGTTGATTTAAACGTAAAAAACCTTGACGAAAAAACACCATTTTTCCTATGCGAATATATAAATAAAAGTTTTCTGGCAGTGATGTAATTGACATTACATTTATGATGATCGACAACCTTAGGACACCTATGAGATGTAAAACATCTTTGAGTATATCCGAGGTAACTGAAAAATGCAAGTCAATTAGCAAATTACATTTAAAGTCCCAAAAAAATAAACTACACCAGCAACATTTTGCAATTTAATCCGATGAATCAATAAAATGTTAAGTTCATGTTGTAACATTTTTTAATAGTATCAAATAGCAAAAGCTATAAACACAAAAAAAATTTGTGCTTTAAGAATAAAAAAATAATACATTCTGAGGTTTTAATCATTATAGGTTTTCTCTTGTTGATTCAAACGTAAAAAAACCTTGAGCTAAAAACGCCTTTTTTTCTTTGCGGATATAAATATTTAAATATAAGTTTTTTGGCAGTGATGTAATTGACATTATTACATTTATGATGATCAACAACCTTAGGACACCTATGAGAAGTTTTAACATCTTTGAGTATATCCAAGGTATCTGAAGAATGCAAGTCAATTAGCAAATTGCATTTAAAGTCCCACCAAAAAAACTGGGCTGTGGTCAATCTCGGTTGAATTCCCTAATTTTATAAGGATAATTTTTTTGTGAGGTGACCTTGAAAAAAAAATCATTTCGTATATGCAGGTTCAGAGCAAAACGTGCAAATACACATTGTCCATGGCACTTAAAAGCTAATGGGGAACATTTTTGGTGGTTCTTCGTTCGTTCCCATGTGCCAAAATCAATAAATGGACGGAAAAAAGCGATATTCTACCAAACATTGTATCAGCTCTGGAAGCCTCCGAACATGGTCTTTTAATGTGCTATTATTTTCACAACTACTCTATTTGCGACGTTTCGGGTGTTTCACACACCCATTTTCAAGCAATCAAAAACGTATAAAGTACTCCTAAATATAATAACCATAGTTACAGATTAAATACTAATTGTATAAACTAGTAGTTAGCCCGTGGAAAATTCCACGCGTTCGCCCGTCTTTTTTATACCGTACTGCATGCGTCTCGCTACTCGTGCAGCTAAGCTACCATTTTTGTGTGACAGACAGACAGACCTATACGGGTATTATAATTGTAAACAGACGATATTTGTTGCTGCAAAATTTGAGAGTCCTAGCAATATTTTTATGGCAAATAAACAACGTTGTATAACACTAAGAAAAACATGTGGATGAGACGACTTTCCATAGAAAGAAGAATCAAAGGACTATACAACGTTTTGCTGGAAGATTTAATGTTGTCAGATCACGAGTAGATGTTATTTTGTTTTTCATCTACTTCACTTGATTGATATATATTCTGATTCTCTACATGCATTTGGCTTTGACAAAAATTTTTACACGGAAACGAGATGTTGCTAGCCATATTGAAATGATCTAATTAAAAATTCCTTCGTAATTCATGTAGATTGCTACCTTTTGATTGGCTGTTAAGCTGAAGCGCAAAATGTCGGTCGCAAAAAGTAGAGCCTGTTCAACTTTTTTTAAATCGCGCCAGCGCATGCAAAAGCGCGAGGTCAGCGGCATTATTCTGATAATGCGCATGCGTAGATCAAAAGTCACGGCGCTTTTTACGACTGGATGCAAAATGCAGTTGTATGGAAACCGGCCTTCAAGGTGCCATCTTGCGCGGAGACAGACAGACGACGGCTATTATTATAGAGACTAGTCGTTAGCCCGTGGAAAAATCCACGGGGTCACCCCTCCTTTAAATTAACCCGTTTCAACAAAGTGGGCAGAAATTTATCGCATTTGGTATTGATGCGCACTTTAAAAATTTCGTGTTTCCGTTACGGGACACGGCTTTCGCAGACACACAGACAGACGACGGCTATTATTAAAGAGACCAGTCGTTGCCCATGGAAAAATCCACGGGTTTGCCCGTCCTTTATATTTACCCATCGCAACAAAGTGGATAAAAATATATCGCATTTGATATTCGTATTTCCGTAACATCATTTTCTAAATCAGCGGGGGGTCCGCGCAGAGACAGACGGAATACGGCTATTATAATAGAGATAAACACTACTCGCATTATGAATAAACTCTCTTTAATCTCCGGTAAGCAAATACCGGCTGTTACCCCTAGAGAGTATACTAAAATCGTCAAGAGATGGTGTGATGTGACAGGCTTTAAGATGATCTTTAATTGCCGTGCAATTAGATGAGGTTGATTTCTTACCTGTTAAGGGAGACACTCCGAGGTGCTTCCTTGCCCGAACCTTTAAATGACAAGACGTCTCACCTATATAAGTGGCGTTACTATTATTTTGTTCTTCACCATGTAAACTCCTTGGGGCACTTAAAGCTAATGACGAGCTAGGTCAGTAGCTCATCATTCGTTCCCACGTGCCAAGAATAACCCTGGAAGGATTAAAGCTGTTCCATTTGAAGTATTGATACGGCTGGAAGCCTCCGGACAACTTTGCTGTTTGTTTAATGTTTCTAATGTTCCTAAGAAATTATTTATCTTTCTCTAGAGGAATCGCAAGATAAAGGCAATCGTCAAAAGTCTGAAGAAGAAGTAATTGATTGTTTGAAAATACAAGCTACACAACATCCGCTTTTTCTTTTATGCTTCGTCCAGACGTTTTCAAAGCATTTGTCTCATATCTCACTTATTTGCAGGAAGGTTACGTAGGGTAGTCCTGTGGCAACCGTGCACATGTAAACACAATGATGGATAACTACATATTTTTTTATTTATTTTTTTGCCTGGAGGATAACTAACTTACGCAGGAATTTTTTCCTTTCTTCGATAGGGTGGGACAATATTAGATCGTATTTCGATTTTGCCCATAAAATTTCAATTACCTTGCGACGCTTCGCTGTTGTATAATCCAAACCTAATGTAATTTAAACGATTTCTGAATCCCTCTGGTAACACGAACAGTTAAAGAGTTAACTATAATGTCACTTACAGATAGAATTTGTTTTCATTAGAGTGGTTTTGGTTCTTGCGGAAATTTCACAGTGACTGACGGAGATTTGAATGTTTTGACATCTGTAGGATAGAACCGACCCCCCCCCCCCAGAAACTCCTCCTTTAAACACTACTAAAATAATGATGGACTTTGCCCTAAAACAGCTGTTATGGATGATTATTACCAACAAATCTAGGCACAGCCATGGGTTCTAAATGTGAACCCCCTTACTCGTGTATTTACATGGGCCACCATGAAAGTACTAAAATACTTCCCCTTACCACAGCTATTATGCTTTGGAAACGTTTTATCGATGACGTTTTTTCATATATACTGACACAGAAAAATGTCTACGAAAACCTTAATTCACTTCACCCCCATATCAAATTTACTTTTACCTATTCTAGGAATAAAATTAATTTTTTGGACACCTACATACATGTAGGAAAAGATCGAAAGCTTTATTCTAGTTTATACATCAAACCCACAGATACATTTAGCCTTCTCCACTAACAACTCCTTCCATCCAACATTTACGAAATCCTCCATTACATACTCCGAATCCCTTAAGATAAAGAATGCTTATTACCAAGGATGATATGCTCAAAAAAGCATTAAAAAATTTGGAATGGGTCCTTAAAAACCGAGGATACCCCAAAAAACTAATACAAGAAAACATGAATAAAACTAACAGACTTATCACAAAAGGATGTACTCTATCACGATACACTTAAAACAGATAATACGCAAAGATATCTAGTTTTCCTCACACACTATTCCAAGGACAATGCTACAATCAAAAAAATTATTAATAAACATTGGCATGTTATAGAGAATGACCAAGAACTCAATAAAATCTGGCCTGACTCTCCCATTATTGCAACTATGCGACATAAGGATTATCAATACTTGTCGGGGCAAGGGTTGTAAGCTCCTGACTGTAAGATTATCTGGGTCTCACTAGCAATCACAAACTCAAAATTTTCAAGATTTTTATTTATTATAACAAGGTTATTATTATTTCCTATAACACGAACCACCTACCAATCCCTTCGTATTTACATAACTAGTTATCATGCTAGAACAGATGGGTTACCATACCTTCTGTAAGGAACATCCCTCCCTCTCTCTCTTTTTAGGCCCCGCCCTACCAATCCCTTTGTATTTACATGACTAGTTATCATGCTAGAACAGATGGATTACCGTTGCTTGCCTCGGAGATATGGATCCCTCGACATGGGCACATACATCTTCGTTATCAATCGAACTAAAAATTGTGATGCAAAAAACCTACTGCCATGTGGGTAAAAATAAACAATGACGTAACAATAATGGCGAAATAAGTAATGACATAACAATAATGGCGGAACATTGTAAATTCAATCACCTACTGTTTTAAATTGACGTTTGTTTTGCTGGACCAGTATCAAATAAGTTGTTATGACGCTGGGTTAGAAAACAATACGAAACACCCATTACGAAACACCTGGGAAGCAGCGATATTGCGATTTTTTGTACTAAAACGACATGGGAACACAGCTAAGCTAATCGCAACCACTGTTGAAGTTTTACCGACGTAACCCACCGCAATACGAAAAAACAGTTTTAAAACTCCTGGGGAACAGCGATACTGCGATTTTTATACTAAAACGATATAAGTTCCACGTCTCCAGCACGGCCCCTCTGCCTTGTTTTACATTCGCTACTCACCAACTGTAAATTACAGGTGCCTTTCACCTACCAATTATATTTACCCATAAAATCACGTGACTTAGTCTTCTTTGGCAAATAGCCAGCACATTTGTTCCCTTTCCTTTTTCACCTCGCTAATAATCGCACGTGGTTTGTTATCAATCACTAACGAAATCTGTTCAGCATGGCCAACAAACAAATCGAGAAAGAATTATATAGAGGTAACTCTTTTGTTATAAACAGACCCTTCATAATGACCGACCGCTTACACCAGGTCGGGTTGTTTTGATTTTATAACGGATCAATTTTACTACCCGAGCAGAAAGCGGTATAAGAAACAAGGCCTGTGCGTCTGATGAAGCCCTTGTTTCTTAGGTCATCCTTTACCCACACAAAATCCTTTCTCTACATACGATACTTCGAATCCTCCACTATAGAGTAGGGACACCCAATCAAAAAACATGTCAATTACAGATAGAATTTGTTTTCATTAGAGTGGTTTTCGTTCTTGAGGAAATTTCACATTGACTGACGGAGATTTTAATTGGAGATGTCAACTGTATTTGCCAATTTCTGAGGTTTTGACATCAGATGGGGGCCCACTCCATCAGTAGGATATAACCGACCCTTTTCGACAAAAATTTGGTGGCTAAAAAACTTGATGGTTCATGTTTGGATAGTTCAATTCATGCTCTTGCTCATACTGAGGGTCTGTTTTGCTCTATTTTTTACGGTAGATCTACGTGATTCGCAGTCTAATATACGGGGTTTGAGCAACTGAGCGCTTTCTTTTTGGAACTTTCATTAATTCATTTTTTAATTTTGTACAATACTTTAGATGTTCTATTTGTGCGCATATTACGGAGAATGCGGTTAAATTATTTTTTGTTTTACTTCAGAACTAATTACTCTAGTATTTACGCTTTTTGTTAAATTCTTTAAATTACAAATATGAATAAAATTCTGCCTACATTTTCTTTTTTCAACGTTAATAAAATAAAATAAATTAAAAATAGAAATCGAGATAAAAATGATAGAGCCACCGGCGTAGAAATAAACTGACTCTTTTAAAAGTTTGCGAGTGTTCAGCAATTTACTGGAAAAAAAGACAAAAGTAAGAAAATATTTCTGAATTTTGGCTGGATTCATATTCACTTTACGCCCAGTCGCAAAAAGCACCGTGACTTTTGATCTACGCATGCGCATTAGCAGAATAATGCCGCTGACCTCGCGCTTTTGCATGCGCTGGAGCGATTTAAAAAAAAGTTGAACAGGCTCTACTTTTTGCGAGCTACATTTTGCGCTTCAGCTTAACAGCCAATCAAAAGGTAGAAATCTACATAAATTACGACAAAATTTTTAATTAGATCATTTCAAGATGGCTAGCAACATCTCGTTTGTGTTAAATTTTTGTCAAAGCCAAATGAATGTAGAGAATCAGAATATATATCAATCAAGTGAAGTAGATGAAAAACAAAATAACATTATTGAGTCTGTGGAGGCACAAAGAAACAACATTGTAAACAAACTTAAAAAGACTACTCGTGATCTGACAACATTAAATCCTCTAGCAAAACGTTGTATAGTCCTTTGATTCTTCTTTCTATGGAAAGTCGTCTCATCCACATGTTTTTCTTACGTATTATACAACGTTGTTTATTTCTACGCCATAAAAATATTGCTAGGACTACTTCCTCTCAAATTTTGCAGCAACAAATATCGTCTGTTTACATCAGCCATGTTTTGCAAAAAACACGTGAGCAAAAATCGCTAAATGGTAGCTAATGGTTCGGTATATGTGATAAAAGTCGCGGCGCACTTTACGACTGGGCGCAAAATGCAGCTGTATGGAAACCGGTCTTTCAAATATTCGTAAAATTTATTTAACTTCGCTGAGAATTTAACCGCTTGCAACGTGTTACAAAGTTTCATCAGAAACTGTATATAACGTAAGTGAAAGCTGTAAATGGCACAGTAGCAACAACAGGAACCTAATCACTTGAACCTCTCAAAACTTGAACGAACTCGTTAGCATCATTCAGTATTTTATAAATAATCTATATTATAATGCCCGTATACGTGTGTCCGTCCGTCCGTCCGTCTGTCTGTCACGCAAAATGGTAGCTTAGCTGCGACAAGCGAACCCGTGGATTTTTCCACGGGCTAACGACCAGTATTTATAAATTAGATTTAGTTAGATATATAACGGGCTATTATCGCGAGCCTTCAGGCTTGGCCGACGAAACAATTTTTTTGTAGAGTAAAGTGTTTTGTTCTTTAAAATATAGAATAAATAAATTTAACATTTTTAACTGATTTAAGGTATGTACAAAATAAACTTCTCATAACAGCTTGATTGATGAGTTTGTTTTAGAATCCATGTGTCTCACTAGCAGGATTCTTATGTAAAGTCTTGAACATGATATGAAAAAATTGATTATCGTCTTATTATTTGTTTGGTCCATTAGGTCTAAAAAAAATTATTTGGATAAGATTAGTAATATAGGAAGACAACATTTCTTAGGTCTTTCTTTGGTGGGCGCATGGGTGCAGTACAACATAAGCGAATGTTTAAACGTGACTTTTGATAGTATGAAAATGGCCTTTGTAAGATCACCGACGGCTCGCAGAATTTGTATCTTTCCCAGTCCGGATATTCAAAAGGGAAAAAGAAGCTCATGGAACAGGGTAGCTTATATATACCTCAAGAAAAATTGTCCTGTGAATTAATTTTTGAGAATTTCGTATGTATTTGTCAATTTCTAAAAAATCAGTTTTCGCAAAAATTGGTGAAAAGCTGGCTATTCGCGAAATTTGCGGATTCTTACGGCGTTCCAGCTGTACGACTGTTTTTGTCTGATATTCGATCGCATATACACGTGTTTTGATCGTCGAGGGTTAACGTACTTTTTGTGTGAGAATACGTGTGTGAATCCCAAAATGCATCATACCTGCTTAAAGTTGCTGACTTCGGATTCTGTAACTAAAAAATAAATATAGAAGATTTAACAAAATACAGCCTTTTTTAACTAATTCAAGTGAATCAGAAGTGGAAGTAATATTTATTTAGAACCCGATTGTAATTATAAGTGCTTAATAGGTGTTTACCCTAAACACGACTTGATTTGAAATTTATAATTAGCTATAATAAATATTCAATTTTTAAAATAAACGCCCTTTCTAACTAACGCTAGCCTTTATAAACGTTCACTCAATTGTCAAAGCAACTAAAATATTGGGAAACTCAAACTCATGTATTAATTGACAAAATTAAGGGGCAGTTATTTTAGCATGTGCGTTTATTTTAATTTTTACGGCAGTAAATAACAATTGTAAATTCGCGCTGAAACGCTTTAATACCTGTATCGGTCTGCGTTCATCTCCAGGTGTTCGAGATTGTTGACACATTTGCGGATGGACGGGTGACGCCACACTTCTTCCTGCAATATATTTTGTAGTTGGCAAACACAAATTATAAAATCAAAGTTATTAAACTGCCTAAAGTGATCAACACGAAATTTAAAAATCTTTATTTTCATTTTATTTGCTTTCCTTCCAACTCTATTTAGCCGGTAATCTACAACAAATATTTTTAAAAAGACTTAAAGAAAGGTCATCATAACAGAAGACTAAATTACATTTTGGGTCTAATAGTTTTTTGAAGTTTTGTGAAACAAAGTATGCTCAACGTTCAAATTCAGTACACATTGTAAGGGATTGAAGAGGTAAAATGGTTTTCATAAAAATATTTGTAAGATTTTTGTATAAAAAGACAAACAGGGCAATTGTTCGAAACAGGGCATTATTGGGAAAGCGAGATTTGTCTGTATTTTTTTTTAAAGTGACGCGAGGTGTTCAGGTTTGTTCGATGATAGTAAATTATGACCCCCATGAAAATAATTTTCAATATTTGTTGATAAAAGAAATTTCTGTCGGCAATGTGTGTGAAGCCAAACGAGTTAGCAAAAAGTAATTCGATTTATATTTTACCACTCTATGTCCAGAATATACCCAGCCTCACAGTTAAACACGTAATTATCACTTCGTGCTTTTCATAGTGAAAATGGAATCAGAATCTTCAGAATTGTACGCGCTACGAAGGGTAACGTCGTTATCAAAGAAACGCTAATTAAAAGCAATTTTACAGATTAATTTTAGCTTAAAAATTCTGTTTCACATACCATTCAAGTTTTGAGCAATTTTACTAGATGTGCTTTTCAAGTAAGTCAGCGAACTGAAATAAAAAAATTAAATAAATTAGAAATATACAAGAAGAAGATGTCTTTGAAATATTAACATCATTCTGCCGGGGAATGTTGAATAAAGAAAATCGCGAACAGTCTGAGTAGTAGCATCCCAAGAATCCAAGACATTTCGAATCATGCGAAATTTTTTCACAGATATTTTTGTAGGAGAGTTTTTTATGCTAATGAGACGGTGTGAAAAAGCAGGTTTTAATTCAACCCTACCACCAATTCGACTTCCCTCTTTACAAATTTCGCTTTAAAGTTAGTAAACATATTTTTGATATAAAATGAAAGTTTTGGCGGGAAACTTTCGAAATGGCTTCCAATTGTTTAAGACGTAGCAAAAAAGACAACAATTTTCGAAATTAAAAACACTGGAAGCACTGTGGAGGATTTCTATTCTGATTTTAAATTCTGAAAGATAATATGTATGCAACATTTTTATTACAATACACTAAAATAAGGGTGCTAAAATATTTTGGTGTAATTGGCTGTCTTTCAGGGTAATCTCGCCATCTGACCCACGTAAAGTATAAATCACAAAATCAGAAAAGTCACGAAGTTTTATTATCAATGAAAAACGATTTAAATGCGAACTGGGTAAAAACCTTATAGTACTTACAGTGTCGTGTAAAATAATACAATTATCAAATCATTATTTAATTTTGCGCATGAAAAAAAGTAGATTTTTCGCGAGAATTTATTTTCGCGAATCTAGAAAAAAAAATTTTCGAGGGAATTTGATTCCCAAAATTCTAGAATAATTTGCGAAACTCGCAAATTTCTCTTTTTGCGAAAATTTCTTTCCTTTAGGGTAGCAACATCGTTGTGTTGTGTTTCGTTAGTCGTTGTGTTTAGGTAAAAATGTTCGAAACAAACCGTGATTGTGGTGACGGCGATCGCATGTGTCTTTGACTTGAATTAGGCACATTGTTCCTGAAACCAAACTTTGAAAGCTTATTAAAACAACCTAGTAGAAGATGAAGTTTAAAATTTCCGCTCTTATCAGAATCTTAAAAAAATATTGTCAGCAAGAGCTTCCTTATTTCTTCCAAAACTGCGGCGACAAAATTAAACGATGGGGGAGAAAAAGTTCAGTCACAAGCTCATAGGTCGATTTTCTGATTGACAACATTTATAAGTTTTATATACAAACGGCTTTACGAGCATTTTAAAACTTAATAACCCCCGTAATAAAATTTTTGACAGCCTTCGCAGCTTGCAGACAAATACATGGATAGACGGACAGACAGAAATTCATACATATAGAGCGTTTACCTTGGAGACGAGCCTAGAGGCGAACAGCTTATTGGACCTGTCAACAAAAATTAAATTTTAATGTTTTCAAATTCTTATTTACTGTCCTTCTTCTAAATTAATCGGGTTTGTTTCCCCACTTACCTAATTTGCCGTTTATAGGCGGTGTTCTTAATGTAATTCTTCCAGGTGTGACCATCGGGTTAGTATTTCGTTGAATCTAAAAATGTGGAAAAAATTCTAATTTTTTTGTACTTTTAGACTTTGCAACAACAAATGCAAGTTTGTAAAACAATAATATTTGTAGACTTTATCTTTAACGGTCCTTCTCCATGGTGCATAAAAGAATGTGGATAAAATTTAAAACTATACAAAAACAAGCTGCGTTGTTGTGATGATATTAAAAAAATTCATAATATAGAAAGACTTTTGGGTAGTTAAACATCGTAAATGTGGAATGATAAACAATTAAAATGTCGTAGCTAGATGTGCATTCAGGTTATGTTTAGCTGAAAACTTTAAAATAAATATAGTCAAGATTTGTATACACTCCACATAATTAATCAAGGTTCCACCAACATTTAGAATTGTACACAACAATGAAAAGAAGGGTAAAAAAGTAGAGAAAGTTAAAAATTGACAATGAAAAAGGTGGTGTGCAAACGTGAACAAAAAAGCACCATTGGCGAAAACAGCGCGCGATCGACATTTGTAGACAGCGGCGATTTGCGTTGCATTGCGTTGTAAGAATTCTTATCTAAATGGTGTGAGTGAAGAAAGGAGAAAAAAAGGAAAAAAATAATCTAAAACAAAAAGCCACAAAAAAAATTATCCATAAAAATTTGTACAAATAAATTATTTCTTTGCATTTTATCACATCAGGAAAAGTATAAAATACCTACCATGGAAGTTTTATACGCATTCCGAAAAGAATGATGATTTCTGTTTGGACTAGCTTGATGTGAAGTGAGAGCTGGGCTTCTTCTGGTACTATTGGAAGGGCTCGCGTTTACTCTCATAGGACTTGGGTGTAACGATGCAGCAGGACTTCTAAAATTAAAAATGGCGGGTTAGCTTGCGATACTCCTTTTTAAATAATCTAGCTAACAGGCCAATCTAAACTGTGCCGTATATTACTTTGTGTGGTTGTTTTTTTGCGAATGTGTTTTCGCGCAACGTCTGAATTTAACCATAAAATAGTACTATAACCATACTTTAACCATTCTAGTTGTAAAGAATTGTACTTTTACCACATTGACCATTATGGTTTATCACAGATAAAAGATTTCAGTGTTTATCAAAAGAATAAACCAAAAAAATAATCTAATAAGATTAGCACCTAGTTAGTTACTAGTTAGTTACACTAGCATAACTAGTATAACTAACTAGCTGTTAAACTTATTAGATTTGATTAGCGTAAACAAAGCTTTAAATTCTATACTTTCTGAATAACATAATTTTTAGGCAAGATTTTTGAAGAAAAGACAAAAAGAGTACAAAACCGATAACTCAAAGTTCTAATAACTTAAAGTTTTTTGAATTCTCCTTGAATCATTCCATATGTCAAACCTCTAATAACTGGAACCTTACCTAAGTCGAACTAAGTCAGCGATTTCCTGGGCCAAAAAACCACCGATAAGTCCTTTGACATTCCCTAAGATTTCCTGTGCCACTTTCCTGATAACTATCTTAAGAGGATTAATTAATGCCGAATAAATTTATTTGGGGATTCATTTTTGCGAATAAGGTCCCCAGAAATATATTTCCGTTTTTTTGACATCTTAAATAAACACTTTATCGTGATTTTGTATATGGGCAGTTTTAAGGAATAATTTTTGGCAAGGAATAAAGAAATAACTTCTTCTTTTTGTTTTGAGAGATTTACTTTTGCAAACTTTGAAAAAGTCAAAAAATATCAATCAGTGAAGCAGCCTTGACCGTAGCACGAATAGAAATAAGTGTTAAGAAAACGAGCAGCAAGACATAAAAAAAACTACGTGTGGAAAAAGTTATTTCAAGCCTTGTTCTGTTTTTACATATTAATATTTGTACATGTCGACACTAGAGTGCAATATTGTTATTCTGCAAAAATCACATTTTTGGTTATAAAGGTAGTTATAAATTTGATAATAGGGTTTAATAGGCAAGGTTTTTTTTATTGTATATTATATAAAGAAGGATAGGGATTTTATTAAACAGATGTATGACTTTGTAAACAATCTGGCTTTAAGTTTTTCGACATAAGATATATTTCGAACCGAGATATATGTGATTTAGACGTTCTAAAGGCATAAAATGCGATAAAAACACTTGCTCTGATTCAGTTTAATGTTTACAAAAATGCACTGCAGGCTTTTAGATTTGATTGATCAATATGCAAAAAACAAATACCTGTAGTTCTGTTGCGAAGATCTGGGAGATTCGTTAAACTGACTATTAATGCTCATGAGAGAGTGGTTGGATAAACCTAAAAAAAATAAATTAATTCATTAATTCAAAAATTATTCCATAATTGTTTACATAATTTCCCATTACAATTTAGCTACAGAGACAGTGCCTGACCATTAAGAGATCAAAGTGCTGACATGTTGTCACAAAAATATATATTCAAACAAAAGTATTTATCTCTCATCCGTCACTTTACGAACGTGAAAAAGACTAATGAGGAGTAGTAAGAAACTCACTTCGTAATAAAGATGGCGTGATTGGATTTTGTGGTGTTTTTGGTGCTACTGGAGTTAGTGGGTTCGTGGATACACTGAATTTGAAAAAAAAGTAAATATAAAAATATAATTAGATAAAAAAATAAAGAAGATAATTTTGTGGAGAGGGGAGTTTAATGTTACCAAAGGGGTAATATAGTTAAGGGCTATATATTTAGGTAAAGAAATGTTAAAAATGAGGGACTGAAGAAATAAAACAAAAAATCTGTTTTCTCATTATTTCCTTCAATGCACACATAACACCAATCGACTGTAGGGTTCTAAGAGTTAGTACATTAAGGTCTAGTTACTCCAAATCCTTCTTCAGTACATAAAATGTTTTAATAAAGTTTCTGGTTATAATGCAATGAGAAAAAATCCAGTTATTCTTATATGCTTGACTGAAGGTAGGTCTATAAAACTTACGTTGCAAAACGTCCATGGTGTTATGAAGAAGTTAATGTCAGTAAAATTGGGTTAACACATTGCTAATGGGGCAAAGAAGAAAAAAATGATTCTTATTCCTATACACGACTATACTGGTTGCTATCAAAAAATGAAGAAAAAGAAACAGCCCTGAAATTAAAATTTGTGTTTTGCAAAGCTATAGATGCGTGAAAGTTTGTACCTGTCGCTATTAATCACATCTTTTGGTTGGTATCCCTAAAGAAAAAGATCGTCAGTCAGAATAAACAAATAAAAAACGCCTAATTATATTATGTTTTTCTTTATGTTTTCCTTAAAAACTGCTTTTAAAAACTTTCTTGTAAAAGGACAAAGAAAAACATATTCTTGGGATTAAATCTTTTCCGCATCTGAAATTTTTAGTATTATTAAAGGATACAGAGAAAATATTTACCTGTGACATTATAAATTTCTTCAGCTGCTCGTTCTCTTTAACAACATGCCGATATTTTCTATGAGAAAAGATAAAATATAGTTATTATTATATAAGACTAGCTGGGTGATCTGGCGTTGAAACCCAAGTTGAGAACTGGACAGTGTTGCATATACAGATGGAGCAGACAGCATGTTGCAAATTTTAGGGAAACGTCCACAGTAATATAGCGTTCCAGGTGTAATGTAATTTTAAGAAAATTTTTGCACAATTATTTTTTGTAAAAATTAATTTACAGTGGAAAGTTTTTATACAACATATCGCACATCTGTGTGTACTTGCAGAATGCTTTTTATAGAATAGCCATCTAGCAATGTCGTTTTAAATAAAATCACTGGCAATCACTACCCATACAATCACAGTGCATAATTTGGGTGCTTAATTATAATAGTCATGTCAAAGAAAAGAAAAAAACTCTAGATTTTTAATAACAACAAAACAAGAAGTAGACTATCGCAAAGAGGAAGTGAAATGATATTAACACTAAGCATGACAAACGAGATAATGAACCCTTAGCTTCACTTTTAACTGGGAGAGACTATAACTTGACAATTGACGATTGCTTAACCTGTTATTGTTCAGTTCTAGAGAAGAATGTTGTGAACAAAACTTGATTCAATTTTTGAAAACAGAATAAAGAACTAAAAAAGTTCCTTGCTTTTTCTTTGTAAAAACACAAATAATTTAAAATCATATAGAAAATAAAAATTTATATAACATCGTTTTCGAACGAGGAAAGACGATTTCATTATTATTTTCAGTTTTCTTCATTTAAATGACAATGTCACTTAAGGGTCTGTTATACGTAGTAAAATTTGCAATAGCAAACTTGTGCAAGTAAAATAAAGGCCAGGATTTGCATGCCCATTTTAAAGGGTACTTGCCATTACATAATTGTCATATCAGATTTACTATTGATTTACTTTGTTATATACTGTTTTCTTTTAATAACTAAGCATTCTTCTTTAATGTTTCATTTACTTTAATTTGACATTTTATTGGTTCGATTTTATGAGTGTTTATTCGCTATAGCAAAAGTCGATTTTTATAATCGCTTTAAATGAATCCGAACTTGCATAAGTTTTTGTACAAGCCCATCCACAATACATAATAGCAGTTGCTATTTGTTATGGCAGATTATGCTGCGTGTGACAAATCCTTTACGTCAATAAAAGCCAAGATGGATTGTACCCTTACTCTTATGTATAACAACACGTATCTCCAGAGAATAGTTACCGCCTGATATTGTTGGGAAGGCTAACATAGTCCAATGAAAATCTCTGGTCTATGAAGAGGCTTAAACTGATAATATTGCTTAAAAATCACTTTCTAAATCAATACAAACTGCCAACAAACCTGTCTAATTCTTTGGCTTGATTCAGCATATCTGCAGCTTTTGCTAACTAAAAATCAAAACTCGTGGCATACTTTCCATCTAGTGAAATACTAACATAACTATCTTTCAGTTACATCTCGCATAAACAAAATCAAGTGCAATGTTATGTTTATATACATTTTTTACTATCCTAGTAAATATACTGCATAACTGCAATTCTACTTCACACTGACGTTCATCCATCTGTGCATGGAACTCTTTTTTCAAGCCACTATTATTAAGAGATTTCTACATCGCGTTTACGGTTGTTAGGAAAATTATAATTATAATTTATTAAAAGAATGTAACAGGATTTCCAGGCAAAAAATCCGAATACCTGATGCTTACGGAACATTGCCAGTCTTTGTTTGTGGCCCTTCTGAAATTCAGCCACCTAAATACAGAATTGTAAGTACTAAAATGTTTATTTCATTTTTCTGTCAAAAAGATGGGTACTACATGTTTCTTGAGACAGACTTTAACTTCATTTTTATGCCTAAATTATGCTTTATTGTTTTACTCCCAAAAAAATAACACTAAATTCCCACACATTTTCAAACGCATTTTCTTTTGTTTTTTACCAATACACCCCTTCTTACCGTCTTTGAAGAAGTAGTCCAGTGAAAATTTCAATTTTTTTTAACCCTGTTAATCAGATGTAACATTAAAAAGTTTTTTTCAAAATTTGTGTTATATTTAGAAGTCATGAGTGCCTAAATTTGTTACAATCATGATGTCACTGGTGAAAGAAGTTACAAGTTTTTTAAGAGTAACAAAAATGTTGTAATGTATTTGAAAGTAATGTCATGGACCTAATATCCTTAAGCAACAATAACTCTTCAAACTGAATAAATATTCGTGTGAAGAGGATAAAGCATCAGCAGCAATGCAATGAAACATTTTTTCAAATTAAAACTTTTATAATAAAGCTGTTATTATAAATTCACAGATTGTCATTGCAATGATATGTTGCAAGTTCTGAATTTATATATTTCACCGATTTTTTTCTTATTATTTCTTGGATAGGAAACAGCCAAATTCTTTTGGCTTGGTGAAACACTAAGTTTGTGTTTAAAATGGATGGTCTTGGCTTGCATGAGTGTAAAGGGGATACTATGAAACACATATAAACCTAACTACAAAAAAAGCAATACACATAACACGTTTCACATTTTTTCTAACTTAGAAACCTATTTGACTGGAGGAAAAAGTCCAAAAATAAAAACTGAAAGGCACTCCAAAACATAGCAATCAGTAAAATTAAACGTTATATTTAGCTATTTAACTTTAAATAAATGAAGCTAAAATTGTAGAGGCAATCTCAAGTTTTCCAAGTTCTTTGCACAGACTGTATTAGAACTTCAAAAAGATTTAAGAAAAAAATTAACGTACTTGTTGCACTTGTTGTATCTGTTTAATCGCACCTTTACAAACATCCCTAATATCTGTGAAATATATCTGCACATCTGGTTTCATCTAAATGTAACTTTTAGTATTGTTGATACAAATTCTTCAAAATAAACGCATACAGGTTTCTCATACATTATAATTCTTCAAAAATTACAAAAACAAAATACCTGGTTTGTTAAGGGTATAGCACCAGAATAGATTTGACCACATGTCTTGCATTTCTTTTCAGTATCTGAAAATATGACGAAAAAAATTCTCAACAAAAAAATCTTTACAAAATCAAAGAAAGTGTTAGTAAGGTAAATTTTTAAAGGCACGGATGTTCTGACTACAGGGGCTAAAATTTGTTACTAAAATCTAAGTGCAGCAGTGTTATTTATAAGTTATTTATCTCACTTCTATCAGGTAGTGATTATGAAGTGAATTTCAATTTTAAAATGTCGTCACTTTTGGTGTATAGGCAGTAGATATACCATGATTCATGACTTTTATTAATCCAGTAATCCACTAAAAAGTTGACAAAAGGGCAATTGGTTTAGATGTAATGACTAATTTTAAGTTATGAAACAAAATTTCATAATAATCAAAATTATCATAAGTAAAAAGGTAATTATCTTTTTATAGGGTGCTCTACAGCAATCTAAGAGTATTAGTTTAACAAATATTTTTGTATTAGCCATATTCTCTGAGTTTTAGAATATAGGGGACGAAAAGAATTTATAAAGAAAGTTATCAACTTGTACCAACTAAATAAGGAGAAAATGTCAGATCAAATATTTGTTATCAAATTCCTTGGTCTACACATTGATTAAGCTTGATCTGGCACATTTTTATTCTATCAGCTTGCATCAACAGGTGATTACTCTGAAATAACGCACTTTAGTAGTGTAATTTCTCTAGAATTTTAGTTTTGAAGGATATGTTTTCCCTTTCGACAAATAAGCTGTTTTAAAGAAATAAGATTACTTGCTTCAATTTAACTAAAAACACCTGTTATCAAGGGCTTTGTATTACTATAATTATTATAATATTTCCAATACCATGAAAGTTTTTTATAATATTCACAAAATGTCTAGCATTTCATTTGTGATCTAAGTATCCTTTTGGTTTTATTAGAATGTAGAAACTACAGCCCATGGAGATACAAATATTTGAGACAATATTTTTGTCAAAATTATACTTTCACTACATTATTATTATTCAACTCAAGAGATTATGAAAAATTATGTGGCAAGGTAGCTAGGTTTTCTCACTTTTAACCGAATACAAAGTATATGCAGTTAATTATCACAGAGAAAAGGATAAACAGCAGCAAAATGTGTTTGCAATAAATGTGTCTTATGATTCCTACCAGTACCGAAAACAATGCCAGATTGCCACAATTTAGGTATGCTGGACAAAGGTACTATGAATAACATTAAAATAAGCATACTCATTGTCTCAATTACTTGACCATGCTTGACCACCAAACGTTTATGACAAGAAGAAAATACCTTTGACTTTAGAGCTGTTTAGCTAGCTTCTTATATATTAGTCAATTTCTCGTAAATGTTAAGAAATCTTGAATATCTCTGGAGTTTGTACTATTACCATCAAGATAACATTTACAATTTTTTTAATGTAAAATTTTCTGTCCTATTATCCTAACATCCATACAGCAAGCCCTTGTTAACAAGTTAAAAATAACAAAAAGCTGTCCGTCATTAACACTGGGACATATCCAGTTCTATAAAGTCATTCATTATGTAAACAGAATGTTTTTTGTTTTTAGATGTCCTTGCATGGAATGTGTAACAAGCAATATCGCAGCATAAGCAAAAAATTTTCCTGATAGAAATGTAAATCTACTAATGTATAGTTTGCAAGTAACCTCGTTGGTTTACTGAAATATAAACCAACTACTAAATAGTTTTTTGCAGTGTTAGAAAATAACACATATCTTAAAGGGATTTCTGCATATTAAAGACGATAAAAAGTTTTCATTAAGTCTTTTGCAATTTTTTGAAAATCTTTATTCGTTCTTGAGATATTTAGCTTCAAAGATTCCATCTGGTGCAATGACATCATCATTGATGCAATAGGTTAGTAAGCACAAACTTAATAATTTAAATATCTTGCAAACTTACAAAATATCAAAACTTTTAGCGGTGTGGACTTATGCTCTTGATAATGTGAAGTTTTGTAGCTTAAAAGTGATCTCATTTTTAATTACGAGTAGAAATGGAACACCAACATTTTTTGGAAAAGTACTTATGACATCATAAGTTTTCAGATTTTAAATATTTAAATATTTAATAAGGACTTGATAAACAACTTTTTATTCTACATATAAAAATATTATTTTCAATGCAGGAATCCCTTTAAAACTTACCCCCTTTAAAACAACTTCATCTCATAACAATCATATAACATTAGTATTTAATCTTTTTGCCTGATTTACCTTTATAAGAGAGTACTAAAATAAAAAAAATCCAAGGGTAAACAAGCTACTTCCATGCAAATCCAATCGCCATGTTGAAAAAGAGTACCTGTGTAAGGCAGTAAACATCAAAATATAGATGTCATCTAGCTGGTCGACAAAATGATTGAACTTTTGATAGGGGAATTATATATGAATTTTAATGATTACAAATTTCGTATATCTGTGCATGGGATGGAAGGAAGCTTTAAATTAAATTGAATTAATTTTTGCTCACTTGGCAAGTCTGAAAAAAAGAATGTGATTACATTTTATTTCACAAGTTAACCCTTAGGAGACATAAAATGAAATTTACATATATAATGTAAACTTTGTATCTTGTAATCAATATTTTGAGACTTTAGTTCTTAGAAATATACATTTAGTTCCTAGTTGTACCAGGAATTCCTTCCTTTTTGATTTTGTCTGAAAAACAATGCCTTTCTAGAAATCCCTTTGTTTTTGTTGTGCTAGGTATAGCTCAACAAAAACTATCTAAATTCTACTTTTCCTTTTTAAGTTTTACACCCACCTCACATTCACAAACTGAAATAACAATTAGAATGTTTTTTTTAGGTTATATCTAAGGCAAATTCTATATGACAGTAATTTGACTACACAAAAATAAAGGCATTCTACTTTACAGAAACTTCATTTCCTATATCTAAGTAAGTTTTCAAGAAAAAACCCTTGGCAAAAAATTATTGGGATATCTTTAGTCAAAATTTAGATTTACTATAGTAAAATTTGGTTATTAGTTTTGTAGTTTAATGTATCTCAGCAATAAGTATTCTTCAAGTGAAAAGGTTTACTATTTACAACAACGTCCCTTACATCATTTGAAATATACATAAATATATGTTAGAGGCCAGTAAGCTGCATGCAACTTCAATAAGAATTAAATTTTCAAAGATCTGAAAGTAAACGCTAGTTGCTACGCAAACAAACCCACAGTAAAGAAGGAGCAAAGTGAAATCAATTAAACTTTGTATCACGATTTCAAAATTTCATGATTAGGGATGACGTTTATGATCATTTCACCTTTAATACAAATTGAAAGTATTTTGATTAACTTGTAAATTTTCTCATTATTTATTAAAATCATTTGCAAATTGTACAAATAAAACAAGGTTAATAATTGATAAAATTTACAATTTCTGCACGCATGACATTTGTAAGCTTGAAAAGGAAACACATTTGAAACAATCAAGAACTAATATGAGCATATTAAAAAAAAAATTTAATCTCCAACATCTCTATCTCCAACACTCATTTTCTTATTATAAACTATGTACACATCTAGGAATGACAGTTCTTTATCATTAAGATGTTGGACGCAAGACTTAAAATTGCTAGTCTCAGTTCCACAAAAGCAGAACCATTCATAGACTCATGATAGAGTCCTCAATAGAACCTCTCCTTGCAAAACCAATACTTGTTGCCTGCTGTATTATGAGGACAGAGAAATTTATATCATCTGGGATCACTTTTTGATACAATATACAATAGTGAGATTTGTAATCATTTTTTTCTTTTTCTTTTTCACTTAGTGATAGTGGCCTAACATCTTTCTGATATTCCGGATGATGGATCTTTAGATAATCCTATAAGTTAGGCCAGTTTCAACCTAAAGCTACATGCAATCTTTCATTTAGTCTTTTAAAGTTACTTGGTAGGGGTAGTTATATGAAAAGTAACCACATATTTTTAGAACATTTTTAGAAAGAAAATATCTTGTGATTGGAGCAACTACAGAGTTTTTTTTTGAAATGTAAATAATTATGGGAATCTAGAAATTATGACTACAGCATTTTTAATTAATTTGTAATTTTAAAAAATAACAGGTATATGTAACATTCTGCTTTAAATATTTAAGTATACAGTACTGTGAAAAGGTTTGCTAACATCGTGTTCGTGTAACAAGCGTGGTGCACACGAACCACAATAAAATTGTGTTCTTTTTGTATAACAAACATTTAAACATTCTATCATAGCCACCACGCTAATATTATTAACACCACGAAGGATTGTGTGTCCCATGAATATTTTCGCGAGCTCCACGATTTTTATAGCCAGTATAATTTAATTTTTTTCTTTTTAAAAAAGTCTTTTATTAAAGTTAATTTGTTTGTTTCAGGTATTCCCTAGTTTAACAAAGCATATTTGTATTTTTTGCTTGGTGTATACTTTTTTGTCATGGACGCGATTGTATTTTTACGAAAGGTCATTTGGCTAAAAAAGTTAAATTTGTCTCTGGCGATAGAAATGTTTTTGAGGTCGCATTTTAAAAGTTTATAAACGAAAAGCGTTGATAGAAATGTTTTTTTAGATCGCATTTTAAAATCGCATTTTAAAAGTTTATAAACGAAAAGCGGAGATAGAAATGTTTTTTTAGGTTGCATTTTAAAAGTTTAAAAACGAAAAGCGGTGATAGAAATGTTTTTTTTAAATCGCATTTTAAAAGTTTATAAACGAAAAGCGGCGATAGAAATGTTTTTTTAGATCGCATTTTAAAATTTTATAAACGAAAAGCAGAGATAGAAACGTTTTTTAAGATTGCATTTTGATTCACGAACGATTAAAATCTATTATATAGCTAGCTTTATTACAACGAATTAAAAATAATTCATTTTTTTTGCTGTCGGTTTTTGATTTAATTGATAAACTAATACGGTCTTTGTTGTTTTACAATGGAGGCTATCTATCATGGACGCCACGGTATAATGTTTAATTTTTGTTCGTGTAGTCCATGAAATATGATTGTGAGGTCCACGTTTGTTAAAAAAATATGCATCGTGGGCTATCGTGGTTCGTGCATAACATGAATCACACACGAACCACGATGTTAACAAACCTTTTCACAGTACTGTATGATACAAGAGATGAATTATTATTGTTTAGCTGATCAAAAAAAAGAGACTTCTATTTGTGTGTGTTTTGGTTACAAGAGTATTCAAACTAACAAAAATTGATGAAGCAACTGTTTGATGACAATGACCCTAGCAATTGGTTGTACTACCTCATAGCAATATACTATACTGTTGTAGCAGGCACATCAACACAGTCACAGGGTACATAATGCAGTTATACTGAGAACAAGTACAAAATAAAAATAAATATAAAAAAAATAGTGTAAACAAAGGTTTACCTTTATTTAAGCAGGATTCACAAAATAAATGACCACAGCTGGTTAACCGAAACTGGCGTTTATTGTCCGTGGATAAAATAAAACAGGTATTGCAATGAATCCAATCCATTCAGATAATTTTTTGAACCTATAAAAGTACAGTGTAATTCCGTATAACTTTTAATACTTTATATTGTAAATAGATTTTCATGCAATTTATTATTATACATATATTATATATTATTATTAAAAAGCAGCCTTGCAATTAATATTTTTTGTGTTATTATTTTACATGTGATTATTCACTTAAAAAGTGACACACTTTTTATTTCTCATTAAAACCCAACAGAATTTATTATCAAAGTTTTTACATCATGAAAAACGGAACAAGTTTTAAAATCATGATGTCTTGTTTACAAACAGGACTTATTTCTAATCAGACATATAAATAATGAACTAGTTGATAAGGCCTGTGGAAAAATCTACTAAGCAGGAAAACAATAAAAAAAGAACTGTTATTTGAATTTTGATGACGTCAGCAAGGACTTATTAAAAGACAAAATTCTTTCAGAAATTTACTTACTCGTCGTCTCTATTGTGTAGTAGAACTTGAAACAATGATAAGAAAAAATGTATAGGGTCATGTGTATTGAAATATTTGGCACCCCTGAATTATTTGGCACCCCCTTGGGTTTCTGCTGATGGATAAATTGGGTATGAATGCATGAATTAAGTAGCACTTATCCAATTTTTATGAACTTCATCATTTGCAGAAGATCTTAAGGGGTGGCATATAATTCAGGTATGAAAGGCTGAATTGTGTGGCACCCCTCCCATATTGAGACATTAATATTGTCTGTTAACGCTTATGGGGTGACATAAGTCAGGTATGAATGCATGAATTATCTCCCACCACTTCCTAAATTGCAAAGACAAGCATCAGACAACACCTTTAGGGGTGCTGCCTAGTAGTAATCCAAGTAAGAATAAGAGAGAAATAACAGAGAAGTAGCTGGTTCTAAAAGACATACATTAAAACCCAAGGGGGTGCCGAATAATTCAGAAGTGCCAAATATTTCACTACATATGTGCTTTTCACGAATGATTAAAGGGATACAAGGGTTTAAAAAATTTGCTGATATCAGCAAAAATACATTTTTTTAAAAACAAATTGTATCTTGTTGCCTTTATCGTATAGATCTTGCATCGCTGATCGTAAAATGTCATCAGACATTATATCAATTTCCAGGTCCAGGAATAGGAATGTATTTACAGGGGGAAACGTCACACCCCCTAGTAGCAAGCCATTACCTGCCTATGTAGATTGAACAAACAAACACAAATTTCTGTCCCAGGCTTAAAAAAAAGTAAGCAGAATTTAGGTAGCGCCAAGGTAGAATTTTTAAAAAAGAACAATTATTGGACAAATAAACTAAAGTTCCGTTTTAGGACATCATGGTATAACTATAAACAACACAAAATGAAAACTATACGCGTTTTTGACGTTGACATGTGTTGTCATTCGCAACTTAAAAATTGTTCATAATTTCCCGCTAGGTCAAATCAAATTGTTTTGGTTGGGTTTTTGGGGCCGCTAATATACTGACCGTTTCTCTTCGTAAATTCACATCTTCAACTATTCGCAACCATTGATCCATACATAGAATTACAAATATTGTTAATATTATGAGCTTCGCTTTACTTTAAATTATAAAAAAAGAATAAAACGTGTGTTTTATTAATACAATAACCGAACCAGAATGGTCCTGATTTTATTTAACTTATTTATTTTTATTAGTTAGGGGGGGACCGTAAAGTTAAAATTTCTTTTTTCAACTTTCTTTATCACTACATATTTTTGTTTTACTAGACATAACACAAAAATCAAAACTTTTTTTTGCAAAGTCACAGGATTATACAATATAATAAATATTTATTCATAGATGACATCAGAAGATAAAAAAAATATCTACCCCTGGCATTGAAATATTTTTACTTACTATCATCGACGGGAGTTGGTCATGATAGTATCAATCTAGGAATTACCTCACATCGAATAAATGTTTTGTTGTTCGTTATTATTATAGCCTGGCTGGTGAAGTTACAACAAGAAGAAACCACATTGTGTCCTTTGAGACTTTTACCAGTAAAATTTATTGTAAATATATGTACAGAAATGGGAGATACTGAGGAGTCAGGAAGCCTTTTTAACCATATCGTTGGGGATATGAAGGTAAAAGCTAGCTAAAGCTTTTGTTGTGTTTTTTTTTACTTTTATCTACGCTAGCTACACAATAACTAACAAATCTTTCATATATAATATAATAGCCCTAAACATGTCATGCTATTGGAAAATATCTAGTTTAGTCAACTTTCAAGTAATTATGATCTATTTTATTTATATGTAGACAACTGGCCCACTCTGGGAAGACTTTTTAGTTAAAGCTTCAAAGTTCTACGCTGCTGTAAAGTAAGTTTTAGCTACTAGCTATAAAGATATTAACTACAAAATCCGATTCGGATAGCTGACTAACTTGATTTTTTAGGATACTGACTTACTGATATAAATGAATAGTTCTGAGCTTTCTATATTTAGCATAAGAGGTTTCATAAAGCAAGAATATATGTTTCATAGCTATAGCAAGTTATATCATAAAAAATTGATAATGTTAATAGTTGGTGGTTAGTCATTTTAATGTTTAAATTTACATGATACAAGTGCGAAAAATGCTATATAACATAGCTGCAGCCTATAATAACATAAAGCTTTAATGACAGAAAATTGGTATCTGATGTCACTTTTAGTTTAACAAAAAATCCCTTAACTGGATATGTGCTAGCCCATCTGAAAACTCTGATTATTTTGTCTTCTAACAATACGTTAAGTTAACTAGACTCACCAATTTAGTCAGATTCTTCAAGGCCTCATGGTAAGTTGAATTACTTTCTGCTATACGTTGAATTTTCAAATCTAAATTGGTGGGTTACTAAAAAGTCCTGCCAACTTTGAGAAATGAATGTAATCACAAAGCAATTCTTTAAAAGCACATGTCTATTATAACTTTTAAAATAAGTGTGAGTGTTCACCAAAATGTTGTTGCTATGATTATGCCATATATACTGTACACAACCTATTATTACAGGTTGTAAGTGTGTAATAAAAAATTATACTCCTTTAGGCATTTTGTCTTTTCTTAATTAGAAAAAAAGTTTTAAAAATGCTAGGCACTTAAAAAATCAATTTAAGTAAATAAATAAGTTAAGGTTTAACATGTATTTTGTAATTGAAATATTTGAAACTAAATTGTTGCGTACAGTAGTCAAAATTAATATTGTAAACAATTATAGTATGTTTATTTTTAGGCAAACAGCAGTTACGGCAGACACTTTCTTGGATTCTTTTCAAAAAATAGCTGATGCAAACACAAATTCTAAAGGTATGAAACAAAAACAGTTTTGTTCTGTATAATGCTAAATGCACCTTGTCATTTTTGTTGTCCTTTTTATTATTTGTTTCTACCCGATTTTTGTGCTTTAACAAAGGGCATTTTTTAAAAGAAAAAGTTTATAAGTAAATAGTAAATATATAAAGCAATTTTTTAATTGCCATAATTTTTCTAGCTCATATTGAGCATCAATTTTTCACACAAGAATTTCTCAGTGGTACTGTGGCTTTATTTTGAACATGTTGGTTTGTTCATACAGCTGATTTTAAACTTTATCATCTCTTAAATAAATATTTCTGATACTATACTGGAGTGATGTTATGTTATGTCAACAAAAAAAGATTTTAATGCAAAATTTTTGTTTTTGTTTGTGGACTACTGCTGTGGTTCAAATTCGAGTAAGAAGTGTAAATCCTGTTCACACCGGGGCATTGTTTCTAGTATTTTTCATGCCTTAACTAACTTCACTGCCCAGTTTGTTCCCAGTGAAGCTGCAAAGGAGCAAAGATAAGTATATCATTGTTTACAAGATAAGACTTTAAGTGTGTTAAAAGAACATCAATATTTTGTTCAATAACACATATGATTGACTGGTCATCGTAAAAATACACAATGATTAAACTGAATAAACAACGTTATAGTGTATGTTCAAGACATGAATGGCAATGCTAAAAACTGTTCTTTAACGCTTGTCACATTTTATGACAACCAGACAAGACACTGTTTAGTCTGTTCTTTTCGACATTTTCTCATGAAATAAAAATTGATTTGTTTTTCTTGTAAACAAGAAAACATACATTGCATTTTTTTAAGTTTTGTAAAAGTAGTGTAAAATCAACCAAATAAACTCTTAAATAGCATATTTTCACCCACAAGTTTATTATGTGTCCATTACATTTTTTTATTGTTTAATTGCCACAACAAACAAAGCCGTATGTCTGTGTTTTAACCACATCTAGTAAGTAGCTAAAGCATTTAGCGTTTGCGTGTTAAACACATATGCATGAATAATATTTGTATTATGTATATATGGATATAATCAAAAGATTTCACTCTTCCTTTTCTAAATTTGAGAAGTTTTTATAGCAGAAGTAATTTAAAAAAGTCTTTCCTTAATGAGTTCTGTTTTTTAACAGTGACACTAACAACACTAACAACAAAAAAGTATAATTCTCCATTAAATGTTCCCCAATTAATGTTAAGAAAAACGTTTTTGTGTGGCCAGCCTTATTATCCAGTCAATTCATATTTTAATTGCAGAGTTATTATTATATTAGAGTTATTTTTTTATTATTATATTATTTTTCTTCCTTATAACCCTCCCTCTTTATCTTTTATAATTGCCAGGACACTTCTATAACTTAATAATTTTATCACATGATGGCAACTGCTTACTATAAGGTTGTTAAACACATCAATGAAAAGTGTTATGACAAGGTTTTCATTGATACCGGTGTAAACACAGGGGTTGTCCTGGGTAACTAATTGTCACTTATATAAACATGCTTTTATACATAATAGGTAAAGGCTCTCCTTAATTTAATTGGTGAGCTTTTTTTCTTCATTGTCAGTGAAGTGTAAGGTGTTTCAACTAGGAGAATTTTCTTACTGCCCACAACATATGACTCACCCCTGTGTTAAAATTTACAGCTGCTTTCACTCATTTTCACAACTCATTCACAGTTTATGTTAAGTTTATTCTACAATGTTTACAATTTGTGTGAAATTCATTCATACACAGAATTGTAACAGCTGCATAAAACTAATCGGTATTGTTTTATGTTTAATATTGTGTAAAAGAAATTTTTTATAATAAGTATTGCCAGGTTATTCTTTTTGTGTTTTTTTTAAGATATCTTAAAGTTCTAACATATTTAAAAGCATTATTTGATTGCATTAGAAGTCAGTTATAGCTTCCAGATATTTTTTATGTTGCTTATATGAAACATGTCCTGCGACCAACACATATTATACATTATGAGAAAAAAATGAAATTTGTGACCACAAACTTTTAACTGACTTGTAATGACAGCTGGCATTTCTTAACCATTTCCTGTCCTAAAGGAGATCCTCCTTAAGGAGAGCTAACAAGAAGATGAGACTGTCTGTAAACATCTGGTGGAGTCAATAATTATAGTTATTTTGATTTAAAATTGTTGCTCTACCAGTTTAAAATGTTTGCAGAGACTTCAAATAAACATGCTACACCAGGGTGATAAACAGTTTCACTTCAAAGTCATATTTTTAAACCTTAAGATCTTCCATTAAATAATCTTACACATCTAAAATGTTTGCAACTTTTTTTCTGGTTTGGAAATATGTACGATAAAATAATATTGGACTGAAAGATGTCATCTGAAGATGTCAACAGAACTAAAAAAGTTATAATTTTTTCTTGTGTAATAAATACCCCCTCATGTAAAGCCTTCCTACCCCCCCCCCCCCCCCCCCCCCCCTAAAAAAAGAAAAAAAAGTAAATTTAAAAACATCTCTGACAATTATTTGAATTAAATATATTTACAGTCCAGAGAGATTGACAAGAAATATTTTTGTGAAATGGTGATAATTTTTACTTAGACGACAAATGATAAAATAATACAGACATGTCTTATTTTCAGTTTCCCCCTTAGACTATCATACATAAAGTCTTTTTTAAAGCCTGGTTTGCTTTGTTATTACTTGCGGCTGCAACATTTTTTAAGTATTGTTTAAAAAATATGGCCATATATAAATTTAGTGTAAATTTAGTAATTTTATAATCTAAGTGTTTTTATATTTTATAATAATATATTTTCTAATCAAAATTTTTTGCTCTTTCGCATTTTTAGGTGCAACAAAAGATATTGGAGTTTCTTTTACGAAAATTGTAATGAGACATCGTGCAATTGAACACAAGTTAAAAACATATGTTGGGTTGGTTATAATTTATTTTTCTTATATGGTCATTTTTTTTGGTTTCTGTTAATTTATTTTGGAACTATTTTCCTTTAATTCATGTTCCCTTATATTTAGTATATTAGCAGACAGCTTTGTAACACCGTTGCAAGATTACATTGACGATTGGAAAAAGACTACATCACAGATGGAGAAAGACCATGCAAAAGGTATCAAATTAATTCTCCATAGTGTGAATGTCAATAAAAAACCAAGCTGAACATTTTCTTATCCACTACCATCATTTGTTTGATTTAAAATAACACCTTCCATATTGGTGTGGTGTTATTTGAAGGTGTACCCACTTTGTCAACAATTGTCAGGAATTTGAAATGTTAAATGTCAGGAAAAGTTCAGGAATATCAGCAATTTCCTTATTAATATGTTTGTAAAATGTCAAGAATTTTCGGTTCAAATGAACAGTCAAAGCTATTTCATATTATTTAAAATATCAGCAATGATTTAATTTTAGATCCAACCATCCTTAAATCATTGGAATTAATTTTTTTGCAGTCTATTTTATCGATATCACTCTGGCTAATAAAAACAGATTTACATCTGCAAAAACTGCCTTAAGTATGCTTGGATCAAATCACCCTGGAACATAAGAAAAATGTCAGTAATTCAAGTGAAATGTCAGAGATTTTAGGAAAATAAGCAGTTAATATTGAATGCATCTATTCTAGTACTAGCATATAAATCTAACCTGACATTGATATTTTTTCTGGGTCTATAAGTAGAATTTTAAAATAGCAATTCATTTTCCCCTGGCATAAATTTTAAGTATCTATGCAGTATTATATTTCTTTTTTTTCTTCTTCTGGTTAGATTACAAAAAGTTAAAAGGCGATTTAAAAAAAGCAAGTGCTGATGCTGCAAAACTAAAAAAGAAAGCGTCCAAGAAAATTGGAAAACAAGAATACACCGATCAATATCGTGATGCGCAGAAGGTAGCTAACCATATATGTAAAACACTTGAAGAGCAAGAAAAATCATATTTACGCAAAGTTATGATAGAGGAACGATCACGTACTGCTCAATTTTTCAAGTGCTACAAACCGTGTGTGGAGCAAGAGATAACATTAATAGCAGAAATAGAACAATTACAATCAATAGTCGAAGAAACTGCAAAGCAATGTGCTCACCCAAGTCAACTTCCAGCCATGTCAGAAGATGCCATTGAGGCTTACAAAGTACCTGAAAGTTTAAACCCAGATAGTCGAGATTCATCAACAAGTTCTGTAAGTTTTACTCAAATGGTTTTTAAACTTTGGTGCAGGATAAACGACTTTCGCAAAGTTGTTTGCTTCATTAAAAGTTACCTGGATTATCTCTATAGCTTTTATTTTAAAAATTAGAAGATTATCCATAGCTAATATCTTTTTAGAGTCCGCCTGGCAGCCCACCGATAGTAAAAGATCGATCTCTTACAATGGGTCAAGGAAATGCACAAAGAGCACCATTGAATCGTAGCCAAACTCTTCCGAGCTCGTATAAAAACGGTATTGATCCTATCCCAGTTAGTGTACCAATGCCAACCTTTTGTCAATCACCTGCTAGCATCTCGTCACATTCATCTTTTTCGTCATCGTCGTCCCTTGAACACAGTAATGCTGCACCGCTATATGATGCAAATACAGTGCAAGAAATCGACACTCTCCCACCTCCACCACCTGATGATTTGCATGGTAATGAAAGCGATGATCTGCAACATTCACAGAATAGCTCTGGTTAGTATGTATTTATTTTGATTTCTGATAGATCATGTGTTTTTTTGCGGCTAGTTGTCCCGCTCTGTTTTCCTCCTACCCAAGTGCCGAGTATTAACCTTATTCCCTGGATCTGCTTCATTTTTATCAGTAGATTAATATTGTCGTCGTTTCATTACATTATTTTTTAAAGGGTATGTGGTTACATTTGTAATGGTATACCAGAGCGCAGCTCTCACAAACTTCCAAAAACTTTTCATAAATGTTGTGGAATCACATATACTGAACACATTATTGATAATTTCTGATGTGTATCAACCAAAAAAGTTATTTTTTTTTCTCTTTTTATTTTAGAACTAAATGATTCACATAATCCAGTAACTGACTAACACGTTATCTCGACTATAACTCACTTTTTAAACTTTGTAGGTAAAAACTTTTTCTCTAATAAATATAAACACTAAAAAATAAAGTGTATCGCATGTAGAATTTGTAAACGCATTGTTATACGATTAAGGAGCTATCTACATCATTTGGCATTGTAGAAAAAATAATCTTGCATAATAAAATAGTTAATAAAATAAAAGATAAAAGATTAAAAGTTAAGATTAATCTAAATTTATATGTTTTTATTGTTTTATGTGATGTTAAACATATTTAAAGCTGGCATTATATATTGATATGTTTTAGACAACCCCGACTGTTGTATTTTAAGTAGAGATTATGAAATAATGGATAATTAATTAACTTTAATGTCATTAAGTTACGGCATTAATGTACATTACGTTACCATGGTAACTTAATTAGTTTTTTCTACGTGTTAATCTATTGTTGTTGTTTTTGTGTGAATCATTTGGTTCTGTTGAAATAAAATGTGCACTCCCCTGTGACGATATGTTTGTTTTATATTTGTTAACAAGCATATGTTCGAGATAACAGTAGACAAATAGATTAATTTGTGTCAATGCTACAGGACAAATATTGATGTTTTCGTCATGTGTTCATACATTTAAACCACGCGGATTAAGAAAGAAGGAAATGGTTTTTTTTTTGCTTCTCGTATTTGTATATTCTCCTTACGTACTCTTCTTTGGCTTACAACAAGGACTTTTCACGGTCAAACCTTCCAGTAGAAATCTTAATCAAACAAAACTTAAAAGCAAAAAAAACGCGTTGAAATGTAGTTAAAAGACAAAGATAACTAGTCTTGAATTTATGGGTTTGACCACAAAAAAAACATGCGTACACCATTCATTTATGAAAGGTTTGACCACAAAAACGGCGTGCGTATACCATTTCCGTGATTGGTTTAACCAGTGTCTTTACGCGTTCTCGTCCGCGAGAATGCTTGATCATACTTCAATTGATACATTCAATTAACATTCCATATTTTTATAAAGTTGTAAACATACTACAATTTCTCGAGTTCGAATTCAAGAGATTTTAGAATTATAATCTCTTTTTAAAAAAAGTTTTTAATTCAATGTACAAACGAAAGAAGAAAAGAAACAGTGATTCTTAGGATTAATTTTTTAGTAAATGAGGTTAATCTTTGTGACTGCCTTAAAAGTGCTTTTTATATGCAGTCTTTCCGGTGGCATGTTTTAAATAGGTCAGGGTGGCCACTACTTTTGAAATGAAAGTTGCCAAAACAGAAAAAAAATTTAATTTATTTTTACCTTCGTTTTTTTTTCACTTGTCAGATTATGGGAACCGTTTAATTTTTTATTTTTTTTGTCAATAAATTTCTGTTTTTGTCAAACCTGATCACTCCTAGAAAAGAAAAGGTAAAAGACTCATGAAATTTCCTTTTTGAAAAAAAGATTTTTAATTTCAAAGAATCAAAGCATAGAAAACTTAATAAGAGCTCTTTTAAGAACATTTTACAGTGACTATGAGAAATCGCACAGTATCTAACTTAGAGTTTCGTTAAAACTCAATAAATTTCAGTACATTTAAAGTAGCTTCATCTGTATAGCACGTTTTGTAATGCACAGGAAAGGTGAGGTCAGACGAACTAAAAATTTGTTTTCCTTATACCCTCCTCTTTTTTTTTAGACATGATAAACATCCACAAAGCACTTAAAACACGCACAAGCTGGTCCAGTATCGAGACAACATCAGACTCGTCTGGTATTGGTTCTTACAACTCTTTGACTTCGCAAAACAAACTAGCATCAACCACTACCATGCAGAACTATTATCAAAGCGGCAGCGACAGCGATATCATCGAGCAGGACTATCTTAGCGGTTGTGATATCTCCAACAACGTATATCCATCGTATCATTCCACGAAAAACGATGTCGGAGGATTCCATCAGAATTACGCCACTGATGACATGAAATATGCAACGATTGACAGGAGTCACTTCCGAAGAAATAAGATACACACGTCAAGTTTACGCGACCCGTTAAAGCAAAGGTCGAACAGCTTGGGAGAAGATGGAGAATCGTTTCCAGTCTTTCCTAGTTATAAAATGAACTTACCCAAATCGAAACCAAATAATGTTGCAAATAGACAAGCTGCGCCAACGAAACCTAGCGTATTTCAAGTTTTTGATGGCCAAAATCCACAAGATTTATTAAAGCAACTTAGCCCAACATCTTCGCCGTACAAGAAAGCGCCACCGCCAGCTCCACAGCGACGCAATTCTTCTCCAGTTGGACCGCAGACTCTACCCAAACCAAACCGCTTCCCGAAAAGACACAGTAACACTGTGATGTCGGTTGCTGAAATAGATGAGCCGGAAGCTGCTCGTCCTGGTAGCTTCGAAGCAGCTCTGCAACAACGCAGACTGATGATGAAGAAGCGGAGCGTTTCGGTGGATCATTCCTCATCAGGTTATCGCTACTAAAGAGATAAGATAACAACCTTCATGTACCTGTTGGTGTTGCTTTAAATGTTATTGTGTGAAATGACACGCAAATGGTTAGGATATACTGGCTGATCCCCTTAGGCCTGTTGTTAACGGTTAGAATATAGTTGCCGACATTATCTTGTCAGTTTACGACATATTTGATATCGTCTTGGGTGTGTATGGGAATGGTACCGATACTTTCGTCTTGCACAATATCAATTGGGGTTGAAGTAGGTCAAAATAAGCGACTTTGAAGCGCCATGCACGAAAAAATTGCACTAATAATACACGATGAGATGTAAACAAAATTTTCCTTCGTGTGTTCATAGCATTAGAAGAAGAGAAGAGAAATAACACTTTTTTTAAGATACTACCAAAACGTTTTTTAAAATATATAGATGTATAAATTTACTGATAATGTACTACTTCGTTTGGTGAAGCCAACCATCAAGCATAACCAAAATCAGGATAGTTTTCGTGCTATTTTTACATGCCACTTTGTTGTTGTCGTTTGTGTTGTTGTTTTGAAAAGAAACCGAAGAAACGGTATTTTACAAGTTTTGCGTTTGACTCGCTCACTTTTTTAAGGCTCAATTTAAAGTTACATTAGTAGCTTATATTTCTTTTTTTTTTTATTTATTAATATTGTAGCTCTATGTATATAATAAAGATTAATATTTTTTCTATGTTTGCGCATGCGTGTAGGTAATAAGGTAAATATTCGGGCCCAGTAAACATTGTCATGTGGCTTATTTCTTGACCTTTTTGTGTATTCTAAGTACCCTCCTGGCGCAGGTGTATTGGGTTTAACATTGTGATACTTAAAAAGAGTTTCCTGCTGGTCGGGTGACTTTGAAAGGGAAACCTTGAAAAAGTCTCATTTAAAAAAAATGTATAATAATTTTTGTTGGTTGTTCGGTCGTGGTAAAATCTCTGTTGTTTTAATTTTGTTTTCTATCTCCTTCTGTTTTGACCACGTGTTTTTTTCGCATTTATACGCTAAATGAAGAGGTATTAAAAGTTTGTTATTGTTAAAAAGAAAAATACGCTACGAAAAGATGTAGGCTGTAAGGTAGATATAATTAAAACCTTTTTATCGACATGATTTTCAAATATTTCGATTTTTACATACCAACACAGTCATAAATTCAAGGCTGTTCTCTATCGCTCTGATTTTTTTTTACCTTTAAACAAATTTTCTTGTTTGATACGTGAAATTAAATTCCTGTAGGGTGGAGAAGAGTCATATTTTTTTGACTTAAATGTGAGATAGTCAATACTTAGTTTACTTTATACAATATAACGTCAATATAAAATATCGATATTTAGTTTCTTCTGTTTTTAATATATACGAAATATTAGGTTTAATATTACCTGGCTTCAGTTTCCCTCCCCGTTGTGACGACGTTTCGTCGCCGTAAGCTTTTAAGTAACTCCGATTGTATTTTTCGAATCGATCTTTTGTGTAGGGTGTGATGGTTGATAGTCTCAAAAATGCTCAATGTGATTGGCTGAACGTTAAATCAGTTTAAATATTATTTTAGCCACATAATTCTTTAATGTTTTGTTATTATGATTAATGTATGTAGCATTTTTTATGAAAAGATAAAACTATTTAATGTTGATCATGTTGTGTTCTTTCGTGATTCTTTCATGATTCTTCCATATACTTCCGGGATCCTTCCTACACGCCCATGATTCTTGTATATACTTTCATGATTCTTTCATATACTTCTATAACTCTTCCAGGATTCCTCTACTTTCAAGGTTCTTCTATATACTTCATTGATTCTTCTCTATACTCCATGATTCTTTCATATACTTCCATATACTTTCATGATTCTTTCATATACTTCCATATACTTCCATATACTTTCATGATTCTTGCATATACTTCCATGATTCTTTCATATACTTCCATATACTTTCATAATCCTTCCATGATTCTTCCACACACTTCCATAATTCTTATATACCTGTCTTTACAGAATCTAGAGCTGAAACTTACACACTCACATGCACGTAAATTCCAGGTATATGATGGGCTTAATACTTTGATCTCAGTTTCAATTACCTTATTTCTAGTAATCAATTTTAAAAGATGGCGGACCACGGCAGTTCCGGACCGGCGTCCGGAATTGCCGTGTCGTGGTCTCGATGTCTCGTAATATATTTTTTTTACGTTGTATATAATGAAGAAGCTAAGCAGGGCAAATGGAGAAATGCTTTAAAGAAGAAGACGCACACAATTCTGCATTAGAATGTGTAATCGATTGGGCGTATCGAAAACGATTTTATGGCGGCAGATATTCTGCTTTTAAAATGTTGAATATAACGTTAGCAAGGCAATAGAAGTCGATGTACAGTTGATTTATCTAATTTTATTTTCCAGGGGGGCTACCATTTTATTGAATTAGAGAGAGAATCGAATTAGGGAGTGTCTTCCTAATTCGAATTTTTAGGTGGCAAAGTGGAAAAAATGGGTTACAGAGGAAAATCTTTGTAAATTCACAAAAAGTAATAAGAGGCACGTAATATGTACAGTACGAATATTAAAGACTTTTTTTTAAGTCGTCTAGAAATAGTCATCAATATTTAACTGCTTTTTGTTCAGTATATTTTCTAGATCAACGGCCCTATTTGGCATTTACTACATCTTTGTCATGATGGCTTGGAAGTGGTAATTCGTTTCGTTCATTGTCATCTGATTTTTCATCACTGGAGTCCACAGAATTCCCGGCACGTCTACCAGTTCTTCGGCTGTCATTTGATAATTCACACGAAAGTTACCCTTCATTTTTTTAAGATCATCTTGCAGTTTTCTCACGATGTTTTCCTCTACTTCCATATCATCAAACGGATCATCTTTATCATTTAGTGCTCTTCCCACAGTTTCGCAATGTTTGGTTAGGAACAGAATCCCATGCTACTTGTAACATTGTCACAGCAGTTAGAATTAAAAAGCTCATTGCTCTTCTCCAAATTTTTTAGGATCTGCTTTTTCACTGCGTGAGAAGAACGATATTTCGCTTTGAGGCTCGAGTAACACCTGGATCCATCGGTTGCGTGATTAAATTGGTGTTGGGAGGAAGTAATATAAGCTTCACCCATTGCAAACCTGATACCTCCGACATAGCGTTTATCGATAATCAAAACAATTTTTCTCCCGTTGGCGCCAAACTTGCGATCGAGTTCCTTTACCCATTCTTCAAACTGTTCGGAATTCATCCAGGTTTCCTTTGAGCACGGGATGTTTTTAAGGACTTTGAAGCAACGAGGAGTTACTGACTTGTCGATAAGAAACATTTACAATGTTTTACTAAAAGCATTGCCTGCTGTCATTCCAGTTAACCGAAATTTGCTGTGCTTGCCACTAACACAATTTTCTTTTGTAAAATGGTATGTTTTGACCAGCGATCACTGAAAAACAAACCGAATTTGTCGGCATTGAAAATGTTCTTCAGCGGATAGCGGGACATGAGTCTTGATAAAGTTGTTTCCACCCTAGAGACGTTATTTCATTGGTCACTGATTTCTAATGAAAAAATATAAGGTGTAAAACAAGCCTTATTTACTAAAAGTGTCATATGATTCTATAATTCTTTCTTTGTCATGATACAAGCAAACTATGGAAGCCTTAAATACCCCATCAATCAAGAATGTCATATGTCTTAAACATATACCATTGATTTTGGAAAAGTATTTTAAGATGGATGCTTTTGTTATGGATCATCATGTATACTAGGTCATATGGACTTCTTCGCTTGATGAATTGGGAATGAAAGTTCCAAGCGGATTGGAATTTTCAGCTGAAAAAAAGAGCATGGCTATTCTATAGCAGTGCCGTAACCACAATTTTTTTATTTTGGAAAAAAATATATATTCTGAATTTCTACCCGAGGCGCCCCCATTGTGGGCGCTAAATGAAAATTTTTGACATCTCTCGATTGGCGGAAAATGCCCTTCCAGACGTCAACGCTCTCATGGTTTAATGTTAAAAATCACGATGAATGTTTCGATATTTTTGCAATTTAGAAAAGCAGCATTGTTTAATTGGCATCAAAATTTAGATAAAAATTTCCATTAAAACCAAAAGGTACAAAGGAACACATATTTACATCACACGACTACAATAAGATAAAAAATGATAAGAACACTAGAAATTTTAAGGGTGCTGCCACTTTTTAGAAAATTTACATCGCATTTGGACTTTTTAAAATGTGCTGCCAGTCCCCTTAAAACATTCAGTGATTTTTATAATAACGATAATTTATAATAACGATCTATGAGAAGGATTCGAAAATTCCTGAACGACTTTCTCTCTTTTTAATAAATTTGTTAGCTACTTCATATTATCAGTGTATGATTTGTGAAATACCATCAGATTATTCATCCGTGTATCAGTAGTTGTAGCTCGAAGGTAAGTTTTTATGCGGTTCAAAGCTGAAAAATATCGTTCGCTAACAGCATTTGTAGCCAGGCAAAACTAACATCAGTCTTTCCACTTTTATACCTTCAAACAAAAGAGTTTTCTTGGGTTTATCTAAGAAGATAACCCAACAAAAATAAGAAGTTATCTAAGAGAACTAGATCTGTCTCTCTCTTTCTGCCTCTTTTTCTTTCTTTCTCTCTTTCTTTCTCTCTCTCCTTCTTTCTTTCTTTTTTTTAGCATGATTAAATGGCCGAAAACTTCGGTGGAAAAATTAGAACACTTGGACTCATTTAGACCAGATTATCAATAAATGACATTTTTAGTTAATTTTAACATCTTTTTTTATTTTTCCTTTGTAAAGTCGCTAAAAGACTGAGGAGAAATATAAACTTATAGAATTAAATTTTCAGACTAAATTAATATACTGTTTATTAAACTACCTGTTTTTTATAGGTTTAAGAAGAAGACAGCAAGACAAAGAAAATAAAATATGTTACATACGCGTAATGTAAATAGAACCTAAACATTTCCAAAACAAAGCTTTTTTGTTACTTGTTTACAAAATCTTTTTTTTTTAATATACAACACCACGCTGGTTTGTCTCAAGGTGTTTTTTTTTCTATAACTTCGTAATTGGGATTGAAAATGTGCAAAAATATCTGTAAGTTGTTTTGTAAGCTCTTAGCTTGTCATAAATTTAAGTATACTAAGTATGCATGATGCAACTTTATTAATCATATCAATCATAAAGATGAATCATCTGTTCGTGAAATAAAATTTATGGATAGTAGCTACTTTAGTTATGCTGGAAATCGTGTGGACAGAAATTAGCTTAACCTTCTTGCCTTTCAATTTTGCGAACTGGAAGTACATCTGTTCGTGCAATTTCTTTCAATTATTATAACTGAAAATAGAAATGATGAAGGCACTATTTTCATAAAGATGTCAATTTTGAAAAACAAATTCTTTAAACGGATTATTGTTTTAAAATTTTTTTAAACCATTTTCTAATTATTTGAACATTTTGTTTTGACTCTTAGTCCATCGTAGCCTAAAAATTCGAGCAGCCAGGCTCTGCTCGGATTTCAAATTGCGCGAATTTAAGCATATGTAAGTTAGCTGAGAACGTTACACCAACCATTTTGTCAATCACTAATATCAATGCATTTCTGTCATTTTCATCTTCGAACAATTTAAGTAATTCCATCTGCTATTCTTGTTTATTTAGTAATACAAAGGAAATCTTTAAAAAGAGTGTAATTATTTCATTCCTAGACCACATATTTGTTGATTCTTTCCCAGTGGCTGCATATTGTGATTACTGTTTGTCTATCTTTTGATTCCGCGAACGAAGTTCGAAATATTAATCTTTAAACTGGTCGTTGATTGAAAATTTAAGCCATTTTGAACATGACGGCTTATATCTCACCGAACGTCATAATTTGCTCCCCAATTTCAATGGCTTCAACGAAGCTGCTGTTACACCATTGAATTATGGACCATCCGCAGGAGAAAACTTCTACTTTGTGTTATATCGTAAACCATATTGCTGAATTGAACCGCCACCCCCCCCCCCCCCCCCCCCCCCACACACACACACAAGCTGGGAAACTGGATCGCTGTAAGTCTTTAGCAGCCAATCTCGTAAACTAAATATCGTCACAACACTTGAGGCAAATCATCTGTCAAGTAGTCGTGACTTTAATTGATGTAAACTTCTCTTGATAACATACATGTTATTATCACACCATAACACTTTCCTCTGACTCGTTGTCGGACTTCACCCCGAATGAGGTGTGGTCCAAAGAAATCTTAACTGTTCGAACTAAACAGCGAGGACAAGCAAAGTCTCTCAACGGGAAGGCTACTTATGACTTTGCGACTTCTTTCCTTGCGTTTTTTTATCCAGATAATACTTCGCGACAGTATATTTTTCAGTAGGGTTCTCACTCTAATGATTCAGTAGTTCAGTAGAATTCCATCTCCATACTTTGAACACACAATTTCCATCCTTAACTAGTCCTCTGAGCTTCCTTAATAACAAAATTTGTCTGCACATTGCCGGTTCGCTTTGTCAGCACACCTTTTCCTCATTCTCCACCTTGGTTCGTCGACAAGAATCTTTTCTATCATTTCAAAATCCTTGCTGTTGTATATGTAAGGAGCTCGAGTTTGCTCAATTTTAATCGCCTCAGCTAACGTTTTCACAAAGTAAGAAAACACGGCACTGCGACAAAAGAAATCTTTGGACATTCTGGTAGTTTCTTAATGGTGGTGTCGTTCTGAACCGGCGACTTGTCTATGCATCTGCCAAATACAATAACTGCCGAGCTCTTTTGGATCTCTCCCCTAGTGATCCAATCAGCTATGCTCAAAGAGCCCTTCACCCAGGCCCATTCCATTGGACTTGTAAAGTTTCCCTTTTGAAATCATCGCTAGCATCTATTTCTCTAACAACTATGTGTTTACCTAGTGCAACCAGCAAAGCTGCTTCGATGTCTTCTCGGTGAGCCGCTTAAATTAACACTTTCCCAAAAATCCTCATAAGATCTCATCCGATATCTAATATCATTTCATTTGACATGATTTTATTTATAAATCGTAATCACAATGCGGCTGCTTTCTTTCAAACGTTTGATTACTTAGACTAACGGCCGTGCTCTGAAATTTTCTGAGCGGCGGACAGTCTTAAACCTGCCATAGGGGCTGAGGTTGCTGTAGTGCCCCTTTCCCTTCCCCCATGCTTTATTAATTTAGAAAAATTGAAAATAACAATTCTCTTCCCTTAAATAAAAGAATGTGGACATGCAAAAAATTGTATATCCAATTTCTTTAAGTAAGATACCGTGGATGCAGAAGGAAGTGCTAAATGCATTGTTAATGTTAGAGTTCACATCCCAAATGAAATTATTCGTTGGAGGGGGCCTCTTGTTAAAAATACATGACAGCAAAGAACATGAGGGTGTTTAACCCCCTAGTTTTCCATGTACCCATTGGTGATGAATTGACTGACGGTGTACATTAATAATGCGATGTTGCAAACTCTAATCAAATAAAACAGCGGATAATTCATTATCTGCGAGATAGGACATCGAAAAGGATCAATCTAACTACTACCACAACGGCTAGTCTATTTTACTAGCCAAAGAGCCTTTTCTTTGCGCATTGCTGATAAGAGCCTCTGGTGATTCGGAAATGCTTTGACATTGCAATCTCTGCTTGAGACTTGGCAAGCCATCAAATGTAGCGAAAACACTCCTGCAACAATGGAAGACCCTTACCCTGAGTTACTGGGTTAAAAATACCTGCAACATACTGCATTGAAAACCCATCTTTCTAACGTCCATTCTGGACTGTCCTATGTGTTGCGAGAGTCCTAATATGCTCTGAGATTCAGAGCACGCGAAGGGTACTCTACAGTAATCGTGATCAAGTTCTGCAACAGGTATTCTTAAATTTCTTTTGCTATTTTGTTCATTACTGAGCTGCCCCTGCTTCTCATTTTTATTAGTATTGTCTATCTGCATGTGAATCGACTTCAACCAAAGAAATCACTTTGCAAAAATCAATGATGCATGTTTTAGTAAGTAAGTAAGTAGTAAGTAACGGGAAGTTTTAACGTCCTGGGGATTCCATCCTAACGGTTTCCTCCCGTCTGACAGTAACTATGTTACATTACCGCCAACGTATAGCATTGCTCTAACTTGCTTACCTTCCACACAAACCGGTTAGCGGCCAGTAGATGGCACCAAATGGGATGACAACACTACATTTAAAGTGCGCCGGAGTGGGTCTCGAACCTGAAATCTTATGATTACAAGTCGAATGCGCTACCACAACACCATTTCCGCTTGTGCAAAAGTTTTACTGCTCCCAATTCCAACAGGTTAAAGATTTATATGAAGTGATCTTTCCCTTTCGTTCAATGCTCCCCCAGTAGATATTCTTCTGCAATATGACCCCACCCTCCCTTTAAGGAATCTGTTGAATGGGTCCCTCCTCAAACATCTCCCGAATTTCCTTTTGCACAAGTTCTGCCGGACTTTTATTTAGTTTGGGCGGTCTGGTTGTTTGATAAGAATGATTGCTCAGAAACGCGAGTTCGTAGCCCTTCACCACTAACAGGATACTGAGAACTTGTGTTAATATTTCCAAAACGGATATGAAATTCTTTAGTCTTCCTGCTAGTTTCACCTGTGCAATCCTTCCTGGGAATCACTCCTTTACGAGAGGATGTACATAACCCAGTAAGCTATTGAGAGATTGTTAAAGAAAGTTCCTAGTTTTAATAATGAACTTTTGCTTACCTCCAGCATATGGTTTTGTTAGTGAACTGCTGCTCTGCCAATCACCTTGTTTTCGTTGACGTTGTGATTGTCTCAAGAAACTGTTTCGATTAACCTGGAATCTTTTTCCCAAAAGTTCATATACAAACTGGAATGTTCATATTTCAAGCACACAGCTAAAAAAGCGTTTTAGCGAATCTAGAGGTATTAATTTTTTTAAATTTTTCTCTCTTACTTCCAAAACCAATTCGTAAATTTTAATTTATAAGTTTTTGAGTGGACGGGATTTCGTGTAAAATGTTTTTTCAGGTTTTTTAATGAAATCATTTGGAAACCTTTTGTGATGAAATGCAGAATAAATTTAAGTGGATTCTCCACGGGCTGTAATAATAATACAAGAAATGAAGTAACTGAGTTTCTCGTAAAGTGAGTAGATTTTAACGGAATTTTTCTTAACGGGTCATTAACCGACAAGGAATTTTAACCAATTAGTTTTTTATCATCAAATACTCATTAGTATTTTTAGCTTAACTTTTTAGACCCTTTTTAAAAAAATAGAATGATTTTATATAACAATTCTCCACTGTATGGAACTTATTCGTTGTACGATGCCAAAGATATAGAATTTTACAAAGATATATCAGAATAATTACAAAGCATGGAGATATATAGTTTGTTTATTGTTAGAACACATGTCGGCTAAAATTTGGACTTTGCTTAAATATATTATACTGGTCGCTAGCCCGTGGAAAAATCCACGAGTTCGCCCGTTGCACATAAGCTACCATTTTGCGTGACAGACAGACGGACGGACAGACGTATACGGGCATTATAATATAGATGAACTGCTTTTCATTGTTCCCTTTATCATTTTGTTCGTTTCACATGGCATCAAAATAAAGGGCTAATTAAAAACAAATATATCCCAGCTTTTTATATTTCATGAACGGAAAACGTAATCAATCAGCGATGTTGATTCATGTTGTTGCGATCTGCAACAGATAATCTGAGAATATTCATTGGAATGAATTTTTTTCAAATTCATTGTGGCTTTTTTTTTAATTTTATTCTCCATATTTTCAAATACTTATGATTTTTTTTAGAAACACCAAGGACTGGTACATGTGTGTTATTTGCAGTAACACTAGTGTCTGCATTTCCATCTACAGTGCTATGTTATAAGCTAGATGAAATAGGTAGTATTACTTAACATTTCATAGTTATTTTACCGATTTTTTTAGATGCGTATAATAAATTTATTAAGACGCATGAGAGCTAAAGTAAATGACGTTTTTATCTAATGCTGACAGTTAGGAGGTAGATAATGGTAATTATTTTTGAAATATTTTTGAAAATGAATAATCGAAGAGAAGGTTTTGTTCTAGCCATGAAAACAATCACGCTATGCATTTTCCTATGTATTCAAAGCGCAAGCGTTGGGTGAAACCCGGTCTAAAGAGGCATATATAAATGGACACTTCATGGTAACCACGCAAGATTATGCATGTAATATTAAACATGAAAAACAGCGGAAAATATACTCTACATAAATATTAGCTATATTTTTATTTCTCTCCAACTTTTTTTTCAAATAACAGACAGTAATGTGAGGGTGCTCCACCCGACGCTTGCGCTTCGAGCACGTCTGAAGAAGCATGGCAAGAGGAAGGGTCTTCCTGGCTAGTTTAGGTCTAACATAATGTTGAAAATTAAATGACTTCTAGCGACAGTGATACCGTATATACTGAAATACAAGCCCTCAGCCTCATTGTATCATTTCATTACTAACATTATGGATATTGTAAAAAAGAAGGAAGAGATTCATATTGAAAATTGAACACGTCAATCTTTTTAAAAAACAGCAGAGGGGCAAATTGATTACTATATGTCGCGTTATCTGATGAATAGATATTTCCTACCATCCATTGTCGAAAGAAGAAATAAATGCTATTTAATATTCAGAAACGGAGGCTTACAAAAAACATAAACATGGGTGTCATTATCCGTCTTCAAACTACATTATTATGATTTAGCCCAACATGAATTCTTCTGGAGTTTATTATTCATTAGTCAGTAAAGTATATTTTTGTTTATTTGTATCATTTTTTAAACATTCATAGCTAATTATAGGCTCGTGAAAACCCCACTAACACCAACTAACGTGAAAATGCCACTACCAAAAGTTCCAATATTTTTCCATCGCTTTATTGGATGGAATAATTATAATAAGTAGCATATAAGGTGTGTCATTTGTTAATCAAAATGGCAACGATTCCACTGATGCAATATTCTCTCTAAACTAACCGAGAACCCTGAGTTGAAATACCGAGTTATGTAACTGGTGAACCGACCGTTAAATGCTCTATGAAGCGCTTAATAGGAGCCACAAACTGTGTCACACATTCAGGTGGAGCGCTTTAGTACAGGTATGTGGTATGTTGTAAATCGAGTGAAGCGCACACAACAATAGTTTCGGGTGTAATATATGGTTGAAAAAATAACTTCACTGCAATTGTTTCTGAATTAGAAACACAGTCTTTGCAAAAACGATCGATCAATATTATTTTATTTTGCGAAATAAGTTTCTGTGCTAGTTTAAAAATTGTTTGTGGCACAGGGATGAACACTCCAGGTCAAGTGCTTAGTACTGGCAAACAATGTCGCACATCCATATAGGTATAATATGCTATTTCAAAAAACACTTTATCGCAACTTTGGTTAAAGAGAAACACAGGAAACTGTCTGTTGTTAACATTGGACTGAGCGCTTAGCACAGGTAAAACGTGTCACACATGTGTATAGGCGAAATACTCTTTTCATGTGTTGCAGCTTCAGTTTAAAAAGAAATACAGGAAATAGCTAGCTATTTAACCTGTCTAGTTAAAAAAATTACTCAACAATTTTATTTTGCGGAATAAGTTTTTACAATAGTAGGTACTAAAGGGTGTAGCTACCTAACTGCATTTAGCATAAGAATTATTAAGAATTTTGTTGTAGCCAAACTGTATTTGGCTACTTTCACTTTTTACTGTTACAGGTAAAAAGAGGAAGTAAGATCGCCACAAACCCAAATACAAATAAAAAAACAATATACCAAACTGAATAAGAACTTTAATAGCTAGCTGGCATAAGCAAGATGCTGCTTCGAAATCTGCCTTTGTAGCTAGCCAAATCCTAAAATTGGTTTGTTTAAAATTATACATGGATAGAAAACGTGATAATATATTAATCTTAACATGTAAAAACACACAGACAATAAATAATCCTATAGATACAAAATATTTAGAGGAGACAAAGATTAAAATGAGACCAACATATCTCACACTTAAGGGAAGCATCCTTAAGTCTAGCTTTAGGTAGCGGATTGGACTAATTTGTTGCTATTCTTATGACGTTTTTAATTTAGTTTGGTATAAGAGCTTTTTTACCACTCAAAATTATTTATATAGTTACTTGTGGTTTCGACGCTGGGTCTCCCGGCCAGTCTCTTTAATAATAGCCATCGGCCGTCTGTTTGTTTGCACCGGTGTTAACTGCGCACGAAATACCAGCCCGCTAGGGCATTGGCAAGAAACTTAACCGGGCCCTGCCAGCACGGGAACGAGTTTCTGCTGTTTTATATTTAAGGACCAATCAGGAGCCGATTTTTAGATAATAACCAATTAGAAACTAAGGTTTTTTAGATTCCTTTGAAATACTTTTACGCAACCCGAAATTTGACAAGAAGATCGAAGCAAAGGATTTTCTAAACTGTTTGCTTTATATTTTGCAATGCGATACTTCTAAGAACACTATTTGTGTTCTAACAAGATTGCAGTTTCTTTTAAAACTACTTTTCATTGTTGTATATTGTCCTTCTGTACCGTATATTTGTCTACCCATTAAGAAAAACATTGTGATTTTTGCACGAAAGACTTGAAGGGATTGAAGTTGGCTGACTCGAGGTCTGAGGAGGAGGTTGACATGCTAATAGGATCAGACTTTTACTGGGATTGTGTTTCAGGAAACGCAACACGTACACCGTTGGGAATAGTTGTTATCGGAGGTAGGTTGGGTACTAGGTGGACCGATTGCGAACATGGGTTTTATCCAGACAGCGGCAACAACCTAGTAGACATGCTACGTATTCAGTGTGACGTAAATAAGGAAGTTAAATTTCTCAAAATAAATTACCAAGGTTTAGGGAAATATTGATTATAGGTATTGTAAAGAACGAAAAGTTGTATTATGATGAATTTGCGGATACTATTTTTAAAACTGTTGACAACAGATACGAAATTTCCCTACCGCTTTAAGAAGACCATCCTAATTTCTCAAACCATTTTAAGATTGAAAAACATCGCCTTCCAACATTGTATAATAAATTGGAAGAAATGCCTACAAAAATTTAATTGTTTTATCAAAAGCCGAATAAAAGAGTTTAAAAGAAATATGCCAGTCTAGATCCAGCTTATTTAAAACTGCAAAGGGAATAACCCAACTCAATTTACAAGATAGCAAACTTTGGGGTACATGTCCTGAGTTTTTGTGTCATTCCAATTATTCAAAAGGTAGTACCACTGTCTCTAGAGATTAAAAGACAACCATTGAATCGTCCAATTTCAATGATGTTTTAAAAATAGTTAAGTATAGACGCTATAATAGAGTTTTTAGAATCACATTTTGTAACTATTTAGAACTCAAGGTTAAAAACAAAGAAATAAAATTGAAACAAATTTGCACCGCTACTGAAATTGAGCTCTGCGGAGGAGATATTGATTAAAGCTAACTAACTTTGTATCCAAGCCCTTACTAATGAAAATAAGTTAGATTTTTCTGTTTGCGTGGTAAAATAAGATGCCAAGGTAGACTAACAAACGCACCCTTACCGACTGGACAAAGGAACCGATTCTTCTTGACCTGTCACGATGTCACAGTTAATGTTTGAACTTTTTCAGAAACTTATTACACAAAATGAAATGCTGGCCGAATATTCTTGCTAAAGTCGCAGGAAAGTTATATTCTAAAAAATATATTAAACTCGAAATGTTGTATTGGTGTGGGCGCTCCAGTGTATTTAGCACATACTGTATACCTTCAGTACAGCCCTTGGCCTGGATGTGCGGAACGATATCTTAGACTTGAGAGTTCAGCGTTAAACACTCAATTACTTGTGGCTTAAGCAGGCGTTTGGACGCCGTGTCTCTCGACTAGTTTATTTATAATGGTCTTTATTTCAGGCTAACTAAACATTTAACTTTATAAAAAATAAATCTAGTAATAACAGAAATTTTTTGTTTGTTTTTTTGCTCGTTATTCGTACCCTTTTAAGACATGAATATAAACAAAAATTAATTGTTGATCAATAATCGAAATGCGTAAAACTAAATTTAAATATTAGTGTCGTACAAAGTGATATTATGATGAACCTTTGCTTCTTCGATGATGCTAGGTGCAAAGCATTGGTTACCATGTTGACGGCGTTTAGATGAATGTGTTTGCAAGCAAGAAGTTTTACGACGTAATATTATGATTTTGCATCGAAATGTTTCTCGAATGTCCTTCTGCAGAAAAATATACACAAAGGGATCAATGATGTAATTAATTTGCCAACAAATGGGTACGATTCCTTCTACCATTTTGCCTTCAATTTTAAAAATGGAAAACCGGTAAACGTAGAGTGCATCAGGAACCGCCACAAGTAGAAGAAAAGTAAAAACTATTATAGATGTAACAACTATGTTCTTTTCAAGATTCCTTCTAGGATTGGAATTCGCAGGTCGGCGTTTCGTCGTAGTAATGCATACAATATATATGTACGTCGTGAAAACCGTTAGAAGAACGATTCCATCTATAAACAAGTAAACGTACTTGTTCCACCTGCTGTAAAATATAACCGTACCAATAAAGAAAAATTGAATAGCTGCAATTCCACCAAGAATCAGCAAAGCGACAGATACTTTAATTGTTGTAACAAAACTACGATACCTTAGAAGAAACACACATGCCAACAGTCTATCCCATGTTAGTATCAACAAAATACTATAATATGTAACAGCCATCCCTGTAGAAAGGTATAAACAAACACTCAAAGCGTCTTCACTTAATCCGAAAATATACCCAAGTGTAGAAACAATATCAACACATGCGCTAATTGCTCCACCTAAACTCATGGAAATCATGATCAACCTTTGATTGGTACGATGTTGCGGTTTTTGTTGTTTTAGTAAGTAAATGCCAAGTAAGTTACAAAAGAGAGATATTATTATAATTGGGATAAGTATGATATTCAGTTCTGTGTGAGCGTAGTCAGGTTCACCCAAAGTCACATTCATATTTGTTCTACTGTTACTTTTGTACTTTCTATGAGCTGTATAATAACAAGACTTACTTGCACTAAACAAAGATAGGATTTACAGTTTGGAATAACAAGGTTGAAACATTTTATTTACAACTTTTCGACCCTCATTTTTTGTTGGCATTTTTGACGTTACTTTTTAAAAGCATTCATCACTTAGTTAGGGCCGAGAAAAAACTTGCTATTCACGAAAAGTGTCACATTTTTTTAAGGGCGACTCTATAAAATTGATTACTTGCAGAAACCGGCCCAAACTTCGTTGTTTTGTTGGCCCCTAATTTTGAGGCCTCCTCAAACTTTAATTACTTAAAGATTATTTACTGTATGTTTGGGGAATCCTCACAACTTTCCTTTTATGTTTGGGGAATCCTCACAACTTTCTTTTTCACACAATGCGCGTCACCCACGACAACAACAATTTCCGTCGAGAAATAGCAGAGGCAAACGAACCACGCTCTATTCACAAGGAAAATAAAACCGTGTTGATATACGTTTGTTCACTCTCACACTCACAAGTAAATTATATTTGTTTTTAGAATAATCTTCTGTATCAACAGATAACTTGCTAAGATTACCTAAAATATGTTAAACGTCTGTCCATTCCTTTGTTCGTTTGTTTTTCTGTTTTTTTGTTTTTTTGTTTATTGTCAGTATCTTTATTGTTGACTGCATTTTCTCTGCCGCACGTAGAATCGCTGTCAAATAAATAAATATTTTTTTTCAACTTTTCTTCATAAAAGCATTTCGCTTACGTTATTTTTCTCTGTATATGTTTTCTGTACAAAATGCAAAATTTTAAATTATGTCTATTAAAGTGTTTTTCATTCAAAATAAAATCATTTAGTGAACATGTTTGCAAGGGGTTTCTTATTAAATTCTTTAACAAAAAATAAATAAAAAGCTATATTTTATTAGAAATCAATAACCCGTAGAGTCATCATATAAAACTCTGTCGAAATCAACAGTATACCATCAAAACATTGAAATCGTTTTGGTTTAAAATTAAAACTCCAGCCTCCCACACGTTGCACACACCCTATTATTTATATGTTGTATCATCCAATTATAATGCCGCTCAAGCAATAAATCTATTTAGTTAAAGCGATTATAGACCTTGTGATCAATAGCAACATTATTTGGGATTTTCACAATCCACATACCGGTGGGGAAAGGAATAATAAAATTACAGCTATTTGGAGTTTGGACTTTTATGTACACTTGAAGTCTTTATTTGAATTAACTATACTCTTCAGACACCTTTATAACATTAGAACCGTTAAGCAAAACTTCTGATATTCTTTTCAATATGTAAGGAAAGAAATGTTGTCAAAAAAAAAAATTTTTTTTAGCGACTTCGAAAAAAGTCCACCTAATTTAATTCTCACGAAATGATTTTTTTTTTGTGCGGCCAATAAATTGTTACGATTAAATTTCTTTTACATTAGTTTATGATTCGTAAAAACTAATGCTGTTGATAAACTCAAAATGAAAAACTAACCTTTTATGTTTTTTTCTCAAAATAAGCTTGCCTCACCTGCCAATTTAAATTTCCGCTAAATTTAATAATTTTTGTTATCTGCCGAATTAAATTCTGCCAATTCCGCCAATTTCCGTCAAAAATCCTTTCTGCCAAAATTTTCTTCCTTAGGTAGTTCATTTTTAACTTATTGGAGTAGAAAGACCTAAATATTTGTTGAAAAAATGTCAAACAGGTGGTATCCCCACGCCTATTTTTAAAGGTTCTATTTCAAATATTTTGATATGAGTGATTTTCTTCATTAAAGTTCTCTAATTGCGTTAGTTCCATGAGTAATATTTTGGTCAAAAGATTCTTACTTATAAAATAATTCGAATGATAAGTAAGCCTTTTTCAATATCGCCTTTTCATGATCAGCCGTGCTGGCGAAGAATCAAAACATTGCATGAAAACGAAGTTAGTTTAGATAAAGTTCACTGTTCTGACCTCAGTTATCAACAAATGTTAGTTTTATAAGTTTTAACTGTCATATTAGAACAATCGTAGTGGATAACAGTATATTGAGGGCATTAGTAGTGGTAGTGTGACAAAAATTATGAATATTTACTGCAATCGAGTGAAAATTATTAAATTATTTTCTCTAAAAAGTTACCCAGATTTTCATCCTTGGCAGATATTATACGTAAGAATGACGTGCTACCCAGCTATGTACACAAGAATGACGTGCTACCCAGCTATGTATCTCTATTATCGTCACACTTCCCTGCAATACGCTTTTATCTTTTCATTTAGTATACATTTATAATAAACATATTTTTGGCTCAAACCAGTGTACTCAGTATTTGATTATTGTTTCGGTTTGTCTGTACAAATTCACATTAGTATTGTAGGTTTTTTTTTATTTCTGGAACATGTTCAAGAACATGATTAACCTAAAATGCTAACCACAAATTGTTTGTTAGTATGGTATCCGTTCTGCTATAATTCAATTTTTTTAGAATATTTAGTAGGTGTAATGTAACTCTTTTCTCTAAAAAAGTAAATTCAAGGTCCTAAAAATTGTTCTTATTCTCTTTAAAGATGCCTTGACAGAGCAAGATTAGGCCTCTATCAGCTATTTTGATAACGGCAGTGGTAAACTTGTAAAGTTATGTTGTCCTCAGAAAAGTAAAACAAAGTAATTTTTTAGATGTTAGGCCATATCTATATACATTTAAAACTTTCTTAAGCCATCAGGTTAAGTTATTAAATCGATCAAGTATAAACATATGTTAGGGAGTGCTGCCCAGCTTAACTGGCCAAATATGTTATGGCATTAAAACAGCATTTAGCTTGAAACATATCATCACTGGTTTATTTATCTACTCTCTTAGCTTTTAAAGGGATTAATTTCTTCTCAAAATGCATATATTTTATTATATGATTAAAAAATAGTTTTCTTTATAAATATCTATTGCCCTCTTACAATAGAATGCTTATATTCGGAAACTTAAGTATAATACAATTTATTTGTATTAATTCCATCAGATTTGTCTAACAAAAGCGCCTTGTGAAAAAATTATTTTACATAACGTTTTTTGAACTTTGCTTTTAGGTACAAATAACCAATGCGCATGCTTAAAACGTTTTCTTCTCATAAGGACATGTTTAAAAATATGAGGCAGCAATGTCAACATTGCTAAAATCAGAAAAACATCTTTTTGTCATCAAATGATACTTATGTAACAAAATAAGGTGAAATTTTGTAAATTGGTAAAACTAGTGATTATGAATAGGTCAAGATACTTTTATTCCGCATTTTAATGCCTTCAGAGCTTTGTTAGATATTTTTGTTCTACAACAAACTATAAATATATGAAAATATTATATTCATTTATTTATTAATTCAATAAATATACCAAGTACACTTAAATTTCTGTTCTGTCTTTATTGTTACAATTTTATCTTCCTTGAAGAGATAGACATGACCAAATTGTTACAATATCGACTAAGATACTTAAAATGATAATTATGTAGCATAAACCCTAAATGTTAACAATTGAACAAAAAACTGCCTCATATTTTTGAACATATCCATAAATAGATCAAATTTATCAATAGTTAAAATAGTTTGCCGGTTGCTACTACCACTCAATTGCGCCTCAGGATGTTAATGTTTTCTTGAAGTCACGCCCATTTACGTTTTACCTTATCGGTAAAAAATTCATAACAAAATTAGGTGTAATTTTGTGCAGCATTGAAAGCATCTGTTCCCAAGTCTTTATATTTACACCTTTTTTTAAGAACTAAATATGCTTTTACTGAAGTGTTCACGTTCCGCCATTATGATTCACGAAAGACCGCGTAAAAATTTCCTCAAATTTAGACCAACATCCAAGAAATGTTGACCAACATCTAATTTAATATTTTTCTTCCAAGGACAAAAGGATTTTAAACTATACCTTCAAAAATGATTACTCATACAGAAGTATAAATACTGTAAATACTATATTACGGGACGTTTATTTGGAATATTACCTTAAAGAAGGCGTTAAGATTTCGCGTATAAATTTTCTATTCTTTTTTGTGCTAACAACAGGAATCTCTCATTGTGATCATTTTTAATCTTACTGCCAGTCATAATCTTTGTGGGTGGCAATAAAGGAACATACATATGCACACTCTTTACCATTTTATGGAAAACTATTTTTCACACTATGCAATGACACACCACACGTACCTGTATACTGTTTATTATACAAGTAGTGTTACGCTTAATCTAACGTATAGCATAGGGTTTTCTAGATATTAAGGTATTATTATTATTAAAACTACAATCCTGGACAAAATAAATGGCAAAACAGTGATGACAGCTGTGAACCCCCCCTTCCCCCTGTATCAGTGCTCTGACAGTGTTTTTGTCTGCAAAATATAGGGGGAGGGGGGAGTAAACTTCAGTTGCTATACTTAACTGAATTTCTCTGAGTTTTGCCAATATATTTTGTCACTGATTGTAGTCGTCAACCCGTGAAAATATATACAGGGTGGCGGGTCTTTATCCATCGCATTTCGTGTTCCCGCAATTTTATTTTTTTATAGTATAGTTTATTAGCTGTTACGTCGCTTTCTTGTAAAATTCATTTATTTAACAATAATTTGCGCATTTTACGACCTGATTGAGGTTAAGAAAGAGGCTTCTCTTGCAAGCAGCTTTATTGTTTTTATAAAAAATATAAATGGTTGAAGATGAAAAAAAATATACAAAATAAATTTCAAACTAAGGTTTAGAACAAACAAGAAATTACTTACAAAATTTTTTTAAAATTTATAGTTGTCTGCCTAGTATCAAAAACTTGTTTTTGTTAATTTCCTTTAAAAGGCGCGAACAATTAAAACTTCTTTAATGAAATAGACAACGCAATGTTAATTGTCCGCAACTTTGTTTGCCCGTGTAGTTGTTATTTATAACAAAGAAACTGCATCGAAGGAACAATAAAAGTTAATTAACCAAGAATTTTGTATAAGAAACTTTTTAAATTGAACTTTTGTTAAACTTCGCAAAAGACAAAATAAAAATAAAATTATCGAATCTCAGAAATACTGTCCCATTTTTTTTAACACTACCACATTCTTTTGGATCGTCAGCGAACAAATATTTCATTCCTATTATCCGCTTTTTTAAGATTTGAAAGCAAAAATAATAATTATTCTTATATTTAACTGCGTCTATTTTAAGTGCTAAGATCAGGCACAGCTTTTGTGTTGTTTTTTTTTTCGTCAAAAGCTACCATTTTTAATCTTTTTCCCAATAATTTAAAAAATTAGTGCCAGACTGCAAAAAATAAATTTGACTAAGAAGAGGAAAAAAACTGTCACGAATTATCACTTCAATGTGTACATATGTTATAGTTTTTGTATTGACAGGAATCGCTTGACCTTCATTATATTTTGTTGTTGATTATTTACACTCTCCTCCTCAAGCGTTCAAAAGTTTCAAAATTAAGCCCGTTTCTCTTATCGTTTCTCTGGCAACAGGATTAGTTTCCAAAACACATGATGACAACGGAACTAGTTACGAATTTTCCCAGAGCAGTTGAATAACGATAACGTATGATCAATTGGCTAATTGGCTGACTTGGATAGGTTCACAGTGGGTTCATAATCTGCCTTGTTTAATAATCCGGATGACAAAAATTATGCAAGTATTTTTTGCTCTATTAAAGAATAACAGACTAAGCTAAAAGTACTCACTGTACTCTTAGAGGAAAAGAAAAAATCTTTTCTTCATCCTATACTCTTTTTATGTCGAATATATAGTTATAAATATCTCACGTTTCTGTTTTACTTCAACTTGTAACACCTATTTAGCTGCATGTATTTATTTTAAAACCAGCCGAGTTACTAAGGGCTGAGATTTTTTGTCAAAAAATAACCAACTTTCCAAGCTAAAAATTTGAAAATTAAAGTAACTAAGGCTTAATTTTGGATAATCTAATGAGCAGCCTATAAAACAGATGTTATGAAATAATGCAAAGTTTTTCTCTAATAGATGACAACTTTTTAGCAACTTTAAGACTAAAATCAAATTTTGGCCCTTAGCAACGGAGTCTTCGTTTAGTCAAACATGTCTTTTTCCTCCTTCTAATCTACGTGCATCCGTTTAAATTTTGGTGTCACAGCTGCATCAATAAATTACATCTCATGGATATTTCTCCATTAAGCGAAGAAAAATGTGTTGCTAGATAGCTAATTAGTTTCATTTAAGGCGATGTTTAATCTTCCTATAATTTTTGATAACTTTTTTGATACGTTTTTTAGAGAGTTTTTTTTTACATAAAAAGATAAAACTTTTAACAGGATTATCGTGAATTCATCATCTTTTGGTCTATTGTTAAAGCTGAATAACAGTGCTTCGTGAAACGCGCTGTTTCGTCTTCTATTGGGAATTGTGAATATACCAGCACGGGTGTCTAACAGATGTTTGGGAACGTAGAATTTATGTAATAAAAGAATAGATTTATAAAAAAACTAACATAATAAGGTTTCATTGTATTAAATATAATCTAAGACGTTTGCTAGCTCATTATAAACAAGTCACGATAGATGTTTGTGAAAGTTGACTTATTTGATTGACAGTTGATGTATATATTATTGTTTTGTAGTATTGTGATTGGTTAGTTTTTCTTCATCTATTGTTATGTAAACAAAAACACGTGTTCATTCCGTTTTTTCACAAATTCTACCGGATTGTAAATATTGATTGGTTACTTTCTCAAATTATAGAAGAAAAAGATTAAACTTATAACTTTATTTACATAACATATAAAATCAATCAACATAAATATTGAGCTGTCAGCGACAGTGCTTACAGGTTCTCACAACAAAGAAAATATTGCGCAATTATATACAATAAAACAAAAGTTCTTTACCTCAGAAAATTGAGAAGCCAAACTTTTCCAGTATGCGTATAAGTTATGTCTACATTTTTTAAGCAATGCTTAGAATTGACGTGTTTTTTCAAAAAACTTGACATTTCGCCTAGCATTCTTGGGTCGTTAAAAATGCCTTAAAAACTACTTAGCTACAAATCGAACAATTTTGAAGATCATCGCAGTCCTTAAAAGTTATCTGTGTCCACCCACAATAAGTTTGGTTTGGTGTAAAATTTTCACCTCATACACAGGTTGATTATTATTTGTTTAAAAGTCGAAAAGTGAAGCTTCATAAATTTTCTTACATTGGAAAGAGATTTTAGCTCAGATTATCTTCAGTGCTAAAAGAGACTAAGCAATTTAAAATGAAATTAAGGCTGGTAGTTTTAAAACTTATGAAATAATTTTTTGTGTATCAAATATTTTCGAATTTGCTCGAATAATATGTAGATTTGGCTCAAATAGTATACAGAGTTTGGTACAGTTGGCTTAAGAAACATTTTACCAATTCACGAGGTCAAATCATAATCGAGGCTAAACAACCAGGACATGTTTCCAAAACAGATAACAAGTTTGAAGCAATTGCTAGAACAAATTTGTCAGCGTTTCCGTTTGGGAAAAGGTACGCGGAATAGACATCACTTCCGCCTGCTGGAAGATAAAATAACGTCGATAAGCCACAGGTGGATTCTGTTGTATATATAACTACAAAAATGTTTCGGTTATATTCTCCTTGTGATTTACAGACAGCGGAATAATATGTCAAAACAAACCAGACATTACTGAGTTTAAAAGCTGATCAATTAAAATGTGAATTTCCTTAATAGCTTTAAGTAATTTTTAATAACGTTAAATTATATCACAAAACGAAACCATTTTATAATAACTAATAGGCAGAACTTATAAATTAAAATATAAAAAATAGCTTCTAGAGTCTAACTACACTGTTGGGTTCAAACTTGAGCTTATAAGATTAGTGGAAAATGAAAAGCAATCTTGTAAATTTTACAATGTTGCACCGAACAGTTTTGCAAGGAAATCTCCCTTGATATGGACAAAACGCACAAACACAGTCAAATTGTTTTACTCTTTCTGCTCAGGGTTTTTATAAATATATTATGGCCGGGAAATCCCGTGATTGCATTCCGTGTGACTATAGATACTCTTAATTACATGTGACGCTCTTAGAATTTCATGCATGAACGAACCTCGGCGATCCTTCTTATCTGTAATTATTGATTTTTTAAACCCGAAAAGCTTTCTTTGTAATGATTATGTGTGTTAAATAACGATTAGAGGTCGTTTATATGGCAAACCAAATAAATTCAAATAGGTTTTTAGCCACTTCGGTCCACATTGTTTTTAGGCGATGTAAAACTCACTTCGGATTTCATACCACTTTGGCAAAATTTACAAGGAATATATAGTGCAAGATTTCCATGTAAACACATCACTGTGGAGTCAAATACGCGGTTTTTAATCAATGCACATGTTTATAAAATCACGTTACAAAAAGTGCGGCTTTTTATGGGCCACACCGTTGAAATCAAATTTAACTCGGAGTGAAACATTATGTAGACTGTGGAACTTTATATTATGGTTTGAAATTTTAGTTTACCATAATTTTATTTTGGTCTCATGTAAACAGCTTCTCAATGGATGAATTCTGGCTTGAACAATATGTCTATGCACAACGCTTTGGTGTTACTAGATATAAGCATGTTTCAAAACATTTCATATGATCAATATATTGTATCAAGAAAAAAATGTTTTAAAAAAGTAACATGCACGTACACATATTTTTTATCAAACAGTGTGATCTAAAAGCTGAATTTAGAAAAAAGTGTAGTAAACTAGCTTGTCAAACCTTTCATTCTTGGAGATCAAAATCGTCATTTAAAATAATAAAATTACCAAAACATACTTAAATCATTATCTACCAAGTTTTAATTACGTTTTTTTCCTTGATAAAGACACGTCTCAATCGTTTTTACCATCGAATTTACTTTAAGAAGCTGTGATTTTACTACAGGAAAGGTCTGTATAAATAAATGTGTATCCAATTTAAACAGTTTTTGGACGCCAACCAGCCCTGTATCTGAAAATCTTTTTTATTTCAAAACCAGACAATCCAACATCTTTTAGTTCGCTAGTTTCCAATTCACATAGCAATGCTCCGTCTATTTGGTTGGACTTAAAGTTCTCTATGTGCTTGCCAAGATTTAAACTACGTAACACATCGCAAATTTCAAGAACACTCATTTTATCCACTTTTTTAGACATTGTTTTATCTGTGTGTGGCGTGTCTTTTTGTAAAGAGATATAAGGTGGTTGAGGTGGTGTGCAATATCTTGCCTGCAATACAGGCGCTTTACTCCGGATACCTTTCTTTTGGTCATTCTTAACCATTTCTTTTTGTGGTGTGGAATATCTTGCTTCCAATACAGGTGCTTCACTCTGAATACTTTTCTTTTGATCATTTTTAAGGATTTCTTTTTGTGGTGTGCAATATATTGCCTGCAGTACAGGCACTTCACTCTGGGTACATTTCTTTTCGTCATACTTAACGATTTTTTTTTGTGGTGTGCAATATCTTGCCTCCAATACAGGCACTTCGCCCTCAATACTTTTCTTCTCGTCATTCTTAATGATTTCATTTCTCGGTTTCGAGAATGAGGGTTTCTTTTTTCTGTTCGGTTTTGGTTGAATAAAAGGTTTTGATATAGTGGCTCTTCTTACAGGAACTGGTACTTCGTAGTCATTGCTGCCGTCTTCAAAGAAAACATGTTCGAATTTGTAAATCTCATTAGGTGAGTGAAAAATGTGGTTAATTAGTCGTTGTGAAACTTCAGTTTCTAGACCAGGAGACTTGTGAAAATTAACACGTATATTGTCATAGGTTTGGTTTTCATGGATCGAACCTTCTGCTATTTTAATAACAAGTTGTAAATCTTGTGGAATTGCAAACACGTAACTGCAACATTCTACAACAGCCGATGCAATAATCACCTTTTCATCATATATTCTTTGACAGTGCAATGAACCAACAGTGCGATAGGAAAACTCCTTTCTCGCAAATTGAAAAGAGAAGTGTTTAAATCGTTCATCAAATCCAGTTGGCAATATCTCTTTTAAAACTGTTTCTTTAACATTAAAAAGTGGCATGAAACCAGCGTTACAGGTATTTGGCAAATCAAACTCTTCTCCAGATGCATTACGAAAGGTTAAGAATGTTTCATCGGATATCTTTTCGTAAATATCATTTACAATCTCTAATAGTTCGCCCTGTTCTATGTCAATAATTATCCCTTTCCCGTTTCCATCAATGCAATACCCGTTTAGTACTTGAACATATTGGGCTGCCGGATGAAACGTCGCCAACTCTGCAATACTGCTCACTGCGTCTCCTTTATTTTCTTGAAATACTTTTTCTTGAAGACAGACAGGTATAAAGTACAAAACTCCTCTGTCGTCACGGCATTCTATTTTTCTAATGTTTTGAATACAATGTAATTTCAAGGTTTGACCCACAGAGAAGTACTTTTTGTCCAAAGCATCATTGTCACGGTGTTCCACTTTAACAATTTGTGGCAGTTCATGCTTGGAAGTAAATTCTTTTAAAGACGCCTTCTCTGAACTCCAAACTACATGGCTCAGCACTTTGTCCATCTTAACTTTAAACTGCTACTATAAACATATTCACATCTCAACAAACTAAATTCAACTGAAGATAATTTATGTGTTTTATACAAACAATACTTATCAAAATAAACTTAAAAAAGATCTATCATATGATTACTGGAGTAAATGCTTAACTTTCATTTTAAAATGACAATGCCCTGGCAACAAATTACTTGCAGAGTTGTTTTATTGTTCAAACTTATGGAACGTAAAACAATATCTATATTTACATTGTGCTGATGTCTATGGTTACAGAATTCTATTTGATATGACTAGGGCTAATTCCCACGGCGGAACTTTTTTAGCAACATTTCGCGCGCTTTTTTCTTTCAAAAACTTCTCCTCAGCTAAAGTGGAATGATTTCTACACTTTCAGTTTACTCTACTTAGCGTTTATGTTTCGCTGACCTATCAATTTGTTTGAGTGTAAATTTCCGAAGCGGACAATATTTTGCCTAGTGAAAACCAGCCTTAACCGCATGTAAACACTATATCTAATATGCAAATACTTGCATACACCAAAAAGACTTTCGCTTCGTGCAAAAAGTAATGTGTTTTTGCTAGTTATTGGTTGAATTATTTGTTACGTTTTAGTTGTTACGTTTTAACTAAAGGTTTCATCTCTCGCGCAGTACGATAAATTTATCTGATGACGACATTATCTGCTGAAGATATAATATGGAGCACGGATTGCTTGGGTTTAAAAGCGTTCGTAGAGAAATATAGCTTACCACAAATTGTACAGGTAGATGAAGGTTACTATGGCACAGATAACAACGACACCTTCAGTTCAGAACAAAATCTAAAACTCCATTCTGTCAACACCATTCGAAAAATAATGTGTGAAGCTGATAACGGTTTTCCCTATCATATACCAGTGTCGATCAAAGAAAAAGTATTACTGGAAAAGAACACTTGTGTTTTCAAAACGGTCGCAGATTTAGCAAAGATAGGTTCACTGCCGCCATATGTCGAGGTTACAAACGGGTATTACGTTGACAATGCAAACGGCGATGATGACTATGATATTTTTCTCTACGAGGGAGAAAAAATTGAAATAGTGCCTAGTGATGTGCCAACAGGGAAGTATCTGATGTTTCAAAACTCATCTGGCGAACAGTTCCAGCTTCCATTCAGTTGCGATGCTGGTTTTATACCCCTGTACCACTTCAACGAAATGCACCTAACAGACATCCTACCAGTTGGACTTGACGAAGCGTTTACACCGTTTTCATTTCAATTTGTAAGGACAGGTTTTTCTCATTACTCTGTTGGCACATTACATTGCAAAAGGATCTACGAAGATGAATTTATTACTGCATCCTCTGCCTTTGATGACTGCCAATATGTGTTTTCTATTCCGATAGATTTGCAACTTGTTGTTAAAGTAGCATCAGGTACGATTGAAAATGATGAAGACTATGAAAAGATGCGATATGGTTTGAATAGCTTTGAAGGTTTGGAAGAAGAATGTAAGGAGCGTCTAAATACACAAATATTTCAATCGTCCACAGAAGTATATGGTTACATTTATGCAAACCCACGACGTCTAAATGCAAAAACGGATTCTAAGACACTACCGCCACGAAGTCCTACCCAGTTGGATGTAAAGCCTGTTCTTCTTCCACGGGGGAAGAAGCATAACGTTAATCCACCAGTTATTAGCAGAGAAAGAAAACCTTCCTTGTATACTTCAGGAAAAACCCTGCAAGGAGATTCCATAAGACAAAAACACAAAAGTCTAGACCGCTCACAATCTACACCTGCATATGACAGATATTCCAAGACAGAGTTATCAACGTCTTATGATTATATTTATACAGAAATACCTGAACAAAAGCCTAAGGTAGTAACTGTAAAGGATATGAATGCAAAGACTATTGGTGAGGTATGCGATATGTTAAGCTATTTAAAACTAGATAAACATATTGACGTCTTCAAGTCAAACCAAATTGATGGAGCATTGCTATGTGGCCTGACAATCGAAGATCTAAAGGATATTGGATTGTCTGGGTTTGAGATTAAAAAGATTTTTAGATACAGAGATGGATGGCGTCCAAAAGAATAATGTTTAACCAATGATTTAGGGAATGATGGTGATGTGTGCGAGGAACTAATTTCTATTGGACAAATATGTAAAATTTATTTTGCAAAGTGCAAGGCGCAGAAAAGATGTTGCTATAAACTAGGTTATGGTCAATGATGTGTTCCTTATCAGACATATAATGGGAAACAAAAGTTTCAAAAGGCAAACTTATTGGTTGGACCAAATCTCTTGCTTACGTCATTTCAGTCGCTTTAATATAGACGATAAAAAACAATCAAGAGCTCAGAAATGTAGTTTATAATTTAGTATTCTAGTACTTAGTTTAACCCACAAGTGTCAACCATAAAAGGATATTTTGTTTTCGGTGGATTTTATGCCAAGTCTCTTACTACATTATTTTTGTTCAAATGTTTTTATTTTGTATATAGAAGAATAAATTTCGTTTTATTGACGACAGTAGCCCTAAAGTTTTAGTATTCAATTTTGTATGTAGAACTGGACTGCTAAAATTGCATACAACCTTGACTTTTTCTGCAGAAAAAAAAAGATTTTTTGTCTCAAAAAACTAATTTTTTTATTCAAACCAAGAAGGTTAAATATCCAACTTCATTTTGAACGTGCAATTAACTTGAAATTTAAATTCATAATGTAGCTACTTCCCTGATAGAACATCATCATGAAACAATCTTTTTAGAGTCTGTATAGCTGTATTTGCATTTTACAAATTGAAGAATTCTGTTTCGAATATATGTCGCTCTTTTTCTTCTTCTATTTTTCTTTTGTTATTTCTTTAAATTTGATTTTGTTATTGCTTATGCTCTAAAACGTCCAAAGAGCACGTGTTGAAAATTGAGAGTAATTTGTACTACTGACCTTAGGTCAATTATTAAAGCTGTAGTCCCTTTAAAATGTGAGTTAAGTAAGTTGAAAAAAATTGAGGTTATTCATATAAAATCTATTAACATCTTATAATAGTTGTATAAAGTCTAAAATACACGGTAAGTTTAAACGAACCGTTTAGTTGTGAGAAGAAACTTACAAGTTTAATTGCAGGTAACATACCTGTCTACACGTGTAATAAGTGTTTCCAATAAGTTTTTTTTAAAAAACTCTCTTTTCACAATGAATACCAAAGAAAAACACGTAAATATTCCGTTGTGGGAATTGTTATCAGGGGCGGATACAGGAGGCGGATTTGTGAAGCGAAGCGAAGCCAGAAGAAATCGCGCGTGTTATAATCAGATGGTGGTCTTGGGGGGAGGGGGCACTGTAAACCCCCAAGTGGGGTCTGGGGCGAATTCCCAGAAGCTTTAGCTTATTTACCTATTTCAGCACTCCAAAATGTAGCAGACAGGACCTTTACAAGTCCATTTCTTACATGTTATTTGGAAAAAACAATAATAAAATTCTTAAATGAAAGCCAAATAATGTTTTCAGAAGAATTAAGGCTAAAGTTAGCTAGCCAGCAATACTTTCCAGGAATTATTTTGATGTGAGGCTCGCGATTTTACACCTAAACATCATAAAGTCTTGTCAAAGTCTTCCTCCCAAAACTACTGTTCTCTTTCTTGGCCTTGTGGCATGTTAAAAAATCGTTTGGAAAGTGTCTACTGCCAGAAGCTTTGAATCTACAAAAGTAAAAATACAAAATTGTTACAAAGTCAGGAAATTGTTATATACATTACATCTTTACCAGCTACAAAATGTAGCCAGCTGGCTAGCGTATAGCGACCAAATTCTGTGAACGTCTTAATTTCGTGATTTCACCTTTCTTAGCAACTTTCTCTTTATACTGACAACAATGGCTGGCTATGGCATGATATCCTGGGCCTTACATCCATGATGTGCGTATTACCATTTTCACCCGCACCAAGACCTGTGCACTTTACGGAGCAGACAGCCCAAACATTGCTGGATTAGATCACACATGGGGAAATCTTTGCGCGGTGGAGGTATGACATTTTAATCTATTGTTTTCTTTGAAATCATTCATTAAATACCAAACAGAAATATGAAACTAGACAGGGCTGGAGAATATTTTTATCAGAAAAAGGTACAGGACGATTTTTCAAGCAGCTACTAGCTCCATCTGAGACAAGTCACGAAGTATTGCAACCATTTTAATCATAAAATGGACTTTAGAAATAATTCCAGTGGATCTCACATTGGAAAAAACACATCACGAAATTAAGACGCAAATCAATTTTTTGCTCAGCCCTGCGCCAACGCCTTCCTTGTTCACGGCATTTTTGCAAAGTTGTTTTCAGGGATGGCTTATAGTCAAAACCATGAAGGTAAATGGGCAAGCGGAGTTGCCTGGCGAGCGGAGTTGCCTGGCGAGCGGAGTTGCCTGGTGAGCGGAGTTGCCAGATCGCCGCTAGAGCTGTTTGTTTGGATAATCACGAAATTCAGACGGTATACGCTAGCTATTCGATTTATTGTGACTTTATAAAATGTCTTGTTACTTAAATAAAATAGAAACCCAAGACAAAATAAATTTCTTTTGAAATTGACACCAAGCCTTTCCAAATTTGTTGAAAGTGAAACTATAAGCAGTTTCACACACTTGCTAGCAGAGCAATAGAAAGCAATTGTGTATCTTACTCTAAAATCAATGAAGTTAAAAGTAAACATATGTACCTGAAAGCGTAGTCATCGAGTTAATGGTATTATTTTTGTAAATCAAAGCCTGCTTTTCTGCCAAACTGCTTTTCTTCTGCAATCCCAGGCGACACAGAGATTAAATGTTTTCCAGTAATATTTCTTCTTTTTCCCGTGCAAAATTTTAATATCGTTGATTATATTGCTTCTTACAGCAGACTCTACGCGTTCTCTCTTGCTCATTGCTGAAGCCATGATGAACGGAAAGAATTGAAATAGGGAAATCTCAGCCTATCTTGCCGAGATTGTCATATGCTACGGTCAACGATTAAAATAAACAATTGTCCTTGTAAGGTGGACTTTCTGTCGGCCTGTCGGCTATGGTGTAAACAGCCCCTGGTCATAGCAGCAGCAGGATGAATGTTGAAAGGAAAAAAGCGGTTATGATTAGAAATTGAAAATTATGCTTAAATCTTTAGTTTAAACAATAGCTCATTAATCATTCTGTTAATTTCAATAGAAAACAGTTAGCAAAAGTTGAACATGTCCAACTTATAAAACCAAAAAAAAGTTGTACATCTTTGCTGTTTACACGGTAAGTTTTTGTATCTTACATTTAAACGGGCCGTTTAAACGTATTTTATAGCCTTAACCCTATTATACCTGGGGGGGGGGGGGGGGGCGGGAACAAAGTGCCGCGCCTCGTTGACATAACTTTAGATAATATGTGGTTAAGTGCTAAAATTTTGTGACTATTCTTAACTTTTATTAGGGCTTCTGATGAAAAAAAAATTTTTGAAAAAATTTTGTTTGGGGGTATTGCACTTTTTGGCGGGGGTAAATTTTTTGGAATTTTGAAAACCGTTGACAATCATGTAAGAATGTCATAAGATGTTGTATTGGGTATATAAATATTTATTACATGTATGTTGGTTACTAAGTGATAACCAAGGTGTTGCTAAGGTGATATATGGTTACTAGGGAAAAAAACAGACCAGATTAGAAGGAAATATCGATCAAGCAAATTGACATCATTTCGGATCCCAATGACTTCATTATATTGTTTTCCTTACCTCAATTATCTTTACATGCCCTGTTCTAAATGCCAAGTTTAATGATATGAGCATCAATATTTCTGGTAGAACGGGCCTTTTTATCTTTATCGTTAAAATAAGAAATTTTTTTGCTGAAATGACGTTATTTTTTATCCCAATGACGTCATTAATACCTTTCTTCATGTGAAACACATATTTTGGTATTCATTCCACAAATCTATCAAGAATCAAGGCCATATCATTAGTAACACGCGAGAAACGTACTGAAAAATTAGGAAAATGACCATTTTTCGGATGTGTGACGTCATTTCTAATCCCTATGACGTCATCTATTTATTTTTTACCTGAATTGAGTTTGTACTAAGACATTCTCCAACTGAGCCAAGTTTCATCACTTAAGCACAAGTGGTTCAGGATTTATGGCCCGCGGACACTTTGTGCCCCCCCCCCCCTCTGGGTTACAAGGTCAAAAAAAGCTCAGGTATAATTGGGTTAACGACTAATTAGATAAATAATAATTTTTTATTTAAACTTTTTATTTTTTTTAATTTCAGTTTTCATGGTTTTACCGACATCAGTTATAATAAAAAACAATTACGACTGCTTCTAACTGTGACACCCTATTTTAGCCAGCATACATTAGATAGGCAATATTAAAGGAACAATATCAGTAGCGTAATATTTATGGCTATTGAAAGTAGAATTTGTCACATCCGTGGAATGATAATTGTTATCTTTCAACAGCTTTAATAGTTGTTTCTATCTCTGACAATCATCTCGTCCAACACATTGGCACAGCGAAAGTGTTTCAGTCGTTTTTTAAATACAACTGGAAGTCTCAAATGGTCAGTATTCCGCAAGGCAGGAAATAAAATCGCTGCTTTTTTCAAAATGGTAGGCCTTACAAACAGCTAAATTAAAAATGGCAGTCGCTCCATTTTAAGCACGCTCACGTTGCAAAATAATTTCTGTTGGGGAATACTCCTTAAAAGCGAAGAAAAAATGGTCATAATAATGACAGCCACAATTAGTCCTTTTTTTAAGAAGTTGGATCTTGACAAACAACTTAGGAACGTAAGTCCGCTAAAAAATTAGCAAGTAAACCCTACCAGGTTTAATAAGCGGGAGTCTAATATAGAACTAACCTGAACCATTCTCATTCCCAAAACTCTTTGAGATTAAAACCTCGAAAGTACTTTCGAGTTTATCTCAAGGAGCTCTGGGGTCGAGAATGGACCTGAACAACTACTTATGGGGACAAACTTCGAAATTTGCAGTCTTTGCGTTGCCTAGAAATAAGATTTCAAATCGTATTGAGATTTCGTTGCGTTTACATAGAGTTTTTCATATTAGGATAGGATTATGTAAACTGCACATGCGCCTTAACTTTGTACAAATGTGCAATAACTTTCTGAACATGCGCAATAGTTTCACTTCGGATAAATTATGTTTGCATGGAATTTATAATTGTTTTCATTCCGAAGTAAGTTTCATTTCGTCTGAAACCATATAAACATTCATAAAGACTTCAAAGGCCGGCATATAATTTTAACATGGTAACCCTCTGCACAATATAACACATCTTTTTATTTTGTTTTAATAAATGAAAGTCATTGATGTAGAGACGAGCTACTTAAATTAATTGGGTAAGACATTCGCAATTTTCTTATTATTCGTGACGCCGTTATATTAAAAGTCGCTTGCTTTAATTAAAGAAAGCTGCTCTAATCTAGTTGCTTTAAAACTAGAAAAAGTTTGAAGCTAGCTGGAATAAAAATTGGCTAAATTCCTGGTAAAATTGCAATGAAATTGTTTTAAGATAAAAACATATAGAGCAAATGCGGTATAAAAAGGACAGGCGAACCCGTGGATTTTCCACGGACTAACGACTAGTAAATTTAAAATATCTTAAAAACTGTGAGTCCACGACACGGAAATCACGGGTCACCTTTTTATGACGTGGCTGTACGCTAAAATTTAACTAAAAAGATTAGGGATGTACTTCATAGAAATCGCACATAAGGTGTAAATATATAACCCGCTGCTAATAACGATATAAATATATATACCCTTATGCCAAAAAACTCTATGTTAGCATATATATATAGGTATCGCTACATATGAAACGGTATTAGATATTCACAAGGCATACGGACTGTTAAATGAAGTTCCCAGCATAAAACGAAAATTGTGTTTACGAAAAAGATGGCTGTTCTTTTTGAGTATTCTCTGCTCTTTCATTCAAAATAAATCTTTAAAAAAACATTTGAAGAAGACCATGGTTTTATAAATTATTCATAGCAAGGTTCTGTAAGGTTTTTTCATGTTTTATTTTCAGTTTTGATTATATTATTGTTGCCAGACATGTTTTACAGCTAGCATCATAAAAAGCCAACCACCACCAACAACTAGCTAGCTAGCTAGGAATATATATATATATATATGTAGCCATGTTCTTTATACCTAGCTAAGTCTCCAGTTTATATTTAAGTGACTAGCTATTAGCTGCTGTAGCAAGCTAATGCTAGCTTTAAACTAAAGATTCCCAGTATATATTTTCCCACAAAACACATCAAACGTTATTAACCCTGAAAATTTTAAACATTTTCCTGGGTTTTTTTTGGTTTGCGAAGTTCTTTTCCTCCAAATATTCTGAAAATAAAGTTCAGAAATTACTTTTTAAAATGTAAATTTAATTTGTTTCAAATTGTGGGCAAAAACCTTAATCAGCATGCTAAAAGAACTGACTTTTCTTAATTTAAAATTACTAAACACAACCATTTTCTTACATTTAGTGTAAACTTTTGTGCGTATGGCTTATATTTAATACACCAAAAGAGCTACTTTGTTGATTTCAATTTTATACTCTTTGTAAGCTATTTTTTTCTTCTTTTTGACATTTCTGTTTTACCACTCAATTTTTACATTTTATAAGTTATTTGGAACAGAATGGTATGAAATAGACCAAAATACCGGATCTTAGTTGTTTTTAATTTACAGGCTGTGTCTGTGAAACTTTAAGGGGAACATTTGGTGGAAGACAATGGCATGACATTACTGATAGAACTGATTTTTGTTGTGTTAGATGTTATATCTGAACCTTTTTGACATTTTATGTTAATTTTGCGGGGAAGGACCATATATATATATACACAGAAGAAGAATTCAATTTTACACCTTGCAAGCTTTGTTTTTCTATATTTTGTATAAATTCTTACTGGGGAGGACTCCGTGCAATATATCGAAATGACTGATCCTTCTCGATTTAAATTTGATGTGTTCTAAATCGTATATAGTTTTGGAAATTTTGTGTAAGATTTAATGGGTAAGGGCTAGATGCAATATGTCAAAAATACTTTTTTTGTTGAATCAGAAGCACTCCCTACAACCATTCTTTTTTTTACAGTTTATGAAGCTTTTGTGAGGAAAGAGTGTATGTAATATTATCGAAATAACTGATTTTTGTTGCAAACTGTTTTTCTTTGGCATTTTGGATTAAAATAATGTTTTAGAGGGCATATGCAGTAGATATAAGTAATGAAATAGTTAAATTTTGCAAACTTTGATTTTGTCGTTACCTCTCATTTTTTACATTTTAATTAAACTTTTGTGGGAGACCGTCGGTATGCGAAGGACCAAAATAAGAGATTTTAGTATTATTTAGAATTTGTATTTTGTGTTGCAAAATTGGTGCAAAAATTGACATAAAATGAACTTATATACAGATTGATTGCTGTTGTTTAACATGACTCATTATGCCTTATATATATATTTTATGAAAATTTGTGACAGAATACTATGTGAGATTTGAAATTTTGTTTACTTTATTGATGGTAAAACAGCATGCAAATTGCTAAAAGGACTTTATTAATTTTAGATTTAAACACCGTTATTTTGTTGGCATTTTGTCTAAAGTTTGGTGAGGAAGGACTGTATGCAATATATCAAATAATGTTTTATTGCATTATAATTTGTCCTTGCAAATCCCTTTTTTTACACCTTAGATAAAAAATTCTGTCAGAGGCACAATTTATTGTTTATTTTTCACATTGTGTGTCAACCTTTGGCAGGGTTTGCAATAAACTAACTGATTTTAACATATACAATGAGAGAGATTTGTGTTTGACATTGATCAGCTTTTTTGTATATATGTGGCGTTTTGAGTGATTTAAATTTTATGGGTGAGATGTATGTTGAAATGCTTTTGGAAACTTCTTTCCGAATAATTTTCGCATTTGTCAGATGGTCAGAGCAAGTAATTTTAGTAGATTTAGATTTTAAATGTCACATAAATACTGCAGTTGTTGAAAACCTTTAATTTTTTTGGTCATTTATATAATAATGCAGATGTAAGATGCGCACTTCTGTATTGTTTGTTTTTTGATGGACATATATCTGCTACATAAATTAAATGGAATACAGTGGATTCTTCCACGGGAAACAGCTAGTATAAACTATTTCCCGGTGAAGAAGTAACTGTATAGCTAAATAAGTAGTTGTAGGTGACGAAAAGCTACCAAGCTCCCGCTCTATGTGAAAAAATATAACCTTTGGATTTAAATTTAACATAAAGTAGTACAAAAGCAATTAATCCTTGAAAAAGATGCATAAATACAGCGTTCTAATTTTGGAAAATTCATTGTGTGTCTAACTTTATGTTTACAATTCCTAAATAAAAATTAGAATGTTTCGTTTTGTTGAAAGATAACATTTGAAATCCACTTGTTATTAAAGTGGTTACATGCTAAAAAATTCTCGAATTTCTTTAAAATTTTTCATCGAAGAATACAGAAATTAAGATATCGGTTTGCGTCAATTTTTTGAAACTAAGGAAATAATAACGACCATTGATATCATACTTTTCTTCTACATTTTGGGTGTTTATTTACCCATTCTCAAGTGTACAATTTCATTTTTTTTACAAATATACTACATATATGCCTAGTTGAACAATTATTTAAACCATATCACAAAGAGTAATAGTGCCGACTTAATAGCTTTATTCAATGAAGACTATATCTCAATATAAAGCGGATTTCTTTGATTTCGAGGTGGTAAGTATTCTCACCAGAAGCTAGAACGTCAAAGTCGGCAAACAGTGCGGGATACGAAATGAAGATAACACGCAGCTGATTTTACTTTTCATAGAGAGCTGACCTTCTGGGATGGTGTTTCACAGTCGAGATTATATAATTCAGTTAAAGATCTTAGGCGCTAGCTCCTTGAAGGTCGAAATAATGCTTTCGCATATTATTACTTTATCAGTAAATCATGGAGTTGTAGAAAAAAGCCGTAAAACACATTTTTGTCCGTTGGACTGTTGCAACCACTCTTATAAGAAGATTTTAAAATTCCAGCACACAAATAATACAAGGCATTCCAGACAAGTGTTTGGTCTCTGTTTCGACCGAAATAAATTTACATTGTTAAATCTCTTTGAGAATAGATGGCTTGCCAATGTTGACAAAAGTTAAAAAGTTTGGTTTTTTTTTGCACATGCGCAAGCATTTATTTAGGCGGAAAATATAAACAACAGACCACAGTAATCAAAGAAATCCATCCAAAAAATAAATATTCACCCATTCAAATTAATGAAATTTTTTAAGAAGAATTAGAAGAATATAGTTAAAATTTTATTCTAGTTTTTATTTCAAAAAATCTTTAATCTTCATTAATAACCAATTTAGCCTGTGCGAGTCCTGCTTTTTTACCTACAAAAAAGTGCGCGCATGCCCATTGTCACGTCACGCGGGAAGTGGTCTATAGAAAAACACAGTTCCTATATTGACATTCGTGAGGAGTTAGCAATTGTACAACTGTTTTGGAAGTAATGTACAGGGTACTTGAGTTACCCTGCACGCACAAAGATTGTACACATAAGTCTGATACTTATACAGAAGTATCACTAAAGACTGTTTACAAAAAGAGGACAACTTTGACGTTGTTTGATGCTGTTCATAAACAGGGAAGCTTAACTACTCCTTTTAGTATAGTTGCGTTCACGGTAAAGCTAGCTATTTATCAGTAAGAAAAGTTCAATGAGTCAAGTTTGAATGTTGCACGGCTAGAGTAGCTATAAAATGACGATTTAAAACCTGATAGGGTAATTGCAAATATGTTTATAATGTTCATTATGTTACGTCATATTATCGTATTTTGTGGGTATGTGCAAAATGGTTGCACCAAGCTTCTGTTCCAACTAAGGCTCCGATGAAGTATGAAGGAGTTCCTTATAAAAGAAACTTTTGATGTGCGATATGAAAAACCGTGCTTTCCGTTTAGAAATTAAAGTAATGACTTGAAACTTTGCAGGATATGATTTTGGACTGGTCTAATAAAAGGTACTAGAATTTTTTTTACTATTACCATAGTTCCTGAGTTCCTGAATTTTTAATAAATACAGACTCATTGCTGAGATGAATACAATAACCTGCACACTAAACTTTATAGCGAAGTTTTGGCTGTTCACTGTTGTAGGGAAATAATAAATGCTTAAAAGTCTAAAAGTGCGCTTTTCCGCAAAGGAGTTTATTCGCTACCAGTTTCTAGTTGTTCTGTTCGTTCCTGTCGGTTCTCTGGTCGTGTTGTATAGTCTGCTTGTTCGCTGCTTCTTCTCTGTTTGTGCTGTGAAGACTAGTGCTTACCAAATTTAGTTTTTACGTGTTAAAAGCAACTTCTCCAGATTATCGGAAAACGCGGAGTATCGCCAGGAATGCTTTTTCGTTTAGAAGAGTCAAGATGACACGTTACAAATAGATTGTCTCGTCAAATTTACTGAAAAAAGAGGTAAAATACTCTCATTTAAATGTTGAACTCATTTATACTTTAGCACGGAATATCTGTTTTTCCATGAACTACTAAAAGTATCAAAAAACTTATTTTGCTTCTCCAGTTTTCATTTCTAAGAGAGGTGAAAAATTTGAGTAGATAACCACAGAGCTGGAGCTTCCAACGAAACGGTACTAGTCTTCTCACTGATACAGCCCTCTTAAGGCTAAAAAACACGGTAAGTTTAAACGGACTATTTAAATACAAGATAAAAAAATTACCGTGTAAACAGGAAAGATGTACAACTTGACAAAATGATTAATAAGCTATTGTTTAAACTAAAGATTTTAGCATATTTTTTTTCGGTTTCTAATAACAACCTTTTTTTTCTTCTACCATTATCCCTGTTCCCGCTATAGCAAAAACCCCAACGGAAGATTTACATGCTTTTTCTTTTGTATTCATTATGAAAGTAGAGCTTTTAAAAAAACTTATACATTTTATCTCACCTTTTATCTTAAAGGAGAGGCGAATAAGAAACTATTTTGTGGCAGACAGAAAATAAATTTTAAGCGAGAGAAAAATATATATAGATTTCTAAATCCTAAAATCTGCTGAACTACTATAATACCAAATAGAAAACTATATTTCACGACTAACTACCTATATATCTTTCTAACAATGTCTTTACAGAAATTCCATGGCTGTACCGGGTGAAAATAAGTAGTTTCTTAATGTACTTTTTAGTAAAAATCAAAAATAACATCTTTTACTTAAGATAACCAAGGATATTTTACGTACTGTAGTAGTAACAGCTTTTTATAACATTTAAACTTCTCTGAAGTAAAGAAATATCTGTCATAACCAACAACAATATTTTTTCATGTTTTGAGACCCTTTTCCACAACATACTACCAACTTCGAACGATAAAGTTTGTTATCATGAGATGGTGCCAAATTTGAATAAATATACAAACCGGAAACCTTCAATAACAAATCGAACGTGCAATATGGTGGCTTCATCTTTCTTCCTTGGTTATTTACTTTTTTTTATCTTTACTCGCTATTTTATTCGCAAGTTAAGTAGTATAAAATAACAAAAAAATGTTAAATCACCTGTGTACATTGACTCCGTGATCATCACGATGAAGAGAAACATATCCTATTGTTTTTTGAAAAATGCGTAAAAATACTCAATTATAAATAATTCAGCACTCACAAAAATGTAAACAAAATGATGTATGGTTTATAGTTCTAGTTCATGGAGCAGGCGAGCAAGCCAATCAGTCCGGTCTTTAAAATCAACACTTTTATTCAGCAGCCGTGCCTCAGCGCAGTTCGCCTCTCCTTTAACGTGCTAGCAACTAAACGAAACTTATAAATTTTTTCTTACAACTAAGCGGTCTGTTTAAACTTACCGTGTATTTTAGCCTACACATTAGGTATACCTTACGATAATATTTTCGCCTGTACATTTAATATCACTATTGCATAGATCTTAAATAATATTCCTTCCTTCCTTAAATATTATATTATTTTACTTTCTCAAGAATTTTGAACAGTACTTGTTGAGGATTGACACTGCATACACAGTTGCTAGGTAACATAAAAGGAGAACTCTTTACAATTAATAGCTGATAACAATGCAATTACAATTTAATTAAAGCAATTACTGCTTTGACCAAAAATATGAAAATGAAAATGAGTTTTAATAATTAGTGTAATTGTTATCTATATTGTTTAGTTTGTATTTCGTTTTTCTTGGCCGGCTCATTTGCATCAAGATTAATATCAAATCATGAATTCAAATTCATCTATATAGGTTTTGACTTTGTATTAAACAAATACTTACCGTTGATCAAGGGCGCAGACCTCACAAGCTCGATCTGTACTTTTGACCTCAGGCTTTATATTTTACAGCATTAAAACAGGTCGGCATTCGTTATACAATCTGACTGCACCTTATTCGACAAAAAGATCTTCAGAAAAGTCAAAGCTATTAATATTAAGTTGTTTTTTACTAGTCACCAAAGAAAAAAATATGATCGATTTTGTGATACTTTTAAAATTCATGATCGTTTGAAAAAAAATCGAATAACTTTTATTTAACAAATTCGAATAACTTTTATGTGAATTGAAGCGAAACGATGATTTTAGGTGAGCTACTTGTCGTATTTTCTTTCGTGTTGTAGAAATTCTTCTTTTTTTTTTGGTTGCGTTTTTATGGTACTATTTTAATATCAGTTTCAGTATCGGTCGTAATAACGTTTTCCTAATTATATTTTCTTCTTTTTTATTATAAATACGCGTTGGTCCGTGACATTTGCGCATTCTATTTCGCACAATCCACAGAAGTCCGTGCTTGGCTTAGCCTTTCTTTGTCTCCGGTACAAAAATTAAGCCAATAAGTACCAACCACATATCTCTGCATACGATGGAAGTCTTGAGCTAAAGTTCTGAAAATGTCCTGATCGGGGGTTTGCATGTAGCAGAAAACATTTTATTTTTAAGAAATACAGTGTTATATGCTCAAACTATTTTAATTATGGAAGACTCACTGATGTTAGCCAACTCCCTACACTATATTTGAAAAGATATGGGGTGAAGAGCCTGCAAGGAAAAGAAAACTATCAAAGAACAGGCAGGCATTACCTTGAGCATCCAAAAAGCGAAAGTTAGGCAAAATATCGACACCTACAAAATATGAAGCGTTTATAGGATCAGCCAGTGAAGAAGTAAAAAAAGAAATTATAACACCAGATACTGTCAGTGCTTTTGATTTTAGTGTCAGCGTTGATTTGACATCACCGTAATCTTCCCTAGCTAGTTTTGTTCTTATCACGTCAGGTAACCTGTGTTTTGTCCCCATTTGTTCGTCAAAAAAGACAGTTTACTCCATCAGAGGTGTATCATGGTAAACGGATCCACATAGAAAGAGTGATGGGAAGATTAAAGGAATCTAAAATGCTTAGTAATACCTTACCAATACTAATGAATGATCTATGTGATCACATTTGGACAATAGCTGGGGCAATAATAATTATGCAACCACTTTATACAAATAATTTTGTATTAATACAAATAAATACAAATAATATTCAACTACTCCCTTTAATTTGCAGAGAAATGTTAGACTTTACAAACACCATCATAAACGGCTTTTTTTAAAGCAACACATTTAAAAAAAAAAAATTTTTTATGGCATAGACGGCATAAAGCTGAAATTCCTTTGCTTTTACGGCAAACCGTACCAGTACCATTATTATACAGTGTGTTTCAAATGTTTTTTTATGAAATTAATAATTTTAAAAGCATCACAGGGCTTTTAATATATATACTTTTAGGGAAGAAAGTGTTTGCAGAAAGAAACTTTTGTGGTTCTTCGAAACAACATTTTGTGAGGAAAACTTTTGCAAATTTCCCGCATACACTTTCTTCCTTTACAGTATGTAAGGCATACTAAGTCTATCGGTGTATGTCTACATCATGCAGATTACATATAAAATCAGATATATACACCATACCTGTATTTTTTACAAATCAATGTTATTTTTAAATTTGTGGCTTTAAGAAAAACCGTTTTATTAAGGCATGGGCACACAAAATTTGTTTGAGACAAAATTTTGATCAGGATTGGGAAGAGAGCAGCTGTTCTAATTCTTTTTGTATCTGATTACTGTCACTTATTGAAATATAATCAACAATTTCATTTATATAAAACATCTTTGAATATATATTTGGTGGCTATTTCTGCACTATACATCTTTGGAAGTGCATATGTGCTAAAAAAAATTGTTCCAATCGAGGCACTGATTTATTCAAATAAACATTGTTTTTTTCCACTATAATTGTGAATGATTCTTGTGGTATAAAATAAACAACAAAGTCAGCATAAGTCGCTCCAGTTAAATACATTTGATGCTGAGTTTGTGTGAAATAAGGATGGCCAGGTTTTAAGGTATAGATAACTACAGATGTGGCAAACATGGCATTAATGCAAGACTTTAATTGTTAAATGAAAATATATTTTTGAGTAATATATTCATGTTAATTCAATAAAAATTAGTTGGAGTAAAAGCAGTCTTGTAAATTCTTGATTTTTTCTTCGCTTGCAGTGGAAAATCGTTCCATATCGCTTTAATCTCCCAAGAATATTTATGTATGCTTAATAAGTACCGCTGATGTATAATAAGTTAAACAATCGAATTAAACACAAAACTCCTTCAATGCGCTATATTACCTCACTAACCTAAAGTCACAGTTAAAGTAAAAATCTTTACGGTGGAGAGCACTGGCACTTTTATTTTAATGACTATGTCGAAACAAAAGAATAATTGAACTGTGAACTGCGAACGTTAACAATTATAGGTTTAAAATTGGGAGAAAAAAATGTTATACTAAATATCTCCAAAAGTACACAATGTCGAGAAAAAAATTAAAAATCGTTTTCAGATCAATGTTTTGTGATCCCCAAAAAGCAAACAGCAAGCATGAAAACCTAATAGTTTTGTAAATGAGTTTGTAGGAGAGGGGTCATTTTTTATCTGCGTCTATTAAACCTTCAAACTTTATTTTTAAAAAAAAATTTTTTATACCATTATATAGGAAGTGATAAAAGCTTTCTAAAAATATATACATTAATATATCAAAATAAAGTTTTTGTGAATTAATAGCATTTTAAAATATTACACTTTTTTTGTATACTCACGCCTTAACCTAAGTTAATTTTTTATACGCATTTGTCACAGCTTCGCACATTTTGATTAGATACATCATGAAACAAAAATAAACAAAAATAAACAAAATCTTACATTAAGTGAGAATGTCAATCGCAAATGGAGTAAAAGCAATACCGACTTTCATACAGCGCAGTCTGGGCACGAGTAACGCGCTTGTATGGACTAATATTTGCCTGTTTTTGTTTCACTCGATAGCCCAGTTAAGTTTCTCTGCCACTTTCTCACAAGGAATTATTTGTGTCATACAGAAAAAGGCAGTATGTGTAACGTTCTGTTATTTCTTTTCTAATTCTTTGCATTTTATACTAACGTTTAACTTTTGAATAACGTGTTGATATGGTGCTGCTAGTCCTCTCTGTGGCATATATTAACTTTATTAAAACGCTTCAAGTAAGAACACTTACAGTTATTCACTTTTACAAAGTCCAAAGTTGGGTGATGGTACAAAGGGTATTTTTATCTATGTGGCTGCAGAGCAGTGAGCATGGACTGAAGTACTTGTTAAAAAATACATGACGCATCTTATCCTTATAATCAAACTTCATGGTATAAATTAAATATAGCTAGATGACTGAAACCACCAATGTAGAATATATGCTTGGCTATGGCTACCTAGAAAACCAGGACAACCAAACATGAATTAAAGCTAGCTAATTGTAGCAAAAGTAGAAGAAATGGATATTCCAATATCAAGCTGAAAGAATCAAGATATGGATAACCATCAAAGACCATAGACAAATTTGGACGAAAGGTTATTAAAAAAGCCACGACTGCATGTCGCTTATATTGTCCTAATTACGTGATTATCTAAAAGCCAATATTTAACTCCACCGACTACATAACTCTATGGTTTAGCATCTCGTGAAATAACTTTGTTGTGATTGAATGGGAAGTCATCGGATGAAAAGCAATTAGTAGAAACATTCATTAAACATCCATTAGCTACTATAATTTTGATGATTCGTTGCAGACAAAGACATGGAATAAAGACATAATTTCAGATAATGTATAAGGAAATGAGACAGATTCATAGTCAATTCCGTTGGGTTTAAAATTTAAATTTTAAGTTTTTTAAATTTCTAATTTAACTTTTTCTGGCTAACTGTTTTCTTTTTTATGAGTTTTTTGTGGGTGCAGGTAATCTTTAAAAGAAGTGATTTTTACAGAAAGAAATTTTCATGATTTTTTTTTCTTTAGTTTACAAGTTCACAACAAATTTTAAGAATCAGTCATGTATTAATAAGTATAAAGAGAACATTTTCTTATATTCATGTAATTTTGCTATGATTTCTTTCCAACCTTATTCCATCTCTGTCAGAAAAGTTTGACCTACCACCCCCTTTTAATACTAGATTCCTAACCAATTTATATAAACAATATTAAATTTTGGCTAATCTGGCAATTTTAGAGTTTATTGCAAGAATTAATTTTTTTAAATTTCTGGCATAGCTATATATATATGATTTTTCATTTGCTGGACTTGTGTATGTTTTAGGAAAACTACTTCTCGGTATTTATACATTATTAACTAAAAGATGTCAAATGTTGATGAAGATTTTTGCATAAAACATTTTTGCTGATGCTGAGGACTTAGTAAAAATCAGTATTGTGAAATAACGAAAATTTTATTGTAGACAAAAAATGAAAAACTTTGTGGTAGCAATTTTTGTGGATAATAGATTTTAATTTTTTTTGTATATTTAGGGTTTATGTAACTAACAGCTAACATAATGATAATATAACAAAAGTAGTTACAGTGATGTTTTTCCTGTCCTTGTGCACTGGCCAGACTAACTAAAGCTAACTGGTTTAAACTACAGCTAGCTTTCGTCAGCTAAGCTAGCTAGTAGGTAGCTAACAGCACAACTGCACTTGCTTACTTTTAAAATATAGTGGTAGTAATTATTGGAGACAATACTTTTTAAAGATAACCATAAAAATTAGCAATGTGGTGCCAACAATAACATTTCTTTCTGGTTTAACACGTTGGACACTTCACTTTTATTAGCTAGGCTAACCTTGACGGAATCAACAGATTTTAGTCTTGAATTTTGTGTTTTTTTTGGATAGAATACTGTCCATAAACCATTAAAGACCACTCTTCTTTGATTTTAGTGTTATAACAGTAAAGCCTGGAGGCATAAAATTTATTTTATACTTCCATGGGTAAAACAAGTTAAATTTTCTGTTAATGTTGTTGTTCTTTTCTACTCGCGCTACCATTATGAATAAATTTGTCCCTACAAGTGCTTTACTAGTGCCTGGACTGCGCTGTATGAAAGTCGGTAATATATATCTTAAGCAACTGAAGTATATTCTCACGAGAATCCACAAAAAATTCAGAAAAAAAAAGAAGAAAAACTTTTTTATGAACGTCATTGATTTCCGCCATCGCCACGCGGGGCGGAATCTTTAAAATCGCTGGATGGAAGATAGAGATATATATAGATATGTAGAGACAGCACAGAGCCTGGAAGCGGCGGGTAGTTAGTCCCAGTATAGATACTGTGTACTTTTTCAGTTCATTGCATAGTTTACAGGCTAATAGTTTTCAACCAATGACAATACAGTATTAACATTTTCGACCCGTCCCAAAGTCGCAATTTTTTAGGTAGCCAGAAAGCCAATTTTCTTGCTGGTGAAAGAGTAGAACTGCTATATCTGCATTAAAAAAAACGATGAAAAAATACGTGTTAATATTGAATTGTCTGTTAAACGTTCCAGAACCAACCGAACATACCGAAAAGTTTAGATAGGTATCACCTAGAACATTCCAAATAGCTAGCTAGCTAGCTAACATTGAAGAAATTTTAAATTTTGGTGGTGTTGAACTGAATTATAGGTAATTAATATTTTAATTTAAAACTTCCCTGTAGATACAGTATTTTTCTAACTTAACAGGGAATAGTATTTTAAGTATCTAGGCTACATATATAAATCTTTAAATATTTACAAAGTTATGCCATGCCATCATGATGTATGCTGACTGGGAAAAAATAAAGTATCGCTAGCTAGCTATATGTACCACTTTTGCTAATTACATACCTTCCAACACTGGAATCCTGTAAAATGGGAGATTGGGTGAATTTAGTTTAGGGTTTCTGTGAGGTGCTGCCATAGTTAGTGCCAAGGGAAAAAATTTAAGATTTTGAGCCTCACTCTAGATCCTAAGAAAGATTTTGTTGAGTTTAGAAGAGGTTGCCGATAAGCTGCAAACGCCCGCATATGTGGAGGCGAATTTGAGAAATTTTCGAATTAAATTGGCCCAAAACCGCCTGCACTTTCACGAACTCGCCTGGAGCATTCCTGAAGTGCAATTTTTTGTAACATGCAGACAAGGGTGCCGACTCGCCGAAAACGCTGTGTATGTCAGGGCGGCCGTAGGCGTTCTTTTCGGGGTTTTCGTCTGTAACCGGCCTAAAAAGCCTGGGTCTGTCTGAAACCGCCTGAAATGCTACGCTGGCAAGCTCCTTGGTTCTCATTTAAATTCTTACAAGAAGAAGGAAGGTGCTATTTTGTCGTCGTACTTACAGTTTATTATTTGTTGGATTTTATTACTGCTATTTATGAAATAAATGATATGGAAAACAGTCTTCCACTACCATTCCTCAAAATTAAAAGAATAAATTATACATGGTAATAAATGTTTAAAAAATGTTGTTTCGGGTTGATCTCGGGTTTCTCCAGGCGAAATTTCGAGTTTTATTGAATTGCCAGAACTCGACCGACAGGTGGCGTTTCCGGCAAGTCGGCAACCTCGTTCATGCAGTCGATAGTTGAAAGAAGGCACTTGAAGATAAAGAAGTTAATAAAGTTAATATATAAGTTTTTATCAAGTAAATTTTATTGAAAACTATCGAAAACAGTTCTTTTAAGAACTTCACTACCATTATATTATGTAAGTTTATTATTTAATTTTGTGAATCATTATAAGTGTCCCTTTTTCTTTGCTTTTTGGAGCATTATTCGGGTCTATACAGGTTTTTGTCAGGCAAATACTTGAGTTTTTTCTCAAAACACCAAACTTGCTCGAAAACACCTGCACTTTTTACGGCATATGCAGCTTAATAACACCCTCGTTGGTTAAGGGGCTGCTGAAAACAATTTTGGGCCCTGTTTGTGGGATATCGTCGTGTATTTCACGGACGGAAATCCGCTAAAGAGGGGGAGGGAGGTCGTCTGAATCCTAACTGCAATATACTGCTAACAGGGACAAAAAAAAGCCCCTTAACGTGTATACCTAACGTAAATGTATGGTTTTTATACAATGAAATGCGATATATAAAGGTAGGGTGACCCTATGAATGTCGCCATGGGTAAACTATTAGTTAGCCATATTTTGTTCGTTTGTCAGTTCGTATTTTGTCTGTTTGTCTGCCAAAAGCGTCTTGTGTAAAACCACACAAAATGTAATGCGATACATTATGGGCAACCCTGTGAATTTTTCCATTGGTAAACGATTAGTATATATTATTAATAGCCATATTTTGTCTGTTCGCTGGACACCCTTTTGTATGTATAGGAGTCTATACTCTATAATAATAATAGCCATATTTTGTCTGTTTGTCTGCCAAAAGCATCTTGTGTAAAATCACGCACAAAATGAAATGTGTTATATAAAGGACGGACGACCCCATGAATTTTTTCAGGGTTAACAATTATATAGTCTTTTTATTGATACTAGACGTATTTTGTCTGTTTGTCGACTAAAAGGGACTTGTGTAAAACCACAAGCGAAATTAAATGTAATACATAAAGGACGGGTGACCCCATGGATTTTTCCACACATAAACGATATAGCATGATATATGCTGTTTTGAAATTATGTGATTAAATAACTATATAAAAATGTAAATATGAAGGTCTCCAGGAATTAAATCCTGTCATACTGAGGCTGGGCATTTCTTAACATTTTTAAGATTTTCAAAAATTTCTTATATTGAAAAAAACCCTGCGTATTTTCAATTACAGGTCAAGAAGCAACACAATTTTTTTACTGAAGTTACATCCTGAAAATTTATTCTAAAAATAACAGTCTTTTTTTCTCAACGAAAATAGTGTTTTAAAACAAAGAAAAGAGAAGAATAAAAAGTAAGACAGTTTCGGCCTAGAAGCATTTTGCTAGTAAAATTGAAGCAGGTCAAAAATAGGAAAAAAAACGTGTATACAACCAGCTAATCTAGCAAACTTGTGGATTATAACAGCTAGTATTTTATAAACGATTTTCAGGTTATAATTTATTTAGGAGTGGGAGGTAAGCTGTTTTAAGTGCATGTTTCAATTAAAATTATATAGCGTCACATACTTTTAACCTTGATTTTGTGAGGTATTGGTATCTTAGCAGACATAAGTTTGTTAATTTTTGCTATTGAAACAAAAAATTACAATGAATTTCTTTTCTTTTTTTAGGTTCGACAACCGTGACTCGGCAGAGTATAAAAGAGAAGAAACTCGACAGAGTATAAAAGCTAGTTATTCAGAACATTCAGACATTCAGAATTAATTAAACTTACTGCACCTTGAACTTGAATTTACTTATCGGTTAACTTAATAGTGAATTAATAGTGAAATTATTGGTGGACTTGATAGTGAACTTATCGGTGAATTTAATAGTGAATTTATTGGTGAAATTACAAAATGACAGAGGTTTCTCTAGCTTTTAAGATTTTTTTTCTCGATCACACGTTACCACCGCTAATATGAACCCCGCATATAAAAGCTGTTGCCGTATGGTACTTTTACTTTCTAATGATGTTGAAACTAATCATGGGCCTTGCACTATTCTAAAGTCGGTACAGGGTTCTTTTCATCAAGGGGATGTTAGGCTTGGAAATTTTACTGGTACACAATGTATGTGTAATTCCCTGTTTGCGATCGTTTGGTCGGCTCTTAAATAAGTTTCTTTTTGGAATCCAGGTGATCTTGATCATATCCTTTACGAAGGAACAAAGTGGTACACAAACCTAGGATACACAAACCAGTACTTAAGCGCAAGTGAGCTCCCAAATAGTTTACTTCTTGAAAATGAGGTCATACAAATACGAAGTTTAGAAAATGTTTCTCATATTATTACAGACGATAGCACTTCATTACGCACTTTTCATAATTCATCTGAATCCGATAAAGGGCAAGGAATGCTGGGCATTATTAGTGGCGTTAGTTTTGCTATAGTTTGGGACCACCCACAATTTTATTTATTTGATCCTCAGCCGAACTAGTTTAGGACAAATAACTGAACAGGGTGCGTCAGTCGTTTTAAAATTTGATTCATTGCAACATGTTGAAAACTACATACGCGAAATATACGTCACCCCTGGCGAAGCAATGTGTCTTGAAACTCAATATTTCAAAATACTCACAACTGAACAGATAACTGGTAACATTATGCTTAACATTCGCAGAAAAAGAAAACTAGAACAAAACAAGAAGTACCGTCAATCCGAGAGAGGCCGAGTGAAACAAAGAAATTCAATAGGCAAATATCAGAAAACGGAACACGGCCAAGCTAAGTTGAGCGAGTCGATAAGCAAATATCGGAAAACGGAACAGGGGCAAGCTAAGGTGAAAAAGTCAATAGGCAAATATCAGAAAACAGAAAAGGGACACGCTAAGATAAAAGAGTCGATAGACAAATATCAAAATACAGTAAATGGTCGATCCAAGCTAAGAGAGTCGAAAAGTAAATACAAAAAAACGGAACAGGGCCAAGTGAAGCAAAGGGAGTCCGTAGGTAAATATCGGGAAACTGAGCAGGGTCAACAGGCACAAAAAACTGCAAAGAAACGCCATGTAGGGGAAGGTAAAGCAACAAAACGGAAGCGTGTTACCAATCTGCCTGATTCTGATGAAAAAATAAACCAATTTAAAAAATGTATTGGGAATGGGCCATTATATATATGTGTCATATGTAATCGTTCTTTATATAAGCGGTCAATTAAATTTTTTCGCCACATCGATTATCCTGCCATTCCAGAAGAGCATTTTCGCTTCAGAGTACAAAGTTTTGACGGCAAAGAATACATATGTGCAACATGCCATTCAAAACTTACAAAAGGAAAAATTCCTTCCCAGGCTGTATCTAATAATCTCCAAATGTTTGATCTCCCAGAATCAATGAGCACATTACGACGATTAGAAAAAATTATTATATCTAAAAGAATTTTATTTAAACGAATTGCAATAATGCATAAAGGTCAGTGTCCTAAAATAAAAGGTGCAATATGTAATGTTCCAATAAAAGCCGATGAAATAAGCAATGTCTTACCAAGAGGAATGGATAATAATGGTGTGGTGCAAGTTGCGTTAAAGAAAAAACTGAATTTCAAATCTAACGTTTATTTAGAATCCGTAAGGCCAGATGTTATTCGGGAATTTCTTTGTTATCTGAAACTGGTTAACCCTCTTTATTCAAATATTGAAATTAATCTTACAAACATACCACCTTCCTGGATTAATTTAACATCAGAACATGAAACTGGGGAAAGTGAAAATGAAATGAACGTTGATTTTGCAATAAAATCGACAACAAATAATAATATTGGTGATGTAGAAACCAAGAATGAAGATTACCTGGACAATAGCGAAGAAGAGAATGAAAACCCGTTAAACGAATATCGCTTGCCTTGCCAAGAAACGTCTTTTGTTCCAACTATTCCACATGAACAAATTGACGATGGAAATATTGTTATTGCTCCAGGAGAGAACAAATTTCCCATACCAATAATTTCTGATGAGCATTGTGAAGAACTTTCCCACCCCTATCTATTTCCAACAGGTAAATTCGGATATCACACGAAAAGACAAGTACCACTTTCCCCAACCAAGTATTTCAACCAAAGATTACTGAACTATAGACAGAAGTTTGCCTCTGATACTGACTATATATTCTTCGCTCATGCAGTGACTCAACATCTTAATTTAAATAGTCGCATAAACATCGCTATGCAAAAAATTAAAGCAGATGGTCTTACAGCAGGAATGATGTCTGCGAATTTTAAAGAAAGAGTTAAATCGTTTATAGCCAGTGACGACGCTTTCACGTTTATGAACACGTTGAAAGGAACTCCTGCATATTGGAAACGATTTCTCTTTGAAGTTTTGGCTATGGTAAAACAGCTAGGACTTCCAACATTTTTTATGACTTTGTCCTGTGCAGACTTAAGATGGAATGAACTGGTTAAAATCATTACCAAATTAAAAGGTAATGACATATCTAAAGAAGAAATCGAAAATCTAAATTATTACCAAAGAACAGAGATTCTTAACAGTAATCCAGTTCTTCTAGCAAGACATTTCCAATACAGAGTTGAGACATTTTTTAAAACCATAGTTGTCAACGGGCCATTAGGTAAAGTAAACTACTACGCGAGTAGAGTTGAATTTCAGGTTAGGGGTAGCCCACACATCCACTCTTTATTATGGGTTGTGAATGCACCAATTTTACGTAGCGATAACAAAAAAGAATATATTGCCTTTGTGGATAACATAGTTAAATGTCAGCTTCCTAATAAAGACAGCAACCCAGATTTCTACAAACTAGTTTCGACATATCAAACACATTCTCATTCTAAATCTTGTCGTAAATATAAAAACAAGAATTGTCGATACTCTTTCGGCAAGTTTTTTACAGACCGTACAATTGTTGCTGAGCCTTTACCTGATAACCTCTCAAAGAAAAAAAGAGAAACACGGTTAAAAGAAAGAAAGGCTATACTAGAAAAAGTAAAAACTTACATAGATTCAAATTTGAATCCAAGATTCAATAATATTCTTCATCCAGATGAACCGAATTATAACCAACCTGGTACAATTGAACAAATCCTTCAAAGTTTAGCCATAACAAAAAAAGAATATGAAAACGCACTAAGCATCTCACCTGATACAGGATTTCAAATTCACTTCCAAAGGCTTCCAGATTCTTGTTTTATCAATAATTATTTTACTGAAGGTTTGAAGGCATGGGAAGCTAACATAGACATTCAACCTGTTCTTGATTAATATAAAGCAGTTTCTTACATGTGTGCTTATTTGTCGAAAGTTGAAAATGAATCTTCAGAGGCAATGAAAAAAGCTGCATCGCAGGCACTAGAAACTGATGATTCATTATTTGAACAGATAAAGTCAGTTGCAAATGCGTATCGAAATCATCGCGAAATGTCAGTTCAAGAAGCAGTAGCTACCATAATGCCAGAAATATGGTTACGAAAGACATTTCCAGCTGTAGTTTTTGCAAATAGTAACATTCCTGAGAAGCGATACAGGGTTTGTCGTAACGAAGAAGAAATTTTAAGTTTGCCACCAGACAGTACGAATATTTTTAAACGAAACATGTTGAATAGATACATGGATAGACCAAATTTAGAATTTAAAAAAGGCAGATACCCCATGTTGGAACAAATGTGTTATGCTGAGTTCTTGTCAAGCTATTCTATCAAAATAAAACCGAAACTAGAAAATGAAAATGACAGTCAACCAGAAGTACTTAAAGAAATAATAGCTGAGATTCAAGTCGAATCTCCTTATCCAAAAACTATACCTCTGATGTCATCAAAAGAAATATTGAACTTGCGAAAAGAAAAATGTGTTCTAAGATACCATGTACCTAGTCGAGAAAAAATCCAGAAGGATATGCACATCATTTGCTCTTTATGTTTTATCCTTTTCGCCAGGAAGCAGAATTGTTAAGTGAAAACTCGGGTACTTACACAGAGAAATTATTGGAAAACGGTGTATTAGAAATTATAAATACAAATAAAAGAATATGCAAACTATTTGGTGAACTTGTTGAAGAAGCAATGATAATTTTTCACGCAAATGTAAATAATTTTGATTCTTTCGCCGAACAGGAAAACGACGATGTTACTGATGAGATTAGTAGTATAAACAACCATGACACTGACGAAATTCGAAGTGAAACCGAAAACATCCCAGTTTTTGGAAACACTTTTTCATCTATTACTGAGCCTGGAATTTCCGAAGACGAACTCCATGAAAAGATTCGAACATTAAATAAAACACAAAGGCAAGTTTTTGAAGTGGTAAATGATTGGGTTAGAACTTACGTAAAAGGTTTAGCATGTAACGCACACCATAAAATTAAGCCAATTCACATTTTTCTAACAGGAAGTGAAGGTTGTGGAAAGTCCCATTTAACAACAACAATTTCTGACATGCTAAATAAAGCACTTTCCTATCGTCCACCAATTCAAGCAAGGCCAGTTTACGCAGAATACAAAGATGCATTATTAAATCTTTCACATTGCTGGAAGCATTTTAAGATTGCTAAACTAACAGAAGTTATGAGACAGCGTGATGATCAACATTTGATTGAATTATTAAACAATATCAGTGTGGGAAAATTAGAAAGGCGACACGAAGATTTACTAAAATCTAAATTTATTTCACCAAATGACCCACATTACCCCAAAAATGCAATTCATATATTTGCTGAAAATCAACCCGCCTCTGAGCATAACAAAAAAATGCTTAATAGCATAACATCGGACGAAGTAAATATCGAAGCTATTGACAAAATTCCAGAAAATATACCCGTGCAATTAGTTCAAAATCTTAATTCTCGCCCTCAAATGGAAACAGGTGGACTTGCGCGAAACCGACTGTTAAAACTTCATGCAAAAGTCATGTTGACGTCAAATATTGATGTATCTAATAAACTCATTAACGGACAGATAGGTACTATTCATCGGTTGAAAACCGATAGCTCAGGAAATGTAACAAGAATATATTTGAAAATGGAAGACATGTATACTGGACTTAAAGCTGTGAGAACAGATCCATATGCTATTCAAGAAAATGTTGTTCCAATTAACAGAGTAGAGAAAGAAATCAAATTTAACAAACATAATCCATCTTCACCTTTTATGAGACGGCTGCAATTCCCACTAATGCTGTCATGGGCCTGCACTGTTCACAAGGTTCAAGGAAAAACGTTTGATAAAATTGTTGTCTGTTTTGATTTATTAAAACAACGAGCCTTTCACTCAGGACAAATCTATGTTGCATTAAGTCGAGTCACAAGTTTAGACGGTTTATACCTAACGGGTACATTTGCTAAATCAACCATTAAGTCAGACACACGAGCAACAGAGCAATACAATTACATGCGAGAACATTCAAAATTGACACAAAAAGAAACTGGTGTAATTAGCGAACATTCTATTATGGTCACTTTGCTTAATACAAGATCCTACAACAAGCATAAAAACGATATTAAATCCGACCGCGTTCTCATGGAAAGTGATTTATTATGCCTAACGGAAACTCAGATACCATTGAACTCACATTGCGACTCAAAACTAGATTACTTTACTTTAATTCCAAACAACAATGTGGACAAATTTTCTAGTCTTTTAGTTGGTCATAATGAAACTATACAATTGTTTGATATTGTAAAAATTCCTGGTGTAATATTTTTTAGAATGACAAAAAGAACGTTTCACGAAAACGCTATTAATGTTTTGCTTCTATATCGTAAAAATTCCCTCAATAGAGATGAGTCATTATACCTTATTCAACATTTTTTGGGAAATGAAACTGTTGATATTATACTCGGAGATTTTAACGTGAATGCATTTAGCGATGAAAACTATTTCCTTGATTTTCTTACTGGATATAAACAAGTCGTAACCTCGCCAACTCATATATCAGGTTCACTTATTGACCATGTCTATATCCGTGAGAATGTTTTAAATACTCTTAATGTCGATACCTTCGTTAAAACTGTCTATTTCAGTGATCACGATGCAATCAGGCTTAAAGTCTCTCTCTCTGATTTGAGAAAAACAACCTATGGAACATAAAATCTTTACAGACGACTTCAAACAACTTTTTTCTTCGTGTTTTTAACCTCCTTTATTTTTTTTGGCATTTTAAACTTTTAAATTAATACTGTCCTCGATCGCAACGCATATAATTGCTTTCCAACACGTTTGCTTAAGGCGGAAATCTTCAAGCCACAGGGCTTCTTGTTTAATTTAATTTCTTTCTGGGATTAAGATTTCTTGTGTTTGAACACAACTATTTACAAAAAAAGACATTTGGTTTTAATTGGTGTATTTTTAAAATAAAGTGCTGTACAAGTTTTATGCGATATGCACTCATATTTACATGCGTATTGTGTTAGCTGATGAAGATAAAAAAGTGCTCTTAAATTCTTTCACTTTTTGTTTGTTATGAATATGATGGAACTTTTGATAGCGCCCTCTTCCAGAGAGTGACTGTGGCTAGCCATTAATAGCAGGTATCGTTTTGGAGGAGAGCAACGTTAAACAATGTTCATTTTAATTAAAAAAAAATTCTATTCTAAGAATTCAACAATTGTTCTGAAGTCACAAAATAAACTGTTTTCCAAAATGCAACAAAGTTTCTTTTTAATTTTTTTTCTTAAAAACAGATTCACAACCGTTATTAAAGGATAAAAGTTTCTTTCGGGCCTTTTTGATTGAATAGGACTTTCTGTAGAAATTTTTGTATCGAAGCTTGACTGTAAAACATTCGTGACCAAAAATTAATAACTGAATGTGTGTGCGAAGAGTTAATTGCTAATAGAGTTTCCATCGTATAGCACAAATGCTACTGTTCAATTCTACGGAATTCTGTTGGGGGACCAAAACCGGCGTAGTCTGTAACCAATGTGTTATATCGTACATTAATTTGCGCTTCCTTGACGTGTATACAAAGACTTTCGTTAGTTATGACTTCAATGTAACTTTGATCTTTTGTTCCAACGAAATCAAACATCCAGCCTGATGTACAGTCTTCAGTGAGTACGAGGTTTTCATTGATGGAATGAACATCAGAGGAATAAATACACAAATCGTTGGCCCTCAATCTTTTAAAAGCATCCATCTGAAAATATGTGTATTTGGAGGAACAGAAATCAAGTCTTAATTTCGAATCTTCATGCGAGATGCAGAATCCTGTTCCATGTGTTAACTGTAATTGGAAATTCTTTTTTAAGGAAGAATAAAACGTGTAACCAGGAGCATACTCCAACTTGTATTTGAGCCATGTTTGTGGTATCAAGCTGCATGTGAACGTGTTGTTGTTGAGATGGTGAAAAATGTTTGTAGAAACACAACCTGCTGTGTTAATACATTCCCAAAAGCAATTTGTTAGACGCTGAACATGAGTTGTAGACAAGATTTCAGAGTTTATTACTTTTGCATCATCAGTAACATGTTGAAAAGTACGTTCCCGGTAGCTTGCAAGTGCTGTAGAGATACATGCGATAATTTTGAACAGTTTCCACATTCTTCAATTTTCTGTGTTTTGAAAAAGTCCCGTTCCGTTTCTGTAGAAAACATGAATACCAATGTAATCATGTAACTAAAAACAAATTTATAATAGAAAGTTAATGAATGCTATACATTAGATAATGCATTGAAGATTTTATTTTGTTTCGAAATTAAGTCAAGTTCAATAAGATTGATGCGCCTTAAATAATAAACTGAAGCAATTGGGCGAGAGGAATAGTGTTGGAGAATAATATGGATATTTTGAGAAAAAGCTTTGATGATTGTTTCTTTCAGTTGATTGAATTATCATGACACTGAAATATTATTCTTGGCTTCTTACTACGTGTGTTCAGATATAGTGCTGATTCAATTTGATTTCAAGTAAAATTTACATTTTTAAAAAAGATATCGCGTTAACTTTATTTTGTGTTAGCCACCGTGTTATCCAACGTGTAGTAGGATATAGTTGCAACATTGTTTGGAGCGAACATTTGAAAACCTAAAATTCGCTGTATTTGCCTGTACGCACATCTAAAGGCGATTGTTGGGGAAAGCCATATCTTTGCCATATCTCGCCACAAAACCTTTTATAAGCTTCGCGTCGTTCACTGCAACTCTACCAACCCTTAATGTGGCAATGAACTATTTACCCTTAAAGAACGGACAAGTCTTTAAAAAGATCTTTTTTTGATGAACTGATAGTTAGCTGTTGCTGACTGTAAAAAGAAGCACTCGCGATAACTTAACCGCCTATGGCAGCTGCACTGTTGTGTGATAACTACAGTTTTAGTAATCAGAGTTTGTTATTTGGACTCTATCTTATGGAGTTAACTCATTCCTTGTAAAAATTACGGTATCGTTATTTTCAAGTAATATAGCAACCTGATGAATTCTATGGATTGATTAATATTTTATAACTACAGCCTAGTATGTGCACATGTACTTATCGGAATATTAATAATTATAATATATTAATAATTATAATTAATTATCCGTTTATAACCTAAGTTAATTTTTTATACGCATGTGTCAGAGTTTTTCACATTCCGGTTGGGTAAATGGTGAAACAGAAATGAAGACAATATCACATTAAGTGAGAATGTTGACACCAAATGACGTAAAAGCATCACCCTTTTTGATCCTCTTTTTGAATTATAAATCTTAAGCCAATGAAATATCATATCTCACAAGAATTCATAAAAAAGCACGTTTTCGACTTTTCTATGAACGTCATTTCGCTAACTTTTTCTTACTCCATCACTTACACTTAACTCATTCTTCCACGCAGACGTTTTTATTTTTTTTAATTTTACTTTAATCCGGGGTTAAGATGTCCCACCCGGGGTTTCAGTCTGTATCTTTTGATCACATGACTGCAACTTAAAACCTGTGGTGTTTAAGTTGCAGTAGGGAATTTGACTACTGTATGGCCGGTTCTAAGGGTAGGTTTGAGACTATAGGCAAACAACTCCTTGTTTCCAACATACATTATCATAAATTATCGAAACTACAAAAAGAGCAAACACAAAAGCCGATGACCACAATACAGCGCATGCGCACAAATATACTGTGAGAAAAGGGTAAGTCCCTATGCTCAAAAGTTTCGTCCACTTTTAAAATTCTGGCGTAGGTAGAAAGTGTGTAAAGCAATGGCAAACACAACGACACAAAACACAATAAATGTGCTTCAGAGCTGGTGAAAATAACCCCTCGATGTTCCATATAGATCCAAGTTCAAAGAAATGTGTGACAAGGCTGTTAATGCAAACCCCTGTATGTTTCATTATGTACCGGACTGATTTGTTACAACCCATATGTTGAAATTACGCGTTAGTCCACGCAAGTCCAATGAATACCGCCAGCACAAGAAACAGAAAGCCAAAATACATCGCTGCCTGCTGCCCGTGTCCCATCACTACATCAGGATGGCCTTATGATAGAGCGTTTGCCTCCAGTGCAAAAGGTCTTGGATTCAAACCCCGGCCGAGTCATACCAGAGACTATAAAAGTGTGAAACGATTCTTTCTGCTTAACTTTCAATATAAGAAAAGGATTGATATTTTAGGCGGTTCTCTAGTGAATGGTTGTTGTGCTGCGGCGCCTTTTGTAGATCAAATAGGAGTTTTAAATACACTGGGACCCTTTGCAGAATCCTTATTGATAACAGTTCTGTTGGGAACTGAAGAGGCTATCCTGGGTAAATAATAGTAATATTAATAATAATTATTATTATCGTTGTGGATCTAGGCATTTCCTTGACTTGGTAGTAGTTTGTAAAATAAAGCGATGAAACAACCATGCGATGATTGTGGAAGAGTACTAGATGTGTATGATGTGTGTATGATTGATGTAAATGCGAGCGCAGGCTTGTGACACAGTACTTTGCTGGCCCTGCTATATGGAACATATCACTTAAAATGGGGGTAGTTGGATATGTAATTTTGTCCATTACCCGACGGTAGTTGGACCTTGAAAAATATCAAATAAAGGAGGATGTGTATGCTATAATTTCAATTTGGAGATAAAACCATCAATGCAAAACATTGACGTCTTGACGTACAAGATTGAAGACGTGAATGCTGAAAAGCTAGAGCAAAGCGACCCAATCCCTGCAATTACATATCTTACATAGGACAAGATATCACCACCATTGATAAAGACACCCAGAAACATATACTATCAGGGCGTCTCGCAGTATAACGAGGGCTCCTCGTTAACCATGTCGTTTGATCTTAGAGATTACCCAGAATGATTGATAAAATAAAATATATAGAGATGAAAAAACTTTCAACAGCTAAAATTTTAAATTTGTTTAAAAGTGAAGGTATATCTTTTTGAAGCTTAAGCGATGGGAAGACGGCATACGTACCTTCACCTAAAGGACGTACTATATATTTCTTGTGAAGCAGCGTGATCCTCAAAATTGCAGGGGTGTATATACAAGATAAAAACTGGTACCCGCAGACCTACATGGAAGAGTAGAAGTACAAGGCAATAGCGCTAGCTATCTTAAGAACATTTTGATGCAAACTGATGAGCCATACTGCAAAGATTGTGTAGAAATTGCTTAAGGGATAAATTTCGAGGAACTCACGAATCAGCTTGCTGGGAAAGCTTACGCGAGACGCATAGTTTACGATGATGGTGGACTGGTTGATTTTTTCTACAGGATACATGGTTGACAGAACCAAGGGAAAATGCCGCTATATAAGGCCTTAACGCATAAGCTTTTGTAGGCGGTAGTTTTGTAGATTGATCTCACCCATAAATTAGGGCACGCATTCGGCAAGCTCATCTAGCTGGTAGAGGCATACTACACAGATTGTAGTCTTTTGTAAACTATATCCTTGATTTCCTGTTGTCCTTTCACCACTAGCTCCACACGCTCTTTCGCATCAACGCTCTTCACAATACGCTTTACTCGCTGTCGAATTTGTTCCATTGGCCCATTAATGACTCCATTTTTATAGCTTTTGAGATGAGATCTATGATAGTGTTCAATTTAGACCCAGCAAGTAGTCTTAAACTGTCGGGCTTATGCACTTTTATCCCTAACATTTTAGAAGTATTCTTCAGACCTACTTGTCCTACGCCCATAGCTAACGTAATACCGCCCATAGCAATACACAAAGGTACGCAAAGCCCTGTTGGTAATGCAACAAGTCCACTAACTTCTAGTAGTGCGTGATTGCTCCATCTAGCCCACGTACCATACATCTTAAATCACGCTCTTTACTCTTCGTACGAAAATACTGTTCAATCTCCTCGATCCTTCGAATCTTTCACTCCCTGATCTTCCAACGCACTTGGTGACAATGTCGGATATAGATATTCCATCTTTATTCTAAGGTTATGCATAGAAATCGCCTGGAAGGGGTCGACGGATAGACTTGAGCACGCTGACCGACGAATTTTATACTAATAAAAATGCTTCCTTCCAAATAACTTTTAAACGTCTTTCAATCCATACACGACACTGCCGAGGCTCTGGGCAACACATATCAACCACAAGTATATCAAATTAAACTAAGCTACGAGTACTCACACAACGGGAAATACGACACATCCTGAGAAGACTTTTATAAACGATCGGAGAATATACGAGTAACAATCTGTTTAATTCGAAGTAATATCCTCAAAATGTTTAATTGCGGTTTTTTTCAGTTTTGGATATCTATGTTTCTAGCCATGATAACTCAAAAACTGGTTTTCAATTTGCTATGAACTTTTATGGGAGTGTTTAGATAATGGATTACTGTGATTTGACCTTCCGAAATAGAAATAGCACATATACTTTTTCATTTGTCGGCGTTTTTTGTTTAAAAAACTTTACAACTTGGGACCTCTCTTTTTTACACATAAAAAAGACGTGCTAGTAGTCATCTCTAAAAATTCCAAGCTCTAACTTTCTGTTACAATTTAAAATTTTATGACCGCAAGCGGAGGGGACACTTTTAGCTTTTTGTCATCTCCGAACCATGGCAACCATGGCAACTGGTATGCACAACGTCAGTATTTTAAAGTCGCACGATACAATACTATTAACTGATACAGTGTGGCGGAAAGCTAAAAGTGTTCCTTCTCGCTTGTGGTCAAAGAATGTTAAAGTGTAAGTTAAAGTCAGAAGTTGCTCTTAATTTACTTTTAAATTTAAGACGCTTTTCTATTTTTTTACCGTATATTGGGTACATGTTTTTGCAACCAAAATCGTATATAAATGATAGTATATAAACTTTGTATCATTTGCAGGGACCGATTCGGTGAAAATATCTGCTGTAAAGATGTTTTTCCCATGAATATTGTGTTTATTACGAAAAAAAATATTAGTAAAATTTTAATTTTGCCATTGTTCTTTTTTCTTCCCTAAGAAATGACGCAACAGCGGGTAGGGGGGGGGGGGGATGGAGGAGGGGGTTATGCTATGGTTGACGGAAGAGGAGGGGAGGGAGCGGGGTGACACCACTGCTGACGTCAACGTTTACAATTTTCGTACTCTTGATTTTTTCTCATTATCCAGAAGTTTCTGACTTGGAGGGGGGATCCTCAAAAGATGACATCAGCACAGCTGGAAGGGGGGTGAAAAGCAAAGTTGGTGCATAGTGACGTTATTTGCGAGCAATTTAATTTAAGTAAAAAGTTACCTTCAGTGAAATTTTCGTCTTGAAAAATCTATACCCCACTTTAGTATTTTTTCATGAAATAATATTTTATCAGCAATATTTCAACCATGCGATTCTTCTTATTTCAGCTTCCTTTTTCTAAAACATTTTTCGACGATTGCTCAACCTCGTTCCCAGGGCAATTTTTTTGCTTTTATGATATCCGAGACGGCGCGAAGAAATGACCCTGGGCCAGGCTGGTTAAAATCAGCACGATTCGTGCTGATTTTTAATTTATGCAAAATTTGGTCATTTTGTTAAGAATTGCATGCGGACCGCCGAGAACACCGTATTGCCATAATTTATGCAAAACAATCTTGGATCGAAATCAAGGATAGAGTTTTATTTTTAATCAGAAACAAGTTAGCTAACGTGTTTTGAGTTTTTGATTCAAGAAAACATGATTGCAGTGTTGCCTTCGCTTTTTTTGGCTACAAACAAATTTTAAGTATATATTTATTTTAAAGTTTTCAGCCATCTATGTTAGCTATATAGCAAAGGTCCAAGCCGTACTTTTGTAGCTACAAAGGTTGTACAAACCTAGGTAGCTAGCTATACACTTTTTGAATTATGATTTTTAGCTATCTTTATTTCATATTATAGTTAAAAGTGAAAGTACTTTTAGCTAGCTATAGGTAGCTACCAAGCCACAGAATTCTCAGAGGGTTTTGTGATTAGAATTACTGAAGGTGCCTATTATTATTTTATTATTGAAATTATTTACCCAGGATAGCCTCTTTAGTTTCTGTTGGTACTGCTATCAACAAGGGTCCTGCGAAGGAAGTCCTAGCACATTTCAAGCCATTTGAGCTACGAAAGTTGTGCAAGCACAGCAATCACTCAACTAGACAACCGCCTAAGATATCAATCCTATTCTCATGCTGAACGCTAAGCAGAAAGGATAGATTCACACTTTTTAGTCTCTCATATGACTCGGTGGGGTTTGAACCCAAGACCTTCCGCACTGAAAGCGAACGCTCTACCATAAGGCTAGCCAGTTAAGTTTTTAGTATTTTTATAGATCGTGTTTTAGAAGTTTAAGAACGAAAAACGGCGATAGTAATGTTTTTTAGATCGCCTTTTCAAATTGTAAGAACGAAAAGCGGCGATAGAAATGTTTTTTTAGATCGCATTTTAAATTTAAAAACGAAAAACGGCGATAGAAATGTTTTTTTTAGATCGCATTTTAAAAGTTTAAAAACAAAAAACGGCGATAGAAATGTTTTTTAGATCGCATTTTAAAAGTTTAAAAACGAAAAACAGCGATAGAAATGTTTTTTTTAGATTGCATTTTAAAAGTTTAAAAACGAGAAGCGGCGATCTACCACAAGGCTAGCTAGTTAAGTTTTTAGTATTTTTTTAGACACATGCAGTCTATCTAATTCCATTTTTCTCTTGCGGGTGACTTATTGCTGACGTGAACCTCTATAAACCTAAGTTGAGGCTTTATCACGCCGGCATTATAGTGGCATGGTGTAGCTATATATTATACTAGTACTGAGTCATCAACGTAACCATGTGTCAGTCAGATACAGATCAGATATATACGTTTTGACGTATATAATAACTGGCTCCTTTTGTCTGTTATCGTCGTAGCGTGCATATACACCTAAATAAAATCGTATTGTCTAAAAAATTTTACAATTGTTAGGTCAAAATTTATAATTGTTTTTAAAAAAAATCTTATCGCCCTGCTTTAAATACCTAAATTCGGAAAGTATAGCTATTACAGAATCATTTTTTATGCTAATCCCATCAGACCAGCTTAAAAGCATCTCCTAACAAGTTTTAACTCAATATCTTTCTTTTTCATCCTTCTTTTTTATCATATTGCAGTTTCGGTTTTCACAAAACGGGTCCCTGGAAACTCATTTGCAACTAAATGACCACTATGGTCAAACCAATTGACATTTTTCAGTAAATTCGAGATTAAAGTCATAAAACATAGGATGTTGCATTCCATGTCAGAGAAAATTGTTATTTAATCTGTAAAATCAATGGTTATGTAATCCGTAACCAATTTAATTAGGCGTATAACTATTTAGTTAATTAAATGGTATGAACTTCTGAATCCAGTTTTTTAATCTTTCTCAACCAAATCAACAGCATATGATTTTATTTTTTTTGTTTATGTGTTCTGCACCGAAAGAATATTAGCTAGAGTGTAAAAGAAGGTCTGTTTGGGAGAAATAGGATTAGTTATGTATACCTGTATATACCTTGTGTTGTATTTAAGCTAGCTAGATAGCTGCTAAACAAGTCTTAAAGGAAACCTTCATTGTGTTTTGCACAAAAGCTAGCATGGTTGCTTTAGAGTCTAGTAGCTACCTCCTAAACTGCACTGCAAACAAAACAGAAGCTTACTTTAACAGCCTCTGGGTACAACTAAAAGCTATTTAATTTTGCTATGCTAACAATGCCAAATATTTTATTTTTCACAAAAATAAATTCAGTCCAGCAGAGCATAAACATTCCAGCGTCCCGTTCGCACATAAACTTAGCCGCCATTATTGTTTTTCTGTTATTATTCAATTTTTTACGCATAAATTAATTTATCTTCATAATTAACGGAAACTTGAGAAACCAATCAGATCTCAGAACTGACCAGTGTGGCCCAGGGTCATTTCTTTTCGCCGTCCGAGATCGTCAAAAAGAGAAAAATGGGCCTGGGGACGAGGTTGGACGATTGCTATAACACCAGACCGACATCACGAAAAGAAAGCACAACAGTGGGAAATAAGATTTGGTCTTAAGTTTAGAAAAACTAAATGTTAAAAACAATGTAAACTTACTGACAGACACAACTAGGAAGAACAGAACCTTATAACTGAACATCTTCAATTCCGAACAACAAAGTACTTTAATTAAAAATTACGTGTTAATAAAGGTTTGTTTTCATTCGATACGCGATGTATCTCAAAAAACTCACTACCTTTTTTTGCTAGTAACCTTTTCGCGATATAGTGGGAAATGCGGTTAAATTGAAACGACTATTTAGAATTTTATATGAAGTAGCTAGGGCCGCTTTGCAAATTTTTGTCCTACCAAGGGTTAATAAATCTAAATGTTTTATTATAAGCTAAACTTTTGAAAGAAGAAGACAACAAGAAATTATGTGGCATTGATTCATTTTTTATTTTCAGATATGAAAGAAGCGTTTGTCGATGTTTACAAAATTCCCGTCTTAAACATTTTAAAATACTTTAGTAATAAGTTAAAAAACAATCTTAATGCTTGAACGATTTGTATGATTAAAATCGACATGAAATTGATTTCATTGAATAAAAGAAGTGGAAAACCCGTCTTTAAACAGATAGATCGCCAAAGCAATTTGCTTACGGGTGAATGATAATATAAAATTATTCGATAGGTGGCTTTACGAGCTTTGCATAGGTTTCAACGTCGTTTCAACGTGACAAAATGAATGTTATATAAAAAGACAAATATGCAAACACATGAATCTGACTTAGCTTTCTCATAAGCTTTAAAATATAAAAATATGGCGCTAAAAACTCTAGTACGTTAACAAATAAAAAATAATTAAAAAAATACTTGAAAATAACAAAACACTGTATTTGTTAATACACCCCTTCTTTATGCTTTGCAAAGATACAGTGTTCCTCATCCCTATTGCTTCAATGAAGTACAAATTCCTTTCTAGCCTTGTGATACAATGCATCTGCAAAACTCTTTTTCATTTTTTCCAACTCGTATTGTCTGTGTTCTTTAAGAACAGTTAGCAGACTTGAATCCAGTGCATACCTTTTGCTGGTTGAGATTTCATTTACAACTTCTGCTTCCTCGTAGACTAGCTGATTAAATTCTTCAACTGTTTTCCCCATTACTTTATCAAACATACCAATTCTGAGAGCATCACTGGCAAGTAAAGGTTTCGTATCATTTGTTAGCGTCTCAGCCATCTTTTCTCCTACTCTAGCAGGTAAGAAATACGTATGATATTCGGATCCAAATAAATGCATGGACTTATAATGCGGGTTAACAACAACACCCTCCCTACACCAAACATGATCGCTTGCTAAAGCCATCATACACCCGCCAGCTCCCGCATTTCCTTGTAACGCCGATATAGTTAGCTGAGGCATTTCAAATATCTTTTGGACCACATCATTGATAGCATTGATATTCTCCCATGATTCATTGAATGGATCATCAGCATGTTCAATAACATTAAGATGAATCCCGTTGCTGAAGTAATTGTGACCACCCATGAGGACTAGGGTCATAATATTTTGATCATTTGCAATACTATCAAGTACTGACGCTAGTCTCTTGCACTGATCTGTCGACATTGCACCATTGTAGAAATTAAAATTTAAAAAACAAATCCCACTTTTAGTTGTAGATGTCCATATTTCTTGAAACGTATTTGGACATTTACCATAATCATATGATCGAGATGACAACGGTATGAATGGCGTGGTCTGTATAACGTCAGGCAACCATAAGGTGGCTGGTAGTTTTAGTTTGTTCTTTTTTAAGTGTGACACCCACACGTGACCCTTCTCACACTTAACTAAAATTGCCTCATCTCTGTGTCCAATCACATCCCCGACTGCACCTTTTGGCAAATTTGATTGGTCCATTTCTATATGTGCACCATACACGTTATACCTTTCATTCACTACCTTTCCTGTGTTTTTACGGAAACGAAGCTCCGCAAAGGCACCTGGCTGCGAATCTGACATCCGAATTACACGAGATATATCCTTAACAGAATCGTTCCAATTTACTTCGCGATCACATTTCATCATATTTGGCTGTAGCGTGCCCCGAACGTTTGTATCAGTATAATCAAGAGGCAATGGCTTTATCCCCTTTCTGTAATTATCTACTGCATTTATGATTGATGACATAGCTGCAGTCACGACTTCATTGGCGTACAAACTTGACTTTGTGAGAGTATTGACATTACTTCTCCTTATTTCAAAGTTTGTTGTTGCATAAATATCCCCACAGTCCATTTCTTCGACTGCCTGAATTACTGTAACACCCCATTCGTCTAATTGATTCTTGATTGTCCAATCCAATGAATGCATGCCTCGATCACCTACTATACCAGGATGTACAATCAGACAAGGAATGCTCTTCTTAGACCAGATCTGCTCTGGTACTCGTTTAGTTAGAAATGGACAAATGATTAGATCATGAGTATTTTGTCGGGCGAAAGAAATCATGTCTTCTGATTTGTTAACTTGACTTACGTTGACTCGATGTCCCCGGTTTTCAAGTTCCAAACACGCTCGTTGACTCAAGCTATTAAAGCTGTTGACGAAGAAAATTATGTCAAGATTTTTCCTTTCCATTGATATGTATCGCATTCTAACCTTGGACTGCAAAATATTCATTGCTCTTCTAGCAGAAAATAATCTGCAAACGCGTTGAAAACTTGTCATGATAAATTCTTTTGTGTCTTCTTTGTTACTATTTGAGATCTGCAAAATCTGAATCTCGGTCTAAGGTAAAATTTTGAATGAATTTTAGTAATTAGTCTACTCAGTGCATCGACGTTATTTTTGTACTGTGCGTTCATGGGAATTAAGGAGAAAATGAAGAAGAATTTAACAGATTTAAATGAAACTTTCTTTTAAAACTATATGAAGAAGGATTTCCTCTTAAAAGAAAAAAGACCTATATTTCAATTAACACGTGACTTTTTTTATCATCTCCTGCTTTTTATCCTTTTGGAATCGTGGTTTTTTAAACATATTATGGCTTGTCCAAATGAAATCAAACTTGGCGCACTTATAGCATTTCACAAAAGGAATAAAATTATGGCAATAATTTTTTGTTTATCTCAGCACTTTTTCTATGAAGTCATCGAAAGCCAAAAATAAAAAATACCACTTTCTGCTTAAAATTCAATTACTTTAGTTCTAGAGTAAATTTTCTGTTCTGTTCTGAAGTTTCTAAAAGCAAAACAAAAGTAACGTATTTCCCGCTTTTTACATTGTTTGCATGAAAAGTATTTCAAATTGAATTTCCAGGCAAAAAATTACCTGGAAATTCGGTTTTTCTGATTTTTGGGTAAAGTCTAAAAAAATGGGGAAATCGGGTAATCACGTATCAAAACATACGGAATCATTCTACTTGATAAAATAAAGCTGAGTTGTAGCTAATTTTTAAGTTTTAAAGATAATCCTACGAAGAGTCATTATATTTTCCCGATTATAAGGATTTTATAGAGATATTTAGAGGGGTAGTTTCAAGTAATAACCAATATCAATACCTCTGAGAGGTATGGGATCCAAAAACTTGGCATGCATAAATATTGAAATTGAAACTGAATAGCGTTAACATCTTTCGGTTTGTAATATTTCATATAATTAAATGCTAAAAGCCTTAACCTAATACATTTTACCAGTTACATACAATTCATAAAATGTCAAAGGTAGTCTTAAGAGCCTAAATTTACGTTGGGGAGGCTATTTCCTGTTACATAACATATGAGGTTGTCTGGGTTTACACTATAGATCTTTTTATCTTATTCCTGACTTGTGTTCTTAAAAACGTAAATAATTATCCAGGCGAAATGAAAGAGACTGTCCTAACCCCTTTTCTTGTCAAAAAAACAATGCTCCATTAATGTTCCCGTTCAAAGCACAAACTGTCTTACCTGACCTGTGATCAAGATTGGATAGTTAACGAAATGTTCGAAATTCAATTTACGTATTCCGAAAATCATCACGTGGGTAACAAAACATGACAATAGAACACAATGGCAACCTAACCTATCAAATCCATCAACTTAATTTTTATTTTGAAATTACATGCTGATATAGTTGGCTGTTCATAATTTTGTTTATGTCATGGAAAATGGGAGGGACCGAATATAATTCCTGCATTTACGTCAAACTCTTGTTTTTATTGTCCTGTAAACTGTCCGAATTTGTCTATGTTTACATTCTTTTTTAATTGATTTGTTTCGTTTCGATTTGTTGTTTCTATGCACAGGAAGTATCATCAATCATAAACCACAATTGTTAAATTTGTAGAAAAATCAATTTAAAAAGCATTTAGCTTCACATTCAGGGAAAACCATCTTCGTAGCAAAAGTATTACGAAAAACAAAACAAAGCCATATGTCACTCCTGACGTAGTTAACTTTATCTAAACCAACTTCATCAAGCAAATTCACTTTTGCCATAGACGCCGAAATTCAAAGAGTATCTGAAAATTAATTATATGTACGCCAAAATGAATTAGATCTACGTTTATTATCGTTTATCGTTTAAGTTCCAATATTAAAAACATACTGTGCAGTTTTGCTTCATTTAGACTTGTAAAGAAAATGCATTGTTTCGCAAATTTAGTGACAGTTCCCTTGACTTTCTGTAAAATGCATATAACTAGTATTTTGCAGACTGTATTACAAACAAGAAATGCTGCGCATATAAACAAATCGCGTGCCAATGCTCTTTGACTGGCTACGTGAATGCAAAAAATAACAAATAGAAAAGTATGACGTTATATCACGGACAAAGTGCCAGTGTGAACTTTTCTGGCAGCCGTCTATTTGTCTGTGGCGTAACTCGATAGAAAGGTTTCTAGGGGAGGTCTCTGGGGACGGGAAACTGTTACTATAATTTCGTTCTGTTTATAAAGGTTTTCCCGCCCATGGAGATCTCGTTGAGCATAATAGTGATAATAGTGGTATGAACGCAAACACACTCTGTTAGTTCATATCAAGTCAGGGTTTCGAGCTAAAAGTTGGCCTTGAATTTCCTGGACATTTTTTACTGTTTCCTACAACCATTGAAATTATCAGGTTTAGAAACATAATCAAACTCAGCTTTCTTGACATTTGGGTAAGGGAAAATTTTTCCTAACATTTCGACCATGTTTTCAAAGTCACTGACACCATGTACACGCTTTATTTGCCCATCATAATAGATTAGAATTATTTTATTAACATGCCGACATGCGTCCCTACTTTGCACTGAAACATTTTCCACATGAACAGACACAAAATTTATTTTTTGTCTAGGTGGGTATAACGGAAGGACGCGTAAGCATTTACAATAGGGCAGACTTGTAATCGTTCATTAAGCATGACAGGTTGGTTTACAGTAGCCTACGGTTTACAGTTGATGCTGCTCGTAGGACAATGAATTATTCAGTTTATATAAAATAGTTTTCTAAAAGAGTCTGAAAAACCCTTGCAGACTAAAAGATTTCAGATTCTTGTTCGTGATTAATTTTGTTCTCTATACCTAGGTCACCGGTAGCCTGTTTTGTACAGAACTTATACAATGTTGTTCCGTTATTCGAAATAAATAGGTATTATCCCGTGGTATTATCTTTAAGTTGCAAAATGTTCCGTGTAGTACAAATATACAAAAAGTGAAAATTAATACTTTAACAATACTGCACTACACTTAACATTCACAAGAAAGAAACGAAGACGTTATAGCATATCAATTTATCAAAATTTTATTGCTTGTGGTGTAGCGATATTTCGAAAATGTTTTATTATACCTGTGACATGACTAAAATCTTTATCAAGTTTAAGATATCTCAGATTTAACCATAAAGTTAGATCCTAAACAAAAAAAAGTAATGGAAGAAGAAGAAAGAAACAAAAAGATTCATTGGTTTAGAATTAAAAATAGAGACTAAATACAAAATGCGATTCCGTGGTATTATTATTTAGACTAGCCGGGGAACCCAGAGTCGAAGCGCCGGGTTAAGCCACAAGTAACTGTTACCTGGCGTTGAACGACTGGAAGACCGATTAATAAGAGGTGTAAACTGTGCCACACATTCAGATGAAACTCTTTAGTATAGTATGTCATAAATTGAGTGAGGCGCAGAAAATTGTGATGTTTCCGGTGTAATATACTTGGAAAAAATAACTTTTCACAATTTTAGCTGAAATAAAAGCACAGTTTACAACTCATTGCTACCCTGTTATAGTAAAAACAATAGGCAAACATTTTTTTTCAGAGAGTTTAAAGTTGAATATTACTCTTGGCTGAGGGATTAGTACATGCAAACAATGACACATATCCATATATAGGCATAATACCCTTTTTTGATAAAAAAAACATTATCGTAACTTCGGAACAGCCATCATTAACATTGCACTGAGCGCTTAGTGCGGGTAAACTGTGTCGTCAATGTGTTTAGGTGTAATATACCCTTTTCAAAAAAACTTTATTGCGACTTCGGTTTAAATAAGAACACAGGAAAAACAGCCTGTCATTACCCTGTCAAGCTAAAAAAATCACTCAGAAATTCTATTTTATGGAGTAAGTTTTCATGGGACTAATAAAAGGTGTCACTACGTACTTAACTGCATTTAACATAACAAATATTAAGAATTTTGTCGTAGCTAGCCCAAACTGCATTTGGCTACTTTTAGCCCAGAAGTAGCTAAAGAGTTAGTTAAAAAGAGCCACAACCCCAATATAAAGATAAATAATAATATACCAAACTTAAAAATAATAAGAATAAATACGGCTAGTCAGCTAGCTGGCTTCAGCAGGAGGAGGATTCTGCCTTGAAATCTATGTTAGCTAGCTAAAATCTTGAAATTGGTTTGTTTCAGATTTACACATGGCTAGAAAACGTTATATTTTCATCTTAATTGGCGAAAACAAAGACACAATGAGGAGAATATCTTAAAGGTTGATAAAACTGAAATTTAGGCAGTTAAATAATTATACCAACCCAACGATTTGCAGCTTAGTAAAGAAGCCGAAGTTTAACAAATATGGCGTCCTTGAACTCGGCCCCTCGAAAGAAACCTTAACCCCTAGAACTCGGTTTAGTTGAACAAAATCTCGTTAAAAGAATGAAAATTTGAAGGAGTATCTAGCATAGCTCATCAAATAATATTAAAATAACAGTCTATAAAAATATATGTGATCAAATGCATAAGCATATCAAATGCACAGTCTTTATTCTTTTTGCCAATTTAACGAATATCAAGATATGAAACGCACACAGCTGTCGCGCTGGGTCGCGGGGTCAGGTCGGGCTTAAAAACTTGGATTTGTGCGCAAAGCACGATGGAAAGCAATGCATGCATCGAAAAACATGCAAAAATGTCGACACGACACTCGCTTACTATACCAAACAACTCGCTTATACGCGATTTGAAAAAGCATTAATTTTGAAGGTCCTACAATTGTTTTTTTGTTTGTTTGTTTTTGTTTTTTGTTATTATCTTTTGTTATTATGTTCAAGCCCTTTTAGATGATAAATTTACTAAATATGGTAACAAAAAAATATTGTAATAATTTAATTTACGTTCAAATACACTATGAGTTATTCAATAAATTATTCCTATCTATAGAGTCTGTTGAGTCAAAGCTAGTTTCACTTAAAAAGTGGATCTTTACAGCATGATAACTCAGTACAAGTTGCTAAATTTGGAGCCACATGTACTATCGGATGTAGATTCTTCGTAGTCTTGCTGAATAACATCAAAACATTTTGATTTTATTGGTAGCTAAACTAAACTATTGCTTTGCTTCTGTTAATATAATTTTCGGTGCAATACACTATTAACTTTTCCGTTAAGTATTTTTTTTTTGTAAACTTGATGTATAATTTATCGAATAGTTCACCGTCTAAAAGGGCCTTTACAGTCAAAAACGTTAGATATTTCTTTGAATTTAAGAATAAGAAGATCAACAAATTTTCTACGTGCTATAAGTCAGACCTGGAAATCGGACACATCTATTGTTCCATCATACAATTTATTGTTAATTGTACCACCTACACGTATAACACGATTATTAATACTTATTGTTCATAAGATCAAAATGGTATATCGAGTTGCTTCATATATATCTTTATGTCAATACTGAAAAGCTACTTTGATCCTCAATATCTTTCTCCCACTCTAACAGTCTCTAATGGTTTCAATTGACAAACTTTACATCACACGAAAAGTTGACTATAAGTACAAAATACAGACGTTAAAAGTGACAAATTTTTAGCTGCATCATGGCTTTTTTTATCTGATACATCTTATCGTTTTGAAAAAAAAGTCAACATATCTTCTTTATTGACATTATCAATTTGTAATTATAAAACATGCTAGGAGACACATTGATTTTTTTGAGCGTCGTTTAGGAACAAAATAATGAGCCTGTAATTTCAGAGTAAAGAAAAGTACTCTTTGAGGGAAAATGGGTGACGACAGAGAAGAATTTTTCTTTTAGCCAAACACTTAGATGCTAGTTTCACAGTTTATGATTCAAATTTTAAAAATTTTCTTAACGGACCTGTGAGGGAAAAGCAGAGAAGGAAAGAGAAATCGATAAAATATTTAATCATCAATATGCATGTATGTCTCACTGCATGTGCAAAACTTTTGTCCCTGGACTGTGTAGCTAGCTAGCTCTGTTTTTCGTCACATTGTTATTTCTGAGGTCAATGATGGTGGAACTCATGTGGAACAAATGAATATTGTGTTAACAAACAGATAGCGCACATCTAGAAAGGATTTTTCTTTCAGATTTGGGAAAAAAAATTGCCATATTTACAGTTAATGTCGACCATGTAATCAAAAATACTGTAAATTTATGCATTTTACCATCTTTTTCAATTTTTGATTTCTGCCGCGTAAGGCGGAATATTTAAAATCGCATTGGAAGTTAGAGAGATAGGGACCACCTATAGCCTGGACGCTCGGTGTCCAGAATAAAGTATTTTACCCTGGGCCTGGAAATTGTTTAATTTCTTAAAAGCCAATAGAAATGCGTTATTTGATCTTTTAGCCAATATGATCTCAGATTCAGAATCTGATTTCGTGGCTTTCTGTGATGCTTTGTCTCGAAGTCTTTCGGATCTCAGGCCCCACAGGCCAGTTTCTTGCCCAAAACAATCGGTTACCGTTCCTCTTGATATGTTTGAAACTCCAATACAACGTTTTGCAAAAAAGGATGTTTGGTCGATGAGACTTCTCGGGTAAAAAAATGCTGTATATTTTGAGCTAGCTAGTTTGTTACTTAGCTATGTTAAAGTGATTTACATTTGCGATTCTTCAGATTGTTTAAAGATTTAAGCTACGCAATTCCCTAGCATTTCTGCCCAACTATAAACTGGCCTTTTTTATATGTAGTTAGGGATCAAACCCATTACCTTTTTTCAAATATCAGTTGAGCAAGCAAATGACTTAATAGTTTGGGAACCAAAACTGATGATTAATTGCTTAAAAGGTGCAGTAGTTTTCAGGAAAGTTTGACCGGTTCAAGCTACATTTGCACGTAGCTAGCTAGCTACAGACTGTTTTCAGGAAAGTTTGACCGGTTCAAGCTACATTTGCACGTAGCTAGCTAGCTACAGACTATAATGCATATAAAGATTCACATAAAGAACGTAAAATAAGTGTTGTCTTATATTTAAAATGACCATCAGCAAAATGCAGCATCGGCAGCAGATCAGAATTACAAACTTTGGCAAATCTACAGTGCATTTTTCCGATAAAATTCTTTATGAACTTTATGAAAAGGGCTGTGCACTTTTGTATTAAGATAACAAGTCCTTTATTAATCGCTATTTTGTTTTGTACACAAATATTCAAAAAACATTTTTTTAAAATTTGAATCCTAAATCGAACATTTTTTCTTATATATTTTGGCCTATGGACCGTTAATAACAAAAAAATTAATAAAAAACCTGACAACTTGTATGTGTGTTCTTACATAAATGGGGTTATGAATAAAAATTCTCCCTGATGTGCACAAAAACATGTGAACGTAGCTTTAAAAAAGCATAAGTATACTGTATATATTTACTCTATTATCCAGCTTCCCTGTTATTCCCACCTCAAGTAATCCTGCGTTTTTTGCCATGTATTGTAAAAAGTATTTCTGCCTTTTCAAAATTTGCATACATTATCTGTGGAAGAAATTTTTGTGGAACTTCTTTTTGCAGAACTTTGGGCCAAATCCGCAATAATGTTCCGCAGAAATTTTAGAAATTAGTGAAACATCGGTCAAAAAAATTATTCTGCAAAATTTTCCATTTCAGCTAGCCGCAACAATTACAAATTTTTTTATTTCTTCATACTTTGATTTCTTTAGCATCTAAGTTATTGAGTTCAATGTTGCTCATTTGTAAATGCCCTAACTTCTGAATACTATGTTAGACAAAATACTGATTTTGCCTCTGCTAAAATAACTGAACTTTAGGCACCCAAAAATTAATACCGCACATTTCGTGAAAATGTTGTCATCTGCATAAATATATTCTGCAAATTGAAGCATTTTTGTTTACCACTCATCCACAAAAATAAGTTTCAGAAAAATTTATTGTGCAAATAATTTGTACCCTTGGCAGGTTAGGCTCTTACAACAATTTTAAATGCATATTGAAATTCCAATTAAAAGTTATAAAGGTAGTTAAAAAAATTTATATTTATGAAACTGCCAAAATTTGTCTTTGCACACGCAGGTATTCTTTTTTGAAAGACACACATCACAAATATTTGGCGTTTCGCAGTATCACCTGATTTTTTTATCAAAACTTCATAAAATGGTGAAAAATGTTATTTTATCTTGCATTTATACCTGTCATCTTTAAATACATAGGGCACAGAATAATATCACATTAATGTGCTAAGATTATTTTGAGTTTTTCATATACTTCTTTAGTATTTTAATAATTAAGCTTCCATTTTGCGTGACAGACAGACAGACAGACAGACGGAATACGGCTATTATCATAGAGACTAGCCAGGAAACCCGACGTCGAAACACAGGGGTAAGCCACAAGCCAAAGTGTGACCCGACGTTGAATGCTCTGTGGAGTGCTTAATAAAAGCCGTAAACTGTGTCACACGATCAGGAGGAGCGCTATGGTACAGGTGTACAGTTTGTGGTAAATCAAGTGAAGCGCATACACCATTGTAGTGTCGCGACTGTAACATATTTTTCAAAAAATAACTTTCCCTCAACAAAATCTAAAAAAACAGAGTTTACAAACCGTTGTTACTCTGTCTAGCAAAAGCAATCGGGCAATATTATTTTATTTTGTGGAATAAGTTTCAGTAAATATGACACTGGACTGGGCGCTTAGTACGGCTAAACCGTGCCACACATGAATTAATAGCTGTATGAAACCATTTTCCAATAAACTGTATCGCAACGGTTTAAATAAAAACTGAGAACACATTTTTCGGAAAATGTTTCCAGTGAAAGTTCAAAAAAAATGTAACATTGAGCTGAACGCTTAGTGCAGTTAAACGGTGTTGTACAGGCATATATAATACCCTTTTGAAAAAGACTTTCTCGCAGACTCTATTTAATAAAAACGCAATAAACAGTCCATTGATAACACAGGGCTGAGCGGTTAGTGCAGGTAAACAGTATTGCACATCCGTACAGGGGTGATTACCAAAAAAGTTTAAAAAATAATTGTCACGGTGGGCACATTGCACATGCGTATAGGCTTAATAGCCTTTTCCAAAAAAACAACAATCTGTTGTTAACACTGGGCCAAGCGCTTAGTACAGTTAAACAGAGTTGAACAGGTGTATAAGCGTAATACCCTTTTCCAAAAAACCTTAATTGCAACTTCCGTTTAAATAAACAGAGGAACCAACCTGTTGTGACCCGTTCAGCTAAAACAATCGCTCAGCCATTTTAGTTGCAGAAAAAGTTTTCAGGAAAATAATAAAATATGTAGCTCCCTAGTAATGCATTCTGGCTTCAATCCGGTTTAAAGCCAGTTTATTTCTGGCTGCAGTAATCCACATAAACCGGTTTAAAACCAGCTAAGTAAATAAACTGGTTTATATGGTTTCTAGAAGCCACTTTGAAGCCAGAAATAAGCTGAATTAAAAAAAATGAAAATACTGGCTTTAAACTGGTTTACATGGTTTGGTTGTCTTAGAAACCAAACCACTGAAGCCAGATTGAAGCCACATTTAGATACACTTGATTGGTTCATAAAAACTAGTTTCAAACCGGATTTATTTGGCTTAGTTGTGTAGAATACCAAACCAGAGTGAAGCCAGAGTGAAGCCACACTCAGATAAATTTGATTGGTTCATAAAAACTGGCTTCAAATTGGATTTTGTGGCTTAGTTGGCTAGGATACAAAGTCAGAATGAAGTTACATTCAGATAAATTTGATTGGTTCATAAAAAACTGGGTTAAATTGGATTTTGCCATGTAGTTGCCAAGGATACCAAGCCAGAGCAATATTTTGATATAGTTTACTGGTTCATATAAACTGACTTCAAATTAAATTTGGGGTAGCAAGAGTTCTATTATTTGTGCGCTAATTAGATAAACAAAATAATCTACCAGTTATTCTGAACCTCAGATTTTTTAAAGCTATTGCCAGAATGATGTTTTTGAACATTTATTCCCTGAAAAGAAATGTAAGTATTAAATGATGTAATATAAAAAGTTATTAATCATGCACAAACAAGACTACTGTTCCGTCCACACTAACATACAAATATAAAAACAGTTTTAAAGTAACTTAATTTTTTTTCTTTTTTCCAGTGAAATAAATGCTATATAAGATAATATAAAAGACAAGTACCTAGATAACTGCATTTAGCATAAAAATTATTGCTTAAAAATATTGCTGTAGCCAAACTGCATTTTTATACTTTCACTTTTTAGCCAAAGATATAGTTAAGGAGGTAGCTAAATAGCAAGAGCCTTAACACCAAAATAAATGTTGGCTAGGATAAAAACCTCTTATACTATATGGAATGGTAAGGTTCTAGCTAGCTGGCCTTCAAAATCTTCGTTCCTAGGCAAAAACCCTAAATATGTGCGTTTAAGAATTGTACATGCCTAAAAAACGTGACAATATGTTTATCTTAGCATGTAAAAACATATAGAAAACAAATATTACAAAAACTTTTCTTTCTCCAGCAATGAGTTGGTTCAATCTGCTTGCCAAATCTCGGACCGATAACGTAAAAATAGTTGCTAAGAAATATAAAGAGCTTTAGTTTCTGATTGGTCATTTATAAAAAACTCAATTGTCCCTGTGCCGGTGGGGGCCCGACGGGTTTCACGTCCCTGCGTATTTTGTATTTCGCGCGTTGTTAACACAAGTCGCTTTTGACGCACGAACAGACAGATGACGGCTATTATTATAGAGGCTAGCCGGGAAACCCGGCGTCGAAACGCCGGGGTAAGTCACAAGTCAAGGTGTGACCCGCCGTTGAACACTATGTGGAGCGCTTAATAAGAGCCCTAAACTGTGCCACACGGTCAGGTGGAGCGCTTCAGTACAGGTATGCAGTATGTCGTTAATCAAGTAAAGCGCAGACAACACTATAGTGTTTCGGTTGTAGTGTATTTTTGAAAATATAACTCTACTGCAACTTTAGCCAAAATAAAAACACAATTTACAACCATTTGTTACTCCGTCATAGGAAAAACAATTGGTCAATTTTTTAATTGTGACACTGGACTGAGCGCTTAGTACAGGCAAACCATGCGGCACATGTGTTAAGGCTTAAGACCCTATTCAAAAAAACTATTGCAGCTTTGGTTTACAAAACACAGGATACACTCTGTTGAAACACCGGGTTAAGCCACAAGTAGCTGTTACCCAGCATTTAGATTGAATGATTAATAAGAACCGTCAGCTGTGCTGCACATTTAGGTAAAGCGCTTTAGTACAGCCATATAGTGTATAGAAGATTAAGTGAAGTGCACACAACTTTATGGTGTTTCGGCTGTAATATACTATTCAAAAAAAAACTTTCGACAACTTAGACTACAATACATTGTTACCCCTTCATAGCAAAAGCAGCTGGCCAACCTTCTTTATTTTTCAGGGAATATTTCCGGGGAAAAGTTTCAAAAAAATGTTAAGCTGAGCGCTCAGTATACGTAAACAATGTGTACTTTTTTTTGTAAAAAACGTTATCACAACTTCGGTTAAACAGAAACACAGGAAACAGCCCGTTGTTAACACTGGACTAAGCGCTTAGTACAGGTAGACTGTGTCGCACATAAGTATAGGCGTAACACCATTTTTAAAAAAACTTTATCGCAACATCAGTTTAAAAAAATCAGGAAACCGCCTGTCGTTATCAAGTTCAGTTAAAAAAAAATATCTACTCAGCAAGTTTACTTTTCAGCATAAGTTTTCCTTTCAGTTATAAAATTGGTAGCTGCCTAACTGCATTTAGCATAAGAATTAAGAATTGTGTTGCAGCCAAACTGCATTTAGCTACTTTCACTTTTTAGCCAGAGGTAGCTAAAAGGAGCTAGCTAGATAGACCCAACTTCAACATAAAAATAAATAACAATATACCAAACTGAAAAAAACTTTAAAAGAATAGGAATAAAAATAAAGATAGCTACAGCTAGCTGCCTCAAAATCTACGTTTTTAGCTAGCTAAACACTTAAAATTGTTTTGTTTAAGATTTATACATGGCTAGAAAACGTCATGTTATACTCACCTTAACATGTGAAAACACACAGGAACTAAATAATCCTATAGGATACAAAGTACTCAGAAGAAAAAAGGATCAAAAGGAGACATACAAATTTCAAACGATCACTTCCAAGCAAAATGACCTTTAGGGGTAGCATGTTTCCTCTGTTGGCATGTTGAGGCCGCGAAGGTCATTAGTAAAAATGGAGCCTAGTGATTGGTCTATTACGCGTAAGCGATCAAAACTAAGCCGGTAAAAACGGGGCCTGCCGTGGATTCGAAATAAAGTTGCAGGGCCGCGGGGATTTTCCGTATGTCTCGCTACTTGCGACGCTATGTTGCGCAGAGACAGACAAAATACGGCTAATATAATAGAGACTAGTCGTTGCCGTGGAAAAATCCACGGGTTCGCCCGTCCCTTATATTTACCCGCATTTGATGTTCGTGTTTCCGTAACATCATTTTCTAACTCAGCGGGGGGTCTGCGCAGAGACAGACAGACGACGGCTATTATTATAGAGACTAGTCGTTAGCCCGTGGAAAATCCACGGGTTCGCCCATCCTTTTTATACCGCATTGCGTGCTTCCCGTTATTGCGCAGCTAAGCTACCGTTTTGCGTGACAGACAGACAGACGTATACGGGTATTATAATATAGACTAGGCGGGAAACCCGGCGTCGAATCGTCGGAATGAGCCACAAGTAACTGTTGTTGAACGCTCTAAGGAGCGCTTAAAAAGAACTGCAAACTGTGCGACACAGTCAGGTGGAGCGCTTTAGTACAGGTATGTAGTGTGTCGTAAATCAAGTGAAGCGCACACACCATTATAGTGTTGCGATTGTAACATATTTTATAAAAAATAACTTTCCCGTAACAAAGGCTGAAATAAAAACACAGTTTACAACCGTTTTGACTCCGTCATAGCAAAAACAATCGGTCAATATTATTTCATTTTGCGGAATAAGTTTTTGTAAAAGTCAAATAATTAATCGTGACACCGAACTGTGTGCTTAGTACAGTTAAACGGTGTTCACAGGTGTATAGGGATAATACCCTTTTGAAAAAAACTTTCTTGCAGACTCTATTTACATGAAAACACAAGAAACAGTCCTTCGCTAGCACAGGGCTAAGCGGTTAGTCCAGGTAAACATTATTGCACATTCGGACAGGCGTGGTTCCCAAGAAAGTTTAAAAATTAATTGTCACAGTGGGCTGACCCGCATAGGCGCAACAGTCTTTTCCAAAAAACAGGCTATTGTTAACACTGAGCTAACTGCTTAGTACAGTTAAACAGACTTGAACAGTATCCTTCTCCAAAAAAACTTTATCACATCTTCGGTTAAAATGACAACACAGGAAACAGCCTGTCGTTACCTCCAGCTAAAGCAATTGCTCAGCTATTTTATTTGCAAAAAAAGTTTTAAGGAAAATAATTAAAGATGTAGCTACCTAGTTAAACTGCATTTAGCATAAGATTTATTGCTGAGAATATTGCCATATTGATAGCCAAACTGAACTTCTATACTCTCACTTTTTAGGTAAATATATGAGCTAGATAATTGGCTACATCCTCGACATAAAAATAAATGTTGGGTTGGAGAAAAACCTCCTATACCAAACAAAATTAGTAAAAAGTAAGGCTATTAATTATTAGAATATTCGTTCCTAGCCAAAAACCCTAAAACTGGTGCGTTTAAGATCGGTACGTAGCTAAAAAACGGGACAATATATTTATCTTAACACTTTAGAACATACAAAAACCAATGTTACGAAAATAAAAAGCCTATAAAAGATAAAAAGGTGAAACAGACTTACAAGCAGCACTGACCACCATTACCATCATGTTTCGGTCCTCATGTTTCTTCGTTTGCCCAGGCCGCGAAAGTCTTGGATTGGTTTTTCAAAGAGAATCAAGCGTTTTGATTAGTGTATTGTGTGCGAGCGGTCAAAACAAAGTCAGTAAAACTATCAGTAAAATGTCCTATTTGTTTTCTGTAGCTCCTGAGTGAAAACGGCGATTTAGGTCACGGGGGTAATTGTTATTAAAAATAGCGTATTAAAATAATGCATTCATTTTTATCACTAAATTTATTTTTCTTACTGATGGTAATAAATTAAAGTAATTAAATTAATTACAGAAATAAATTAATTTTAGAATTTATTTCAATTAATAATAAGATTTGCGATTAAACAACCCCCTGGTTTCTAAAAATCGCGGAAAGGTCAAAGGAATATCGGTAACCCTTTTGAACAGACAAAATACGGCTATTATTATAGAGATTTAATCTAGTCTTATTGTTTTCATTGTCAATTTTACAGAATTTGGAGTATGAAATTTTTAGAACTTTCCAGGTAGATCCCAAGTTTTTATACTTTTTAGAACTATGTGTAAATCTGTATATTTTTGTTATTCAGATGTAATTAAATTGAACTATATATAAATTGTTATTTGTCGCCCATACTAAATACTTTTCAGACCAGGTTACTTTAACCCCTTTTTTATATTAGAACAATGTTATCAGGACATGAACCTCAGACTCAAAACCCCAGACTCAAATCCTTGTTTTTACAACTAAAGCTACTCAAGAAATGGAATAGTCAAAAAGCCTCAAAAAGCGGTTAAGTCACATAGTTTTGCGCAATTATTCAATCATTTATCCTGTTTTTAAATTGGAAATCTCAGGCTTGGGTCGACCATTGGGTTGACAAGGCGGAAATTTTCAAACCTTGTTTCTTTTCAATTCTCTTCTTTCTCTTTGAACATGACATCGATGTGTGAGATGATGAAAAAATACGTTGTGTCGCAAACGCCATTTCATCAGTCACAATGCAGACTACGCGTCCATTGTTCCTTGATCACGTGGTCAATATCGAAAAACCCTTTTTATTGTTCTTAAGGAATTGTTTCACTCATTAAGATAAATACAATTAATTCGTAACCTGTCTAGGATAGTAAGATGTGGTCTTACTGACATAGTGCTCAATGGTCGATTTGGTTTGAGAGAGAAACCCAATTTTAATATCCTTAAAAAAGCTTAGTTAGCTAGGCTAACAACTTGCTGAAATTTACTACAAGCTGAAATAAATTAGTAGGGTGTTTTAACTTCAGAAGCAATAAAAAGTCCTTGCAGGCTAAATGATAGGATTTTTAGCCTGCAAGGTCTAATATGGAATAACACTGGGTGACAAAATAAAAATGATGGTTGCGTTTAAAATCAGAACAAAATTGATACATATGTATATGCTTGCAGTTGTTTAATTTTCATCCATTTTTGCGATGTTTAGTGCAAAGTTGTAAGGTTTGGGAAAATTATTCCATAATGAATTTAAACTATGCAAAGATTTACACTAAAAATGATATAGTGAAAGTACTTCTATTTATTTAAGAAATTAGAATCCAAAAATGATGCATTTACATGCTGTAATTTTTATGTGCGTACATAGCTAAAAATATATCAAAAACAAATTAGAAAAATCAATAAAAGTTTTAGATATAGGAGTTTGTGCACAAATGCCAAAACGCAAAAAAAAAATCAGACCTGAAACACATTCATAAAAAAAATTTTAAACAAGAAGTTTTCATGCGGATGCGGATTATATATAGACGACTGTCAATATTTACGTTTTGGTGGGATTCTTTTGCATGTGCAAAAGAAATTGAAAAAATCGACCGGTGATGTAATGCAAATTTTTATTACCTGCCCTATTGCCAGTAGCATCATTTTACTAATCTCTCCATCAGTTGAAAGTCCTAAGATTCACTGAAAATTGAAATAATAACTTAAACATTACTATGGTATTTGGTTTACCGGTTTGATAAAATGGATCTAAAACATTTTTAGCTTATCATCATACTTCCGCAGTTTCCGATATATGGAATTTTCGGAAACATTGATTTATAATTTTTACAGCATATAAATTATCACTAAGATACATAGATAGGTCTAATAAAATATGTTCTTCAGACTAGTTTTATCCAGTCCAGAGAATTTTTTTAAACACGCATCGCATTAGGTAGACTTTTTCCTTGTAAGCACTCAACTTTCGGAATGCCAGGTCCTTGGCTAGTATTTACATATATCAATACATTTTAATTTCAAGAGCTAAAATACCTCCACTCAGATGGTCTGTGACTTATTGCTTACATTTGTTGACTGTCGAATTGCGTTAGGGAGCTACTGCATCACGTTGAAAGTCTTCTATATACGCAGTCCTTTCCTGCACAAGAATACTTCATCAAATTTGCTTACTGCCGCGTTACGTGGACTTAATCGCCAATTCCACAATTTATCATCACCTGACCCATAAAAAAAGTGTTAACCAACCTACCCTACCCATTGTCACCAAGTTCACCACAGGACGAGGGTGGGAGGGGGAAGGAGCCAGATCATCAGATTGCAAAAGATCGAAAAAATTGAACAGTATTTTCTCACGGAGAGTAAAGAGAGATATATTCTAGCAAAACAGTTTAAGATGCATGGTACGTGGGTAAGATGGAGAAATCACGCAATACTAGGAGTTAGTTTAAAAACCACTGGATGTTAGCAACAGGACTTTGTGTATTGCTATGGGCGGTATTACGTTAGCTATGGGCGTAGGACAAGTAGGTCTGTAGAATACTTCTAAAATGCTAGGATAAAAGCGCATAAGCATAAGGCAATAAGACTACTAACTGCGTCTAAATACAACTGTATCAAAGATCTCAAAAATGGAGTCATAAGCGTTATATGGTGCTAATGTCAAACGACGTTGTTAACAAGGAACCCTCGTTATACTACGACACGCCCTAAGAGTATATGTTTCTGGGCGTCTTTTTCAAGAGATCTCTTGTCCTAGGTAAGATATTTAATCGTATATCTCGTGTCTTTGTCCTTATTTGCAGGGATAGGGTCGCTTTGCACTAGCTTTTCGACATTCACCTCTGTAATATCAATGCAACATTCTTTGCATTGATAATTTTATCTCCAAATTGGAATTGTAGTTTATATATCCTCCTTTAATTGTTATATTTCAAGGTCCAACTAGCGTCAGGTAAGGGATAGAAATTTATTCTTTACATGTGCAACTACCTGTATTATAGGTGATGTGTTCCATATAGCAGGGCCAACAAAGTACTTTGGCCTGTATCACAAGCTTGATCATACACATCTAGTACTTTCCTACAATCATAAAATTGTTGTTCTATCGCTTTATTCTATAGACTGCCATCAAGTCAAGGGAATGCCTAGATTCACAGCGTTACAAGCTCCTTCTTTTCACCCACACAAGTCGAATTTTGATAGCATCTCCAGTTCCTAATTGAACTGTTATCAATGATCAATTATTAATTTAAAGCTCCTATTTGATCTACCGAAAGCGCCCAAGCACAACAACACTAGACAACCGCCTAAGATATCAATCCTGTTCTCATGAAAGTTAAGCAGAAAAGATCGGCTCACACTTTTATAGTCTCTTGCATGACTCGGCAGGGATTTAAACCCAAGAACTTTCGCACTGAAGGCAAACGATCTATCATAAGGCTACTCTGCTAGGGTGATGGGCCACGGGCGGTATGCATCGGACATGCGTGGACTACTCGTAACTTCGACATATGGGTTGTAACAAATCAGTTCGGTACATACAGAGTTTGCCTTAGCATACATACATACAGAGTTTGCCTTAGCAGCCTTGTCGCACATTTCTTAAGACTTGAAACTATTTCGAACATATGGGAACATCCAATGGTTATCTTCAACAGCTCTAAGGCACATTTTTTGGGTTTGAGTCGCTGTGTTTGCCATTTCCTTAGACACCTTTTACCTACGCCAGAATTTTAGTATTGGACAGAACCTTTAAGTATAGGGACTTAGCCTTTTCTCCAAATGTATTTGTGCGCATGTGCTATATTGTTGTCATGTGACTTTTGCGTTAGTTTTTTTTGCAGTTTCAATATCTTATGATAATGTATAATGATGACGTCACAGGTTTTTAGTAGCGAGGGGATTGTGGAAGCGAGAAGTTGTTTGCCTTTAGTCTCCAACCTATTTTTAGAACCTCCCATGCCGTAGTCAAATTCGCTACTGCAACTCAACCACCACAAGTTTGAGGTGAATATTGTGATCAAAAGGTACTGAAAACCTTGGGTGAAGCGTCATAACCCCGGAAAAAAATGAAATTAAAAAATATAATAATATCTGCGGGGAAGAATGAGTTAAGTAAAAGTGATGTAATAAGAATACGCAACGAAATGACGCTCATATAAAATTCGAAAATGTATTTTTTCTTGTTTTTCTTTTGAATTGAAAGTTTTTTTCTGAATCTTGTGGAAAATAATATTTCAATTGCTTAAAGTTTTATATAGCAAAGACAGGATCCTGGCTGTTTATTTAGTGCAATATTCAATGGATTGATATTTTTGTTCAGTGAATTCATTTTTGCATTCAGTTAATATTTTTATTCAGTGAATCCCTGTTTGTATTTAGTGAGATGAAATATCCTATCTACAGCGAATTGACATTTATATTCAATCATTGATTCTTATTTAAAGGGGAAGTAAGCTCTAATTTTTTATTTAAAAAACAGTAGCCGCAAAAAAAAATGAAATACCTATTTCTTTTCATATAAAAGTTTCACTAATTTAGTAAAAAGTTGTGTTTACTACTCGTGGAATCGGTCGTTATTCTGACCCCTTTGCCAAAAAAGGTTTGGGTCGAGTTGAAATTATGACGCTTTTTAGTTCAGAAAGTGTAGTGTACTGGCGGTGGTAGTAGTACTAGTTGTTAATTTACTCAAACATTCGCGTTTAACTGCTTGAAAATATGCCAAATTGCGCACCCCACCGCATGTCTTGACAGACGGGAGTAATGACAACAATTCAAAAATATCTATCGGCTTTAGAGTATTTATTGTGGATTGCCTATAAAGCACACGATGGTATGTCTTTCTGAACATCTTTTTCTAATCGATTATGTACCCATCAAATCTGTAATACATGTTTTTCCTAAAACAGGAAACCTAATATTTCCCTGTTCACATACACTCATTGAGGTCACATCTCGCTGTTGTATTTCTTCATTGGAACGTATCTTCGGTATTCTGTTTTTTTAAATCCCTTCATCATTGTTGCTTTCCGGACTTCTTCATTGAATTTCAAGGATGCAGTTGCATAGAATAATTAGGATGGAGAGCAAGATGTTTTTTTTTCACAAAAGATTGTGTTGAACAGTTTAATGTAAAGAGCTTGGTAAAAAAACTTTTTATCGTGTTGTGCGTATGGAAAATGTATTTCCTTTTTTTATCGGACTTTTTATTTTTAACACGATTCAATTTAACAATTTCAATTAATTGAAGACAAAAGAATGTTAAAGATATTAAATGGATATCACTTCAGTCATGATTATAAATATGAAAGACTTTATATATCGCGAAATCATTTGTACTTTCAAAGAAGTCATCAGGAATTTCATTCTTTGCAGCACAAACTTTCAAAGAATGAACTCATCGGCCTACAGTGACCACCTCATTTACTCCGATTATCGTTTCCAATTCGATTGTCTTCTTTTTGTATAACTTTGTCTTCATGGTTTGAACTTAAAAATTTATCTTGCTCTTCCAACGAAATTTTAGGCTCAAAACTAAATGTCTTTAGAGCCGAAATGTCTGGAGCAGTGTTTTCTTTGTCACTGGACAAGAAACTATGATGCATTTTTTTGTTGTTGTTTGTTTCTTATTCGAAAGTCTGTTGCATTATTAGCACCAACATAGGGCCTCGTCTAGCTAGCGCAATGTTTTGAACAATAAAACGTTATATTCAAATTAGAACCTAGTCTTTTTTATTTTGACGGGCTTTTGTCAAAAACGAAGTCAAAAAGAATTTTACGAAGATATGAAAAGGGAATACAGGTAGTTAGAAATAAATCCTTGTGTTTATGTGTTATTTTTCTGATTTTATAAGTTCAAATACAAATACGTAGTCGAAAAAAAAAAGAAACTGACATTTAGTACAGACATTTTCGATTTTAGGGGGTGCGTAATAAACGTCGCTAAAAACCTTATTTGAGTCAGCACGCGATTTAGTTCGCCTTTATTTATTTATTCTTAGAGATTTTACTCCTATTCTGGTCGTGCTCCGAGGGCTTTTTTATTTTTAATCACCAGAATATCATTGAAAATAAAATACAATACAGTTGGCACACTAAGAGCTGAAAAACAGACCCTCATTCTTTTTTACAACAGTTTTTACAACGATGTGAGAAGATATATCAATCTGAAACTCGATGTTATTGACGAAAAGACTAAAATGAATAAAATATAATACCAAAGTGTTTTAAACGACAGAAAGTGCATTTTGCTATCTATTGTTTGTTATCATGCAAAATACAATTATATGTGCAGTTAAAACTGAAAACATGAAGTTTAAAAAAATAAGAATTTAAGCATGGTTAGTGATAAAATAACAAAATTCAAAGTTGTCTTTTAAACGCCAGAAAATGCTTTGTTACTACGTGCTGCGCAGGTTTCGTAGGTTGCGGTTAAAACATCGCTGTTTCCAATGCACGGTAAATCCTACTCTATTGAGCATATTGACGTGGTTATGACTCCTCTAACGTTTAATTTAACTGTGTTGTTCTTCAAAGCCAGATAACGACCACCCGATCAAAATTGCAAAAAATGCCAACTTATCGCGGGTGGCATTCTTCAAACAATTGGTTGACTTTTTTTATACAACTTGGCTACATTGATCGGAGAAGGTTTTTTTCCATATTTTTGTCAAAATCCAAGTGTTTATAATGATACAGAAAGTACCAGGCTATGAGTTTGCTTAAAGGAATGTATAATGGAATCTATTTCATTAACGGATATATCACTATAACCAACAACACGTTCCAATCCTAACTCAACAACTCTTCCTCGCAAAGTCCAATGAGAAACAAGCAACATAGGAGAAATTTGATTCCAATTAAAACCGATATTCCTGAAATATCTCGTATAAGATATCCCGGTCTACCGGATCTAATGATGGGTTCTAAATGGGCATGTGTTGTTTACATAGCTATGGCTGTTGGTATCCCAAGTGTAGTTCGATAAAAATGTTGCGAGATAAGTTTCATATGGTTTATAAGATTTGTTATATTTGTCGTACACACAATGTATTGCTTGATGTACTCTAAAGATTCTATGACATAGCCCACAGATTGCTTCATGAACAACTGGTCCTCATTTCCCGACTCGAATTTTAGAGATAAACATACCAGCGATTCAAAAAACTCGTCAAATTCATGATTTATCATGAACACACAAACCAAACTTTTATCATTTATCAACACTGCAAGCATTAAGTGAAAAAAACATTACAAACAACAACTACTCATGTCATTCCACTGAATACAAATATGAATTTACTGAATATTGCACCAAATAAACAACCATATCAAAGAGGGTCTTGTTTTTACTTTATTTGCGGTCGACATTCTCACTTAATGTAATATTTTGTTTATTTTTGTTTCAAGATTTATCCAATCCAAATGTGAGAAACTGTGACACATGCGTATAAAAAATTAACTAAGGTTATAAACGGATAATTAATTTATTTATGTTCCCATATATACATTCGTACTATGTGCACATACTAGGCTGTAATTATAAAATATTAATCAATCCACAGAATTCATCAGGTTGCTATATCACTTGAAAATAACGATACCGTAATTTTTACAAGGTATGAGTTAACTTGATATAATGCAAATGACAAACTCTGATTACTAAAATTGTAGTTATCACACAACAGTGCAGCTGCCATAGGGGGGCTAGATTGTCACGAGTTCTCTTTTTCACCACCAACAAAAGCTAATTATTGATTGATAAATAAAAATGGATCTTTTTAAAGACTGGTCCGTTCTGTGGGAATCAATAGTTCATTGTCAGATCAAGGCTTGGTAGAGTTGTAGTCAAGTCGATATGGCTTTTCTCCACAATCGCATTTAGATGTATGTATAGGCAAATACAGCGAAGATTAGGTTTTCATATGTTCACTCTAAACAATGTTGCAACTATATGCTACTATATGTTGGATAACACCGTGGCTAACACAAAATAATGTTAACGCGATATCTTTTTTAAAAATGTGAATTAAAGTAACAAACGTGCTGCAATTAATCGTCCACTCCGCCCCCAATAAATTGTTAATTTTTGATTCTTTGTAACCTCCACCGGCCTCTAACGTTTCCATTTATTTATTTATTGAGGTCAGAAAAGTAGTTAACTTATATTCTTGTTCAAATTTTACTTAAAATCAAATTGAATCAGTATATCTGAACACACGTAGTTACAAGTCAAGAATAATATTTCAACTGAAAGAAACAATCACAAAAGCTTTTTCTCAAAATATCCATATTATTCTCCAACACTATTCCTCTCGACCAATTGCTTCAGTCCGCCTGATTTTCAATTTTCAGGAAAGTTTTCATTCCCTTCCCCAACGAGTCAATCCAATTGTTTTTAGCCTCAGTTGCCAAGAAGAGTAAATTTGGGTGCTTTTAAGTAATCCTGCGATAAAGGGCTATATAAGGCCAATCAATGCATAACCTAATGTATAGAATTCATTAATTTTTCATGTCTATTTTAAATTTGTTTTTAGTTACATGATTACGTTGTTATTCATATTTTTTACACAAACGGAACGGAAGTTTTCAAAACACAGAAAATTGAAGAATGTGGAAACTGTTTACCTTCATCGCATGTACCTCTACAGCACTTACAAGCTACCGGGAACTTACTTTTCAACATGTTACTGATGATGCAAAAATAACAAATTCTGCAATCTTGTCTACAACTCATGTTCAGCGCTTAACAAGTTGCTTTTGGGAATGTATTAACACACCAGGTTGTGTTTCTACAAACATTCTTCATCATCTCAACAACAACACGTTCACCTGCAGCTTGATACCACAAACATGGCTCAAATACAAGTTGGAGTATGCTCCTGGTTACATGTTTTATTCTTACTTAAAAAAAAATTTCCAATTACAGTTAACACATGGAACAGGATTCTGCATCTCTCATGAAGATTCGAAATTAAGGCTTGATTTCTGTTCCTCCAAATACACATACTTTCAGATGGATGCTTTTAAAAGATTGATGGTCAACGATTTGTGTGTTATTGCCTCCAATGTTCATTCCATCAATGAAAACTTGGTACTCACTGAAGACTGTACATCAGGCTGGATGTTTGATTTCGTTGGAACACAAGAAGAAAGTTACATTAAAGTCATAACTAACGAAAGCCTTTGTGTACACGTCAGGAACGCGCGTTACAACGAACGATTTAAAACATTGGTTACACATAACATTTGTAGCGCTCTTGCTCAAACAGAATTCCGTAGGATTGAACGGTAACATTTTCCAAATTGGTTGCATTTTACACACACATCCAATTAAGAGTCATTAAAGTTTGGTCACCAAGGTTATGCAGTCAAACTTTATCCAAAAACTTCTTTAAAACAGTTCTCTCCAATCAACGTGGCCGAATAGCAAAATTCGCAGGATCTATCACGGAGGGTGTCCTTTAATAAATGTTGTGAATCTGTTGTAATGAAGAAAAGTGAAGAGAAACCTTGCTGCATTCGGAAAAAAGTTTTTTATTTGTGAATTCAGAACAATCGTTGAATTCTTATATTAGAAGGTTTTTTTATTAAAATTATGATTTACTTGTTTTGGGAACAGTTAAGCATTGTTTAACCTTGCTCACCTCCACTACGAATACCTCCTATTAATGGCTAGCCACAGTCGTTCTCTAGAATTGGCCGCTATTACGAGTTTCTGTCATATCTATAACAAGTTAAAGGTAAAAGAATTTAAGAACACTTATTTATTTCTAGTTGTCAACACAAAACGCATGTAAAATTCATATTTTACATGCGTTTTGTGTACTAAGCGCATAAAAATTGTACAGCACTTTACTTTAAAAATACACAAACCAAACAAAATGTTTTTTTTTTTAATAGTTGTGTATATTCCAACACAACCATTGTATGGTTGTCTTAGGGTTAATATAACCTGAAAAACAGTAGGATGTTACTGTTCACCAACCTGGTCTCCAGGACTCTTCTACACCTATGACGTTCTTACGTTCTGACATATACGCATTTGCATTTGATGCGCATTTTAAGTAGAAATGGCGATCTGGACAGAGTTTAATTGATTTCAAACAATGTAACAGAGAGTGAGGAGGCAAGTAATGGTGGCATTAAAGGAACATAAAAAGATAAGAACTAGTCAGCTTTAAAATGCCAGCAAATATTGTTTTAAGATTTACCCGAATTTGAATAAATCCCTTTGTGAAAAATGTGAAGGTAAGAAGGTTTTACATAAGTAATGGGTGGTAGAAAGGAAGGGGGACAAAAACAGAGATATATATTTGTAGGTTCTGGCGCAAAGTGTTAACCCCTCAAAGAAAATCGTTGATATCGATGAACTCTCCATGTCGCCAGTAGTCCTTCAACACTCTCCCTCCGATGCTCTTGTCCGTGAACGAGTGTTATCCATCGAAGAAAATCGTTAGTATTGGTGACTTCCCACCTGTAGCGTAGTTCTTTGATAAGTTTCTGCGTATGCGCCAAGAAATTCGAAAAATCTGCTAAATCCGATAAATCCGATGGTCTCCGACATAATCCGACAGTATCCGTGCCTGCGCTAAAAAAAAAAGTTTGATGATCTCCGACAGAGTGTGACGATGTTCTGGCGCAATTGTCAATTTCTGTCCGTGTAAAAATTTATGGATTAATAAAGTTTTAATAAATAAAATGAGTGCGTCAGATTTGTTGAGAGAAATAAAAAATCCAACCCAAAATTATATAATAAAGATGAATACAAGAACCGTTAAAGAATTACGCGCGATGGCAAAGAGCCGTGGTTTGACTCTTTATTCTAGGCTACTCAAGGCTGATCTGATCTCGGTATTGGAAACACCACAGAGGCTGCGAAGCTCACCAGAATCAGGAAAAGTGGTCAGGCCTGTGACGATATTACCCACACCTGAGGCCATGAATACTTTTGAAAAACAGGAGATGCCAAAGAATCGCTCGGTAATGAAAAGTAAGATGGAAGGATGGTACGATTGGTTAATCAACGCTGTACCGAAGCCTATAAAAGATCGTGTAAATAATGCTTAAAAGAGATTCAAGAGCAACATTATGGAGTTGTGCAACAAGGCAAAAAACATCGTTGCAAAACCTACGCTTCATGATTATTCGAACAAGAGGCTGAGGAAGACTACATCGATGGTAGTCTCCATGGTCTATTTGAAGAGGGTAAAGAAGCCTATCCTGACCCCACTCCTCGGGACCATAAACATGCACTCCACAAGACATTTCGACGTTTTCCAATACCCGGTGTTAAAAAAGCTGACGTTGATAGTTATATAGCACTGGTGAGACCGCATGTGGAACAATTGATTGTTGAACAAGTGGAAGATATGGGATCCGCCAAAGTGCAACTGTCTATGTGGATCATTTGGAAGAGGAAGATCATGCTTGCATTTCGACCTGATGCGGAAGACTTCGATGGAGGAGCTGAAGATGTACATCATATATATGCAGATATTGATCCATACGCAAGGGTTGAAAAGCCATTTAACAGCAGACTCATGCAGGTATTTCAAGGGAGTGATGTAAATGAACTGCTGGATAATATGTTTGCACAAATAAGGGTTCATGTGGAAAATCCAGCGCTGCCCAATAGTGGTTTTACAATCGATCGAATCATGCACCTGGATATCGATTTTCATAAACTGCAGCTTACACCAGGCTCCTTCTATAAAAAAGTACCATCTTGGATAAGTGCAAAAAAGGCTATCATCAACCCAAAAAATGAAGATGAAGAATGTTTTAAATGGAGTGTTATTGCGGCACTGCGTCATGCAGAATTTAGAAAAGATGTGCAAAGAATAAATAAATTACAAGATTCTGCTGGTCTCTATAACTGGGAAGGCTTGAAATTTCTACTCGACATTAAAAAAATAATAAAATTTGAAAATAACAACCCCAATCTTGAGGTCAACGTTTTGTATCCCTCGAGGAGTAGCAGCATCATTATTTTGCGTAGTTCTGACTACAATGCATCACGTGAAAAACAGGTGAACCTGCTGCTCATCACAGACAATAGAAAGACGCACTGCACCTGCATAAAAGTCTCTCAAAGCTGTTGGGCAGAAGGAACTCTGAAAATGAAAAAGCGAAGCATTTCTGCCTAAATAGCCTGCAGGCCTTTAATTGTGTAGAATCCAGGGACAAACATTATAGCTATTGCAATGATAATGAGGCGGTTAAAAATACGATACTACAAGAAAGTGAAAAATGGTTGAAATTTCAGGATGGTCATATGCAATTCAAGGTCCCGTTTGCGATTTATGCCGATTTTGAATCCCTTTTGATCCCGGTAGAAGATCCTGGAGAAAGTAAGACCATGAAGCTGAACAAGCATGTGCCATCAGGCTGGTGCACGCATAGCACATTTGCTTATGGAGATGTACCAGATCCATTGACAACATACTGTGGCAAGGATTGCGTGAAGAAATTTATAGTGCACTTGAAAAATGAGGCTACAATCCTAGACAAAATATATTGGAACTTTTCACAATTTACATATTTTTACCCTGCTCACATCCCCTTCCCCCTATTTTAATGTTGCAAGGTGCCTTATGACCAGTCAGCAGCCCGGCAACATTGAAATAGGGGGCAGGGGGCAAGAAGAGGATTTTCCTCAAAATACTTTGTCCGGGATTGTAGGCGACTGTATGATACGTTTCCACAGCCGCCGATGGCGGAGCTCACGGAGATGCAAGAGGAAGAGTTCGAAGAGGCAACAGAATGTCACATTTGTATGAAGCTCTTCCTACCTCAGCCAACGGAGCTCATAGAAGATGACGATAACGACGAGGCAACAAAATATCGAATCCGTATGGATGCAGAGGATATTAATGATGATGATAATAAGCACCTCCACAATAATCGCAAGTTTGAGATCATTGCCATTACACAGAGATTTATCGAGGGGCGGCTCACAACACACATCCCAATCATCTTCCACAACTGAGCGGTTATGACGCGCATTTGTTCATCAAAGAGCTTGAAAAAAAGTACAACGCGCAGGATATAGAGTGCATCGCGGAAAACAAGGAGAAATATATCAGTTTCAGCGTCAAGGTCCCCGTACCTCTCGCAGGAGTCACTAATTCTAGCGGGGAACAGGTGATCAAGAAAATCAGCCTACGATTCATCGATAGTTTTCGATTCATGGCATCAGGCCTGAATAAATTATCGAGTAAACTTATTGGAACAAACGCTAGTGGTATGAAATGTCAAAATTGCACACAAGAATGTTTAGAATTTCTGAGTATATCAGAGGATTATAATGCAAGATTCTTATGTAAAAATTGTAAGTTACAGAAGAAATTGAGTCAAAAAAAATTAAAGGCGAACCTACCCTCAATGGCACAATTCTTCGATAAGGACGATATATTTCGATTAATGGGGGTGGGTGTACCCGTATGAATATATGGATGCACGCGAGAGGGTGATCAAGTGACGCTAGGTGATTATCACGATTTATACCTCGCCATCATCATCATCGTATATAGCTATTCAATATCACCTTGAGTGTTTAAAACATTTATGAATAAATCAGGCAAATTAGGATTGATCTTGTTTTTAATGCTTCATACTTATGAGAAGTGACTATCATTTTTCACCGATGTACTCCCGAGTTATCGTTGTGATCATTCCTTTTTGCACGAGCCTTTTATCATCGTCGCGACTAAGGGCAATTTTGGTGCTTCTTACAGTGTAAAGTTGATGATTTTTATTCTGGATAGGGACCTGACTTTTATAAAGATTTATACCGCCTTCTAAACATTTTTATAATCATCAAAGGTCATGCAGATAAGCACAAAACAACATGGAAGAGATCAAGGAATGCTCAAAATGTAATCACTTTTTATCCCTAGGCGATTTCAAGGTCAAGGGAAATGGACAACGGACGAAATGTTGTATCAAATGCTTGGATGCCAGCAAGGCATCAAAAGAAAGTACCAAGTGCCCGCATCAGAAACACAGATCAAGATGTAGAGAGTGTGGAGGAAGTGAAGTATGCCCGCATGACATACAGAGATATAGTTGCAAGGAATGGGGGGGTGGGGCATATGCAAGCATAAATAACTTAGATCTCAATGCAGGCCTTACGGAGGAGGAAGTATCTGCGATCATGCTACGATAAGATCCATATGCAAGGAATGCGGAGGAGGAAGTACTTGTGATCATCAAAAAGAGAGATCAAAGTTTAAAGAATGTAGTGTGGGGGCATCTGTTATCATCAAAAGAGAAGATCCGCATGCAGAGAATGTGGTGGCGGAAGTATCTGTCATCATCAAAAGATAAGATCCACATGCAAAAGTGTAAGTATTTGTGAACATGGTAAACAGGGGAGACATTGCCCCATATGCGATCCTCCTGGCCATCACGCAAATATTGTTTCCAGCCGAAAACGCCAAGCTCTGTATAAAAATAAGGAGCTTAGTTTCCAAGAGTATCTTGGATGTGACATGGACACACTGCAGGCTCATATTGAAGCACAATTCACGGAAGGTAAGTTTTGGGAAAATTATGGTAAAGAGTGGCATATCGATCACAGGATACCTCTCAAGTAACGAGAAAATAAAGGGGCTCCATTACTCGTGAAAGTAGCGTGAAGGCTTCACTATACAAATACCCAACCTATGTGGGCAAGTGAAAATATGTCGAAAGGCAACCGTTACATCTCAGAATAAATGGCAACTATAGCAGTAATAGCGGGAGTAGCAATAATTAATGCTCTAGCATTTTCAGGTTCAATTTTTTTATTTAGCAAGCTTCTGGGAAATGGCAAAGAATAGAGAAGGAGGCATGATGAAGCTATTGAACAACTACAGGCTGCCCAGGCACAATGGATACGTGATCGACAAACAAAAATCGATTGGTATATTCATCAACGAGAATTGAAAAGGCAAGTCGGTGAGGATTTGAAGAAGCTCGATGAGGGAATGAGGGCATACTGCATTGCAACGATCGATAAAGCTCCAAAAATTTTCGATTTTTACGTACCATCCAAACATCAAAAGGATGGTAAGCTTACCTTCATTGTTGGATCATTGGCTCATTTGGGATACGGAGCTTTTAAATATTTGTAATATAAAAAAGCATACTTTTGACATGTAATAAACATGTCAAAAGTAAAGAGCTCTGCAAAAAAGTCGCAGATTGCGCTAGCACATGTTCCCACAGAAGAAAAGGCCGAAAAACTAAGTAGTATTTACTACAACCAATAACATCTTTGGGTTGGTAAAAAAGCTATCAAATTGCACACCTTGGCTGGCCCGGCAATTACTATTTCTTGGGCATATTCGAGGACCAAAAAAGATTGATTATCCCCATTTTACAATTACAAAACCGAATGAAATGCATCAGTTCGATGTTTGTATATGCCACATGACAAGGTTTATGGAAATGTTTATAAATATATCCTGACAGGCATCAATGTCGCCTCACGTCACAAGGTAGCGAGACCTCCACGGACGAAAAAAGGCCAGTGAGGTTGCAGAGAGAATCCAGGATGTATATAAAGCAGGACCTCTACGCTAACCTACAATTTTTCAATGTGATAATGGTTCAGAATTAAAACAGATGTAGCAAAACTTTTGGAAGGTAAAGGGGTGAAAATTTCTAGGACTACCACCAAGTACCATCATACATTTACAGCGTTTATTAAATCGTACAACAAGAAGCTTGCAGAAAGACTATTCAAAACCCAGGATGCGCAGGAGTTAGTCAGTGAAGAGGCTAGTAGTACATGGGTGAAACATCTGTACGCTACCGTGAAGAATTTAAATAACACCAACATGATTGGAATGAAACCATCAAAAGCCATCACGTTGGATGATGTACCGCTTGTGAAAAGTGAAGAGTATCCCGATGAAAAACCTTTGCCCGAGAATGGTCTGTATTTATATTTGTTGCAACCTAGTGAAGAAGATGGAGACCAAAAAAGACGTACGACGGATGCATGGTGGAGTAAGAAAACATATAGAGTAGATCTTATTGTGGCAGAGCCAAATAGTCGTGTGCTGTATTATTTAAACGACGGGCCTGACCGTAGTTTTGTTACAGAAGAATTAATATTAATCCTAGGGATGTCGAAGTACCTCCAGAGCATGTGATGAAGTTGTAGATCGAATGTTTTTTTGTGGCTTTGATAAGCTACAAAAATTTAGTCTTCCAGTGGCGAAACACCTACATCATATACATCATCTCGAGTAAGATCAATAAGTCTGGAGTGACATTGATATCGCTCCACATGCCCTTCTTCTTCAAATCTGTTGAAGGTGTGTATACAGTTGGGGTTATCTATGACAACAATTTCTTAAGAGTTCGGAAATTTGTCACTGAACCATCGTCGTTTTCTTGGAATGGCAATTCTATGAATACGTGCACAATAAGATGGCAGATGATGATGATGATGAAAGTCGTCCTGCGTGGTAAGCTTGCGATAAATCATAATCGTGTTATCTTTTCTGGGATCTTGTGCACGTGAAACAAACCTTTGTCGAAGGACCGCACTTTCTTGGGCCTGTGCTGTAAGTTTTCGATCTTTATCCTCAAGATCGTCCTCCAGCACCATAAGTTGTTTATCTCTGTCATCAAGATCATCTCCAAGGAGTGCAATGCTAGCATCTTTTTCTTCGATGATCGCGTCTTTTTCTTTGATAGCTTTGTTGATGGATTGCTGTTGAAACTTTTCTCTGTTTAGGGGAAACACTTTGTTGCAGCAATATTTTCTAAACTTTTTTGCTTGTGGTTGTTGATTAGAAATTTTCAACTCATACATACCCTTATGTATTATTCATCTCTTCTTGATTCTGAAGGCCAGTTGACTAACGTGGTTGCCGCAACCAAACGATTCCAAAATCATTCACTCGAGAATTTTATAGATTCTAGGGTGCTCCAATCTTACATATAGGCATGCTTGTTTTGATTCTTTCAATTGATCCTTAATATTTTCCCAGTCACTGAACGTATTAGTTTCTTCATCAATCAATTTCATATCCCACCGCTCATGTGGGTACCACAGGAACAGCTGCTTTTTTGTCTTCGAAGATTTTTTGATAAAGCGGTGTAAGTCTGTGTTAATAACCAGAGACTATGCTTTCGATGTCTGCCAGAGATCGCTAGTTTAAGCAAAGATTGTCGTTTCTTATCGAGTTTCTCGTCTGCTATGCAGTCATCGATAATGAACAGAGTTTCCCCACCGGCTAGCAGCGACGATAGTTTTTCAATCCATTTAAAAAGTTGATCCTTCAGATTAATCAGAAAAACGTAATCATCTCGCTAAAGCAAGGATCTCTCGAGGTACGTGGAGTTCCATTGTATAGTTGGGCAGAGCATAATGATGTTGTGAAAATGATTCTTGCACTCATTTTCGAGGAGATCTAAAACACGCTGAGTCTACAACTTGTCAGGCCTGAAAATATCGCCGTATGTGGATCTAAAACAACATTTATCATTTATTTGAATACTCCACACTGTGAAAACGTCCATCTATAAAATTTAGTTGGGCGTCACTCAGCAAATAGATATAGCAGCGAATACCTTCAGTTCCGTCGGCCTGCTTTGTCATATGCAGAGTAATACCGTCACTTAAGCGCTGCAAGGTTCTACCACTACCATGTAAACATGATCAGGAGAGGTTCTAAAATTGACAAAAAGTGCATATTCGTCAGTCGCGAATTTTCCTATCGTAACTGTCAAGTCATGTTTACCAAAAAGATTCACAATTTGCTAATATTGATCTTTTCTAAGCATCGCATGGAAGTAGAGTTCATTAGGTTCACCCTCGACAGTGATCGAGATTTTTTCAATATTGGAATTGTAGAAGACTTCATTCGCCCCAGAGTAAGCTTTAACTTTCGATGGATCTACAAAGAGCAGTAAAACCCCCTTCAAACTCTTTGCTGGGGTATAAATTTTGAGATTAAGGTTGGTATCCTTCTTTTTCATGGTGATCACTTTGCTGCTAAGCACTCTTTCAAAGGGTACTACAAACTGACTGTACCGTGACACCATTGCACTTGCAAGCTTGTTGTTATTCACCTTGTCATATTCCAGTGTTATGTTGGTGATTTTATAGGCAGCATTGCAAAGCCCGTATTGTACCATCCTTGGGGTTAATCCCTTCCTGGATCAGGGTGTTCTCACGGTCAAATTTTGACAACCAGAAATTGCAATAGACAGTGAACACTCTGTAGTCGTTGATACTCTGTATAACGGTACGATTGAGTACAATTTTCAAGGTCTGTACCAGACTCTTGCCGATATTTGAATCGATGGTACGTTTCGTATTGGTTCCAGTTGGCTCCAGATCAAATAATAATCAAAGGCTTCCGGGGAATATCACTTCTTTCTGCCCCATATTGGGAATATCAACATACAGGTCCTCGTTCTGATTAATGGCGATGGGACATGACTCACCTTGACACGCCGTTTTTTCGCTTTTACAGCAAACACTTATTTTAATTCTGCATCCGGATCAAGTGTTTTTCCAAATATAGAGCTATCATTGATTACTAGTTCATTATTAGTTGAGTTTATGTTAAATAAATAGCTGAATTCAGGATTTGAAGGAGAAGCCAATTTTACAGAAGAGGGCAATATTAATGATGATGATAATAATGATTTTACTAGATCTGAAGACCTTCCCCGGTCTCCTGGCACTAGGTCAACGCCAAGACCGGAAAAACGGAGAATGAACTACACCATACAAGTCAGAAAGGGGAAGAAAAAAAATCCGAGATCGACGATCTTTACGGGCTTCTTAAAGAGGAACTGAGGATGACGCCCGCGAATGATGTGAAACAATATCATAAGTTTGGATTGGAACTAGGTAAGCTTAAACTTAACGGCATAGATATAACAAGTGTATATGCGAACAAAAGACGGTGAGCTTAAGTTTCGTAAAGCTAGTGCGATAATGACCAAGTTAGGCAAAACTCGTCTGAAAGCCATGGGGTTTACCGGCAATATTACCAACGATGCTACACCTAATAAGGGGTTTAACTACGATGCTACACCTAAGAGGTTTACCGGCGATGATAAGGTCAAAGCCAAAAACCTTCTAGGTGAGTATAAAAGAGTCGAGAAGCTTGCTAAGACTAACAAGGCGTACGATATAGAGATGGATCGTATGGATCTGGAGAATGTTGTTGATGAATGGAGTGAATGGATGGAGAACCTTCTGAGCGACGTTTTTAACAAACTTGAAAGAAGGGGATTCAATTGCGAACTCCAAATCATAAAGGGGAACTTAAAACTATTAAAAAGTAAAATAACTCTTTACGATGATGAAATAGATAGGCTTGAAAAAAAGAAGGCACAGCCTGGATATTCTGAAGAACAGCAAAAGACTTGTAACAAATCCATTGAACAGCTGCAGAATCAAAAAGAAGCAGCATGGAAGGCTCACGGTATACTATCAGCCAAAACTCAGAGCCAGCTCACCGCTATTAAAGACAGGCTGATGAAAATCGCAGGGGACGACACATCACTCGCTGAAAAACTTAAAATTTTATTCAAGGAACAAGGGATTACTATAGCGAGTATTGTGTCAGCCGTTGGCTTGCTCATATCCACCATTGTGCTTGCAGTGAAAGGAGGTGGAGGAGCAGCAGGTGCTGCAGCGGCAGGAAGCGCTGGAGGTATTAAAAAGTTTGTACAAAAACAACTGGAAAGATTGAGAAAATTTTTAAAAGATTTGGCAGGGAAAGCAGGTGCAGCTCTTCCAGGAATCATACGGACTGTTGTATCCTTCTTTTTTAAAGTTGCCGTAAAAGTTGTTGAATTTGTAGCCAAACATCTATACATGTCAATTGCAGCTGCCGTTGTCCTTGTTGTAGGCTACATCGGTAGGGGCAAGGGCTAAAGATCGTAAATATTAGTTTACTTTGTTAGTGAAACACACTAGACTACATATCATGCTAACGCTAACACAACATTATTCAGAGATATATCGATGACCTTTCGTTTGGTTATCCGCAACGCATATGGGTTGCATGTTGGTGTAGTGGAGTTTTTTCATTTGTTCGTCTTCACTAGGATATTCTTCATTCTCTTTGTATTCTATAGGTATCCTGTGGTCAAACTCCCACTGCCCTCGGTTGTCTCAGTTCATGCCGCCTTTAAACTGTGCTAGGATATGTTTCATAAATGTTACAATATCGCATCCTAGATACTCTGTAGAGACTATCTCTCTATCATACGTAAGGGCATCGCGTATTCTGACTAGAAATAGTAGTATAGATAGCCCAGGCGATGGCATATGGGGCAGTGTAGTCTTTCTTTTTTGTGCAGGCATTTGGTGCGTTCTCTTGACGCCTTGTTGATATCCATGCATTTGATGCATATTTTTGTTAGTTGTCCATTACATGTACCCATGTTAAAATTTTCTAAGGATAAAGAGTGTTTTGCAGTGCGTGCATTTCTTACTTTCCATGTCTTCTTTGTTGTTTTGTGTTTGCCTTAGTGGCAGAAAGAAAATTTATTCGACATGTCTATTTATTTTTTAAACCATATATAGCCAACAATAATTGCTACTCCAGTCGTAACTAGTACAGCCTTATTATATACATGTTGCTCTGCTAGCGCAGTCAGCGACTCCACCTCGTGCTTAGGGAGTATTGTCTCGTGCTTAGGGAGTATTGCTTCGTGCTTATGGAGTAATACGCTGTGCTTAGGGATCACGTGGCTCGCCTGTATGGCTCCACGCTTTCTCAAGGTACCAACAGGCTTCTTCACCTTGCTTAGATCGACTTGAACCCCAGGGTCTGAGATTGCAGGTGCAACCAAGACATTACTATTATAGCCCTTAATTTTACCAATACGGAGATTCATATCCGATGGTAACATGTACACGCTGGGCATAACAGCAAAATTGGAGTTCTGGCATATTGGAGCACTTTTTGGAAACGTGTTATATCTTGCCCTACATTCTCTCCTCGCAACACCATACTTTCAGACTTTTGTAGCAAGATTTGTTTCGATGTATAGTTGTCTGCACCAGAACCGAGCAAGGATGCTTTTGCTTCCGCTTGCAACCCAAGTATGAAAACCACGTATACACGAACACTTTCACTAAGTTTTGTCAAACCTTCTGCTGTAAGACCCTGTCTTTATGGCATAATAAATTTCGCATAATCCCCATTAACTTGTGGCCACCATTAACCGTTGGTTAGTGAAGTACCTACTGCTTTAAATTCATACAGACCGTGAGGATCTGCACCATACTAACGACATACTTGCGCGAATCCAGATGTTGAATAATTTTTCAATCAACTCCTTATATTTTTCACTGATTCCCATGAGGGCCATCGCCAATACTGAGATAGAGACCCCGGCGCTGATAAAAATTACACCCAACATATCTTTAATTATTTCGAATCTAGTCGTTTACTATATATGTTCATTTATCAATATGTTCTTTTTCATCATCCATACACCATACACATTTCGAGATTTTTCAACGGCTCTCATCCACATGTCCTTACTCATGAGATGTTCTAGAACAAACTTCAGGCACCTGGGCTCATCTTCAACGGCCCCGATGCTCATTTTCTCAGTTTTTAATACATCTGGAACATACTTCAGGCACACGGGCTCCTCAAAAACAGCTCTCGTGCACATCTCTTCAGTTTTATAAGCGTCTGGGACATTTTGATGATAGAGCAGATTGGGATCCTCCATAACAACATTATTGCACATTTCCTGGGTCTTAAATTGTTCCGGAACATATGCGAACATATATTCATCACCTATAACAGCAAAATTACACATTTCCTGTGTCTTGAAACAATCTGGAACATTTTCTAACCAACTCATTTTCTCTTTATTATAACTAGAATTTTTTGATCAATAAATTTTTTTTGAATTTATTGATTACTCCCATAATTTTGAAATATCTTGCTTCTCATCCTCCGGCATGCACCAATCCCAATGTCGATCTGGCTGCCATGCCTATGGCATCAATTCATTTTTAACTTGAAACTTCTGGGCTTTCCGCTGGCGATAGGCATCGAGCAATTCAGACTCAACCCAAAAATTCCTACATATATCCTCAGTAACAAACCAGTCTGGGATCTGCTGGAAGTGGAGCCGTCAGGGTTTTTCTTCAATTGCTTTGTTGCACATCTCCTCGGTCTTGAATCGATCTGGAACATCTATGAGCATAGAGGGTTCCTCTTCAACGGCTGTGGTGCACATTTCCTGCGTTTTTTGATAATCCGGAACAAAAAGCGCATTAAAATTCCATTCAACTACTTTGTTGCACATTTCCTGGGTCTTGAATCGATCTGGAACGGAACCGAACATATATGGATTCTTTTCAGCAGCAATATTACACATCTCCTGGGTTTTTAGATCATCTGTAACATGTTCACTGGAACTCATTTTTGTTATACAGAAATTTTATATCAATACATTTTGACACGGACAAAAAATTTTAAAAATTTTTACTCAACTTGCGCATGATGACGGCAACCGACGTCATATTCTGTCGGATACCGTTGAAGTTTTTGGCGCAGGCGCGGATTCTGTCAGAGACCGTCGGAGACCATTACACAGACAGAAATTGACAATTGCGCCAGAACATCGTCACACTCTGTCGGAGATCATCAGACTTTTGTTTTTCAACGCACGAGCAGATACTGTCGGATTATGTCGGAGACCATCGGATTTATCAGATTTAGCGGATTTTCCGAATTTCTTGGCAAATGCGCAGAAACATATCAAAAGACTACGCTACGGGTGGGGAGTCACCAACGCTAATGATTTGCTTCAAGGGGTAACACTCGTTCACGGAGATGAACATCGGAGGGAGAGTGTCGAAGGGGCTACTGGCGACGTGGAGAGTTCATCGATATCAACGATTTTCTTTGAAGGGTTAACACCTTGAACCTACGAATATATATCTCTAAAATTTACCTTCGACGTGTGAAAATGTCAGAAAATATTACTTTTGTGCTTTTGTGTTGAAATGTAAAACATGTAAGGTTGCATGTTTGGTGTGTGGCACGTTGACGTGGCTAAACATGGTTTATAAAATAACATAGGATTTTTTTATTTTTTTATTATTCGAACATTTTAACCATTCTTGTCACCGGACCTTCTGGAATTTAAAATCCCGATAGTATAAATAAACATTTCCATAACATGCAGTAACTTTTAGCTAGCTAGCTAGTAGCAGTGTGAGGCGAGATCCCCCCCCCCATGTTAGCTAGCAGACCAGCTCCTTTCAGTCTGGCTTGCCAGCCATGTGTGCAGTTAAAGGTAGCTATGTAAAAAGTGGTCAAATACAAAAACTTACTTTCCACCTGTGCGCAGAATACTGTAAGTAAACGGCCTTATTTAAATAATCTGTAACATGATTATTAAGAAATCTCAAACAATTCTTTGCATTATTTCACGGATAGCAAGTAAAGCGCTTATGCCATCCACATGAAATAGCTTGCCAAGCAACTATAAAATTTCACGAGCAATTCTGCAATGCAAGCTTTGACCGACACTCGTCTCCAGTGAACTTTGTCGATCCTTATAACGGGAAGTCCGTGCGCGTTGCTTCATTGAAATTCGAGTATTCTTTAACTGTCATGTCACTGTTGGTTAGCATCCCAATGGTTAACTCTTTAAGCAGGTTAGCAAATACCTTATCCAGCTCATTGTCCCTTCCGGGGTTGCGCAACAATGCCACATATTGCCAATCAATTTTTAATCGTATCGTGAGAAATCATATCCTCTGCAAAGCTCTCTCAACTGCTCAATCCATTCTACGGTGGTTTTTGACACGTCGAGAGACTCCCCAGATATTTGTTTTTCACCAGTAACATGAGAATATGGATTGGAAATTCCTGTTACATACACGCTCCGAGGACCACAAAAGACAATCGATTGGGTGAAGAAGGCCGTAGTGCGAGACCTCAAATTAAACAATGATATTAAAAAGAAGTGTTTAGAATGAAGTAACGTGTCTGTGTATTGTTTTTTTTTTTTGTTTTTTCGTTTGTTTGTTTGTTTTTTACCCTGCCTGTTAATTAGAAAGGACTTTTGGGGGAAAAGTTCATTTCGTGCTAATAAAACTGTCCACTATATAGAGTGTCCACTAATTGACTCTCCGATATTTATAATTTCCGTGTGAGATTTTGACCGTTGTTTTACCGGTGCAAAGGAATTTGTCCGTTAATTAGAGTGTCCGTTAATTGGAGAGTTGACTACATATTGGAAAACCACTAAACATTCCTTCTTATTCAGCGATGTTCTTAATTTGATATTATGTGCTACAACCCCATAGTATCTCTTATAACAATACAATAAGTCAGTCTATTTGTGAGAGGCAATTTCGACATGTGTGCATTTTTCTCTGATGTTGCCGAAAATGTTAAATTTTCTGACGTTACGGCACGACATTAATAACATTAATGTAACGTCAATATCTTAATTTAGATTAATGAAGCCATTATACAGTGCACTTAGAACTTTGAGGCCAGATAACTTGGAAACGAGGTTGTGGCGTGAGCTATTTTTAATCTGGGACCAAATTAAGTAAGTTTCCCAAACCTGCTTCCGTAATATGGTTCGGAATAAACGTGTTGATGACGTCATCAAAAAACCTTTAAACCTCAAATCTCTGAAACCGTTTGTTGATCGCCGATTCGACATTAGTACGTTGAAGGCAACGGGCATAAAAATTTCTAAAAAGATTTTGTTTGTATTTAGCAGGAATTTGCTCACGTCAGCAAATTATTTAAACCCTTATATCTCTTTTATCATTCTTTAAAAATACATGATATTATAAATTCCTTTGATTAGCATTTCAGGTTCTATACAATACAGGCTACAAGTAATTTTTTTAATGTTTTTTTTAATATTGCTGACGTCATCAAAATTGTAATGAAGGATCTTTTTTATTGTTTCTTTGCCTAAGTGGATTAAAAATATAGGTAACGGCTTTAAAAATTGCGAGAAAACTTTCTTTCTGCATCGTATTAACCCTAGCCAAGCCGGGTAGTGGAATGCCTTACGCCTTGTCACACGCCATAAATAGTCAGTGTGCAAAAACTAAACGATATTTTCAGTGATAATTTTTTTATGGAAATAATTGAGCCGGCTAGCGAGGTTAGCAAAATATTATCTCAAAAAATTGCCTGCTGGTTAAAAAATGGGAGAGAATTAAAAAACACAAAAACTTAGTTTATATAAAATCTAGGAGTATACATTATACAATGTCGGCCTAAAAGGTCACATCAACCCAATATCAAACAGTCAGACATGATGTTCTCACTGAGAGATTTTCCAGTGTTTTTATTTTCGCCAGTTGTAAACTCAGCAACTTATATTTTAAATCCCTATTTTTTTCCCTGAACTAATTGTTTTTAGAGTATATAACCTTAAACCTGACAAAAAGCATCTAAAACAAGAAGGTCAGTTTACTTACAATTCTTGTAATACTTTGTCTGACATACAACTGACGACATACTAAGTGACGACATTCTAACTGACGATATACTAACAGGCGACATACTAACTGACGACATAATAACTGACGACATACTAACTGACGACATACTAACTGACGACATGCGGAGTTTTAAGCTCTGTTAATTAGCTGTTATCAGTGTACGTTAACGAATACATTTGCATAGTGGACAATGGCAAATCACGCCATTCTACAATTTTTTTAGCGAAATTTTTCTTTCTTGTTTTCTAAAGTATTTACCCTTACAAAGTACAGTGCCCTCGCAAGTCAAACTAAGATGTTTGCCCAAAGGATACCTTTGAACATTGGAACTGTATTAAAATTATAAAATCAGTGAAATGCACCGGTTTTAAAGTGGGCGACAACAGGATGTTATCCATGAAGCAATTAAGTTCTGGTAAAACCAGATTGATCGCTTGAGTTCTGGTAAAACATACCGTACATCCAAGAGAAGTGATTTAATACAGTTGTACGATGTGTCACAAATCTAGTGGAGCGCTTACAGCGATAAGTTCTTTCGACGTTGAACGCTTGCATGTGGAACGATTAACTGCAGTTCAGCTGTGCCGCACATTCTGGTTAAGCCCCTCAGTACAAGTATACAGCATACCGCAAATCCAGTGGAGCTTTCGTAGCGGTACAACTGTTCGGATGTAATGTTTTTTTCAATAAGTAACTTTCTCGCAGCCGAAAAAAAACACAGGTTGTACAATCTGTTGTTACGCAGTCATGGCAAGAACAGTCAGCCTTTGAATAATTTGACTAATAACTTCACAGTATTTATGAGGGTGCCAGGTCAAACACTATGTACAGGGAAGCCATGTAACAAATCCGTGTTACAGCAGTATGTCTTTTTCCAAAAAAAACAAGATTTGTTACGCTACAAAAATTTATTGTCGTAGCTACCAAACTGCATTTGACATAAGAAGCAAAACCAACTGTGTTTGGCTACAAACGACTGAGTTATTCACTTCTTAGCTGGAGGTACCACAGCTTAGCTAGCCAGAACATAAGTTGCATTGCTAAGGATTGCTAAGGATAACACAAAGAGAAACAATAATAATGTTGGCTAGGATAGAAAACACTAAGGTAAATAAAAAATCTTAACTGAATAGCATAAATACTGTCTCTAAGTGAGGATGAAAAATCTTAATACTTATACATGGCTAGACAACGTAATGATATACATATCTAAATATGCAAAAACATATAAAAAATAAATTATACAAAAATTGGTAGCTTTTTAAAGACAAAAAGTCGACAAAAGACATCTGAAAACCTAAGCACTACAACATCCAAAAGGGCTGTGTTGTAACCCTAGCTCTGATCGTTTCATCTTCCTTCGTCAGCTTGGTTAGGGTCGTGGGTTGTTTATCGAAATCAAAGCTTTTTGTTTATTATGCACGAGCAATCACAGCATTTTTATAAGAATATATCATATTTGTTATTTGCAACTTCAAGAATTCGTTCGCGGTTAGCACGACCTAATTTTGTTCGACAAACAGACATAATACAGGTATTGTTAATATAGAAACAGCAACCTTTTTTTATTATAAAATATTTAGCATTAATATATTCTTTCTCAGTTTTACAAAGACAAAAATTTTAATCCTTTTTTAATGTGATCAAACTTGTTCTAAATGTTGTGAATAAGGTACATATAGTTTTATTCCACATTCCACCATCACGACTCACGAAAATATTATTTTGCATTCTTTGATTTGCACACAGATTTTCTGATAAGTTGATATACAACATGGACAGTATTGTATCCAACATGGGCTATACAATTTTGTGGCAATTCATCTTCTGTGTTTCTTCTAAGCTCCTTGATTTCATATACATCACTTAAGTATTGTTTTAAAGTTTCAGTTGGAATGCTATATGGTGGTTGCTTGCGGAGAGACATATCATATTCAAAACATTCCAACAATACTCGCCCTTGCGGCACCAATAACTTTGTCACTTGTGCAACATAACGTTGACGCTCCTCAGCAGCTGTTGATACCAAACCACCAATATCCACACAATAATCGAAAAGTCCTCCAAGCATATCAACATCTGTGTAAAAGAAGTCACACTGATAAATTTTGAGCATTTCGTTGTGTGTGTAAATCGTATAGCCATCTTTTGTGTCAACTGTGTAATCCAAAGATAAACGTTGGAAAAAATAATTACAAGCTGCTTCGGAAAATTCAACTCCAACAACTGCTACTTTTTGCTTATAAAACCAAAACATATCAACTGTTGCACCGCACCAAGGAACCAAGACACGTTTTCCTTTTACAGTTCCTTGAACCATATCTTGAAAGTATTGTGTTACGTATGGACTCCCCTGGGGCATGTCCCAAAGAAGATCGTTGCTCTTCCATCTTTTTTCCCACATTGTGTTTGTCGCTTCTCTTGACTGCATTTTCTCTGCCAGCCTAAACAAGAAAAAGATGTTTACATAAATTTAGCATATATAAATTATGACTCCGTTTTCTTAAAACAACGGCATAATTTTACAGCTTTGCCAGGAGACTATTCTAACTCATTTAATTGTATTTTCCCCATAAAATAATTGCTTTTTAGCCGATGTAAGCTTTTACATAAGAACAAACGAAAAAATAACAAAACGTTGTTTGTGTTTTAATATTTATGTTTATTCACTCATACTGCGAAGTAAAGAATGAATGTTAGTTTAGGCAGCAGAACTTTGCCTTACCATTTCTTAGTCGTGATGAATGGCTGAACGAACGATGTTAAAAGTATAATGTAAGGTAGTTTTTTAATTAAAGCACATCCAACCACAAAGAGGCAGATGATTACAAAAACCGTGGTTGGTAAACAAACATATTTGTCGGGAAAGAATGTAAAGAATGATATATAGTTTACGTAAGTTATGCTAAATACGCAAATACTTGGGCTTTGAAGCTTCAGTTATAAAAATTAATCCGTAGTTTAATTGCAGAAAAAAAAAGATCTAGCCATAGATCAAAGTTATAATGTTCATGTTATAAATATGCAGAAAGTTATTCAAAAAGTTAAACCTGTATTTATAAATTATCCACCAATATACTTCCACCCATGGAGGTTCCATGTCCCACCTTCAGGTAATGTGTCCGCTTGGTTTGTTTACATTTTTACCTCCATTTCTGCAAGTAAGTATCGGTACTGTGATTCCATGCATTCTGCTTTGTAGGAATGTCCCATCACATATATAGCTTGTTTAGCTAGCTACAGTCATCCACAAAATGTGATGCCTCTGGCAAATTTATACCACAAACTAAGAACCAGAAAGATTAGCAAAGTCAGGAAAAGAACATAGCTAGCCAGATATTTTGCAGATAGTATGTTCCGTTATTACCTATGATAAGTGTTTTTAAAGGTATGTCACGTGTAATCAGTTATGTTGCTTAGCCACAAAGAGCAGTTTTTAACACTGAGGGGGGATGGAGAGCCTTATTTTTTGTAGCGATTGTAGCTATATATATTGTACGCACGTTGGAAAAGAAACTTTTTTAACCTTGCTGCTGAGCATACACCAGTGCTGCTCAAGTTACAGCAACTGAAATTATTATTATTTTAATATACATATAATATATACATATAGCTAGGGAAATTTTTTCAACATCATTTCTTATTACTGACGCATTTTAAATTCTGATTAGCGGTTATCATGCAATTGTCAACGTGTATTAAAAATGTTTCATTATATTCATTATTTCTTATTTAATTCCCCAAGATGTACAAATAATGTCCCTAATTTCTGTTTCTGTAACTTGACCTGATCTTTACACCAATGCACTGATAGCACTGATGATGCGCATGCGTTAAAGATCATTAGATTTTTGCTGATAGTTACGGGAATTTTGTGCAATGGGGCGTGACGTAAAGTTGTGACGTCACAAGCAAAATTCTATATGATATGAGAGTTTGACCGTGGTTTTTAGAAAAAACTGGTTATAAACCATCATATTTTTTTAATCATTGCTGACGTCTTGATGACGTCATCAAAATTAAAGTTTAAAATTAAATCTTCCCTGTTTCTTTTTTGTCTTAGTGGATTTTTCCACGGCCTTATTGTATTTTTTTCCTTTATTCACTTGTAACCTATCTTTTTTATCTAAACTATATGTGGCGCAATTAGTGATTAAATAGAATGGTATTTTGGCGCTCAATAAATTAAACTTATGCCTCTATTTCTTTTATATGCTTTGATGCAAATCCGATTTTATTTTTCAGTTTCTTTTTGCTAAAGACTTTCCATTTGTTCAAGAGAATTTTATATCTATAGCCTCTATTTTGTTTTTAACCGAGGAAGTCTGAACAGGGATACGCCGTTTAAATATTCGTTTAGTTGTCCATATGGGGTGCAGCAAATGTGGCGCAGAGAATTGGTTTCAACATAGTTAATAGAAAAAACACTATTAACTATGGTTTCAACGTAACGCACAATACACGATAGATATTTGAATTGAATTTAAATGGATACCGCTTAGTTGTATCTCCTCATTTATTTTAACTTCTTGTTTTAACAAAGTTTAAAGATTTTAATGAATTGCTTAAAAGGGTAAAACAAACTATTGGTTGTATTCAATAATGAAGGTTTTTAAGTTGTGTGCATTCACGGTGGAATAAAGTTATTGCAGCTATCTACGTAAAATTTACAGTTTTTTTAAAAAGAAAGTAGTTCATAAGAAAGTTTAGCCTAAGATTTTTCCAAAAATGAAAATTATGTTAAACTAAACAAAAGCAACGTGAGTTTAAAATTAAAGAGGAATAATTTTTTTTTGAGATATTTTTTTTATAATAGCTAGCTAGAGTAGTACACCCTTATGCGTACAGTTTAGGTTTTCAACGGTCAAACCCCTATTAAAAACGCTGCTTTTAGACCCCTAAAAAAATGAGTAAACAAGTCACATCATGATGGCACTCGACAAAAACTGCTGACATCAACGTTTGAGTTCCCCTGAATTCCCTACTCAAATTGCGACCGTTGTTAGTTGAAGTCTGAATGTATGTATAATAAATGTTAAACAACAAGACACCGCAAGATTGGTACACACTTTTTATACTTTTAACGTTTTTTGTAGGTCTGGGAGCTGTCCTAGCCCTCACCTCTACCGCGCTTGTGATAGTTGCCCTAGCCCTCACCTCTACCGAACTTGTGCTGAAAGGTATGAAAGAAGAAGAAGAGTGCGGGACGGTTATCAACGCTATAGTAAAGAGAATTGACGATCTAGAAGAAATGGTGCGCAAAAAACTAAATAAATAAAAATTGTTGTGAGAAAAAACAAACGTATTACTGGTATAATAAATGTCAAGCAACGACCGAAGGCCTAAAATGACAGCGTTAGCTTGGTACACACATTTTATGATGGTAACTTTTTTGAGAGACCTATTCTTTACCACAAAGAAAAGTGAGAAAGAAGAAGAGTGTGAGAGTGATATCAACGATCTAGTAGAGATAATTAAAGAACTAGAAGTAACAAACTGCGACAAGAAGCTAAAGTCTTAGGTCTCAAAGGGTACTCTACGTTGAAGCAAGTAGACCTTGTTGAAACTATACGGAAAGTCAAGTATAAGGATGCGTCGACACAAACGGGCGGACCGTACTGCGAGCCTTGTGTTAAAATTGCATGGCAGAAAAATTTTGAACAATATCTGAGGGATCTCGCTCAGCGACATGTCGTACATGATGGCGACTTGCTCATAGATGAAGATACAGGAGAATTAATCGTCTAGTATGTTGACCAACATATTAGACTTTGTAAGCAGGTGGAGACTCTAAGTAGCGCTGGCATATTGCGCAGATTGCAGTTTTTTAAAAATTTTATCTTTGCTTTCTTGCCTGCCATGTGCTAGCAACTCTGCGCGTTCATTGTCGTTGATGGATTTCACAGCCTTTTTTATTCGTTGTCGAATCTGCTCCTTGAGCACCATATAACGCTGTTTTTCCTGCATGATCCATGTAAACTCATCGTCTGAAATTATACCATCTTGGATCGCTCTGGAAATCTTATCGTATACAGTGTCTAGTTTTGATTCAGCTAGGAGTTTGATGCACTCATGTTTATGCACCTTATACTGTATCCGTTTGGAAGCATTCTTCAAACCTACTTGGCCTATGCCCACTGCAAGAGCCGCGGCTTCAAGACCAATTGCTCTAGGGGCTCCGAATCCAGTTGCAAGCGTGGCAATACCTGCTGCGGAGGTGATGACTGTAACAGCTATCATACCATGATCAGCATAGCGAAGCCCCATCCCCCAAAGCTTGAAATTTTTGTAGAGTTTTTCTCTCTCTTTGATCTCAGACCGCAGGTACTGCTCGATTTCTTCGATCTTTTTTAGTCTGTAGACCTGACTTTCTTCAGGCTCATGCTCAGGCGCACCTGGCGGCAAAGTTGGGTAAAGCTTATCAGCCATTTATTCTATGAGTAAAATCATCGTAATCCCGACGAACGAAACATTTTTTTCATGATGATGCTCGTCCGTCAGCATGAACTCCAGTCTGTCTGTTGAGCCTTTCAAAGGAAGGTAGATTGGAGTGTCAAAACTCCATGTAAGCATATCTCCCCATGCGTTTAACTCTTTGGTAGGAAGCAAAGCAAGAATTTTTGATTTCTTCCCATCCAGCAGGCAGTCATCCTCATCTAACTGAGGGCAAACGAGTCTCAATCTTTGGTACACGTCAGTTTTGTAGAAGCTGTCATAGTCGCCTTTGGTAAAGTACTTTTTTGCAGAATCGTAGGGTAGCCCCATAAGCTCCTGCAGTTGTCTATGGATTACCACAGTATACCCGTCACTAACCCTAAGTTTGCATAGTCCGTTCTTTAATACAAACAACTTGATCTTGTCCTGTGCTTGACTGTTGACGATGGCCGCGATATCTTCAATCTTGTACAAACCGTTCATAATTTCAATTCTAATCTCTTTCTGATCAGGCCCTGTCCTACGAATGACAAAATCATTGTCGCTGTAAAGGTTCAGCCATACGAGCCTGATACTTATTGATTTCAGGGCAATTCTCGTATCCTCTCCTAGGTAATCGTTAAAAATCGTAGGCTTCTCTATATTGGTCACATACAGCTGTCTCATGTTTCTTTAAAGAAACATGAACATTAATAGCTATAACCACAAGGCAAAATACAAGTCCAATAGAGGCGAATGGCCTCTCGGTGTAATTAATCTAGAACATCAAGACCTCTACGTTTCTACAGAATCGCACATTCCCGTGACCTTCTCGATGTTCACGAAATACCCCATAAAAGTCCCCCACTAACCTGTTGAACGACCCCGTAAGTGTAAATTGAACCGGTCAAGCTCTTGGCTACTGGAATATACAAGTTAATTTCGCCTGTCATTGCGCTAGCACCGCCCTGGGTATATCCGCCAAACACTTGAATGGCTCCGTACCTCTAATCAACAGTATCTTTAAATTTCACGTCTATTACCACATGCGGCGTATCCTAGCGAGAATGAAGGTACCCATGCCATACGATGACGGATTTTCTCAATACGAGAACCCCTACTCTACATCTGGGTATGCCCAGATTTGTCGCGAATATGGTGCCGACCCCAATGCCCAATACAAGTTTAAGGCTCTCATGTCCTCACTCACAAATGGTAGATGGTGGCCGCAAGTAGATGGTGATTGGGCCAAGTTTATCATGCCTACGGGCCAAGGCCTGACATCGGAAGGTCTGACGAAGCTTAGCGAGAGTATTCGTGTTTACGTGATTTTACTACTAGGGTCCCAAGCTGATGCCAAGGCATCCCTTATAGGTTCGGATGCTGACAAATTCACAGCGAGACAGATACTACTACAGAAATTTGAAGCCATGGTACAACGTGAGAAGAACGTAGGCCACGATATCACCGAGTTTCAAAAGGTGCTTTAATATGCCAGGACCCCAGTGAATTTTGCCGTGATGCACCACGTGTACATGCTACCATCCGATATGAACCTGCGTATTGGTAAAATAGTGGGGTATAACAACAACATCTTGATTGCGCCGGCGAGTGCGATGATTGGCATAAGGCTAGACCTAAACAACAAACCCACACAGCCTCGGTTTTTAAAACGAGTCAGACCTGGGCAAGAAATATCGAGGGGTGCCCTTAAACCGGGGTCTGAAAAGATACCTCAGTCAGGTCTAGGAGATGGAAACCCTCACGAGGGCACCAAGGCCACCTTGGTTACTGCTGGAGTATTATCGATTCTAATGTACATTTGGGTAAAGAAATATTAGTGCTCCGCGGGAGCACCAATATTTGCGATAGTTTGCCACCCTTCCCAACGTAGACCACAACAAAAGCGACGGCAGCAGCGATTGTCATGTAGAGGTGTTTGGCTGCGTATTCAACAACTTTTGCAGCCACTCTGAAAAAGAACGAGACAACCGTACCAATAATCCCTGGTAGCGCCGCACCTGCCTTACCAGCTAGGTATTTCAAACATTTTCCAAGCCTTTCCAGCTGTTTTTGCAAAAAATCCTTCCCTGCGGCACTTCCTCCTGCGCCTGTTGCGGAACCTGTAACTGCGAGTACGATGGTGGAAATCAGTAGACCAACAGCCGCCACGATGCTAGCTATAGTAACACTTTGCTCCTTGAATAAGATTCTAAGCTTTTCAGCCAGAGATTTATCACCTTCTGCGATTTTCATCAGCGTTTCCTTAATAGATTTCAGTTGGCTCTGAATGTCAGATGATAGTAAACCGTGTGCTTCTCGTACTGCTTCCTTTTGATCTTGAAGTCGTTCTAGATCTTCCCTAGCCTTTCCAAGGTCTTTGTTCCAGATAGTTTGCTGTTCCTCTGATACTCCAGGTGTAGCTATCTTCGTCTCAAGCCTTTTTACCTTGGCTTCTGCTTTGGCGATCTCGCTGTCGTAGAAGATCATCTTGTTTTTCAAGTGCCTTAGGTTACCCCTTAGTGTTTGAAGCTCGAGGTTGAGCCCTCTTCTTTCACGCTCTGTGAAGGCTTCGCTGGCGCCAAAAGGAGTCTCTTCTATCAGGCTCTCCGTTTCATCAAGGACGTTCTCGAGCAGCGGAATCATTTCGATATCATCGGCCTTCTGTTCAACATGAACAATCTCGTTAAGGAGTTTCTGAGCCATTGCTTTACTGCCTTTGTTTGGTGTAGTATAGTCGGTAAACCCCAATTCTCGCAAGCGATTTGTACCTAATCTCCTCTGTATCTCGGCAACGCTCCTCAATTCACCATTCCTTTTAGTGATCTCTATGCCATCGAAAAGAAGCTGGTTTCCTTGTGCCTCAAACTCGTTAGAAAATCTCGCGATTGGCTGCCCCAGCTCCTCAGCAAGGTGTTCGTAAAGATCGTCGACCTTTGATTTTAGTAGCTCTTCCCTCTGTCTTGTCGTGGTGTCTCTTGCGGAGACGAATTGACCCTGATCTGGCGTTATCGTGGAGCTGGCATAAGGCCTACTGAAATCCTCGTCTGGAATTTTTTCCTCTGACGTAAAGTCGTCTCCTTCGTATATTGGATTAATCGGCATTTATTTCAGCTAATAATAAACATGAGTAACATATTCGGAACTAAGCTCGATCCCTACGCGGAGATTAAAACAATGATGGCTATGAAAGGGAAGAAGCAGCGTGTAAAAGTAAGTCATGTCCCTAGTACGATTAATCATGTATGTTGATATCCCCAACATGGGGCTGAACGATATAATTTTTCCATCTAGTATCAAACTCCTCTTTGATCTTGAATTAACGGGTACCATTACTAAGCGTACAATTGTAAGCAATATCGGCAAAGCCCTGGTGCAAAATCTTCGTATCACTTTGAATAGCAACGAGGTGAAAAATATTAGCGACTACAGGGTGCTTGCTACCTACAAGGACCTATGGTTGCCCAAGTTTCATCGGGAAAACAACTTGATCCTAGAGGGGATCAATCCCAACGACGGTACAATCCGCGCACTACAGGTGAAAGCGACTGATCATGTAGGCAGGGATGAGGAAAAAGCGATCGTCGCAGCTTATGGCAGCACGTTTTGTATTCCTCTAGGAAAAATGTTTGAATTGACACGAGACTTGCCGTTCTACCAGCAAGGGCTACACGATAGGTTACAGTTTGTGATCCATTTTGCATCATATGGTGACGTTATAAAGGATGCCGGTACGGTGTCTTCTGGAAGCACGGCAGCTAAGCCTGCAGACAGTGCGTACAAGATCACTAATATCGCACTAGAGTTTGACAAGGTTAATAACGAGGGTCTCGCGAGCGCTATGATGTCACGGTATAGTCGTTTGGCGCTTCCCTATGAAAGGGTACTCCGTAGCAAGGTCATCACGATAAAAAAGGCTGATACCAGCTACAATTTGCAAATTGATACTCCAGCAAAAAGTTTAAAAGGCGTCTTATTATTGTTCGTAGATCCGGGGAAAGTAAAGGCTTACTCGGGCGCTAACGAGGTCTTTTACAACCCCAAGATTGAAAAAATATCGATCACTGTCGAGGGTGAGCCTAATGAGCTCTACACGCACGCGATGCTCCCGAAAGATCACCTCGAGCAGATCGTAAACTTATTCGGTAGCCACGATTCAAAGGTGACAATTGGGCAGTTTTTTACTGAGAGATACGCCCTGTTTGTTGATTTCCGAGCATCACCTGATCACAGTCTTCACGGTTCCGGAAGGCCATTACAAAGATTGTCAGACGGTATAACCTTGCATATGACAAAGAAGGCAGACGGAACAACGGGGGATATTAAATGCTACGTTTTTCTACTTCAAGATGCTCAGCTGAACATCTTAGATGGGCGTTTTCACAGTGTCGAATATTAAAATAAAGATGGCAAGCATATTAGTACTCGCGGGTGGGGCTATAATCAATGCCCTCGCGTTCTCGGGGAGTAACTATTTGATCAGTAAGCGGTCAGGCCATGGTGAGGCCGAGCGTAAAAAGCATGATAAGGCAATTGAAAAACTTCAAGCAGCTCAGCAGCAGTGGATAAGAGATCGGCAGGCAAAGATCGATTGGTATAGCCATCAACGAGAGCTGAAAAGGCAAGCTGGAGAGAGCTTGAAGGAGCTCGATGAAGGTATGAGGGAGTACTATATCACAACGATCGAGAAGGCTCCTAAGTTATCCGACTTCTACACGCCAAACAAACAGCAACGCCAAGCAATCGTTGGATCCTTAGCCCTCCTTGGTTTTGCAGTGTACAAATGGAGGTAATCGACATGTAATAAACATGTCGAAACATATCATTACTCCAGAAGAAGCGAAAAAATTAAGCAGTATTTACTATACCCCTGAAAATTTATGGACTGGTCGGAAGGCTGTTAAATTGCTCGCTGAGCACAGTGGACTGCCTAAAAAGAAAGTCGTACACTGGCTATCTCGTCAGTTGCTCTGGCTCAGACATATCAAGGGGCCCAAGCGCATCAACTACCCGCATTTTACAATCACAAGGCCTAATGAAATGCACCAATTTGATTTGATCTACATGCCTCATGACAAAGTTTACAGCAACGTATACAAATATATCCTTACAGGGATCGATGTAGCCTCGCGCTACAAGGTAGCTAGACCATTGAGAACGAAGAAAGCCAGCGAAGTCGCTGACATGATCAAGGACATTTACAAAGCAGGACCTTTACGCTATCCGAAGATCTTCCAGTGCGACAACGGTAGTGAGTTCAAGTCAGATGTGACAAAACTGCTAGAGGGCATCGAGATTAAACGCGCAACCACCAAATATCATCATACGTTCACAGCCTTTGTCGAGTCCTATAACAAGGTGCTCGCTGAGAGACTGTTCAAGTCCCAGGATGCACAAGAGTTGGTCACTGATGAGACCAGTACCACATGGGTGAAACATCTGTACACTATCGTGAAAAGTCTCAACGGCACCAAGACTGCCATTATCGGTATGAAACCCAACAAGGCAATCAAGCTAGATGAAGTCCCACTTACGAAAGACCCGCGGCCTGAAGAAAAGCCGTTACCTGAGGACGGTCTTTACTTGTACCTGCTGCAGCCTGGAGAAGAGCATGGTGATGCGAAAAGACGTGCAACGGACGCTTGGTGGAGCAAAAAGACGTATAGACTCGACCGCATCGAGGCGGGTAGCCGTCTGTTGTACTATCTTGCAGGTGGGCCCGAACGTAGTTTTGTGGCAGAAGAGCTCATGTTGATCCCAGAGGATGTCGAAGTACCTCCAGAGCATGCGAAACAATGGTAAATTTCTCGAGCCGAGGGTCATTTCACCGGCTCCCCCGTACCGGGAGGGAACCGCTCAGTTGATACCCATAAGCGTAGTTAATGTGAACCTGTGGCTCACATTACCAACATAAAGTCTTAGTCATCCTCGGAGTCCTTAGAGTCAGTGATGAAGGCGGGTATAATCATAAGGTTGTAGGGTATAGAATGGATAGCCATAGACGATTCCCTTGATAACATTTGGCTCGCTATCAAGGTCAATGATGTCAACCATTGCCCTGTCATCGATTTGAATGTTGAGTATGTCGCCAATTTTCTCCAAGTCCGCCAGATCCGAGAGCCTTATGTCCTTATCCTTGATAATCTCGTAGCATCGCATGCCCCACTTGTTCACCTCAGCGGAAACAATATGCAGACCCCTGCGATCCTCGATATCGTATTCGAGCACTTCATCATCCTCCTCACAGGGAATTGTTGCCCACGGCTAGAAGCTCGTCATCATCTGGATATACAAACCCCTCGTAGTATGGTCCATTTCTAAATCTAAAATTTTCCAAACACTGTAAACAATAACCGGTAGTAGATCCTGCCTTGATGCAGCATCTCAGCACAGGTACCTGAATATCGTAAAAGTTTCTAAGTTGCAAGCTCTCTACATAGGCCTCCATTTTTTTTCTTAAAGTGTTAACTATCTTTTAACACTTGAAGTGGTCACGAAAGCTTCGTCCATATGAGTAGTGTATGATATCAGGGCCTCGCCCGTCTCCGCAGGAGCACGGGTTACAAAAAAAATCCTAGATCTCGGCAAGCTCCATCAATCTCTGATGTGTATAATTACGACCTATTCGAAAGTGCCTTGGACGTTCGGGATTTATTTCGATGCATCCACGCTCTCGGAGCCAGTTGCAATGTACAATGGCATTTGGAGTTTCTGCAAGAACGACGAGTTGACCGTTGGGATGATCTGTTAACTTGTTGCGAATCTTTTGCGCTACATAGCCTTGTTGCCCACATATAGCGACATACGGATATTCATCGTCGTTATTCTTTTGGATTATAACCATCCCGTTATCCTTTCTAGGGTCTTCAAGGTGAGGAACGGCTCGCTTATGCAGTTCTTTAATTTCTTGCTCTTGTACGGCTATCATTCCCTCGAGGTCGTCAACATCTTCCTCTAGTTTAAGAATTTGACGATCTTTGTCCTCCAAGTCGTCGTTGAGCAGAGCCAGCGCCGCTTGATTTTCTTCTACAATTCCAGCAAGCTTGCGGACCTCTCGAGGTAAAACCTCTCCAACAACCCAATCCAAAAATGCTGCTGCTTCAGGTCTGCCACACCTCAAGAGGAAGCAATAAAGGCCTGGTTCCGTCAGTAAAACTGTATCTTGCTGGGGGTGGACAGATCTGTCCACCCTCTGGAGCTCAACAACAGCGTCACTTTTCCGTATTTTGTACTTGTTGGGAACAAGTCTCTGAATAGCTTTTACTCCCGCTTCCCGCTTATAGCCCGCGGCTCTCCAAACATCGGAGGCTACGATGCATTGACCTTTATCCTGAACAAAGAATGATCGGACTTGCTTTCCTTTAAAGTAATCAACCACAAGACATATTTTGCTTGTGAGTTTTTGGAATTCCCGGGATCATGTTGCATGGACGGTGCTTTTGATTTTGAAACAACATGTGCTAGTTAATGTGAACCTGTGGCTCACATTAATACTTACCTCGTCCCCAGGGCACCATCTAATGGGACGAAGCCGTCGTGCTATATATAAGTGCTCGCAGTCTACCTCGAATATAGGGGTCTCTTGTATTGCTTTCCATCCACCTGAGTCCCTCGAGAGAGATGAAGATATCGTAGGGATTGCCGTTGTTATTTCTGAGCTGGTTACGGGTTTGTTTAAAACGGGCTGGAAGGGATCTGAAAAGACGATTTATCTCCATATTTTTCATCTTTTAGTTTTGGAATAATTCCAAACAGGTTGCTTGGGACAGAACTCAAAAAATTTTCCAAGTCCTTGGGTGCTCCAGTCTTACGTACAAGCAAGCGTGCTTGGACTTTTTGAGCTGAGCCTTGATGTTTTCCCAGTCGCTGATCATGTTTGTTTCCTCGTCGATCAGTTTCATGTCTGATCGTTCGTAGGGGTACCACATGAACAACTGCTTTTTTACCTTCGAAGGTTCTTCGGGATGGCCGTGTAGCTTTGAGTGAGTAGCCAGAGACTGTGTTTGCGATGTCTACCACTGATGGCAAGCTCAAGCAAGGGCTGTCGCTTTTTATCGAGATCCTCGTTGGATATCATATCGTCAACGATAAACAACGTCTCTTCGCCCGCCAGCAATGACGACAGTTTTTAGATCCATTCGAACAGCTGCTCCTTGGGCTCCACCAGAAACACGTAGTCATCCCTCCATAGCGAGTATCTCTCTTGATGGGTCTTGTTCCAGCGGAGGGTAGGGCATAGAATAACAATGTTGTCAAATGGGGCTTGTACTCGTTCTCAATCAAAGCCAGGACACGCTGCGTCTTGCTACAGCTTGTCGGTCCAGTAAAGATTGCTGCATGCGGTTCTTTGACAATGTCCATTTTAGTCTGAGGGTATTGCAGCGCTTTGTGTTTGCCTTAGGCAGACATAAACCTTGTAGACTTACTTAGGCTTTGGTACGATAGATGCCGGAATCCACCCCTTTGCTACCACAAATTCTCGCGAGCCTCGACCCGCTGAAAAGTAAGCAAACATCTTCAGCACGTCGCTGGTATCCATCTTGGTGCTGGGGCGAGAGATTCCCAGAAATTTCTTCCCGGTTATGGCGTAGGTGAACGTAAAGCCTAGATTCACGACTGTTTCATAGATCATGTCGATAATTTTTTTCTCCCGAGGGGTAACACTCATTTATTATAGGTTATCGCATCTTGAAAATGTCGATATGACGCCCTTGCTCCTGCGGAGCCGCTAGGCGATCGCGTTGCTTTTGTGTGTGCTGCTGAGACGGCCCTTCCGCTGACACGGGCGCACGTACTCCTGTGGAGACGCTAGGCTTTTCAGCAGGCTTCTTACGTATGTAATAGACTGCCACGCAAGCGCCAAGTACGGCAGCGAGACCTCCAGCGACATAGAGATATGCACTGAACTTGTGAGGACCTGCGATTGGTTCCTGACCCTCTTGCGAAGTACTTTTGCCCAAGTTCTTCTGTAAGTCAGCCTTGTTCTTGCGATTCCATTCAGCAAGTCTCTTGCCAGCAGCAACACGACCCTCATTTTTCTTGGTTATGACTTGGTTAGATTGCTCCTCACTCATTTATTTAATTGGAAAAATAGTAGTTTTAAACGACCGAAGGCACGTTTGGGCTAAATATCTGACTGCTCCCCATTTCTTTTACATCAAGACGGCTAGATCTTGATCATACATCTGGAGGCCTTCAAACCGTTTCTGCCAGCGTATCTTATCGCGTTCTTATACGAGGTCCTCACTAAATTACACGCCTGTGGTGAAAAGCGATCAGCTTCTGGTGTCAGAATTACCCAACCGCGTGAGCAGGAGTCACCGTAAATGCTGCACCAAGCTGTGTACCGTGCTCTTGTTTTACCCATTTTCCCCTTACTTATACGATCAATATTTTTACGATTGCTCATATGAAACTTCGAAAGACTGTTTCCCATCTTTTTCTTGCTGTTCGTCATCTCGCTTTTTATCTGTCTTGGACATCACGGAGAGCTGAGTGTGATTAATAGTATGAGCAGAAATCAATAGTGGCGCTAGATATTTTCCAAAGGCAGAGTACACAAGGATCCCCAAATCTGCCATGGAGTCTTTAATGATGGGGTCCTCTTCGATGTCTTTTCTAAGTCCTTCGACAGAGTCGATTTTGACGTAATTTCCCACAGCGTTAGCGTACAGGTTGATAGCATGCGTAGAGAGTGCTTTGGCGGTTTTTCTCCCTTATCTTGGAGCTCTCGTTGAACATAGTCCGCGTACGCTTTTTCGATCGCCTCCTCAGGAGCTTTGTCGACAAATCCTTCGGTACATTTTTTGGGTAAGAGATGCGATTTCCCTTGCCTTATCGCATCCTTCAAGGCCTGGCGATTCACTCATCTTTATTAATACCCTTCTATAGCGCAAAAAGTAGAGCATGATCAAGACGTATGGAAGAATTATTGCTACTGTGAGGGCTATGTCGTTCATCATTTTTTATTTTTCAAAACAAAACCCTCGCAAGGGAACCCTCTAGGTTTTTGTTGTTTTTGTTGTTGTTGTTTGAACCCAGAGGGTTTTTGATTCTGTGAGACTCAGAGCCTTTGGTTCACCATATCCGAGGTGTTTTTCAGTGCTGTCCTGCTTTGCAGGCCAAGCGTACTTGCTCTTTATACTCTATACAGAATGTCGTGCTTGTACTACGCATTAACGAGACCCACCTTTTTAAGACTTTCAGAGGCCGTTCCTAGCACTGACATTTAACCGGCATTTTGGCGCAATTTTTCCCGTCGTGGCACAGTGTGGGAGAAACCGGGGCGAGACGGCCGCTTCCAGCTAGGACGTGCTCTCTCGCCCGCGTACTCCTACCCTTCCGCCAGGATCTCAGCCTGCTCCCACAATTTTACTATAATTCGAGCTTCGTATATAAGCTATTCAGTATCACCTTGAGTACTACCTGTGTGAAAATTCACGCATCACTGGCTATCTCGTTTGCGCATCATGCAGAAAACCTCTTGATTATTCAGAAATGTGTTAATCATTTTTGAATGGATGAGGCAAATGAGTTTTATCTTGTTGCTACCGCTTTATACTGAAGAGGAGTGACTCGAAGTTGCGAGAGAAAAAAAAACACAAATATTTTTTCAACGCGACATTTACCCAGATATATATCGATCGCCCTTGCTTTGATTATCCTCGGTCCACAAGGGTTGCATGTTGGTATAGTGGAGCCTTGTTAATTGCACCTCCTCGCTGGGGTATTCTCCGTTCTCTCTGTATTTTAGTGGCACCTTGTGATCAAACTGCCACTGCCCTCGGTTTCCCCAGCACATCCCATCTTTGAATTGATCCTGGATATGACCGATAAATGTGCAGATACCGCACCCCAGGTACTCCGTAGAGGCTATCTCCCTATCATACATTAGAGCCTTGTGAATTCTATTTAGAATGAGGTTATACTGATAAGCAGGGTGATCGCATATGGAGCATCCGTGTCTATGTTTTTTATGCGGGCATTTACTACGTTCCCGTGACGCCTTGACAATATTGCGGCATTTGATGCACTGTTTTGTTCGCTGGCTTTTGTTTTAGATTTTGAAGTTGTCTAGTGGTTGATTTCGTTTACATTTTTTACACCTTTTACCTTCCATTTGTTGTTGCTTTTTGTGAAGTGGTACTTCACAAAAATCCGGACAGGGAAACCTCACTATTCACAACTCTAGCGGTACAGTGTGGATGCCATCCTCGAGTACCTTCCGCTTATCATGAAACGGCGAGAGGCCCAGCTTGTTTTGTTCGTACGTAACCATCCCCTGGTTGTGCACCCGTAAACCTACGATTTTGGCCATATCAATAGAGCCATTCAACGCGTTCTTATACCTCTTCCATGTCATAGCGTTCCGCTTCTTTGACATACCCTTACAGGAGAATTTTGTGCCCTCTTCACCTTCGATGAAATAACACTTGATTGAGTCAGCAATCATCCTAAACCCGATAAATTCCGGTTTGAATATCCCTCCTGTTCGACTTGAGTACTTATCAGTGACGAGCCAGTTTTTCACGTCTTTGTCGTACTCGTCAAGCAGTTCAGGGCGAACGACATCTCGTAACTCTTCTCCAGAGATGGCAAAATACGCGCTATCTGTATCCATATACACGTACGCAAAGTCTCGACGATCCACGTACTTATCCAAAAAATCGTAATAAAACTCAAGCATGCGCAATTTGGCCAGCTGGTACACCGCAATGCCGCACTGGTACGCTCTGTCGATATGCACCTTTTTCTTTCCTTCTCGGATCTCGTAAGCATCTCTTATCTCTTCAAGATCTTCAAGGTATGGTGATCTCATCGCTTCATCCACCTTCTTTTCATCTCTCGTAAAGGTGGTGTTCGCGTGCCTCGCTTGGTTCTCGATCATTTTTCCATAGCACGAGTTTCCTTTCAGCTTGGCCGTATCTCCAGCCAGACGCTTGTCAGGATCCTTATCGGCTTGTCGTCGTGCATCAGCAATTTCTTCCGGAAACCACGCAAACGGTTTACCTCGCTTATATTTGATAAATTGGTGAAACGCTGTCACCTTCAGGCCATGGTCAAGGCACCACTTTAGCACCGGAGTGTACAGCAAGATCTTTTCAGCTTTCATCAACCCTAGGAGCTTACGTGTGCCTGAAATACGTTTGCGCCCTTTTGCTTTTAGGTACTCGTGCATGTGCTCGGGGATTTGATCGTCGGGTATCTCCTTGACCATAAATAGCGGAGCCATCTCGCTGAATTTGTCATACAGTTTCAAAGGGACCTCGATGTCGACCTGCGCAAAACCAAAGAGGGATCCATTTTGCATACCTTCTATCAACAGTCTGATGTTGTGCTCAGCCGTGGGTGGGTTGATCTTGACTAGCTTCTCCTTCCCACAAGGAAAGCAGTTCATCAACGTACTCGGGTACAGTATGTTCGCGTCAAGCCCCAAAACAGTTTTGCACTTCCGTGGCTCCTGGTAGATGTGGGATCTGATACCCGTCACGTCTCTCTCGTGGTACCTACAGAACACGATGGCAGGCCCTCCCACCATCCCCGTTTGGAGCACTTCATACGCCTCATTCTTCGTGCACTCAGTTGAAGCAGTCTTCATTACACTTATGCTTACAAGGCTCTCCTGGAGCGTATAGCTCTAGCTTTGGATTCAGTCGTAGAGACTTGTTCAAGACGTAGCGCATCGATACACCTGGTATGCTTACTGCGTCTTTTAAAATGTCTATCTCGTCGTCGTAGTACTGCAACCTTGTCTTGTCCACAGCTTCAATGAAAGGTTCCACGTCGGCTAAGTTGTACTCACGCAACCAGTCCATCATGGTGACGCAGCCTCGCTTGTAAAACTCTGCACGGAATGTTTCGTACTTATCAAGAGAGAGGGTGCTTTTACCAATAAGACTGCTATAGAAGTGTTCGTGCTCCACAGGGCCGACGTGGTTTAGCTTGTCATAGCTCGTCAGCCACTCGTAGGGGAACACCAGCTTTTCGAGCTTGCAATCCAGAGACTTGCACCATAGGTCATAGCTCATAACAGGAGAGAGAAAATTTTTGATATCGACAAATTTGAACCTCGAGGTCGTAAAGAACATGTAGTTGTTATCTTTCTTCGCCACGTTGATCTTTTCGCTATTGTCTTTGGTAATTTGATCGACAAAGTACCGCTTGATCATGTTCAGGTCATAATTACCACTGTTTAAGCCGATCACGGGCACTTGGCCCACCCACGCGTTCCATGCCTTCTGAGTCTTGTCTGGAAGCATGTTAAAATCATCGGGTCTCGGATACATTCTCTCCACCTCTTCCACAATGAGGGCGTGTCTCTTTTCGAGCTGCTCCACAAATCGTTTAACCAAGATCTTAGGATCATCATGCTCAAAGAACGTTGGATCTCCGTTCAGACTATCGTGAATGGCGACGCTGACCGGCACATGCTCCGAGATGTATGTTAGATCGGATGTTTGTCGCTGATTCAGAGGGAGCATGAGGGCCTCGAAATCAAACACTATATAGTGAGGGTAGGGTCGAAATTTTTTCTTGAGGTACCTCTTGGTCTTGGGTGGGCTCTCACACTCCCACACTGTGACGAGGCTGTAGCCAAGTTTTCGGATGCCTTCCTCCTTTGATTTGGTGGCCGTATATCGATTTTTGTTTGTTCCTTGGCAGGGGCATCCGTGCCACTTGCAACCGTGGTACTCATAGACTGTCCTGGTCTGAGGTTCATAGCCGTCTACCTTGTAGACCTCATTTTCTTTCTCCCCGTAGCGAATCACGCGTTCTCCTCCATGCCCACAGAGTGCGTGATGAATGTGCCTTCCAGCTTCCCTCGACATGTGCTCGAGCCATTTACAAGCGTCATAGCTGAAGCCCTCACCGTAAAAGACCTTCTCTGACTTGCTAGGCATGCGCTTGACCTTATTGCCTTTGCAGATGATAGTCGGCTTTTTTCCTTGACATATCTTCTTATGTCTCGTAAGATCTCCGCTGCTTGTAAACATTTGCTTGCAGGCTTCGCATTCCCATTTTTGTCGTGCCAGTACGTCTAAATCCTTGATGTAGAAACAGTGTCAATCAAGCATACCAAGGTTGATTGTGTCTAAATCTTTTTTGTATTGATTCTGACCGTACACGAGTCTCCATGGCGCTTTCTCAGAGTTGGTCTTGGGTTCAAAGACTCTAAATTGATCTTGAAACGCTTCGCTATGCCCTCGAAGTCAACGAGCATCGTAGCACGTACTTCTTCCCTCTTTAGTTTAGGATTCTCGTAGTACTCGCGTGCTATTGCGAGAGCTGGTCTCGTGACACGTTTCTCGCGCTGCTCTCTTTCTTCACGGTAAGACATCTCCAGACACACAAATTGTCGGTTCTCTCATCCTCCTTGTCAAAACTGTAGATGCACCTCTTCTTTCGCAGCCAGTCTGGCAAAGGTCCACAGCCTAACAGGGGCTCCCTTGTGGAGATGATCTTGATCTGCACATGATTGAAGACTATTTTCCCTTCGTACGATCCTGGGGTCTCGATTGTTCTTTCTGGTGGCAGGTACGCCTTCCGCCAAAACTCATGATCTCCTAGATCTAATCGCTGCATTTCGCATTTTTCAACAAAGGCCTCGATGTCGGCTAGGCTCCTAAGCGATCCTTCGTTTCCCTTGGTCTTGTGATACGGAGCCGTGCCACCTCCTGCTTCGTAGATGGTGCAAGCAAAACTGTAGACTACCATGACTCTCATGTCTATGTAGGGCGTGACTTTTCGCATGATAGCATCTGCCAATGGTCGATTGAGGTTCTTGTTGAACCGCCATGTCTTGACGCGATTTCCGTCTTCCAACATCTGTGTGTCATTTTCATCAAAAATATGCTGAATGTCTTCGACGCCTTCGGATCGGTTTTTCTCTTGTGAGAACATGTGCTTGATGTCTTCGACTCCGCTGTATTCGTCTTGTATGTCTCCAGCATCGTAAAAGTCCTCTCGCGCTTCTCTCTCGATTTCATCGTGCTGCGTTGCCCTTCCAGCAATTTGCTCCCTCGCCCTGTTATAGTAATGCCTAACAGTGTCTTGCACGCTCTGTAGTCGATCCGCAAGAGCATCGCGAGTTGCTGCTACCGGCGCTGAGACAGCGCTATATAATTTACTAATTGCATTCTTGAACCAACTCATTTCTCTTTATTATAAGTACATTCAGACTTCAACTAACAACGGTCGCAATTTGAGTAGGGAATTTCCCTTTCTATTCAAACGTTGATGTCAGCAGTTTTGTCGAGTGCCGTCATTTTTGATGATGTCAGCAAATTTTTTGGATATCACGTGACTTGTTTACGCATTTGAGGCATGATGAAATCTGTGACGTCACAGATTTTTTTAGGGGTCTAAAAGCAGCGTTTTTTAATAGGGGTTTGACCGTTGAAAACCTAAACTGTACGCATAAGGGTGTACTACTCTAGCTTAGCTATTCTTACATCTATTTGTAAATCTGAAAGTTTTATTTGTATATGGGTTGGTTCATTCTCGACCCCAGAGCTTTTTGAGATAAACTCGAAAGTAGCTCTGGACCCGCCTGGAGACGTGATGGATTTTGATTGGCCTATTATTAGAGATCTATGTTTTTCCGTGAAAGATTGTGTTTAGCATTTAAATGTAAACAAACATGACGGCGGGAGAGACGAACGATCGAAATAATGTCGTGACTGAATTTAAAGCAGATATTAGGGGCTATCCATGTCTACCAAGAACATAATTCGGCTCTCTCTTTTAACAACAATTACTGTTTGTATTTGACCATTCTTTATATAGCTAACTTTTAGTGTTACATACATGTGGCCCACCCACTAGCCAGGCTGAAGGATGAAGGGAGGTGGCTTCTAGCTAGCTAACATTACTGTGCTACTAGCTAGCTAAGTGAAAGTTACTGCATGCTATGCAAATGTTTATTCATGTTGTAGAAAATGTTTTTTTAGTAAGCCAGGTGAAACTTACAGCTTCGTCTGGAAAGTTTATAGTTGGCTAGCTACACCTTTTTAGAGCTCTTCTCCCATAAAAAATATAAATTGGTGCTTCCTTCTGACGTTCAACGATAGGCTATCCTATTTTCTTTTTCGTGGAATAAAATGCAATGAAAAAACTTGTAATAAAAAATGCTGTGATTTAACCATATGGTACCAACTTTAGGAGAATCAGCTTTTGCAAGTTTCAAATACTGAGAGTCTTATTATTTTGGAAATTTTGAAGCATTCTTGCAAAAGTTATAATAGAACCGAAAATTGTGACAGCAAAATAACTCGTTTGAAAGTAAAATTGTAGAAAATGTTCAGCAAAATATAAAGCATATATTATATTTTTTTCAAAAAGCCGGATTTAAGTCACTTTTAGAATGACTGTGCAACAATTATATAAATTTTGATAAAATAAAATTGAAGAGAACAAAACTTTAATAAAATAGTAAAAAAATGACGAAATTAGAAAATCTGAGCAAACAATTAAATTGTGGCAAGACCTCTAATATTTTTGTATTATGATTTTAAGATATAGCTATTTTTCCTTAAGCATAGTTTGGGTCTGATTTAAGAATTCTATTGATGGATTCTTTGTCTTCAATATTTTCTTTCTTTTCCTTTTTTACAACAATGTATACATTGTATATTGCATTACTTTTTATCATCTGCAAAAGTAGAAATTTTCAAATCTTTTGTCTTTTACATTATACTAAGGTTATTATAAATAAGAAGACATTTTCGGATAATGTTTTTTTTAATTATTTTGACCCTATATCTGCAAAATTATGTTCCAGAAAATGTGCAGAAATAAATTCTACAAAAAATGATGAAAATGTTTGTGTGATATAAACATTCCATTACTGAAAAATTATATAAAGAAAAATAAAACATTTTTCTGTCAAAATATTCAAACTGTAAATTTTTATAAAAATGCCACCTGATGCAGGTTAGCTCCGTATTTGCTCAGTTGGCAGATTAACCCGCTTGAAAAAATCATTTTTTATTCGAAAAGTCAACCCAGGAAATGATCTATATATCCTGTTCTCTGTTTGTAAAAGAATAGGTAACAAACCAGCAATACAATTAATACAGAAAATCCTTATTTTTGGACAAAATAAAACTGATAAGAAATGTATTACATAACATGTTTTTTTCTTCTTTGTTTTATCTTGCAATATGCATGTTTTTGCTTTTTCAACCTGACACTGGCTTGCTAAGTGATATTATATGAATCCAGTCAACTCAACGTTTCAACTCATCCTGAGTTGGAGAAAGTTGGCCTACTTTTTATAATGTCAATAAATTTTTAATAGTGGTCTATTTCATACCAGCTGGTTAACTTAATTATAAATGGGTTAATCCATCTTATATAATCAAGCTCTATGCTGGTGTAACAAAACAGCTTGCACAGAAAAAAAGTAGCTATTTTTATATAGTTAGAGATGGTGGCATCTTTTTTTGAGTCTTCCAGTATTAGAAGCCACTGTGGTTAAACTTATGATTAAAAATATAAGCTCATGACAGCAATACACTGGATAAAGAGCTAACTAACTAGTGTGCTAAATATGTATGTATAGCTAGTGCGATTTTCACATATATCTATATAGCTATAGCTAAAACTAGCACTTAAGCTACAAAACAGAGACTGGCTACGTAACTAAGTTTCAGATTTACATGTAGCTTAAAAATTCAAATCATGACGTTAAGACATAATTCAAACCAAAATAAAACCTGCTTTTTCCAGTTTTCGTGGAGGTTGAATTTCTCTTTTATATAATTAAAGAATCTAGATTGTATTTTACGGACCTGCATATTAAAAATGTTAATTTGGTCTGCAAAATGCAATTTTGATTACCTGCTAATTATTTCGCATTGCTTCCTATTGCTTTATTTCAGGTCTGATGCTAATGCAATGGCATAACTGCCAGTAAAAGCCAAGCATTTTGGTGATTTTGTCAAATGCATGCAAGTCGAATAAAATTGTAATGTCAATTTGCTTTAAATCATTAAATTAAAAAAAGTGATCGTATAACAGCGATTAATACTAAAGATACTAACAGCTATTAACAGCTACTAACAGACTAAATCACAGGCAAAATGACCAGTATTTTAGCCTTAAGAGAGATATAGCAGAATTAACGAAGAAAGTAATAACTGAGTTTGTGTGAATAAAAGCGGGTATGTTTCACACTCTCTAGCAATTACATAATTAAAAATTAATAAGGTATAAATATGAAACATTATATTCCACAGATATTTATTGTCACACCCATTAAATCAATGAATATTTTGAAGTTTCAATAAAATTGATTTTTTTAACAAAATATGAATCGTTTTTTTTTTAGATGCTAGCTATATTTTTTACGAATAGTTACTTTTTTCCAAAACAGGTAATCTGTTTCTAAACAGAATCACTCATATTACAAACATTAATAATAAAGAAGTTCGTGTTGTCTTTTTGATAATCTGAATTGTTAAAAAATTGTTTTAAAATGCAACCTAAGGCGTCCATAAATCAAGATTGAAACAACACATAGATAGAATGATTAAACGTGCTGACGATAACATGGAAAACATTTTGATCAGCTTGTTGATTTTGTCTATTCTTTTGTGTACAGGTATGTAAGTTTTTACTACATGGTTGCAATAAATGCAGCTAAATACACATTTAAAGGTAGGTTTCCATACGACGCATTTTCTTCTCGAGACATTTTTCACAAACATGCGCCATAAAGTAGAATGACCGCACTGACTAGGTGTAAAAAGATGCTCACAAGCTTCTCTCAAAAAGTTTTTTTAATAACTCCTTAACTCTATGCTACGTGGCTATGATACTTCCTGAGTTTCAATAGTTATCATTTGACACCTGCATGCCAAATTTTTAGGTCCCATGCCTTTCAGTGGCTTTGATATTGGCTATTACTCGAAACTACCCTTAAAAATCTCTATGAAACCCTTAAAACCTGAAACTTACAACACGACTTTGTTTCATCAAGAAGAATCATTTTGCTTGTTTTGGACACCTGATAAATCTGGTTTCCCAATTTTCTCGAATTTTACCGATAAGCGAAAAAACGGATTTCCGGGTAATTTTTGGCAACTTTTCATGCGCTCTATGTAAAAACGGAAAATATGTTAAGTCATATTATGTTCGAAAACCCCCGAACCGAATAGGGTTAACAAAACTTTTTAGAAATATTATAAAAAATGAAAAAATGATCAGCAATAGTAAAAATTTTCTGACATCATAATTTTGAGAATACGTGTTTTTACCGTTGACAATTGTAAAAGAATAATTACTCTTTATAATATTGCCTTTTGGAGCAATGCAGAAGATTATTAATAAAGTCGTTAACCCGTGGAACAATCCACGGGAATTAGCTGACGTAATTATTTCGCGCATCTGTTAATAAAAATATTTAGCCCATCTGTTAATAATAATATTTCGCGCATCTGTTAATGAAATTATTTTGCGCATCTGTTATTAAATCAGTCTACAGTATTCATGGTCCCTGGAAATATACACGAAAGCAGTGTAAACTACACTTTTTTATTTTTTATAGTATAGTTTATTGGTAGTAGTGTTACGCCGCTTTCTCGTAAAATTCATATATTTAACAATAATTTGTGCATTTTTACGGCCTGAGTTTGGTGTAAAAAAGAGGCTCCTCCCTGCAAATAGCTTTTAAAAAACTAAATTTGACATTTTCTTACACTTTTTGTTCAGTTTAAAAGACAATAAGTTTCAGCAAAAAAATAAGCGCATCCAGGTTTATTGTTGTCATTAAATATAAATGGTTTAAAGATGAAACAAAATTTACAAAATAAATTTCACATTCATGTTTAGAATAAACAAAAAGTCACTTACAAAATCTTTCTAAAATTTATTGTTCTCCTTCTATTATTAAACACTTGTTTCTGTTAATTTCCTCGAAAAAAATAATTAAAACTTTTTCAATGAAATAGACAACGCAAAAGTAATTGTCCGCAACTTTGACTGTAGTTATTTATAACAAAGAAACTGCATCGCAGGAACAATAAAAGTTAATTAACCATGAATTTTGTGTCTAAGAAAATTTTTAAATTAAACTTTTGTGAAACTACGCAAAAGACAAAATTAGCGTAGCAAAATAGCGTAGCAAAAAGATCAAAGAGCTATGCGCAATTTCGTGCGTGGTTAACACAAGTCGGAATACGGCTATTATTATAATGCTAAAAAAGCAGATTTATCTCTTCTTTGACCGCACTTAGCACCACTGTTACTATGGCACTTTCTAAATGGGAGATTTTAATCGACTCTCACCCCTCTCGCCAGCATACATAGATTTAAAGTGTTACAAAGAGCTAATAAATTCAGCACACGTTTTTCTTTATTATATAGCAAATAGTTTAAAATGCAACGAGATGACCCAAGCTCAAAATCAGACAACACAGAGGGCATGCGAAAAATATTTAGACAGGTGTTTTGCTTCATCTCTGTCAATGACAGTAACAGCACTTGGTCATTCGATCACCACACACCAAGAGGTCTTTGGTTGTACTCACAGCTCTTCGTGTCACAAATGGTGTCAACATTTTGAAGAGAACATACCAGAAGGGACAGGAGTAACAGTCAAGAGTTGTAATGTAAGTCTGCGTCCTCTATCAACATTAAAAATTATTTTTAAAAACAAGAAAACCCTTTTTTCACTTCTCCAACTTTTAATTAAAAACTTTACTCCGTAAGTAGCTAACTATTCTAATCTCTATTTTAATAATCCCGTTTCTGTTTGTCAAACGGGGTGATTTCGTGTTAAAAATGCACGATTTTGATTGAAATAGCAAATATTGTCGTGCATTTTCCATGTTTTGTCTTATGTATAATGTTACTACCTATAAAATTAGCCGTATTTATATGAAGACAAACTAATGTTCTAAGGCGAAAAATTCATCCTGAACGATTAGTTCAACAACATCAACAACAAGTCGTAATATGGAGTCGAACAATTAAAAGAAATTAATCATTAGTATAAACACTGAGACAGACAGAGTATTTAAGACGAATGCATTGCATTGCACTAACAAGCTCAATCATTTCATACCAACAGCCATCATAACGGAGTGCTCTTTCTATCAACATTTTTTTAAAGCATCGCAAAAGAGAAAAAGAGATTTCTTTCATGAAAGTTTGTTAGAGGAAACAATAAATGCAATGATCTATGACGATCTAGGGGATCAACCTCAAAAGCAGTGGGACGATCTTGCGCTTGCATGTGGAACGATTAACTGCAGTTCAGCTGTGCCGCACATTCTGGTTAAGCCCCTCAGTACAAGTATACAGCATACCGCAAATCCAGTGGAGCGTTCGTAGCGATACAACTGTTCGGATGTAATGTTTTTTTCAATAAGTAACTTCCTCGCAGCCGAAAAAAAACACAGGTTGTACAATCTGTTGTTACGCAGTCATGGCAAGAACAGTCAGCCTTTGAATAATTTGACTAATAACTTCACAGTATTTATGAGGGTGCCAGGTCAAACACTATGTACAGGGAAGCCATGTAACAAATCCGTGTTACAGCAGTGTGTCTTTTTCCAAAAAAAACAAGATTTGTTACGCTACAAAAATTTATTGTCGTAGCTACCAAACTGCATTTGACATAAGAAGCAAAACCAACTGTGTTTGGCTACAAACGACTGAGTTATTCACTTCTTAGCTGGAGGTACCACAGCTTAGCTATCCAGAACATAAGTTGCATTGCTAAGGATTGCTAAGGATAACACAAAAAGAAACAATAATAATGTTGGCTAGGATAGAAAACACTAAGGTAAATAAAAAATCTTAACTGAACAGCATAAATACTGTCTCTAAGTGAGGATGAAAAATCTTAATACTTATACATGGCTAGACAACGTAATGATATACATATCTAAATATGCAAAAACATATAAAAAATAAAAATCATACAAAAATTGGTAGCTTTTCAAAGACAAAAAGTCGACAAAAGACATCTGAAAACCTAAGCACTACAACATCCAAAAGGGCTGTGTTGTAACCCTAGCTCTGATCGTTTCATCTTCCTTCGTCAGCTTGGTTAGGGTCGTGGGTTGTTTATCGAAATCAAAGCTTTTTGTTTATTATGCACGAGCAATCACAGCATTTTTATAAAAATATATCATAATTGTTATTTGCAACTTCAAGAATTCGTTCGCGGTTAGCACGACCTGATTTTGTTCGACAAACAGACATAATACAGGTATTGTTAATATAGAAACAGCAACCTTTTTTTATTATAAAATATTTAGCATTAATATATTCTTTCTCAGTTTTACAAAGACAAAAATTTTAATCCTTTTTTAATGTGATCAAACTTGTTCTAAATGTTGTGAATAAGGTACATATAATTTTATTCCACATTCCACCATCACGACTCACGAAAATATTATTTTGCATTCTTTGATTTGCACACAGATTTTCTGATAAGTTGATATACAACATGGACAGTATTGTATCCAACATGGGCTATACAATTTTGTGGCAATTCATCTTCTGTGTTTCTTCTAAGCTCCTTGATTTCATATACATCACTTAAGCATTGTTTTAAAGTTTCAGTTGGAATGCTATATGGTGGTTGCTTGCGGAGAGACATATCATATTCAAAACATTCCAACAATACTCGCCCTTGCGGCACCAATAACTTTGTCACTTGTGCAACATAACGTTGACGCTCCTCAGCAGCTGTTGATACCAAACCACCAATATCCACACAATAATCGAAAAGTCCTCCAAGCATATCAACATCTGTGTAAAAGAAGTCACACTGATAAATTTTGAGCATTTCGTTGTGTGTGTAAATCGTATAGCCATCTTTTGTGTCAATTGTGTAATCCAAAGATAAACGTTGGAAAAAATAATTACAAGCTGCTTCGGAAAATTCAACTCCAACAACTGCTACTTTTTGCTTATAAAACCAAAACATATCAACTGTTGCACCGCAAAAAGGAACCAAGACACGTTTTCCTTTTACAGTTCCTTGAACCATATCTTGAAAGTATTGTGTTACGTATGGACTCCCCTGGGGCATGTCCCAAGGAAGATCGTTGCTCTTCCATCTTTTTTCCCACATTGTGTTTATCGCTTCTCTTGACTGCATTTTCTCTACTAGCCTAAACAAGAAAAAGTTGTTTACATAAATTTGGCTTATATAAATTATGACTCTGTTTTCTTAAAACAACGGCATAATTTTACAGCTTTGCCAGGAGACTATTCTAACTCATTTAATTGTATTTTCCCCATAAAATATTTGCTTTTTAGCCGATGTAAGCTTTTACATAAGAACAAACGAAAAAATAACAAAACGTTGTTTGTGTTTTAATATTTATGTTTATTCACTCATACTGCGAAGTAAAGAATGAATGTTAGTTTAGGCAGCAGAACTTTGCCTTACCATTTCTTAGTCGTGATGAATGGCTGAACGAACGATGTTAAAAGTATAATGTAAGGTAGTTTTTTAATTAAAGCACATCCAACCACAAAGAGGCAGATGATTACAAAAACCGTGGTTGGTAAACAGGGAAAGAATGTAAAGAATGATATATAGTTTACGTAAGTTATGCTAAATACGCAAATACTTGGGCTTTGAAGCTTCAGTTATAAAAATTAATCCGTAGTTTAATTGCAGAAAAAAAAAGATCTAGCCATAGATCAATGTTCATGTTATAAATATGCAGAAAGTTATTCAAAAAGTTAAACCTGTAATTATTAATTATCCACCAATATACTTCCACCCATGGAGGTTCCATGTCCCACCTTCAGCTAATGTGTCCGCTTGGTTTGTTTACATTTTTACCTCCATTTCTTCAAGTAAGTATCGGTACTGTGATTCCATGCATTCTGCTTTGTAGAAATGTCCCATCACATATATAGCTTGTTTAGCTAGCTACAGTCATCCACAAAATGTGATGCCTCTGGCAAATTTATACCACAAACTAAGAACCAGAAAGTTTAGCAAAGTCAGGAAAAGAACATAGCTAGCCAGATATTTTGCAGATAGTATGTTCCGTTATTACCTATGATAAGTGTTTATAAAAGTATGTCACGTGTAATCAGTTATGTTGCTTGGCCACAAAGAGCAGTTTTTAACACTGAGGGGGGATGGAGAGCCTTTTTTTTTGTAGCGATTGTAGCTATATATATTTTACGCACGTTGGAAAAGAAACTTTTTTAACCTTGCTGGTGAGCATACACCAGTGCTGCTCAAGTTACAGCAACTGAAATTATTATTTTAATATACATATAATATATACATACAGCTAGGGAAACTTTTTCAACATCATTTCTTATTACTGACGCATTTTAAATTCTGATTAGCGGTTATCATGCAATTGTCAACGTGTATTAAAAATGTTTCATTATATTCATTATTTCTTATTTAATTCCCCAAGATGTACAAATAATGTCCCTAATTTCTGTTTCTGTAACTTCACCTGATCTTTACACCAATGCACTGATAGCACTGATGATGCGCATGCGTTAAAGATCATTAGATTTTTGCTGATAGTTACGGGAATTTTGGGGCGTGACGTAAAGTTTTGACATCACAAGCAAAATTCTATATGATATGAGAGTTTGACCGTGGTTTTTAGAAAAAACTGGTTATAAACCATCATATTTTTTTAATCATTGCTGACGTCATCAAATTTTCATAAACGATCTTTTTAATTGTTCCTAACTACTTAGAAAAAATTGTGAAAAAAAATCTTTGTGTATTGACGGGTGCTTGATGACGTCATCAAAATTAAAGTTTAAAATTAAATCTTCCCTGTTTCTTTTTTGTCTTAGTGGATTTTTCCTTATTGTCTTTTTTACAATATTTTTTTTCCTTTATTCACTTGTAACCTATCTTTTTTATCTAAACTATATGTGGCGCAATTAGTGATTAAATAGAATGGTATTTTGGCGCTCAATAAATTAAACTTATGCGTCTATTTCTTTTTTATGCTTTGATGCAAATCCGATTTTATTTTTCAGTTTCTTTTTGCTAAAGACTTTCCATTTGTTCAAGAGAATTTTATATCTATAGCCGCTATTTTGTTTTTAACCGAGGAAGTCTGAACAGGGATACGCCGTTTAAATATTCGTTTAGTTGTCCATATGGGGTGCAGCAAATGTGGCGCAGAGAATTGGTTTCAACATAGTTAATAGAAAAAACACTATTAACTATGGTTTCAACGTAACGCACAATACACGATAGATATTTGAATTGAATTTAAATGGATACCGCTTAGTTGTATCTCCTCATTTATTTTAACTTCTTGTTTTAACAAAGTTTAAAGATTTTAATGAATTGCTTAAAAGGGTAAAACAAACTATTGGTTGTATTCAATAATGAAGGTTTTTAAGTTGTGTGCATTCACGGTGGAATAAAGTTATTGCAGCTATCTACGTCAAATTTACAGTTTTTTTAAAAAGAATGTAGTTCATAAGAAAGTTTAGCCTAAGATTTTTCCAAAAATGAAAATTATGTTAAACTAAACAAAAGCAACGTGAGTTTAAAATTAAAGAGGAATAATTTTTTTTTGAGATATTTTTTTTATAATAGCTAGCTAGAGTAGTACACCCTTATGCGTACAGTTTAGGTTTTCAACGGTCAAACCCCTATTAAAAACGCTGCTTTTAGACCCCTAAAAAAAATGAGTAAACAAGTCACATCATGATGGCACTCGACAAAAACTGCTGACATCAACGTTTGAGTAGGGGAATTCCCTACTCAAATTGCGACCGTTGTTAGTTGAAGTCTGAATGTATGTATAATAAATGTTAAACAACAAGACACCGCAAGATTGGTACACACTTTTTATACTTTTAACGTTTTTTGTAGGTCTGGGAGCTGTCCTAGCCCTCACCTCTACCGCGCTTGTGATAGTTGCCCTAGCCCTCACCTCTACCGAACTTGTGCTGAAAGGTATGAAAGAAGAAGAAGAGTGCGGGAGGGTTATCAACGCTATAGTAAAGAGAATTGACGATCTAGAAGAAATGATGCGCAAAAAACTAAATAAATAAAAATTGTTGTGAGAAAAAACAAACGTATTACTGGTATAATAAATGTCAAGCAACTACCGAAGGCCTAAAATGACAGCGTTAGATTGGTACACACATTCACGGCGGGTAAAAACGGTCCAAGAAATGCTTATCAAAAGCGTCCGCGTTTTTCGGCCCGTAGGTTTTTAAAAACGGTCGAGGACCGTAAGTATTATATCTTTGGTACATGGTACCATACTTTTATCTGGTATGTGTTTTAAACGTGTCTGATGGTTTTACGAGCGCTAGAATTTGAAAGTCGAATAAATTTTCTTTCGATCGAATATAAACATGCTTATGTTGAACATCGTGGAATGTCTTTTTAGCTGTCTTGAAATAGTGCCTCTTTCAATTTTACCCTTCCAGTAACAAACTTTGTTGGGTATAGAATAGTATTAAATGGTATTATTTTTCTATTTGAAGGCATTAAAACGCAAGTTGTAAGACGAATCTTCAATTCTGTTGTTTTACATTTTTTAATTTTGAAGTTTTTTTGGTAAATAAAAGCAACGGAAGTATGGGAAAATTGTAGTAAGCTACGTATGGCAGTCTCAGGAATTAAGAAATGGCGGCCATTTTTAAATTGTTTCTTTTTTATTATATTCTGTAAACTAAGGTGTGTTAATGGTCTATCTGGCTATGTCCTATGAGTATAAGTATATTTTAGGTCTCATATAGCCGACTTCTCAATTTTTCACAATATATACAAGAAACCCATCCATATAAAAAAAATTAAAACTTGTCTTTAAAGCTAGCTAGCTAGCTAAATATTTTGTGGATGTGTTGTCCCATTGTATAGCTATAGCTAGCTATGCTTTATTCTGACTAAATTTTCTCATGTATTAATTTTTTCGCAAGTTTTCATTCATCCACAAGTAACAAGGAAAAATTTAGGGTTTTTAGGCAAAATAGATGCGTTAAACCGTAGCTAGCTAGAGTTCTGTGTATAGATGAGCGAATGTTTACAAAGTTCTGTATATGTACGCGCATTCTTACAGGCAATAAAAGAAGGACCACATAAGAAAAACTATTTCCACTAATTTATATATTTAAGGAATAAACGATCTAAAAGGAGCTGGAATTGGAATACCGTTTTTTTTAATTAAGAAAAGAAAAATGTTTTTTCCCTATAAATAACGAACTTGTGTTTATATATATATACGTTTATTCTTATTTTTTTTAAAACATTCCAAGACATAAAAATTCATTTCTTTGTGTCATTCGCCAAAATAAATTCCGTTAAAATAAACATTTTTTTGTATTCGCCAAATTAAATCCTCGCCAAATTTTATAAAATTTATCATTCGCAAAATTAAATCCCCGCCAAGTATTCCATTTTGGTCATTCACCATTAAATACTCTCCAAAATTTATCCACTTAAGATAGTAAATAAAAATATCCTCTCTTTTTCATCTTCTTTTTCTAAAATGACAGATAATAACTTTTCTTTTCTATATATATATATAATATATATATTTATAATTACCTATGTTTTTAGATCATGTATAATGATGTCAGATTTAATTGATTCATATGCAGAGTTGGACGAAAAAAATATCCTCGTCATCAATTTAATAAAGTTTCACTTCGATACAATTTTAACATCTCTTAATCGAAAAATTCAAGCAAAACAAACTTTGTATAATCCCTTCAAAGTTGTCATTAATGAACGTGTCCATTCCGAAATATTTTTAGCTGTTTATAAAGCCATTCGCGACTTCCGCACAGCTTACGGTAGAGAATTGATTGTTAAGAAAGACAAAAGTGGTATCATTAAAGAAATTAGTATTATTTTTCACCATCTTGGGTCATTGAAATTCCATTTATCAAACTTGTCTAGCCTTGATATCAATAAAATATTCAAAAAGAAGTTTAAAAGCAATGCCGTCGGTGATATAATATGTGACGATGAAAAAAAATGTATTTTACATTACAAAGTGTCAACAAAGACATTAAATATAACTGCATCGTACAAAGTTGTCAATCAATATGGTATGGTATGTAGTTATTGACAGAATTGGATTTTTATCCTAGTTAAATGTTTTTATTTTGTTGTATTTCTATGCCATGCCTCCTAAAGGAAAGTCAAAGGCACAAAACATTAAGTTTTCCCAGTTAGGAAAATATACATCAAACAGAAAAAAAATCAACGATATGGATTTGAAAATTTCAAATCAGAGTAACCTAATTGAGGAAAAACAAAAACAATTAGCAGCATTGAGCAGTGAGATAACTTTGATTGAAAGGGATGTTGATAAGTTAAGAAATAGATTAGCTAGAAAAAGAAAACGTGTTAGACACCTAAACTATGAGTGTAGTAAGAATAGAGTGGACTCTGAAGTCAAATTTAGCATCAGCAAGGTAACAGCTGAGAGGCGTAGTAAATTCCCATCATCTAGTGATTTAAATAGATCAGCAAAAGATACACGTCGTCTGGAAACATTTGAAGCTTGTTCTGCCATTCACGGAGGGTCTAAGGAATCTGTTCAGCCGGTTATGTTTGGTATGATTGACACATTGTGTTCGAAAATCCCCTCAAAAATGTTTGCAAAAAGTTTATTGAATGCTAAATCATCTGTAGTAAAACAGATAAAGGAAACTACCATCAAAATAGCAAATGAAGAATTTTACAATTCAGAAGATAATAAACTACGTTCTCTCAATGTTTTTTACAGCCACAATGTCATGGGGAAAGCTAAATACATGGCAATTAGAAAGGCAAATAGAATTTCCCAGAATAAACAGAATTCAGTGGTTAATTATATTCAGTATCCTCATTTAGCAACCATTATCAATAACATTGATATAGGAACACTACATGACATACATCCAACTCTAACCTTTGGAGATGAAACAAAATCAGTTACAGGAAATTATAGATCGTGTGATGAATTTTTGTTACGATTGGCAAAATTCTATTTAAAAGTGAATCGTCAACGGAGTGACAAACTAAAAACATTCAATATGCTTGAAAAAAAAGATTTTGAATCTTTTCTGTTTGTATTTGCTCTTGGTGGGGATGGAGCTCCTATTTGTGGTATGTCATTTTTAGTCTCTTTTCTTAATGTTGGTAATCGGATATGCAGCAGCTCCGAAAACTTTTTAATTTTTGGTGGTGATACTGAGGAAAATTCTACTGTTGTACGCAATTATGTTCTCAAGTTGTTGTCGGACGTGAAGTTTTTGGAAAGTCAGGTTTTCACTGTTTATGTTGATGAAGTTGCCTACAAAGTTGAATTTTTATTGGGTGAATTACCTAACGATATGAAGATGTTGGCTTTTTTGGCTGGGGAACTAACAAATTCAGCCTACTACTTTTCAACGTTCGGAAATGTAAATAAAGATAATTCAGCCAAATTTGAATATACATACGGAACCAAGCAAAGTGACAAATGGATGCCCTTCAACTATCACAAACGCATAAGTGATGCCAAAAAGGTTGAAGGTAAAAAAAAAGAAATCGAAGTTAAATGCAAAGGAAATAGTGCAACGAAACGTAGTAACTTGACATCTTATATATCTAAAGTTTTGAAAGGTAGACAAGAAGAAGTCCCCTTGGTTGGCCATTATATTGATAAAGCAAAAGGCGAACCTCTTCATCTGAAGAACAATGTCGTCAAAGAGCACTTCATGAAGTTATTCAATCTATGTTTGGCAACTGCTCCATTGAATTCCTACAAAGCATTTAAAGATATACCTTCCTCACATGCTTTAATTAAATTTGTTAATTTTATACGTTCAGCAATGGGATGTAATTTTTTGTCGAAAAAAATTATCCGGTGGTTTAATGAAAGCAGTTCTAAGAATGAAAGTAGTTTCACTTTTCGTTTTCGTGGAAAGGAGAGTAAAGCCTTTCTTTGTCATTTCCCAGAATTAAATTTACTTATTTTAAATGAATTGAAGAGTGAACAAATGAAAATAAGGCTGCATCAAATCCATTTTCAGTTCATATGTTTGCGAAAAATTATTTCACTATCAGTACGTGTAGAGAATTTCAATTTGGAACTTTTAAAAGATTTAAAGAAGCAATGTAAACTACTTTTCAAGTCAAGCTGTTGGTATGATGTAAGCGTCTCACCCAGTTTATGGACTTTATGTAACTGCATACCTTTCCATGCTGAAAGTACTTTGCTGTGCTACGGTTTCGGAATTGGATGTAATAGTATGGAAGGGCGGGAGCAAAAGCACCAGATGATTGTAAAGTATTCTAACAATACCACTTTCCAATGTCGCTGGCCAAGAATTTTCCGTCACGAGTACATACAATTGTTGCATCTGAGAGAAAACGGTTACGATAAGTTGCACTATGTTTCAAGAGGATCTGATTACATACCAGAGAGAGATATGTGTTGTGAACATTGCTTGCTGCTTGTTAGAAATAACTTGAAATGCCAACTATGTGAGAGTGCTTTCATGAAAAAGGTTTTTTCTGATTTAGAAATTTAGACACCGTTTTTTGTTTAAAAGTTCAGTATGTTGATAGTTCGTGTTAGATGTATATTTTCCTTATTTCCTTATTCTGCTATATACTTTTTGTTTGCATAACATTTGCAATGTATATTTGTGAATCAGTGAGATAGTGTCTTTCGCAAGAGTATGAATATTAATTTTCCCAATTAGAAAGCTCAAAGAAATCAATTTTTTAATATAAATGTGTGTGAATTAATGTTTTGTCAGAACATTTGGTACATAAATGTTTACGACGTAATCATATAGAAAGTATGGTGACTATTACAGCATAAAATTTATAATATTTACATCAAAGAATATGTATTTTATACAAATATATTTTATTTTTATGAGCATGGCAATGCCAAATTTTCTCTTGCAAAAGAAAACAAATTCTAGATCATCATCATTTTTTTCTGTGAATAGATGTTATAAAACACTAGCTATATGATAGTTTATATTTTATTAAAAAAAAGTTTTCATAGTTCATATGTTTTATTTAAACAGAGTTGTTGTGTTATTATTTGCTTCATATTGAGATACAATGTGTCACAAAAGTAGTTTTTGTTGTTTGACTGTCCTGTGTGTTCTGGCAGCTAGCTAGCTGTGCTGCCTCCATCCCATCTTCTTTTTATTTTTTATTATATGCAATAATGAGTAACGGTAGCTACGAAAGCCATAAAATAACAATAATTTATCCATTTTTTACTCGTTATATACCAAATCAAAACTTTAAACACTTGCAGCAACCTTTCAGTGTGTTTAGCCAGGTAGCCATTTTTATTTTTCTACAAATCTCTCCATCGCGCTGCTGTTGTACCTGCTATTGTGAAAACCTAGGTTGCAATTGAAGGAGTGTCGAATTGCGGCGCAAACTCCATGTAACAATCCTTGACAAAATAGCCAGGCCGTTTGAAAAATACGAGTTAAGCATTTTCACACGGGAAATAGCCCGCCGTGATTTTATGATGGTAACTTTTTTGAGAGACCTATTCTCTACCGCAAAGAAAAGTGAGAAAGAAGAAGAGTGTGAGAGTGATATCAACGATCTAGTAGAGATAATTAAAGAACTAGAAGTAACAAATGGACAAACTGCGACAAGAAGCTAAAGTCTTAGGTCTCAAAGGGTACTCTACGTTGAAGCGAGTAGACCTTGTTGAAACTATACGGAAAGTCAAGTATAAGGATGCGTCGACACAAACGGGCGGACCGTACTGCGAGCCTTGTGTTAAAATTGCAGGGCAGAAAAATCTTGAACAATATTTGAGGGATCTCGCTCAGCGACATGTCGTACATGATGGCGACTTGCTCATAGATCAAGATACAGGAGAAGTAATCGTCTAGTATGTTGACCAACATATTAGACTTTGTAAGAAGGTGGAGACTCTAAGTAGCGCTGGCATATTGCGCAGATTGCAGTTTTTTAAAAATTTTATCTTTAGCTTCTTGCCTGCCCTGTGCTAGCAACTCTGCGCGTTCATTGTCGTTGATGGATTTCACAGCCTTTTTTATTCGTTGTCGAATCTGCTCCTTGAGCACCATATAACGATGTTTTTCCTGCATGATCCATGTAAACTCATCGTCTGAAATTATACCATCTTGGATCGCTCTGGAAATCTTATCGTATACAGTGTCTAGTTTTGATTCAGCTAGGAGTTTGATGCACTCATGTTTATGCACCTTATACTGTATCCGTTTGGAAGCATTCTTCAAACCTACTTGGCCTATGCCCACTGCAAGAGCCGCGGCTTCAAGACCAATTGCTCTAGGGGCTCCAAATCCGGTTGCAAGCGTGGCAATACCTGCTGCGGAGGTGATGACTGTAACAGCTATCATACCATGACCAGCATAGCGAAGCCCCATCCCCCAAAGCTTGAACTTTTTGTAGAGTTTTTCTCTCTCTTTGATCTCAGACCGCAGGTACAGCTCGATTTCTTCGATCTTTTTTAGTCTGTAGACCTGACTTTCTTCAGGCTCATGCTCAGGCGCACTTGGCGGCAAATTTGGGTAAAGCTTATCAGCCATTTATTCTATGAGTAAAAGCATCGTAATCCCGACGAACGAAACATTTTTTTCATGATGATGTTCGTCCGTCAGCATGAACTCCAGTCTGTCTGTTGAGCCTTTCAAAGGAAGGTAGATTGGAGTGTCAAAACTCCATGTAAGCATATCTCCCCATGCGTTTAACTCTTTGGTAGGAAGCAAAGCAAGAATTTTTTGTTTCTTCCCATCCAGCAGGCAGTCATCCTCATCTAACTGAGGGCAAACGAGTCTCAATCTTTGGTACACGTCAGTTTTGTAGAAGCTGTCATAGTCGCCTTTGGTAAAGTACTTTTTTGCAGGATCGTAGGGTAGCCCCATAAGCTCCTGCAGTTGTCTATGGATTACCACAGTTTACCCGTCACTAACCCTAAGCCTGCATAGTCCGTTCTTTAATACAAACAACTTGATCTTGTCCTGTGCTTGACTGTTGACGATGGCCGCGATATCTTCAATCTTGTACAAACTGTTTATAATTTCAATTCTAATCTCTTTCTGATCAGGCCCTGTCCTACGAATGACAAAATCATTGTCGCTGTAAAGGTTCAGCCATACGGGCCTGATACTTATTGATTTTAGGGCAATTCTCGTATCCTCTCCTAGGTAATCGTTAAATATCGTAGGCTTCTCTATATTGGTCACATACAGCTGTCTCATGTTTCTTTAAAGAAACACGAACATTTATAGCTATAACCACAAGGCAAAATACAAGTCCAATAGAGGCGAATGGCCTCTCGGTGTAATTAATCTAGAACATCAAGACCTCTACGTTTCTACAGAATCGCACATTCCCGTGACCTTCTCGATGTTCACGAAATACCCCATAAAAGTCCCCACTAACCTGTTGAACGACCCCGTAAGTGTAAATTGGACCGGTCAAGCCCTTGGCTACTGGAATATACAAGTTAATTTCGCCTGTCATTGCGCTAGCACCGCCCTGGGTATATCCGCCAAACACTTGAATGGCTCCGTACCTCTAATCAACAGTATCTTTAAATTTCACGTCTATTACCACATGCGGCGTATCCTAGCGAGAATGAAGGTACCCATGCCATACGATGACGGATTTTCTCAATACGAGAACCCCTACTCTACATCTGGGTATGCCCAGATTTGTCGCGAATATGGTGCCGACCCCAATGCCCAATACAAGTTTAAGGCTCTCATGTCCTCACTCACAAATGGTAGATGGTGGCTGCAAGTAGATGGCGATTGGGCCAAGTTTATCATGCCTACGGGCCAAGGCCTGACATCGGAAGGTCTGACGAAGCTTAGCGAGAGTATTCGTGTTTACGTGATTTTACTACTAGGGTCCCAAGCTGATGCCAAGGCATCCCTTATAGGTTCGGATGCTGACAATTTCACAGCGAGACAGATACTACTACAGAAATTTGAAGCCATGGTACAACGTGAGAAGAACGGAGGCCACGATATCACCGAGTTTCAAAAGGTGCTTTAATATGCCAGGACCCCAGTGAATTTTGCCGTGATGCACCACGTGTACATGCTACCATCCGATATGAACCTGCGTATTGGTAAAATAGTGGGGTATAACAACAACATCTTGATTGCGCCGGCGAGTGCGATGATTGGCATAAGGCTAGACCTAAACAACAAACCGACACAGCCTCGGTTTTTAAAACGATTCAGACCTGGGCAAGAAATATCGAGGGGTGCCCTTAAACCGGGGTCTGAAAAGATACCTCAGTCAGGTCTAGGAGATGGAAACCCTCACGAGGGCACCAAGGCCACCTTGGTTACTGCTGGAGTATTATCGATCCTAATTTACATTTGGGTAAAGAAATATTAGTGCTCCGCGGGAGCACCAATATTTGCGATAGTTTGCCACTCTTCCCAACGTAGACCACAACAAAAGCGACGGCAGCAGCGATTGTCATGTAGAGGTGTTTGACTGCGTATTCAACAACTTTTGCAGCCACTCTGAAAAAGAACGAGACAACCGTACCAATAATCCCTGGTAGCGCCGCACCTGCCTTACCAGCTAGGTATTTCAAACATTTTCCAAGCCTTTCCAGCTGTTTTTGCAAAAAACCCTTCCCTGCGGCACTTCCTCCTGCGCCTGTTGCGGAACCTGTAACTGCGAGTACGATGGTGGAAATCAGTAGACCAACAGCCGCCACGATGATAGCTATAGTAACACCTTGCTCCTTGAGTAAGATTCTAAGCTTTTCAGCCAGAGATTTATCACCTTCTGCGATTTTCATCAGCGTTTCCTTAATAGATTTCAGTTGGCTCTGAATGTCAGATGATAGTAAACCGTGTGCTTCTCGTACTGCTTCCTTTTGATCTTGGAGTCGTTCTAGATCTTCCCTAGCTTTTCCAAGGTCTTCGTTCCAGATAGTTTGCTGTTCCTCTGATACTCCAGGTGTAGCTATCTTCGTCTCAAGCCTTTTTACCTTGGCTTCTGCTTTGGCGATCTCGCTGTCGTAGAAGATCATCTTGTTTTTCAAGTGCCTTAGGTGACCCCTTAGTGTTTGAAGCTCGAGGTTGAGCCCTCTTCTTTCACGCTCTGTGAAGGCTTCGCTGGCGCCAAAAGGAGTCTCTTCTATCAGGCTCTCCGTTTCATCAAGGACGTTCTCGAGCAGCGGAATCATTTCGATATCATCGGCCTTCTGTTCAACATGAACAATCTCGTTAAGGAGTTTCTGAGCCATTGCTTTACTGCCTTTGTTTGGTGTAGTATAGTCGGTAAACCCCAATTCTCGCAAGCGATTTGTACCTAATCTCCTCTGTATCTCGGCAACGCTCCTCAATTCACCATTCCTTTTAGTGATCTCTATGCCATCGAAAAGAAGCTGGTTTCCTTGTGCCTCAAACTCGTTAGAAAATCTCGCGATTGGCTGCCCCAGCTCCTCAGCAAGGTGTTCGTAAAGATCGTCGACCTTTGATTTTAGTAGCTCTTCCCTCTGTCTTGTCGTGGTGTCTCTTGCGGAGACGAATTGACCCTGATCTGGCGTTATCGTGGCATCAGGCCTACTGAAATCCTCGTCTGGAATTTTTTCCTCTGACGTAAAGTCGTCTCCTTCGTATATTGGATTAATCGGCATTTATTTCAGCTAATAATAAACATGAGTAACATATTCGGAACTAAGCTCGATCCCTACGCGGAGATTAAAACAATGATGGCTATGAAAGGGAAGAAGCAGCGTGTAAAAGTAAGTCATGTCCCTAGTACGATTAATCATGTATGTTGATATCCCCAACATGGGGCTGAACGATATAATTTTTCCATCTAGTATCAAACTCCTCTTTGATCTTGAATTAACGGGTACCATTACTAAGCGTACAATTGTAAGCAATATCGGCAAAGCCCTGGTGCAAAATCTTCGTATCACTTTGAATAGCAACGAGGTGCAAAATATTAGCGACTACAGGGTGCTTGCTACCTACAAGGACCTATGGTTGCCCAAGTTTCATCGGGAAAACAACTTGATCCTAGAGGGGATCAATCCCAACGACGGTACAATCCGCGCACTACAGGTGAAAGCGACTGATCATGTAGGCAGGGATGAGGAAAAAGCGATCGTCGCAGCTTATGGCAGCACGTTTTGTATTCCTCTAGGAAAAATGTTTGAATTGACACGAGACTTGCCGTTCTACCAGCCAGGGCTACACGATAGGTTACAGTTTGTGATCCATTTTGCATCATATGGTGACGTTATAAAGGATGCCGGTACGGTGTCTTCTGGAAGCACGGCAGCTAAGCCTGCAGACAGTGCGTACAAGATCACTAATATCGCACTAGAGTTTGACAAGGTTAATAACGAGGGTCTCGCGAGCGCTATGATGTCACGGTATAGTCGTTTGGCGCTTCCCTATGAAAGGGTACTCCGTAGCAAGGTCGTCACGATAAAAAAGGCTGATACCAGCTACAATTTGCAAATTGATACTCCAGCAAAAAGTTTAAAAGGCGTCTTATTATTGTTCGTAGATCTGGGGAAAGTAAAGGCTTACTCGGGCGCTAACGAGGTCTTCTACAACCCCAAGATTGAAAAAATATCGATCACTGTCGAGGGTGAGCCTAATGAGCTCTACACGCACGCGATGCTCCCGAAAGATCACCTCAAGCAGATCGTAAACTTATTCGGTAGCCACGATTCAAAGGTGACAATTGGGCAGTTTTTTACTGAGAGATACGCCCTGTTTGTTGATTTCCGAGCATCACCTGATCACAGTCTTCACGGTTCCGGAAGGCCATTACAGAGATTGTCAGACGGTATAACCTTGCATATGACAAAGAAGGCAGACGGAACAACGGGGGATATTAAATGCTACGTTTTCCTACTTCAAGATGCTCAGCTGAACATCTTAGATGGGCGTTTTCACAGTGTCGAATATTAAAATAAAGATGGCAAGCATATTAGTACTCGCGGGTGGGGCTATAATCAATGCCCTCGCGTTCTCGGGGAGTAACTATTTGATCAGTAAGCTGTCAGGCCATGGTGAGGCCGAGCGTAAAAAGCATGATAAGGCAATTGAAAAACTTCAAGCAGCTCAGCAGCAGTGGATAAGAGATCGGCAGGCAAAGATCGATTGGTATAACCATCAACGAGAGCTGAAAAGGCAAGCTGGAGAGAGCTTGAAGGAGCTCGATGAAGGTATGAGGGAGTACTATATCGCAACGATCGAGAAGGCTCCTAAGTTATCCGACTTCTACACGCCCAACAAACAGCAACAGGACGGTGAGCTAACGTTCATCGTTGGATCCTTAGCCCTCCTTGGTTTTGCAGTGTACAAATGGAGGTAATCGACATGTAATAAACATGTCGAAACATATCATTACTCCAGAAGAAGCGAAAAAATTAAGCAGTATTTACTATACCCCTGAAAATTTATGGACTGGTCGGAAGGCTGATAAATTGCTCGCTGAGCTCAGTGGACTACCTTTGATTTTTTTTTTTTTTTTTTTTGATTTTCTCTTTATTTAACGTCGATAGATACAATAGTATTTAAATAACTAATTTAAATCGACAACAAAACGTAAAACAAGGCAAACAGCGATAAAAAATAAGAAAAATAAATAAATAAATAAGTAAAGTTAAAATATGTATGGTATATCCATGCATATTTTACAGGTGCAAACATCACCTTCCCAAAATTTTATTGAGCTACGGAAGGCTTCGAGAGAAGGAGCATTCTTTGTAGCGTCAGGCACAGATATCCATAGCTTCCCTGCAATATTTGATAAAGTATTTAAGCCATAGTACGTTGTCCGACAAGTTGGTCGCCTGATCAAATTAAAGCAACGAAGGTTGTACTTGTTTTCCCTAACAGAAAATATCTCGTTCATATATAGAGGTGACAATCCATTTAAAAATTTGTAAACCTCTTTCATTAAATTCTGTAAATTGATGATGTGAATATTTTTAACATTACATAAAGATAAAAGTTCATCGTAACTGCCATTTATATCGTCCTGTATGATTCTTAGACAACGTTCATGAATACGATTGATTCGATTATTTGCAACTTTTCCACAAAACATCCATACTAAGGGACAGTAAGAAAACTGAGACAAAATAAATGAATTGAAGAGAAAACGCTTCATCTTGGGTGTCAAAAAGGAAGATATCCTTTGAAGCACGTTGAGTTTCCTACTAGCCTTATTACAGATGTTTTTGACATGCGAATGAAAGTTTAGTCTCGAGTCAATCGTAACACCAAGAAGCACTACAGACGATTTACACGCAATTTTCAAATGGTTAAATATCAAACTTTCATCGTGATGACCTAATACAATATATTGATACTTTTTCAAATTTATTGCTAAGTAATTTTCATAAAACCAATTATTAACTATGACCAAATTAGTAAGCAGTGTTTGTTTTACATCTTCTAATGAATTTTCACAAGCATATAAGGTGTTATCATCTGCAAAGTTACAAAGGGATGATTGAATAATGAACCAGAATAAATCGTTTATAGAATAATTGAAGAAAGGAGGTCCTAAGATTGATCCTTGTGGAACTCCAACTTGAAGAGGAAGCCATTCGCTAAAAGAAGAATTTATTCTGGTTCTCTGAAAACGATTTTTCAAGTATGAGTGAATAAATAATAAAGAAGATTCAGAAAAACCATAGGCATGCAGCTTTGCAATAAGCAAATCATGGTTGATAGTATCAAAAGCTTTTGAAAGGTCCATTAGCACTGCTCCAACTACACCCTTATTATCAAGTGTGCTTTTCCATTGTTCAATCATTCGAATGAGAGCATATTGTGTATTATAACCCTTTCTGAAGCCTGATAGATGAGGGCTGAGTTTGTCATGCATAAAAGTGTGCATTTGATTAAGAATAATTCTTTCAAAAACCTTTGATAAACAGGGAAGCAAGCTAACAGGTCTATAGTTCTCCTTATCATTACAGTCATCCTTCTTAAAAACAGGTATAACCTCTGCAAGTTTTAAATCATCAGGAAAAATATTAGACTGTAAACAAAAATTTATAATATTAGTGAGGATAGGAACAAAGATATGAATAAACTTTTTCAACATAAAAACTGGAAAATCACCACTAACAGAAGATTTCTTTGCATCCATGTCTTTGGTGACTTTGAGAACATCAGGCTGTTCAACCAGCGAAAAATAGAACTTTTCATCATAACCCACATTTTCACGAATTTTCAAAATACTGATGTGATTAGTATACGAGTGGATTGCATCGTGAATGGTTGCTGTATGTGTATCATCGTTTGGTTTGATTGGTAAATTTTTCGTGATGTTGGTGTAATATTCATTGAAGATTTTGCATAACTTTTGTTCGTCGGTGACTATCTTTTCTTTCTCGATTAAGATAATTTTGTTGGTGTTATAACTAACGTTTGAAAACAATGGCTTGACAGACTTCCAGAACTTTTTATTATCAGTAATGCTTGTCATACGTAAACCCTTGAAATACGAACGTCTGGTTTTTCGTAATAAGGAAACACAGTAGTTTCTCTGTCTAGTGAAGTTGGACCAATTTTCTTTTGATCGTGATTTGTTATATATGCGACGAAGTTTGGATCTGTGCATAATAGCTTTGCGAAGCTCCTTGGTGATAAAAGGTGCGTTATTGAATCTTAGTATTTTCTTTTTCAATGGTGCAAAATGGTTTAGCGTAGACGTGATGCATAAATTGAATTGGTTAAAGTCGTAATTGTTCTCAAGTAATTTCAAAAAGTTCATTGATAATGTTCTTTCAAAATCAAAGTAGTCAATTTTGTTGTAATTTCTGTAGTGTTTCACAATTGGGTCGCCTTTAATCACGTTCATTCTCATCACACTTCCAACAAATAAATGCCAATCTGATATGCCAGTTTCGATTGTTACACTATTTTTAAAGAAATTTGGTTGATTTGTTAATATGTGATCAATGCAAGAAGGCGAAGTACTTGACTTAAAGCAGGTTGGTGATTTGATTAGTCTATGGAGGTCGTATGTTGAAATGAAGTTATCGAAATCTGTGTCACTTATTTCCATGTTTAAATCACCCATAATTATGATGTTTTCGTGATAGTTGAGATGTGAAATCAATACATTTGCGATTTGAGTTAAAAAGTAGTAATTTTTTTGTAACGGTGGTTTGTATGCACCGATTAAAAGCCATTTGCGTTTTCGAAGATTTATTTCGACAACTAAAACTATTTCGACAACTAAAACCTAAAAAGAAAGTCGTACACTGGCTATCTCGTCAGTTGCTCTGGCTCAGACATATCAAGGGGCCCAAGCGCATCAACTACTCGCATTTTACAATCACAAGGCCTAATGAAATGCACCAATTTGATTTGATCTACATGCCTCATGACAAAGTTTACAGCAACGTATACAAATATATCCTTACAGGGATCGATGTAGCCTCGCGCTACAAGGTAGCTAGACCATTGAGAACGAAGAAGGCCAGCGAAGTCGCTGACATGATCAAGGACATTTACAAAGCAGGACCTTTACGCTATCCGAAGATCTTCCAGTGCGACAACGGTAGTGAGTTCAAGTCAGATGTGACAAAAACTGCTAGAGGGCGTCTAGATTAAACGCGCAACCACCAAATATCATCATACGTTCACAGCCTTTGTCGAGTCCTATAACAAGGTGCTCGCTGAGAGACTGTTCAAGTCCCAGGATGCACAAGAGTTGGTCACTGATGAGACCAGTACCACATGGGTGAAACATCTGTACACTATCGTGAAAAGTCTCAACGGCACCAAGACTGCCATTATCGGTATGAAACCCAACAAGGCAATCAAGCTAGATGAAGTCCCACTTACGAAAGACCCGCGGCCTGAAGAAAAGCCGTTACCTGAGGACGGTCTTTACTTGTACCTGCTGCAGCCTGGAGAAGAGCATGGTGATGCGAAAAGACGTGCAACGGACGCTTGGTGGAGCAAAAAGACGTATAGACTCGACCGCATCGAGGCGGGTAGCCGTCTGTTGTACTATCTTGCAGGTGGGCCCGAACGTAGTTTTGTGGCAGAAGAGCTCATGCTAATCCCAGAGGATGTCGAAGTACCTCCAGAGCATGCGAAACAATGGTAAATTTCTCGAGCCGAGGGTCATTTCACCGGCTCCCCCGTACCGGGAGGGAACCGCTCAGTTAATACCCATAAGCGTAGTTAATGTGAACCTGTGGCTCACATTACCAACATAAAGTCTTAGTCATCCTCGGAGTCCTTAGAGTCAGTGATGAAGGCGGGTATAATCATAAGGTTGTAGGGTATAGAATGGATAGCCATAGACGATTCCCTTGATAACATTTGGCTCGCTATCAAGGTCAATGATGTCAACCAATGCCCTGTCATCGATTCGAATGTTGAGTATGTCGCCAATTTTCTCCAAGTCCGCCAGATCGGAGAGCCTTATGTCCTTATCCTTGATAATCTCGTAGCATCGCATGCCCCACTTGTTCACCTCAGCGGAAACAATATGCAGACCCCTGCGATCCTCGATATCGTATTCGAGCACTTCATCCTCCTCCTCACAGGGAATTGTTGCCCACGGCTAGAAGCTCGTCATCATCTGGATATACAAACCCCTCGTAGTATGGTCCATTTCTAAATCTAAAATTTTCCAAACACTGTAAACAATAACCGGTAGTAGATCCTGCCTTGATGCAGCATCTCAGCACAGGTACCTGAATATCGTAAAAGTTTCTAAGTTGCAAGCTCTTTTTTTTCTTAAAGTGTTAACTATCTTTTAACACTTGAAGTGGTCACGAAAGCTTCGTCCATATGAGTAGTGTATGATATCCGTCTCCGCAGGAGCACGAGTTACAAAAAAAATCCTAGATCTCGGCAAGCTCCATCAATCTCTGATGTGTATAATTACGACCTATTCGAAAGTGCCTTGGACGTTCGGGATTTATTTCGATGCGTCCACGCTCTCGGAGCCAGTTGCAATGTACAATGGCATTTGGAGTTTCTGCAAGAACGACGAGTTGACCGTTGGGATGATCTGTTAACTTGTTGCGAATCTTTTGCGCTACATAGCCTTGTTGCCCACATATAGCGACATACGGATATTCATCATCGTTATTCTTTTGGTTTATAACCATCCCGTTATCCTTTCTAGGGTCTTCAAGGTGAGAAACGGCTCGCTTATGCAGTTCTTCAATTTCTTGCTCTTGTACGGCTATCATTCCCTCGAGGTCGTCAACATCTTCCTCTAGTTTAAGAATTTGACGATCTTTGTCCTCCAAGTCGTCGTTGAGCAGAGCCAGCGCCGCTTGATTTTCTTCTACAATTCCAGCAAGCTTGCGGACCTCTCGAGGTAAAACCTCTCCAACAACCCAATCCAAAAATGCTGCTGCTTCAGGTCTGCCACACCTCAAGAGGAAGCAATAAAGGCCTGGTTCCGTCAGTAAAACTGTATCTTGCTGGGGGTGGACAGATCTGTCCACCCTCTGGAGCTCAACAACAACGTCACTTTTCCGTATTTTGTACTTGTTGGGAAGAAGTCTCTGAATAGCTTTTACTCCCGCTTCCCGCTTATAGCCCGCGGCTCTCCAAACATCGGAGGCTACGATGCATTGACCTTTATCCTGAACAAAGAATGATCGGACTTGCTTTCCTTTAAAGTAATCAACCACAAGAGACATTTTGCTTGTGAGTTTTTGGAATTCCCGGGATCATGTTGCATGGACGGTGCTCTTGATTTTGAAACAACATGTGCTAGTTAATGTGAACCTGTGGCTCACATTAATACTTACCTCGTCCCCAGGGCACCATCTAATGGGACAAAGCCGTCGTGCTATATATAAGTGCTCGCAGTCTACCTCGAATATAGGGGTCTCTTGTATTGCTTTCCATCTACCTGAGTCCCTCGAGAGAGATGAAGATATCGTAGGGATTGCCGTTGTTATTTCTGAGCTGGTTGCGGGTTTGTTTAAAACGGGCTGGAAGGGATCTGAAAAGACGATTTATCTCCATATTTTTCATCTTTTAGTTTTGGAATAATTCCAAACAGGTTGCTTGGGACAGAACTCAAAAAATTTTCCAAGTCCTGGGGTGCTCCAGTCTTACGTACAAGCAAGCGTGCTTGGACTTTTTGAGCTGAGCCTTGATGTTTTCCCAGTCGCTGATCATGTTTGTTTTCTCGTCGATCAATTTCATGTCTGATCGTTCGTGGGGGTACCACATGAACAACTGCTTTTTTGCCTTCGAAGGTTCTTCGGGATGGCCGTGTAGCTTTGAGTGAGTAGCCAGAGACTGTGTTTGCGATGTCTACCACTGATGGCAAGCTCAAGCAAGGGCTGTCGCTTTTTATCGAGATCCTCGTTGGATATCATATCGTCAACGATAAACAACGTCTCTTCGCCCGCCAGCAATGACGACAGTTTTTAGATCCATTCGAACAGCTGCTCCTTGGGCTCCACCAGAAACACGTAGTCATCCCTCCATAGCGAGTATCTCTCTTGATGGGTCTTGTTCCAGCGGAGGGTAGGGCATAGAATAACAATGTTGTCAAATGGGGCTTGTACTCGTTCTCAATCAAAGCCAGGACACGCTGCGTCTTGCCACAGCTTGTCGGTCCAGTAAAGATTGCTGCATGCGGTTCTTTGACAATGTCCATTTTAGTCTGAGGGTATTGCAGCGCTTTGGGTTTGCCTTAGGCAGACATAAACCTTGTAGACTTACTTAGGCTTTGGTACGATAGATGCCGGAATCCACCCCTTTGCTACCACAAATTCCCGCGAGCCTCGACCCGCTGAAAAGTAAGCAAACATCTTTAGCACGTCGCTGGTATCCATCTTGGTGCTGGGGCTAGAGATTCCCAGAAATTTCTTCCCGGTTATGGCGTAGGTGAACGTAAAGCCTAGATTCACGACTGTTTCATAGATCATGTCGATAATTTCTTTCTCCCGAGGGGTAACACTCATTTATTATAGGTTATCGCATCTTGAAAATGTCGATATGACGCCCTTGCTCCTGCGGAGCCGCTAGGCGATCGCGTTGCTTTTGTGTGTGCTGCTGAGACGGCCCTTCCGCTGACACGGGCGCACGTACTTCTGTGGAGACGCTAGGCTTTTCAGCAGGCTTCTTACGTATGTAATAGACTGCCACGCAAGCGCCAAGTACGGCAGCGAGACCTCCAGCGACATAGAGATATGCACTGAACTTGTGAGGACCTGCGATAGGTTCCTGACCCTCTTGCGAAGTACTTTTGCCCAAGTTCTTCTGTAAGTCAGCCTTGTTCTTGCGATTCCATTCTGCAAGTCTCTTGCCAGCAGCAACACGACCCTCATTCTTCTTGGTTATGACTTGGTTAGATTGCTCCTCACTCATTTATTTAATTGGAAAAATAGTAGTTTTAAACGACCGAAGGCACGTTTGGGCTAAATATCTGACTGCTCCTCATTTCTTTTACATCAAGACGGCTAGATCTTGATCATACATCTGGAGGCCTTCAAACCGTTTCTGCCAGCGTATCTTATCGCGTTCTTATACGAGGTCCTCACTAAATTACACGCCTGTGGTGGAAAGCGATCAGCTTCTGGTGTCAGAATTACCCAACCGCGTGAGCAGGAGTCACCGTAAATGCTGCACCAAGCTGTGTACCGTGCTCTTGTTCTACCCATTTTCCCCTTGCTTATACGATCAATAATTTCACGATTGCTCATATGAAACTTCGAAAGACTGTTTCCCATCTTTTTCTTGCTGTTCGTCATCTCGCTTTTCATCTGTCTTGAACTTCACGGAGAGCTGAGTGTGATTAATAGTATGAGCAGAAATCAATAGTGGCGCTAGATATTTTCCAAAGGCAGAGTACACAAGGATCCCCAAATCTGCCATGGAGTCTTTAATGATGGGGTCCTCTTCGATGTCTTTTCTAAGTCCTTCGACAGAGTCGATTTTGACGTAATTTCCCACAGCGTTAGCGTACAGGTTGATAGCATGCGTAAAGAGTTCCCTTGCGAGGGTTTTGTTTTGAAAAATAAAAAATGATGAACGACATAGCCCTCACCGTAGCAATAATTCTTCCGTACGTCTTGATCATGCTCTACTTTTTGCGCTATAGAAGGGTATTAATAAAGATGAGTGAGATTACAGCTATATTTGATGACACACCAGCAGAAGCCTTTCAAGCCAAAGAAAAACCGGCATACAATCGCCAGGCCTTGAAGGATGCGATAAGGCAAGGGAAATCGCATCTCTTACCCAAAAAATGTACCGAAGGATTTGTCGACAAAGCTCCTGAGGAGGCGATCGAAAAAGCGTACGCGGACTGTGTTCAACGAGAGCTCCAAGATGAGGGAGAAAAACCGTCCTAGGTTTTTGTTGTTTTTGTTGTTGTTGTTTGAACCCAGAGGGTTTTTGATTCTGTGAGACTCAGAGCCTTTGGTTCACCATATCCGAGGTGTTTTTCAGTGCTGTCCTGCTTTGCAGGCCTAGCGTACTTGCTCTTTATACTCTATACAGAATGTCGTGCTTGTACTACGCATTAACGAGACCCACCTTTTTAAGACTTTCAGAGACCGTTCCTAGCACTGACATTTAACCGGCATTTTGGCGCAATTTTTCCCGTCGTTTTTACTATAATTCGAGCTTCGTATATAAGCTATTCAGTATCACCTTGAGTACTACCTGTGTGAAAATTCACGCATCACTGGCTAGCTCGTTTGCGCATCATGCAGAAAACGTCTTGATTATTCAGAAATGTGTTTATCATTTTTGAATGGATGAGGCAAATGAGTTTTATCTTGTTGCTACCGCGTTATACTGAATAGGAGAGACTCGAAGTTGCAAGAGAAAAAAAAACACAAATATTTTTTCAACGCGACATTTACCCAGATATATATCGATCGCCCTTGCTTTGATTATCCTCGGTCCACAAGGGTTGCATGTTGGTATAGTGGAGCCTTGCTAATTGCACCTCCTCGCTGGGGTATTCTCCGTTCTCTCTGTATTTTAGTGGCACCTTGTGATCAAACTGCCACTGCCCTCGGTTTCCCCAGCACATCCCATCTTTGAATTGATCCTGGATATGACCGATAAATGTGCAGATACCGCACTCCAGGTACTCCGTAGAGGCTATCTCCCTATCATACATTAGAGCCTTGTGAATTCTATTTAGAATGAGGTTATACTGATAAGCAGGGTGATCGCATATGGAGCATCCATGTCTATGTTTTTTATGCGGGCATTTACTACGTTCCCGTGACGCCTTGACAATATTGCGGCATTTGATGCACTGTTTTGTTCGCTGGCTTTTGTTTTAGATTTTGAAGTTGTCTAGTGGTTGATTTCGTTTACATTTTGTACACCTTTTACCTTCCATTTGTTGTTGCTTTTTGTGAAGTGGTACTTCACAAAAATCCGGACAGGGAAACCTCACTATTCACAACTCTAGCGGTACAGTGTGGATGCCATCCTCGAGTACCTTCCGCTTATCATAAAACGGCGAGAGGCCCAGCTTGTTTTGTTCGTACGTAACCATCCCCTGGTTGTGCACCCGGAAACCTACGATTTTGGCCATGTCAATAGAGCCATTCAACGCGTCCTTATACCTCTCCCATGTCATAGCGTTCCGCTTCTTTGACATACCCTTACAGGAGAATTTTGTGTCCTCTTTACCTTCGATGAAATAACACTTGATTGAGTCAGCAATCATCCTAAACCCGATAAATTCCGGTTTGAATATCCCTCCTGTTCGACTTGAGTACTTATCAGTGACGAGCCAGTTTTTCACGTCTTTGTCGTACTCGTCAAGCAGTTCAGGGCGAACGACATCTCGTAACTCTTCTCCAGAGATGGCAAAATACGCGCTATCTGTATCCATATACACGTACGCAAAGTCTCGACGATCCACGTACTTATCCAAAAAATCGTAATAAAACTCAAGCATGCGCAATTTGGCCAGCTGGTACACCGCAATGCCGCACTGGTACGCTCTGTCGATATGCACCTTTTTCTTTCCTTCTCGGATCTCGTAAGCATCTCTTATCTCTTCAAGATCTTCAAGGTATGGTGATCTCATCGCTTCATCCACCTTCTTTTCATCTCTCGTAAAGGTGGTGTTCGCGTGCCTCGCTTGGTCCTCGATCATTTTTCCATAGAACGAGTTCCCTTTCAGCTTGGCCGTATCTCCAGCCAGACGCTTGTCAGGATCCTTATCGGCTTGTCGTCGTGCATCAGCAATTTCTTCCGGAAACCACGCAAACGGTTTACCTCGCTTATATTTGATAAATTGGTGAAACGCTGTCACCTTCAGGCCATGGTCAAGGTACCACTTTAGCACCGGAGTGTACAGCAAGATCTTTTCAGCTTTCATCAACCCTAGGAGCTTACGTGTGCCTGAAATACGTTTGCGCCCTGTTGCTTTTAGGTACTCGTGCATGTGCTCGGGGATTTGATCGTCGGGTATCTCCTTGACCACAAATAGCGGAGCCATCTCGCTGAATTTGTCATACAGTTCCAAAGGGACCTCGATGTCGACCTGCGCAAAACCAAAGAGGGATCCATTTTGCATACCTTCTATCAACAGTCTGATGTTGTGCTCAGCCGTGGGTGGGTTGATCTTGATTAGCTTCTCCTTCCCACAAGGAAAGCAGTTCATCAACGTACTCGGGTACAGTATGTTCGCGTCAAGCCCCAAAACAGTTTTGCACTTCCGTGGCTCCTGGTAGATGTGGGATCTGATACCCGTCAAGTCTCTCTCGTGGTACCTACAGAACACGATGGCAGGCCCTCCCACCATCCCCGTTTGAAGCACTTCATACGCCTCATTCTTCGTGCACTCAGTGCAAGCCTTTTGCACTTTTTTGCACGCTTTGCACTTCTTGTTGAAGCAGTCTTCATTACACTTATGCTTACAAGGCTCTCCTGGAGCGTATAGCTCTAGCTTTGGATTCAGTCGTAGAGACTTGTTCAAGACGTAGCGCATCGATACACCTGGTATGCTTACTGCGTCTTTTGAAATGTCTATCTCGTCGTCGTAGTACTGCAACCTTGTCTTGTCCACAGCTTCAATGAAAGGTTCCACGTCGGCTAAGTTGTACTCACGCAACCGTTCCATCATGGTGACGCAGCCTCGCTTGTAAAACTCTGCACGGAATGTTTCGTACTCATCAAGAGAGAGGGTGCTTTCACCAATAAGACTGCTATAGAAGTGTTCGTGCTCCACAGGGCGGACGTGGTTTAGCTTGTCATAGCTCGTCAGCCACTCGTAGGGGAACACCAGCTTTTCGAGCTTGCAATCCAGAGACTTGCACCATAGGTCATAGCTCATAACAGGAGAGAGAAAATTTTTGATATCGACAAATTTGAACCTCGAGGTCGTAAAGAACATGTAGTTGTTATCTTTCTTCGCCACGTTGATCTTTTCGCTATCGTCTTTGGTAATTTTATCGACAAAGTACCGCTTGATCATGTTCAGGTCATAATTACCACTGTTGAAGCCGATCACGGGCACTTGGCCCACCCACGCGTTCAATGCCTTCTGAGTCTCGTCTGGAAGCATGTTAAAATCATCGGGTCTCGGATACATTCTCTCCACCTCTTCCACAATGAGGGCGTGTCTCTTTTCGAGCTGCTCCACAAATCGTTTAACAAAGATCTTAGGATCATCATGCTCCAAGAACGTTGGATCTCCGTTCAGACTATCGTGAATGGCGACGCTGACCGGCACATGCTCCGAGATGTATGTTAGATCGGATGTTTGTCGCTGATTCAGAGGGAGTATGAGGGCTTCGAAATCAAACACTATATAGTGAGGGTAGGGTCGAAATTCTTTCTTGAGGTACCTCTTGGTCTTGGGTGGGCTCTCACACTCCCACACTGTGACGAGGCTGTAGCCAAGTTTTCGGATGCCTTCCTCCTTTGATTTGGTGGCCGTATATCGATTTTTGTTTGTTCCTTGGCAGGGGCATCCGTGCCACTTGCAACCGTGGTACTCATAGACTGTCCTGGTCTGAGGTTCATAGCCGTCTACCTTGTAGACCTCATTTTCTTTCTCCCCGTAGCGAATCACGCGTTCTCCTCCATGCCCACAGAGTGCGTGATGAATGTGCCTTCCAGCTTCCCTCGACATGTGCTCGAGCCATTTAGAAGCGTCATAGCTGAAGCCCTCACCGTAAAAGACCTTCTTGCCTTTGCAGATGATAGTCGGCTTTTTTCCTTGACATATCTTCTTATGTCTCGTAAGATCTCCGCTGCTTGTAAACATTTGCTTGCAGGCTTCGCATTCCCATTTTTGTCGTGCCAGTACGTCTAAATCCTTGATGTAGAAACAGTGTCAATCAAGCATACCAAGGTTGATTGTGTCTAAATCTTTTTTGTATTGATTCTGACCGTACACGAGTCTCCATGGCGCTTTCTCAGAGTTGGTCTTGGGTTCAAAGACTCTAAATTGATCTTGAAACGCTTCGCTATGCCCTCGAAGTCAACGAGCATCGTAGCACGTACTTCTTCCCTCTTTAGTTTAGGATTCTCGTAGTACTCGCGTGCTATTGCGAGAGCTGGTCTCGTGACACGTTTCTCGCGCTGCTCTCTTTCTTCACGGTAAGACATCTCCAGACACACAAATTGTCGGTTCTCTCATCCTCCTTGTCAAAACTGTAGATGCACCTCTTCTTTCGCAGCCAGTCTGGCAAAGGTCCACAGCCTAACAGGGGCTCCCTTGTGGAGATGATCTTGATCTGCACATGATTGAAGACTATTTTCCCTTCGTACGATCCTGGGGTCTCGATTGTTCTTTCTGGTGGCAGGTACGCCTTCCGCCAAAACTCATGATCTCCTAGATCTAATCGCTGCATTTCGCATTTTTCAACAAAGGCCTCGATGTCGGCTAGGCTCCTAAGCGATCCTTCGTTTCCCTTGGTCTTGTGATACGGAGCCGTGCCACCTCCTGCTTCGTAGATGGTGCAAGCAAAACTGTAGACTACCATGACTCTCATGTCTATGTAGGGCGTGACTTTTCGCATGATAGCATCTGCCAATGGTCGATTGAGGTTCTTGTTGAACCGCCATGTCTTGACGCGATTTCCGTCTTCCAACATCTGTGTGTCATTTTCATCAAAAATATGCTGAATGTCTTCGACGCCTTCGGATCGGTTTTTCTCTTGTGAGAACATGTGCTTGATGTCTTCGACTCCGCTGTATTCGTCTTGTATGTCTCCAGCATCGTAAAAGTCCTCTCGCGCTTCTCTCTCGATTTCATCGTGCTGCGTTGCCCTTCCAGCAATTTGCTCCCTCGCCCTGTTATAGTAATGCCTAACAGTGTCTTGCACGCTCTGTAGTCGATCCGCAAGAGCATCGCGAGTTGCTGCTACCGGCGCTGAGACAGCGCTATATAATTTACTAATTGCATTCTTGAACCAACTCATTTCTCTTTATTATAAGTACATTCAGACTTCAACTAACAACGGTCGCAATTTGAGTAGGGAATTTCCCTTTCTATTCAAACGTTGATGTCAGCAGTTTTGTCGAGTGCCGTCATTTTTGATGATGTCAGCAAATTTTTTGGATATCACGTGACTTGTTTACGCATTTGAGGCATGATGAAATCTGTGACGTCACAGATTTTTTTAGGGGTCTAAAAGCAGCGTTTTTTAATAGGGGTTTGACCGTTGAAAACCTAAACTGTACGCATAAGGGTGTACTACTCTAGCTTAGCTATTCTTACATCTATTTGTAAATCTGAAAGTTTTATTTGTATATGGGTTGGTTCATTCTCGACCCCAGAGCTTTTTGAGATAAACTCGAAAGTAGCTCTGGACCCGCCTGGAGACGTGATGGATTTTGATTGGCCTATTATTAGAGATCTATGTTTTTCCGTGAAAGATTGTGTTTAGCATTTAAATGTAAACAAACATGACGGCGGGAGAGACGAACGATCGAAATAATGTCGTGACTGAATTTAAAGCAGATATTAGGGGCTATCCATGTCTACCAAGAACATAATTCGGCTCTCTCTTTTAACAACAATTACTGTTTGTATTTGACCATTCTTTATATAGCTAACTTTTAGTGTTACATACATGTGGCCCACCCACTAGCCAGGCTGAAGGATGAAGGGAGGTGGCTTCTAGCTAGCTAACATTACTGTGCTACTAGCTAGCTAAGTGAAAGTTACTGCATGCTATGCAAATGTTTATTCATGTTGTAGAAAATGTTTTTTTAGTAAGCCAGGTGAAACTTACAGCTTCGTCTGGAAAGTTTATAGTTGGCTAGCTACACCTTTTTAGAGCTCTTCTCCCATAAAAAATATAAATTGGTGCTTCCTTCTGACGTTCAACGATAGGCTATCCTATTTTCTTTTTCGTGGAATAAAATGCAATGAAAAAACTTGTAATAAAAAATGCTGTGATTTAACCATATGGTACCAACTTTAAGAGAATCAGCTTTTGCAAGTTTCAAATACTGAGAGTCTTATTATTTTGGAAATTTTGAAGCATTCTTGCAAAAGTTATAATAGAACCGAAAATTGTGACAGCAAAATAACTCGTTTGAAAGTAAAATTGTAGAAAATGTTCAGCAAAATATAAAGCATATATTATATTTTTTTCAAAAAGCCGGATTTAAGTCACTTTTAGAATGACTGTGCAACAATTATATAAATTTTGATAAAATAAAATTGAAGAGAACAAAACTTTAATAAAATAGTAAAAAAATGACGAAATTAGAAAATCTGAGCAAACAATTAAATTGTGGCAAGACCTCTAATATTTTTGTATTATGATTTTAAGATATAGCTATTTTTCCTTAAGCATAGTTTGGGTCTGATTTAAGAATTCTATTGATGGATTCTTTGTCTTCAATATTTTCTTTCTTTTCCTTTTTTACAACAATGTATACATTGTATATTGCATTACTTTTTATCATCTGCAAAAGTAGAAATTTTCAAATCTTTTGTCTTTTACATTATACTAAGGTTATTATAAATAAGAAGACATTTTCGGATAATGTTTTTTTTAATTATTTTGACCCTATATCTGCAAAATTATGTTCCAGAAAATGTGCAGAAATAAATTCTACAAAAAATGATGAAAATGTTTGTGTGATATAAACATTCCATTACTGAAAAATTATATAAAGAAAAATAAAACATTTTTCTGTCAAAATATTCAAACTGTAAATTTTTACAAAAATGCCCTTTGATTGCAAACTTTACTTTTCTTATGGCATCCTAATTACAAAGTGTTTACTAAGAAAAGTTTCAAGTGTTTTATTCCAAAAAAAAAAAGAACAAATTTTGCACATCGGTTGCTGAATCCAACTTTTCTATACTAACAAATGTATTGTGTATCGCAAATACGGAGCTACCTGATGCAGGTTAGCTCCGTATTTGCTCAGTTGGCAGATTAACCCGCTTGAAAAAATCATTTTTTATCCGAAAAGTCAACCCAGGAAATGATCTATATATCCTGTTCTCTGTTTGTAAAAGAATAGGTAACAAACCAGCAATACAATTAATACAGAAAATCCTTATTTTTGGACAAAAAAAAACTGATAAGAAATGTATTACATAACATGTTTTTTTCTTTTTTGTTTTATCTTGCAATATGCATGTTTTTGCTTTTTCAACCTGACACTGGCTTGCTAAGTGATATTATATGAATCGAGTCAACTCACCGTTTCAACTCATCCTGAGTTGGAGAAAGCTGGCCTACTTTTTATAATGTCAATAAATTTTTAATAGTGGTCTATTTCATGCCAGCTGGTTAACTTAATTATAAATGGGTTAATCCATCTTATATAATCAAGCTCTATGCTGGTGTAACAAAACAGCTTGCACAAAAAAAAAGTAGCTATTTTTATATAGTTAGAGATAGTGGCATCTTTTTTTGAGTCTTCCAGTATTAGAAGCCACTATGGTTAAACTTATGATTAAAAATATAAGCTCATGACAGCAATACACTGGATAAAGAGCTAACTAACTAGTGTGCTAAATATGTATGTATAGCTAGTGCGATTTTCACATATATCTATATAGCTATAGCTAAAACTAGCACTTAAGCTACAAAACAGAGACTGGCTACGTAACTAAGTTTCAGATTTCCATGTAGCTTAAAAATTCAAATCATGACGTTAAGACATAATTCAAACCAAAATAAACCTGCTTTTTCCAGTTTTCGTGGAGGTTGAATTTCTCTTTTATATAATTAAAGAATCTAGATTGTATTTTACGGACCTGCATATCAAAAATGTTAATTTGGTCTGCAAAATGCAATTTTGATTACCTGCTAATTATTTCGCATTGCTTCCTATTGCTTTATTTCAGGTCTGATGCTAATGCAATGGCATAACTGCCAGTAAAAGCCAAGCATTTTGGTGATTTTGTCAAATGCATGCAAGTCGAATAAAATTGTAATGTCAATTTGCTTTAAATCATTAAATTAAAAAAAGTGATCGTATAACAGCGATTAATACTAAAGATACTAACAGCTATTAACAGCTACTAACAGACTAAATCACGGGCAAAATTGACCAGTATTTTAGCCTTAAGAGAGATATAGCAGAATTAACGAAGAAAGTAATAACTGAGCTTGTGTGAATAAAAGCGGGTATGTTTCACACTCTCTAGCAATTACATAATTAAAAATTAATAAGGTATAAATGTGAAACATTATATTCCACAGATATTTATTGTCACACCCATTAAATCAATGAATATTTTGAAGTTTCAATAAAATTGATTTTTTTAACAAAATATGAATCGTTTTTTTTTTTAGATGCTAGCTATATTTTTTACGAATAGTTACTTTTTTCCAAAACAGGTAATCTGTTTCTAAACAGAATCACTCATATTACAAACATTAATAATAAAGAAGTTCGTGCTGTCTTTTTGATAATCTGAATTGTTAAAAAATTGTTTTAAAATGCAACCTAAGGCGTCCATAAATCAAGATTGAAACAACACATAGATAGAATGTTTAAACGTGCTGACGATAGCATGGAAAACATTTTGATCAGCTTGTTGATTTTGTCTATTCTTTTGTGTACAGGTATGTAAGTTTTTACTACATGGTTGCAAAAAATGCAGCTAAATACACGTTTAAAGGTAGGTTTCCATACGACGCATTTTCTGCTCGAGATATCTTCACAAACATGCGCCATAAAGTAGAATGACCGCACTGACTAGGTGTAAAAAGATGCTCACAAGCTTCTCTCAAAAAGTTTTTTTAATAACTCCTTAACTCTATGTTACGTGGCTATGATACTTCCTGAGTTTCAATAGTTATCATTTGACACCTGCATGACAAATTTTTAGGTCCCATGCCTTTCAGTGGCTTTGATATTGGCTATTACTTGAAACTACCCTTAAAAATCTCTATGAAACCCTTAAAACCTGAAACTTACAGCACGACTTTGTTTCATCAAGAAGAATCATTTTGCTTGTTTTGGACACCTGATAAATCTGGTTTCCCAATTTTTTCGAATTTTACCGATAATCGAAAAAACGGATTTCCGGGTAATTTTTGGCAACTTTTCATGCGCTCTATGTAAAAACGGAAAATATGTTAAGTCATATTATGTTCGAAAAACCCCGGACCGAATAGGGTTAATAAAACTTTTTAGAAATCTTATAAAAAAATGAAAAAATGATCAGCAGTAGTAAAAATTTTCTGACAACATTATTTTTGAGAATACGTGTTTTTACCGTTGACAATTGTAAGAGAATAATTACTCTTTATAATATTGCCTTTTGGAGCAATGCAGAAGATTATTAATAAAGTCGTTAACCCGTGGAACAATCCACGGGAATTAGCTGACGTAATTATTTCGCGCATCTGTTAATAAAAACATTTAACCTATCTGTTAATAATAATATTTCGCGCATCTGTTAATGAAATTATTTCGCGCATCTGTTATTAAATTACTCTAGAGTAGTCATGGTCCCTGGAAATATACACGAAAGCAGTTTAAACTACACTTTTTTATTTTTTATAGTATAGTTTATCGGAAGTAGTGTTACGCCGCTTTCTCGTAAAATTCATATATTTAACAATAATTTGTGCATTTTTACGGCCTGAGTTTGATGTAAATGCTCTTCCCTGCAAATAGCTTTTAAAAAACTAAATTTGACATTTTCTTACACTTTTTGTTCAGTTTAAAAAACGTGCGTGGTTAACACAAGTCGCTTTTGACGCACGAACAGACAGACGGAATACGACTATTATTATAGAGCTACTGCTAAAAAGCAGATTTTTCTCTTCTTTGACCGCACTTTGCAGCACTGTTACTATGGCAACTTCTAAATGGGAGATTTTATTGGACTCTCACCCCTCTCGCCAGCATACATAGATTTAAAGTGTTACAAAGATCTAATAAATTTAGCACATGTTTTTCTTTATTATATAGCAAATAGTTTAAAATGCAACGAGATGACTCAAGCTCATAATCAGACAACACAGGTGTTTTGCTTCATCTCTGTCAATGACAGTAACAGCACTTGGTCATTCGATCACCACACACCAAGAGGTCTTTGGTTGTACTCACAGCTCTTCGTGTGACAAATGGTGTCAACTTCTTGAAGAGAACATACCAGTCTGTAAGTCTGCATCCTCTATCAACATTAAAAATTATTTTTAAAAACAAGAAAACCCTTTTTTCACTTCTCCAACTTTTAATTAAAAACTTTACCTCCGTAAGTAGCTAACTATTCTAATCTCTATTTTAATAATCCCGTTTCTGTTTGTCAAACGGGGTGATTTCGTGTTAAAAATGCACTATTTTGATTGAAATAGCAAATATTGTCGTGCATTTTCCATGTTTTGTCTTATGTATAATGTTACTAGCTATAAAATTAGCCGTATTTATATTAAGACAAACTAATATTCTAAGGCGAAAAATTCAACCTAAACGATTAGTTCAACAACATCAACAACAAGTCGTAATATGGAGTCGAACAATTAAAAGAAATTAATCATTAGTATAAACACTGACACAGACAGAGTATTTAAGACGAATGCATTGCATTGCACTAACAAGCTCAATCATTTCATACCACAGCCATCATAACGGAGTGCTCTTTCTATCAAAATTTTTTTAAAGCATCGCGAAAAAGAAAAAGAGATTTCATTCATGAAAGTTTGTTAGAGGGAACAATGAATGCAATGATCTATGATGATCAAGAATTTGTCTTCGACGTTTCACGATTGGTAGGGGTTCTAGGGGATCAACCTCAAAAGCAGTGGGACGATCTTGCGCAGTTTCTCCACTCTGCGTGTCTTCATCATCAATGTCTTCCAAGAGATTTTTATTTGCAAACGACATTTCTGTTTCACTAGACGCCAAATTTAAAGGTTTGTGCGTTTCTGCGAATATTTGGGTTTTAATTTTTTTTTGGATTAATTCCCAAACCATTCTTGCGCGTCCATTACATTTTGAACCACTTTTATTTTTCTCGTTGAACCCCTATCAAAGTGATCAGCAATTCTCGTTTTAAAACCATCTTCTTCCGTCTGTAATGCAAGTTGTTTTTGTACGTTCTTGAGAACTTCGTTTTTGGAGGATTTTTTCAGTGTTAACTTGTCCAGTGATACTGTAAAACATTTTTTTGGATCTGCTAGAACATCTGCGTACGCATTTAGTTCGACCTTAGTCCAACGTCTCGAGTTTTTTGGCTCTTTAATTTCCTTGATCTCATGATCACTCTGTGATGCTAATTGTTTCACGTCTAAAAAACAAAGAATTCATCATTTGAAAACGTTTTATTTAGGCTAAAAATGTCATCTGTTGTTTATACTGAGGCAATTATAATAATTTGTCCAATTCATGCATCATTTCACCGCACGAATTGAGATGCAAAAAAGAGAGAAAAATGCCATTGACTGTTATTGTACTGCATTCACACTGTCTAATAAAATAATTTTTCAAGTTAACTTAACGTCTGAGACGGTTAGTTTTAACCTCCTTGGTCTTAGTATAAATACAGCTAGTTATTTATAGAATGATCATTTTTATTGCTTAGAAATTAACTTAATTTTTTCAGACTAAATGTTGTGAAACTGACATGTGCAACAAAGATGTTCCCACCAGCAGTAAAGTAACGTATGAAATATTCGCCACCGTCTTGGTCACACTTGCCTCGGTTTTGTTTAAAAATATTTACTAAACTGACATTTCTTTGTATTTAGAAGGTTTTTGATTGCGATTATCTGTTCTTTTTATGTTAACACTTAGCGCAAGATATATATTTGATTCACCACAGTGTCGTGTTGATTTCAGTCTCAATTTTGAAAACTTTATCTCCCACTGAAGTAGTTGACATAACTTTTAAACCTTATGTTGCTTGTACACTGTACGCACCTTTTTAAGAAGATAATAAAAGTTTATTTGAATAAATTTTCTTGAACGTATCAAACTCTTTCCCAGGGTTTCGTCTCTTCTTTTTGTGAGGCCGGATAACCCTAGCCAAGCCGGGTAGTGGAATGCCTTACGCCTTGACACACGCCATAAATACTCAGTGTGTCAACGCTAATCGATATTTTCAATGATAATTTTTTTTATGGAAATAATTGAGCTGGCTAGCGAGGCTAGCAAAATATTATATCAAAAAATTGCCTGCTGGTTAAAAAATGGGAGAGAATTAAAAAACACAAAACTTAGTTTATATAAAATCCAGGAGTATACATTATACAATGTCGGCCTTAAAGGTCACATCAACCCAATATTAAACAGTCAGACATGATGTTCTCACTGAGAGATTTACCAGTGTTTTCATTTTCGCCAGTTTTAAACTCAGCAACTTATATTTTAAATCCCTATTTTTTTCCCTGAACTAATTGTTTTTAGAGTATATAACCTTAAACCTGACAAAAAGCGTCTAAAACAAGAAGGTCAGTTTACTTACAATTCTTGTAATACTTTGTCTGACATACTAACTGACGACATACTAACTGACGACATACTAACTGACGATATACTAACTCGCGGCATACTAACTGACGACATACTAACTGACGACATAATAACTGACGACATACTAACTGACGACATACTAACTGACGACATGCGGAGTTTTTAGCTCTATTAATTAGCTGTTATCAGTGTACTTTAACGAATACATTTGCACAGTGGACAATGGCAAATCACGCCATTCTACAATTTTTCTAGCGAAATTTTTCTTTCTTGTTTTCTAAAGTGGTTTCCCTTACAAAGTACAGTGCCCTCGCAAGTCAAAGTAAGATGTTTTCCGAAAGGATACCTTTGAACATTAGAACTATTTTAAAATTATAAAATCAGTGAAATGAACCGGTTTCAAAGTGGGCGACAACAGGATATGATCCATGAAGCGCTTAAGTTCTGGTAAAGCCAAATTGATCGCTTAAGTTCTGGTAAAACATACCGTGCATCCAAGAGAGGCGCTTTAATACAGGTATACGGTGTGTCACAAATCTAGTGGGGCGCTTACAGCGATAAGTTCTTCCCGACGTTGAAACATGCAGGTTGAATTGATTAAGTGCATTTAAACTGTGCCGCACATTCAGGTTGAGCCTCTCGGTACAAGTACACAGAAAGTCCAGTAAGGCGTTCGTAGCGATACAACGTTACGGATATAATGCTATTTTCAATAAGTAACTTTCTCGCAGCCGAAAAAAAACACAGGTTGCACAATCTGTTGTTACGCAGTTATGGCAAGAACAGTCAGCCTTTCATTAATTTGACTAATAACTTCACAGTATTTATGAGGGGTGGCTGGTCAAACACTATGTACAGGGAAGCCATGTAAAAAATCCGTGTTACAGCAGTATGCCCTTTTATGTCTTTTTCCAAAAAAACAAGATTTGTTACGCTACAAACATTTATTGTCGTAGCTACCAAACTGCATTTGACATAAGAAGTACAACCAACTGTGTTTGGCTACAAACAACTGAGTTATTCACTTTTTAGCTGAAGGTACCACAGCTTAGATAGCCAGAACATAAGTTGCAGATCAGATTGCTAAGGATAAGACAAAAAGAAACAATAATAATGTTGGCTAGGATAGAAAACACTAAGGTAATCCTAATACTTACACATGCCTAGACAACGTGATGATATACATATCTAAATGTGCAAAAATATATAAAAATTAAATAATACAAAAATTGATAGCTTTAAAAAGACAAAAAGTCAACAAAAGACACCTGAAAACCTAAACACTACAACATCCAAAAGGGCTGTGTTGTAACCCTGGCTCTGATCATTTCATCCTCCTTCGTCAGCTTGGTTAGGGTTGTGGGTTGTTTATCGAAATCAAAGCTCGCGATTTGTTTACTTTTCTGTTTGTTAAAATATATCACATTTGTTATTTGCAACTTAAAGAATTCGTTCGTGGTTAGCACGACCTGCTTTTGCTCGACAAACAGACATAATACAGGTACTATTAATATAAAAACAGCAACTTTTTTTTATTATAAAATAATTAGCATTAATATATTGTTTCTCAGTTTTACAAAGATAAAAATTTTGTTCCTTTTTTAATGTGATCACACTTGTTTTAAATGTTGTGAAGAAGGTACATATAGTTTTATCCCACATTCCACCATCACGATTCACGAAAATATTATTTTGCATTCTTTGATTCGCACACAGATTTTCTGATAAGTTGATATACAACATGGACAGTATTGTATATCAACTTATCATGGGCTATACATTTTCGTGGCAATTCATCTTCTGTGTTTCTTCTAAGCTCCTTGATTTCATATACATCACTTAAGTATTGTTTTAAAGTTTCAGTTGGAATGCTATATGGTGGTTGCTTGCGGAGAGACATATCATATTCAAAACATTCTAACAATACTCGCCCTTGCGGCACCAATAACTTTGTCACTTGTGCAACATAACGTTGACGCTCCTCAGCAGCTGTTGATACCAAACCACCAATATCCACACAATAATCGAAAAGTCCTCCAAGCATATCAACATCTGTGTAAAAGAAGTCTCACTGATAAATTTTGAGCATTTCGTTGTGTGTGTAAATCGTATAGCCATCTTTTGCGTCAACTGTGTAATCCAAAGATAAACGTTGGAAAAAGTAATTACAAGCTGCTTCGGAAAATTCAACTCCAACAACTGCTACTTTTTGCTTATAAAGCAAAAACATTTCAACTGTTGCACCGCAGCAAGGAACCAAGACACGTTTTCCTTTTACAGTTCCTTGAACCATATCTTGAAAGTATTGTGTTACGTATGGACTCCCCTGGGGCATGTCCCAAGGAAGATCGTTGTTCTTCCATCTTTTTTCCCACATTGTGTTTGTCGCTTCTCTTGACTGCATTTTCTCTACCAGCCTAAACAAGAAAAAGTTGTTTACATAAATTTAGCATATATAAATTATGACTCCGTTTTCTTAAAACAACGGCATAATTTTACAGCTTTGCCAGGAGACTATTCTAACTCATCAATTGTATTTTCCCCATAAAATAATTGCTTTTTAGCCGATGTAAGCTTTTACATAAGAACAAACGAAAATACAAAGCGTTGTTTGTTTTTTAATATTTATGTTTATTCACTCATACTGCGAAGTAAAGTATGAATGTTAGTTTAGGCAGCAGAACTTTGCCTTACCATTTCTTAGTCGTGATGAATGGCTGAACGAACGATGTTAAAAGTATAATGTAAGGTAGTTTTTTAATTAAAGCACATCCAACCACAAAGAGGCAGATGATTACAAAAACCGTGGTTGGTAAACAAACATATTTGTCGGGAAAGAATGTAAAGAATGATATATAGTTTACGTAAGTTATGCTAAATACGCAAATACTTGGCCTTTGAAGCTTCAGTTATAAAAATTAATCCGTAGTTTAATTGCAGAAAAAAAAGATCTAGCCATAGATCAAAGTTATAATGTTTATGTTATAAATATGCAGAAAGTTTTTCAAAAAGTTAAACCTGTAATTATTAATTATCCACCAATATACTTCCACCCATGGAGGTTCCATGTCCCACCTTCAGCTAATGTGTCCGCTTGGTTTGTTTACATTTTTACCTCCATTTCTTCAAGTAAGTATCGGTACTGTGATTCCATGCATTCTGCTTTGTAGAAATGTCCCATCACATATATAGCTTGTTTAGCTAGCTACAGTCATCCACAAAATGTGATGCCTCTGGCAAATTTATACCACAAACTAAGAACCAGAAAGTTTAGCAAAGTCAGGAAAAGAACATAGCTAGCCAGATATTTTGCAGATAGTATGTTCCGTTATTACCTATGATAAGTGTTTATAAAAGTATGTCACGTGTAATCAGTTATGTTGCTTGGCCACAAAGAGCAGTTTTTAACACTGAGGGGGGATGGAGAGCCTTTTTTTTTGTAGCGATTGTAGCTATATATATTTTACGCACGTTGGAAAAGAAACTTTTTTAACCTTGCTGGTGAGCATACACCAGTGCTGCTCAAGTTACAGCAACTGAAATTATTATTTTAATATACATATAATATATACATACAGCTAGGGAAACTTTTTCAACATCATTTCTTATTACTGACGCATTTTAAATTCTGATTAGCGGTTATCATGCAATTGTCAACGTGTATTAAAAATGTTTCATTATATTCATTATTTCTTATTTAATTCCCCAAGATGTACAAATAATGTCCCTAATTTCTGTTTCTGTAACTTCACCTGATCTTTACACCAATGCACTGATAGCACTGATGATGCGCATGCGTTAAAGATCATTAGATTTTTGCTGATAGTTACGGGAATTTTGGGGCGTGACGTAAAGTTTTGACATCACAAGCAAAATTCTATATGATATGAGAGTTTGACCGTGGTTTTTAGAAAAAACTGGTTATAAACCATCATATTTTTTTAATCATTGCTGACGTCATCAAATTTTCATAAACGATCTTTTTAATTGTTCCTAACTACTTAGAAAAAATTGTGAAAAAAAATCTTTGTGTATTGACGGGTGCTTGATGACGTCATCAAAATTAAAGTTTAAAATTAAATCTACCCTGTTTCTTTTTTGCCTTAGTGGATTTTTTCACGGCCTAATTGTCTTCTTTACAATATTTTTTTCCTTTATTCACTTGTAACCTATCTTTTTTATCTAAACTATATGTGGCGCAATTAGTGATTAAATAGAATGGTATTTTGGCGCTCAATAAATTAAACTTATGCCTCTATTTCTTTTTTATGCTTTGATGTAAATCCGATTTTATTTTTCAGTTTCTTTTTGCTAAAGACTTTCCATTTGGTTCAAGAGAATTTTATATTTATAGCCGCTATTTTGTTTTTAACCGAGGAAGTCGGAACAGGGATACGCCGTTTAAATATTCGTTTAGTTGTCCATATGGGGTGCAGCAAATGTGGCGCAGAGAATTGGTTTCAACATAGTTAATAGAAAAAACACTATTAACTATGGTTTCAACGTAACGCACAATACACGATAGATATTTGAATTGAATTTAAATGGATACCGCTTAGTTGTATCTCCTCATTTATTTTAACTTCTTGTTTTAACAAAGTTTAAAGATTTTAATGAATTGCTTAAAAGGGTAAAACAAACTATTGGTTGTATTCAATAATGAAGGTTTTTAAGTTGTGTGCATTCACGGTGGAATAAAGTTATTGCAGCTATCTACGTAAAATTTTACAGTTTTTTTTAAGAAGAATTGTAGTTCATAAGAAAGTTTAGCCTAAGATTTTTCCAAAAATGAAAATTATGTTAAACTAAACAAAAGCAACGTGAGTTTAAAATTAAAGAGGAATAATTTTTTTTGAGATATTTTTTTTATAATAACTATTCTTACCACCATTTGCAAATCTGAAAGTTTTATCTGTATATGGGTTGGTTTATTCTCGACCCCAGAGCTCTTTGAGATAAACTCGAAAGTAGCTCTGGACCCGCCTGGTCACGTGATGGATTTTGATTGGCCTATTATTAGAGATCTATGTTTTTCCGTGAAAGATTGTGTTTAGCATTTAAATGTAAACAAACATGACGGCGGGAGAGACGAACGATCGAAATAATGTCGTGACTGAAATTAAAGCAGATATTAGGGGCTATCCATGTCTACCAAGAACATAATTCGGCTCTCTCTTTTAACAACAATTACTGTTTGTATTTGACCATTCTTTAGATAGCTAACTTTTAGTGTTACACACATGTGGCCCACCCACTAACCAGGCTGAAGGATGAAGGGAGGAGGCTTCTAGCTAGCTAACATTACTGTGCTACTAGCTAGCTAAGTGAAAGTTACTGCATGCTATGCAAATGTTTATTCATGTTGTAGAAAATGATTTTTTAGTAAGCCAGGTGAAACTTACAGCTTCGTCTGGAAAGTATATAGTTGGCTAGCTACACCTTTTTAGAGTTCTTCTCCCATAAAAAATATAAATTGGTGTTTCCTTCTGACGTTCAACGATAGGCTATCCTATTTTCTTTTTCGTGGAATAAAATGCAGTGAAAAAACTTGTAATAAAAAATGCTGTGATATAACCATATGGTACCAACTTTAAGAGAATCAGCTTTTGCAAGCTTCAAATATTGAGATTCTTATTATTTTGGAAATTTTGAAGCATTCTCGCAAAAGTTATATATCTTATATTAGAACCGAAAATTGTGACAGCAAAATAATTCGTTTGAAAGTAAAATTGTAGAAAATGTTCAGCAAAATATAAAGCATATAATTATATTCTTTTCAAAAAGCCGGATTTAAGTCACTTTTAGAATGACTGTGCAACAATTATATAAATTTTAATAAAATAAAATTGAAGAGAACAAAACTTTAATAAAATAGTAAAAAAATGACGAAATTAGAAAATCTGAGCAAACAATTAAATTGTGGCAAGACCTCTAATATTTTTGTATTATCATTTTAAGATAGAGTCATTTTTCCTTAAGCATAGTTTGGGTCTGATTTAAGAATTTTATTGATGGATTCTTTAAAAATATATAAAAGTTTGTCTTCAATATTTTCTTTCTTTTCCTTTTTTACAACAATGTATACATTGTATATTGCATTACTTTTTATCATCTGCAAAAGTAGAAATTTTTCAAATCTTCTGTCTTTTACATTATACTAAGGTTATTATAAATAAGAAGACATTTTCGGATAATGTTTTTTTTAATTATTTTGACCCTATATCTGCAAAATTATGTTCCAGAAAATGTGCAGAAATAAATTCTACAAAAAATGATGAAAATGTTTGTGTGATATAAACATTCCATTACTGAAAAATTATATAAAGAAAAATAAAACATATTTCTGTCAAAATATTCAAACTGTAAATTTTTATAAAAATGCCCTTTGATTGCAAACTTTACTTTTCTTATGGCATCCTAATTACAAAGTGTTTACTAAGAAAAGTTTCAAGTGTTTTATTCCAAAAAAAAAAAGAACAAATTTTGCACATCGGTTGCTGAATCCAACTTTTCTATGCTAACAAATGTATTGTGTATCGCAAATACGGAGCTACCTGATGCAGGTTAGCTCCGTATTTGCTCAGTTGGCAGATTAACCCGCTTGAAAAAATCATTTTTTATTCGAAAAGTCAACCCAGGAAATGATCTATATATCCTGTTCTCTGTTTGTAAAAGAATAGGTAACAAACCAGCAATACAATTAATACAGAAAATCCTTATTTTTGGACAAAATAAAACTGATAAGAAATGTATTACATAACATGTTTTTTTCTTTTTTGTTTTATCTTGCAATATGCATGTTTTTGCTTTTTCAACCTGACACTGGCTTGCTAAGTGATATTATATGAATCGAGTCAACTCACCGTTTCAACTCATCCTGAGTTGGAGAAAGTTGGCCTACTTTTTATAATGTCAATAAATTTTTAATAGTGGTCTATTTCATGCCAGCTGGTTAACTTAATTATAAATGGGTTAATCCATCTTATATAATCAAGCTCTATGCTGGTGTAACAAAACAGCTTGCACAGAAAAAAAGTAGCTATTTTTATATAGTTAGAGATAGTGGCATCTTTTTTTGAGTCTTCCAGTATTAGAAGCCACTGTGGTTAAACTTATGATTAAAAATATAAGCTCATGACAGCAATACACTGGATAAAGAGCTAACTAACTAGTGTGCTAAATATGTATGTATAGCTAGTGCGATTTTCACATATATCTATATAGCTATAGCTAAAACTAGCACTTAAGCTACAAAACAGAGACTGGCTACGTAACTAAGTTTCAGATTTACATGTAGCTTAAAAATTCAAATCATGACGTTAAGACATAATTCAAACCAAAATAAAACCTGCTTTTTCCAGTTTTCGTGGAGGTTGAATTTCTCTTTTATATAATTAAAGAATCTAGATTGTATTTTACGGACCTGCATATTAAAAATGTTAATTTGGTCTGCAAAATGCAGTTTTGATTACCTGCTAATTATTTCGCATTGCTTCCTATTGCTTTATTTCAGGTCTGATGCTAATGCAATGGCATAACTGCCAGTAAAAGCCAAGCATTTTGGTGATTTTGACAAATGCATGCAAGTCGAATAAAATTGTAATGTCAATTTGCTTTAAATCATTAAATTAAAAAAAGTGATCGTATAACAGCGATTAATACTAAAGATACTAACAGCTATTAACAGCTACTAACAGACTAAATCACGGGCAAAATTGACCAGTATTTAAGCCTTAAGAGAGATATAGCAGAATTAACGAAGAAGGTAATAACTGAGTTTGTGTGAATAAAAGCGGGTATGTTTCACACTCTCTAGCAATTACATAATTAAAATAAATATGATAAGATAAGGTAAGATATGATAAGGTATAAATATGAAACATTATATTCCACAGATATTTATTGTCACACCCATTAAATCAATGAATATTTTGAAGTTTCAATAAAATTGATTTTTTTAACAAAATATGAATCGTTTTTTTTTTTAGATGCTTTGATATTGGCTATTACTCGAAACTACCCTTAAAAATCTCTATGAAACCCTTAAAACCTGAAACTTACAACACGACTTTGTTTCATCAAGAAGAATCATTTTGCTTGTTTTGGACACCTGATAAATCTGGTTTCCCAATTTTTTCGAATTTAACGATAATCGAAAAAACGGATTTCCGGGTAATTTTTGGCAACTTTTCATGCGCTCTATGTAAAAACGGAAAATATGTTAAGTCATATTATGTTCGAAAACCCCCGAACCGAATAGGGTTAACAAAACTTTTTAGAAATATTATAAAAAATGAAAAAATGATCAGCAATAGTAAAAATTTTCTGACATCATAATTTTGAGAATACGTGTTTTTACCGTTGACAATTGTAAGAGAATAATTACTCTTTATAATATTGCCTTTTGGAGCAATGCAGAAAATTATTAATAAAGTCGTTAACCCGTGGAACAATCCACGGGAATTAGCTGACGTAATTATTTCGCGCATCTGTTAATAAAAATATTTAACCCATCTGTTAATAATAATATTTCGCGCATCTGTTAATGAAATTATTTCGCGCATCTGTTATTAAATTACTATAGAGTAGTCATGGTCCCTGGAAATATACACGAAAGCAGTGTAAACTACTTTTTTTTATTTTTTATAGTATAGTTTATCGGAAGTAGTGTTACGCCGCTTTCTCGTAAAATTCATATATTTAACAATAATTTGTGCATTTCTACGGCCTGAGTTTGATGTAAATGCTCCTCCCTACAAAAAGCTTTTGAAAAACTAAATTTGACATTTTCTTACACTTTTTGTTCAGTTTAAAAAACGTGCGTGGCTAACACAAGTCGCTTTCGACGCACAAACAGACAGACGGAATACGACTATTATTATAGAGCTAATGCTAAAAAGCAGATTTATCTCTTCTTTGACCACACTTAGCAGCACTGTTACTATGGCAACTTCTAAATGGGAGATTTTAATCGACTCTCACCCCTCTCGCCAGCATACATAGATTTAAAGTGTTACAAAGAGCTAATAAATTCAGCACACGTTTTTCTTTATTATATAGCAAATAGTTTAAAATGCAACGAGATGACCCAAGCTCAAAATCAGACAACACAGAGGGCATGCGAAAAATATTTAGACAGGTGTTTTGCTTCATCTCTGTCAATGACAGTAACAGCACTTGGTCATTCAATCACCACACACCAAGAAGTCTTTGGTTGTACTCACAGCTCTTCGTGTGTCAAATGGTGTCAACTTTTTGAAGAGAACATACCAGAAGGGGCAGGAGTAACAGTCAAGAGTTGTAATGTAAGTCTGCATCCTCTATCAGCATTAAAAATTATTTTTAAAAACAAGAAAACCCTTTTTTCACTTCTCCAACTTTTAATTAAAAACTTTACCTCCGTAACTATTCTAATCTCTATTTTAATAATCCCGTTTCTGTTTGTCAAACGGGGTGATTTCGTGTTAAAAATGCACGATTTTGATTGAAATACCAAATATTGTCGTGCATTTTCCATGTTTTGTCTTATGTATAATGTTACTAGCTATAAAATTAGCCGTATTTATATTAAGACAAACTAATATTCTAAGGCGAAAAATTCATCCTGAACGATTAGTTCAACAACATCAACAACAAGTCGTAATATGGAGTCGAACAATTAAAAGAAATTAATCATTAGCGTAAACACTGAGACAGACAGAATATTTAAGACAAATTCATTGCATTGCACTAACAAGCTCAATCATTTCATACCAACAGCCATCATAAAGGAGTGCTCTTTCTATCAACATTTTTTTAAAGCATCGCGAAAGAGAAAAAGAGATTTCTTTTAAAGAAGTTTGTTAGAGGAAACAATAAATGCAATGATCTATGATGATAAAGAATTTGTCTTCGACGTTTCACGGTTGGTAGGGGTTCTAGGGGATTAACCTCAAAAGCAGTGGGACAATCTTGCGCACTTTCTCCACTCTGTGTTTCTTCATCATCAATGTCTTCCAAGAGATTTTTATTTGCAAACAACATTTCTGTTTCACTAGACGCCAAATTTAAAGGTTTGTGCGTTTCTGCAAATATTTGGGTTTTAATTCTTTTTTGGATTAAATCCCAAACCATTCTTGCGCGTCCATTACATTTTGAACCACTTTTATTTTTCTCGTTGAACCCCTATCAAAGTGATCAGCAATTCTCGTTTTAAAACCTTCTTCTTCCGTCTCTAATGCAAGTTGTTTTTGTACGATCTTGAGAACTTCGTTTTTGGAGGATTTTTTCAGTGTTAACTTGTCCAGTGATACTGTAAAACATTTTTTCGGATCTGCTAGAACATCTGCGTACGCATTTAGTTCAATCTTAATCCAACGTCTCGATTTTTTGGCTATTTAATTTCCTCTGATCTCATGATCACCCTGTGATGCTAATGGTTTCACGTCCAAATGCAAAGAATTTACATTCAAACTTAGTCGCCGAAACATTTGAAAACGTTTTATTTAGGCTAAAAATGTCATCTGTTGTTTATACTGAGGCAATTATAATAATTTGTCCAATTCATGCATCGTTTCACCGCACGAATTGAGATGCAAAAAAGAGAGAAAATGCCATTGACTGTTATTGCACTGCATTCACACTGTCGAATAAAATAATTTTTCAAATTAACTTAACATCTGAGACAGTTAGTTTTAACCTCCTTGGTCTTAGTATAAATACAGCTAGTTATTTATAGAATGATCATTTTTATTGCTTAGAAATTAACTAATTTTTTCAGACTAAATGTTGTGAAACTGACATGTGCAACAAAGATGTTTCCACCAGCAATGCAGTAACGTATGAAATATTCGCCACCGTCTTGGTCACACTTGCCTCAGTTTTGTTTAACAATATTTACTAAATTGACATTTCTTTGTATTTAGAAAGTTTTTGATTGCGATTATCTGTTCTTTTTTATGTTAACACTTAGCGCAAGATATATATTAGATGCACCACAGTGTCGTGTTGATTTCAGTCTCAATTTTGAAAACTTTATCTCCAACTTAAGTAGTTGACATAACTTTTAAACCTTATGTTGGTTGCACACTGTACGCACCTTTTTAAGAAGATAATCAAAATCTATTTGAATAAATAGTCTTGAACGTATCAAACTCTTTCCCAGGTCTTCGTCTATTCTTTTTCTGAGGCCGGATAACCCTAGCCAATCCGGGTAGTGGATTGCCTTACGCCTTGACACACGCCATAAATACTCAGTCTGCCAACACTAAACGATATTTTCAGTGATAATTTTTTTATGGAAATAATTGGGCCAGCTAGCGAGGTTAGCAAAATATTATCTCAAAAAGTTGCCTGCTGGTGTGGAGAAATGGGAGAGAAGTAAAAACACAAAAACTTAGTTTATATAAAATCTAGGAGTATACATTATACAATGTCGGCCTTAAAGGTCACATCAACCCAATATTAAACAGTCAGGCATGATGTTCTCACTGAGAGATTTTCCAGTGTTTTCATTTTCGCCAGTTGTAAGCTCAGCAACGCATATTCTACATCTCTATTTTTTCCCTGAACTAAGTATATATCCTTAAACCTGACAAAAAGCGTCTAAAACAAGAAGGTCATAAAGTTTGCCTAATATTCTTGTAATACTTTGTCTGACATACTAACTGACGACATACTAACTGGCGACATAATGACTGACGACATACTAACTGACGACATACTAACTGGCGACATACTAACTGACGACATACTAACTGGCGACATACTAACTGACGACATACTAACTGGCGACATACTAACTGACGACATACTAACTGGCGACATACTAACTGACGACATACTAACTGACGAGATACTAACTGGCGACATACTAACTGACGACATACTAACTGACGACAGACTAACTGGCGACATACTAACTGACGACATACTAACTGGCGACATACTAACTGACGACATACTAACTGACGAGATACTAACTGGCGACATACTAACTGACGACATACTAACTGACGACAGACTAACTGGCGACATACTAACTGACGACATACTAACTGGCGACATACTAACTGACGACATACTAACTGGCGACATACTAACTGACGACATACTAACTGGCGACATACTAACTGACGACAGACTAACTGGCGACATACTAACTGACGACATACTAACTGGCGACATACTAACTGACGACATACTAACTGACGAGATACTAACTGGCGACATACTAACTGACGACATACTAACTGACGACAGACTAACTGGCGACATACTAACTGACGACATACTAACTGGCGACATACTAACTGACGACATACTAACTGGCGACATACTAACTGACGACATACTAACTGGCGACATACTAACTGACGACATACTAACTGGCGACATACTAACTGACGACATACTAACTTGCGACATACTAACTGACGACATACTAACTGGCGACATACTAACTGGCGACATACTAACTGACGACATACTAACTGGCGACATACTAACTGACGACATACTAACTGACGACATACTAACTGACGACATACTAACTGGCGACATACTAACTGACGACATACTAAGTGACGACATACTAACTGGCGACATACTAACTGACGACATACTAACTGACGACATACTAACTGGCGACATACTAACTGACGACATATTAACTTTTAGCTCTGTTAATTAGCTATATCAGTGTACGTTAATGAATACATTTCCATAGTGGACAATGGCCTAAAACAAACAACTACTTTCGAGCTCTGGATAGGCATCTACAAATCACGCCATTTTACAATTTTTTTAGCTTAATTTTTCTTTCTTGTTTTCTAAAGTAGTTTTTCTTACAAAGTATAGTGCCTTCGCAAGTCAAACTATGTATTTGCCCAAAGGATAGCTTTGAACATTAGAACCGTATTAAAATTATAAAATCAGTGAAATGAATCGGTTTTAAAGGGGGCTGCAACAAAATATTATCCATTAAGCGCTTAAGTTCTGGGAAAGCGAGATTGAGCGCTTAAGTTCTGGGAAAGCATACCGTACATCCAAGAGAAGCGCTTAAGTACAGATATACGGTGTGTCACAAATCCAGTGGAGCGCTTAGATTGATGAGTTCTTCCCGACGTTGAAAGCATGCAGGTTGAACGATTAAGTGCATTTAAACTGTGCCGCACATTCAGGTTGAGCCTCTCGGTACAAGTATACAGAAAGTCCAGTAAGGCGTTCGTTGCGATACAACGTTTCGGATATAATGTTATTTTCAATAAGTAACTTTCTCGCAGCCGAAAAAAAACAGGTTTGAATAATTTGACTAATAACTTCACAGTATTTATGAGGGGTACCAGGTCAAACACTATGTACAGGGAAGCCATGTAACAAATCCGTGTTACAGCAGTATGCCCTTTTATGTCTTTTTCCAAAAAAAAACAAGATTTGTTACGCTACAAAAATTTATTGTCGTAGCTACTAAACTGCATTTGACATAAGAAGTACAACCAACTGTGTTTGGCTACAAACAACTGAGTTATTCACTTTTTAGCTGGAGGTACCACAGCTTAGCTAGCCAGAACATAAGTTGCAGATCAGATTGCTAAGGATAAGACAAAAAGAAACAATAATAATGCTGGCTAGGATAGAGAACACTAAGGTAAATAAAAGCCTTAACAGAACAGCATAAATACTGTCTCTAAGTAAGGATGAAAAATCTTAATACTTATACATGCCTAGACAACGTGATGATATACATATCTAAATGTGCAAAAACATATGAAAAATAAATAATACAAAAATTGGTAGCTTTTAAAAGACAAAAAGTCAACAAAAGACACCTGAAAACCTAAACACTACAACATCCAAAAGGGCTGTGTTGTAACCCTAACTCTGATCGTTTCATCTTCCTTCGTCAGCTTGGTTAGGGTCGTGAGTTGTTTATCGAAATCAAAGCTTTTTGTTTATTATGCACGAGCAATCACAGCATTTTTATAAAAATATATCATATTTGTTATTTGCAACTTCAAGAATTCGTTCGCGGTTAGCACGACCTGATTTTGTTCGACAAACAGACATAATACAGGTATTGTTATATAGAAACAGCAACCTTTTTTTTATTATAAAATATTTAGCATTAATATATTCTTTCTCAGTTTTACAAAGATAAAAATTTTAATCCTTTTTTAATGTGATCACACTTGTTTTAAATGTTGTGAAGAAGGTACATATAGTTTTATCCCACATTCCACCATCACGATTCACGAAAATATTATATTACATTCTTTGATTCGCACCCGGATTTTCTGATAAGTTGATATACAACATGGACAGTATTGTATCCAACATGGGCTATGCAATTTTGTGGCAATTCATCTTCTGTGTTTCTTCTAAGCTCCTCAATTTCATATACATCACTTAAGTATTGTTTTAAAGTTTCAGTTGGAATGCTATATGGTGGTTGCTTGCGGAGAGACATATCATATTCAAAACATTCTAACAATACTCGCCCTTGCGGCACCAATAACTTTGTCACTTGTGCAACATAACGTTGACGCTCCTCAGCAGCTGTTGATACCAAACCACCAATATCCACACAATAATCGAAAAGTCCTCCAAGCATATCAACATCTGTGTAAAAGAAGTCACACTGATAAATTTTGAGCATTTCGTTGTGTGTGTAAATCGTATAGCCATCTTTTGCGTCAACTGTGTAATCTAAAGATAAACGTTGGAAAAAGTAATTACAAGCTGCTTCGGAAAATTCAACTCCAACAACTGCTACTTTATGCTTATAAAGCCAAAACATATCAACTGTTGCACCGCACAAAGGAACCAAGACACGTTTTCCTTTTACAGTTCCTTGAACCATATCTTGAAAGTATTGTGTTACGTATGGACTCCCTTTGGGCATGTCCCAAGGAAGATCATTGTTCTTTCATCTTTTTTTCCCACATGGTGGTTGTCGCTTCTCTTGACTGCATTTTCTCTACTAGCCTAAACAAGAAAAAGTTGTTTACATAAATTTAGCATATATAAATTATGATTCCGTTTTCTTAGAACAACTGCACCATTTTACAGCTTTGCCAGGCCACTATTCTAACTCTTCAATTGTATTTTTTCAATAACTAATTGCTTTTTAGCTTTTCTTACTCGTGATAATTGGCCTAAATTAAAGCACATGCGATCGCAAAGGGGCATATAATCACAAATGGCAGTGTTATGGAAAAAAACATATTTTTCGGAAAAGAACGTAGAATGACATTTATTTAAACGTATCTTATGCAAAAGACGCAAATTCATGGCCTCTTGAGCTTCAGTAATAAAATATATTCGTAAGTTCTTTGCAGGAAAAATAAAAGATCTAGCCATAGTTTAATTGAATTTAATTTCGAATGTATGGCCAAGACCGATCACGTCGTTTTTTAAGTGTTTAAAGGGCGTACAAGGCATGGAAGCGCTCACATGTCAATTAGTTCTTGAACCGTACATGTTAAAACTGTTTGTCCACAATTCACTCAAAATGACTGAGCAACAAGAAGCGTCAATGGAAACAAATAACGCTGAACCCGACATACTACAACATCTAACAAACTACTTTGACCGTAAATTCCAAGAACAGAACGAAAATCTAGAACAGAGGCTTACCACTGGATCGAAAAAATTGGAAAAACGTCTTCTGGAGCAGCATAAGATGAGTAAAACCGAATTTAAATTCAGTGATAATATAATACAACATCAATTCAATAGCGATTTAATTTAAAGTTTAGAAATAATAAAACAACTAGTAAAAGATGGTTCGATTACAAGACGGAAAACCAGGCTTTGAACAAGAAAAGACGACCACGAGAAAGTCAACCTTCAAGCATGTTCCACGTCGGCCCCCATACCAGTCTTCCTCATTCACACACCCTTCGCAGCATCAAAATTTTATCCCCTTCGGCTCACAATCTGCACCTCCGGGGAGGCCCATCTTCGGGCTATCTCAACAGCAACCAAGATTCGCGAGTCAATACCAGCGAAGTTACCAATAGCCACAACAGCGATCTCTGTGTTTTGGATGCGGAGAACAAGGAAATTGGCGAAAGGACTGCCCTGACCTCAAACAACCCTAAAGAAAAGGCAAAAGTTAAGTGTGATACTGTTTCTACTGTATATAATTTTTTTGAATGCAATAGGTCTTATTCGCGCCAAGCTAATCCTCCACATACCGTGAAGAGCAATCTCAGGCGGCGTCTACCTTACTGGGAGAACATAGGCACTAATAAAACTATTTTAGACCTTATAAAATACAGATAAAAAAATCCCTTTTTCACCACCCCTAAAAAGCCTTCTTTCAAAAACAACTGTTCGGCTCTGGACAATGAAGATTTTGTAAATCAGGAATTAAACGAGTTACTTAAAACCAGAAGAATAAAAGAGATGGCTACTGAGCCACACATGGTTAATCCACTGAGCGTTAATTCGTCCAAAAATAAGAAGAGACTATTCTTGACCTGAGACACGTAAATAAACACGTGTACAAACAAAAACCACATTCGATGATTGAAAGATTTTTGGAGAATTTAGAAAAGGAAAATAATAGTGCCCCTATATCAAAGGTTTTAAAACACACGCAGACCTGTAAAACTTCGGGCACACTGATGGCCCCATACTAGCCTTCGGCAGCGTTTTGGCCATTTTTAACTGATTGAACAGGCGACTTCCAAAAATTTTAATAAAAACTTCAGGATCTTTGACAATCCCAAGTAATGCGTTACTCAAGGAGAGTGCAAAAAATCCGCCATAGGTTCAAAGCATTTTAAAAGCAAAATAAGAGCTTTTAAACTGCAATTTACAGAAATCACATTCTACGCTATCCAGTATTTTCACAATTTGACAGGCTACAATAACCCATGCGACCACACTTTACCAAAAAATATGCTCGAAGTCGCTAAACGTCTACTACAACATCAAACTCGCAAGAAAGACATAATTACGGTTGAAAATTTTCACGCATTACATAAACGACTTTTTAAAAGAGAAGCTGTTAACCTTTACAAACTTAGAACTTTTAATATCTTTCTCTTGAGATTCTGTGGCTTTCTTAGGTTTTCGGAAATTAGTAATCTGAAAAGACGTGACGTCAATTACAAAAATAGCTTTATGAAACTGTTCATAGCGAAAAGCAAAACAGATATCTACAGAGAAGGACACTGGGCTTACATCAGCGCTTGCGGAATTGGGATTTGCCTAGTATATAATTTAACTGGGTATATGAAGTATGTACCTACTGAGCCTGATTCCTATCTGTTTAGAGCGGTCACAGTTACATCAAACAACAAATTCGGAAGTTTTAGAAACATGAATCGCCCAATCAGCTACACAACAACAAGAGAAAATGCACTCGATGCACTGGCATCAATCGGATTGGATAGGACAAGATTCGGACTCCGCAGCCTATGTGCTGGAGGAGCAACAGCAGCGGCAAATGTGGAAGTCCCAGACCGTCTTTTTAAACAACATGGTAGATGGCGTTCGGAGACAGCCAAAGATGGTTATGTGGAGGACGACGTAGAGCATTTACTATATGTTACAAGGAATCTAGGCCTTTAAAACACCTAACCCTAACTCTTTCGTACATAACTACACTACTAGTTGAAGTTCTTGAGTTTTCCCTATCGCAATCAATATAGAAAGTGTTGCGGAGAGGTTGCCAAGGCAAAGGCATTAAGCACGGCAAGAAAAGGGCAAAGGCAGGCAAGGAAATAGGAAGAGGAATCAGGAAGGCAGGGGTAGGCAAGGCATGGGAGGCACAGGCAAGGACATAGTAGGCAGGCACCAGAAAAGGGATAGGAAGGGTAGGCAAAGAAAGGCACGGTCAGTGCTGGCAAGTCAATGGAACGGCAAGGCATGGGTGCATGACTTTAATAGAAAATCTCCACCTTACAACTCAAAGATTGTGTATACTCAATATATCTAAGTTAAGTATCATATTAGTCCAGGAGTATAGAAAATATTGAGGTGCAAATATTTCAAATTCAATATCTCAAAAAAAGTCTCAAATTTATATCAAGTCAATACACAGTGAATCGTGTTAGCAGAATTGTGTGCCATTACAAGTATTTTAACAATCGGTCATAACGACATATCATTTTTTGATAAATCTGAGATTAACTTGGTTCCAATGACAACAACATTAAAAAGTCAAGATATAGAAATAATCAGAGAAGTCCACAAAAAAGGCAATACTTTTACCTGATTGTTGTAGGTGCAAGATAATTATGTTTTTCCTAGCCCTGTCCAGGATTTGAACCTGGATCTCTCATTTGCATGAGTGTCATAGCCATTAGACCAACAGGGCATGAATATATATATATATGTATATATATGAAAAACTTTACATGTGTATCTTATATATGCTCACATAGCCTTTTTTCTTACTAGGCAGGGGGACCTGGCGTTGATTATGTCTGGTTTAGTCACAAGTAACTATAACACCTGGCGCGATTTATACGTTTTGTAAACTGTGCCACACATTCATGTGGAGCGCTTTAGTACATGCAGTATATATATGATAAATTATGTGAAGCACACATAACAGTAAGATGTCTCAGGTTTAATATTTTTTAAATAATAACTTTTTTGCAAAAATACAGTTTATATGTTGTGCCCATCTTAGCGAATTTTTTCAAAATGTTTCTGGCAAAACTTAAAAAGTGAATTTCAATCCAGGGTGAGTGCTTAGTACAGGTATGTTGCACATCCATATAGGTTAAATACCATTTCAAACAAAAGATTAGCTTAAACTTCTGTTAAATAGAAACACAGGTAACAGCTTGTTGTTAACACAGGGCTGAGTGATTTGTACAGGTATACTGTTTCGCACATACGTTTCGGCACAATACCCATTTCTAAAAAACTATCCTAACTTCAGTTCAAACAGACAGTTAACAACCTGTTCTTATCCTACACAGCTAAAACAATTTTATATACTTTGTGGAAAATTTTGTAACATTTAAAAATAAAAATACAGTTTATAACCTGTTTTTACCTTCTCTAAGCAAAAAACCCCCACAATATTTAATGGAAAAAGTTTCTGTTAAAGATTAAAAATTAAACACGGCACTATGATTGAGTGTATTATCTCACTCACTGTGTAGTATATGTAGAGCTATAGCTAGCTATAGCCAGAAAATCTATTTATTTGTAGCTAGCTAGTTTTATACTAGCCATTATGATATTGTTTGATCTCTTTTAATGCTATTAGCTAGCTAGCTCTTCAATTCAAGTAGCTCTAGCTAGCTATTTAAGTTCTATTATTATTCCAGCTCAGTCAGTAGTTTTATGCTAGCTAGCCTTAGGTGTGAGTGAGAATAAGAAAGGGTTCATTACATACCCTTTCTTTCTTCGCTTTCTTGAACATAACAAGCCCTTCCGTCAGTTGCGATATGGCTTAGATTGAGTTTGAGGCGCTATGTGTCCGAGAAAATGTCATGTGATGTTAGTAAAAGTGATTTATGTTACACGTACCTACAAAGTGTAGGCAGATTTAACCTAAACTGGAAACGGCACCATTTACGCTTGGTACCATATTTAAAAAACAACAAAAACTCCATCGCCGTGCTAAAAACATGTTGTCTCGCTCACTAGAAAAATGTGCTTAAAAATGACCATATGAAATCGCTGGGAGACTGGGCCCCAAAACGACGGATTTTTGATATTTTTGATGTATAGGGGGACGGGGCGCGGAAATCGTATAGAAATCCTATATACTCTCCACCGTGCTTACTTTTTCTTTTATATTTGGCTTATTTAATGAGGAAATGGGCTCCGCTTCTCTCCGCAAAAATAAGAAAACTAGTATAGAAAGTGTTGCGGAGAGGTTGCCAAGGCAAAGGCATTAAGCACGGCAAAGGCACGGCAAAGGCAGCCAAGGAAAGAGGAAGAGGAATCAGCAAGGCAGGGGTAGGCAAGGCATGGGGAGGCACAGGCAAGGGCATAGTAGGCAGGCACCAGAAAAGGCATGGGAAGGGTAGGCAAAGGCATTAAGCATGGCAAGAAAAGGGCACGGCAATGCACGGCAAAGCAGGCAAGGAAACAGGAAGAGGAATCAGCAAGGCAGGGGTAGGCAAGGCATGGGACGCACAGGCAAGGCCATAGAAGGCAGGCAACAGAAAAGGCATAGGAAGGGTAGGCAATGGCAAGGGGACGGCAAGGCACGGGCAGGCACGTTAATAGAAACTCTCTCCCCCTACAACTCAAAGATATACTCAATGTAAAGTATTACATTTATATAAGGTCAATATACAGTGAATCATCTTAGCAGAATTATGTGCCAATATAATACAACCTGGTTGTTGTAGGTGCAAGATAATTGTTTTTCATGCCCTGTCCAGGATTCGAACCTGGATCTCTCGTTTGCAAGAGTGTCATAGCCATTAGACCAACAGGGCGTAATAATGTTTATATCTTTTTACCTTGTATAACACGTATTGGTGAAAATATAGCAGCCATTGAATCCTGTGAAGAGGAGTTGCTGCCAAGCCAAGCAGTGTTTGACCAACTTGCAGATCTTAAGTGTGAAATAGGATGAATTTGTGAACTTGCTGAAATCCATACAGATCCAAATTCTAAAACTATCATTTTTTCATAAATCTGAGATTAAAAGTTAACTTGGTTCCAATGACAACAACATTAAAAAGTCAAGATATAGAAATAATCAGAGAAGTCCATGAAAAAGGCAATACTTTACCTGATTGTTGTAGGTGCAAGATAATTATGTTTTTCCTAGCCCTGTCCAGGATTTGAACCTGGATCTCTCATTTGCATGAGTGTCATAGCCATTAGACCAACAGGGCATGAATATATATATATATATATATATATATATATATATATATATATATATATATATATATATATATATATATATATATATATATATATATATATATATATATATATATATATATATATATATATATATATATATATATATATATATATATATATATATATATATATATATATATATATATATATATATATATATATATATATATATATATATATATATATATATATATATATATATATATATATATATATATATATATATATATATATATATATATATATATATATATATATATATATATATATATATATATATATATATATATATTAGTACATGCAGTATATATGATAAATTATGTGAAGCACACATAACAGTAAGATGTCTCAGGTGTAATATATTTTTTAAATAATAACTTTTTTGCAAAAATACAGTTTATATGTTGTGCCCATCCTAGCGAATTTTTTCAAAATGTTTCTGGCAAAACTTAAAAAGTGAATTTCAATCCAGGGTGAGTGCTTAGTACAGGTATGTTGCACATCCATATAGGTTTAATACCATTTCAAACAAAAGATTAGCTTAAACTTCTGTTAAATAGAAACACAGGTAACAGCTTGTTGTTAACACAGTGCTGAGTGATTTGTACAGGTATACTGTTTCGCACATACGTTTCGGCAAAATACCCATTTCTAAAAAACTATCCTAACTTCATTTCTTATCCTACGCAGCTAAAACAATTTTACATACTTTGTGGAAAATTGTAACATTTAAAAATAAAAATACAGTTTATAACCTGATTTTAACATCTCTAAGCAAAAAAACCCCGCAATATTTAATGGAAAAAGTTTCTGATAAAGATTAAAAATTAAACACGGCACTATGATTGAGTGTATTATCTCACTCACTGTGTAGTATATGTAGAGCTATAGCTAGCTATAGCCAGAAAATCTATTTCTTTGTAGCTAGCTAGTTTTATATACTAGCCATTATGATATTGTTTGATCTTTTTTATGCTATTAGCTAGCTAGCTCTTCAATTCAAGTAGCTCTAGCTAGCTATTTAAGTTCTATAATTATTCCAGCTCAGTCAGTAGTTTTATGCTAGCTAGCCTTAGGTGTGAGTGAGAATAAGAAAAGGTTCATTACATACCCTTTCTTTCTTCGCTTTCTTGAACATAACAAGCCCTTCCGTCAGTTGCGATATGGCTTAGATTGAGATTGAGGCGCTATGTGTCCGAGAAAATGTCATGTGATGTTAGTAAAAGTGATTTATGTATCACATGGCTAAAAAGTGTAGGCAGATTTAACCTAAACTGGAAACGGCACCATTTACGCTTGGTACCATATTTAAAAAACAACAAAAACTCCATCGCCGTGCTAAAAACACGTTGTCTCGCTCAATCAGATACTTACGAAAATTTACCAACAAATGACCAGATAAAATTACTGGGCAACACTGATAAAATGGCAGAATTTTTTATAAATTTGATGTATAGGGACGAAATCGTATAGAAATCCTATATACTCTCCACCATGCTTACTTTTCACTTATATTTGGCTTATTTAATGAGGAAATGGGCTTCGCTACGCTCCGTGCGCTAGCGCGCACTCCGCTACTCTCCGCAATAATTAAGGTTATTTTCGGTTGAGCGCAGGGAATTAGAAAATAATTGAATTTAATTTCGTATGTATGGCCAAGGCCGGTCACGTGATTTTTTAAGTGTCTAAGGGCGTACAAGGCATGGAAGCGCTCACATGTCAATTAGTTCTTGAACCGTACACGTTAAAACTGTTTGATTACCTATAAGATAAGCAGTTTTATTTTGGGAAGTTTATAATGTTGTTGTTAATAACAGTGTAATTTTTTAATGATACCCTTAACCTTGGAGGGTTAGTGGCTGTAGCACTGGGGTCTAAGGATATGTTTCCCCATAGAAAGGGGTTTTTCGCATCCGGCTTAGCCACGATTTCGGAAGCGTTTCAAATGTAAATTAGTGGTTGTAATTTAGTTCGTAAGAGATATAGATGTATTATATTGTATTATGACTATGGATAGCACACGGTTACTATAATGCAGAAAGTTAAGCTTAATTATACTTTACTTAATGAGTTTATGTAGTTTCACCTTAGAGGAAGACGAGCAGCTCCTCTAAGCTTCCGTTTAACATAAAAAACAATCTCTGATATTCACTGACTCGTGCCTATAAAATTTCTGTTCGTCTTTTTTTTTTTTGCGAGAATCTCATTTGGCATGCACAAAAAACAGCAGACTAAGTTGAATATTTACTAGGGAACGTTTATTTCGGCTTTTTGTGTCTTAGATACTGGAGATTTCAAATTGACTTCACTTTACCAGGGTGTTGCGTAAGTTTTAGAAATAGTATAACTGTTTAAACTTTTAAGCTTTCCCGTTTCATCTGTTAGAAACATCGATTCAATCGAAATTAGTTAGCCTAAAATAAAGAGTTTAGGGTATCCTTACATTTCTTCTTAAAAATGACATCAACCGATATGGTAAGAAACCGCCTTAAACACTACAGAGAAGATAATCACGATTCCAGGATCTTTTATTTCTTCTTTGCTGCCCTAGTGCTACAGATAAAAGGGGCTGGAGGAGAGCCTGCGTATAAAGAAATGATTTTCAAAACATTGTATTTTGAAGATTTGAACTACAGTCTTCGTCAAAATCGGTGTAAACATATGCGTGAATTGCAAAGTTTTTCCTTACAAATTATTATGCAGAATGTGTCTAATTATCAGTAGGGAATTGTCCAGAGTTACAGACAGTTAACCAAGGAGAAATTGTCCTAAGTGTGAGTATCCAGGGCTTAGTTATCCATGGGATAGCTGCGCCCTGGAGTGGGAATTGCCCGGGGGCAATTTTTAAGGGGGGGATTTGCAAGGAGCATTGTCCAAGGGCAATCATCTATGGGATTGTCCGAGGACCTTACAAAATTAAGCCTGCTGTTACAATTAACAAGTAAAAATATTACAGGCCAATCAAGACTGTTGTGGAATTGCACAGAATACCTCTCATTGAATCAATAAAATCACCCAAGTGTATGCTAAATTAAAAGGTGCATTCTGGACTAGTTTTTCCAAAATGTTTTTTGTTTGTTTTGACCTGCGAAGTGCCGTTTACTGGTTTTGTGCCATATTTAATAAAAACTTTAAGAAGAAATTCAAAAAAAGAAAGAGAATATGCTCTATTTATTTCTTTTTCCGTTAAGTTTAGTTAGCAAATAAATATTGTTATACCCTATCGATTTTTTTAAAAGAATAGCAGGTTTGGATTTTAGGTTAAAAACAAGTCTATTGTTTAGAACAAATAGTCTCCAGTCCGGCTAGAATTTTAGCATTCTCATAAAAAAACTTGTATATTTTGTATCAGCATGTAGCTACTTAGCTAAATAGATTGGCACAGCGAATGAATGAAGTTTTTTTACCTTGTAGCTAGCAAACCTAGCTGACAGCTAGCTATTACGAGCTAGCCATGTTATTGAATATTCTTGGTTATAATTCGCAGCATCTTTCACCGAAAAATGCAACTTGCGATTCTTGAAAAAGGCATACATCCTTGTTACGCATGATGACAAAGTGACTGGTGTCATCTTAACAATGGATCTGTATTAACCATTAGCACGATAAACCCTACAAAATGTATAGGTGGGAATATTACAGGATCCTTTTCGGTACAAAATATCAAAACCTTAGCAAGAAAGTTCTGTTCTCCAGGATTTGATTATATCATTTTTAATTTTACATTTATTTTGTTTATCAAACATAAATGATACGACTTCTTGCTCAGTCGTTAGTTTAAAGTGACGACCAGTGAGAAAATGATTCCAATGGTGTACTGCTTCGATAATGGCACATGCTTCCTTTTTAACTGGATGTTTAAGCTGAGGTACGAGAAAAAAAATGTGAACCAGAAGTGTTATTGTGAGAAAAATCGAAATGCTGGAATAAGACACCATGGCAGATGTCTTTAACGCTAAACCTTCAAACTACATAAAGACTCCCAAAATGTCACCCGAGAGTAATGCAGTTTGCAGCACCAGTTTTGGTGGCAGACTTTGGCACCCTAACACGGTACCCTAACACCCTAACACATTAACACAAAAAATGATAAGCGAATACATATTCTTCAGGAACTGCTTTTATTACCAATTAGTCCATAAGGCCCGTGGAAAAATCCATTTAGGCAGGATAAAAGAGAGAAACAACCGTCATTTAAATTTTCCTGACGTCAGCAGAGACATGTCAAAACACAAAATTTTTTTTTAGAAATGTGTATGCCTGCTGTCTTCATAGATCTTGAAACGCTGATCAAGAAAATGTATAGGATCGTGCACTTGTGACAAACGGATGAAGAGATATTAGGGTTTGAAGGTTTTTTATGACGTCAATAACCCGTTCATTCCGAAACGGATTTAGTGACCAAAGTTCAAAAAACTTAGCAAAATTGGTCTTAGGTAGTCCCTAGTTACCCACGCAGGAGATGACGTCAGTTATTTCCAGCCGTTTCCAAGTTATTTAGTCTTAAATTTAAAAGTGCAATGCAATGGCTTCACTAATCTAAATATCCTTTCCTTTGACGTCAATATTGCTCTAACGTCAAAGTTTGCTGATTTACAGAACAAACTTATAGGCGATTTTATCCACTTTGCAAAAGTCACTATTATTATAATAGTCGATAAGGCACGTGGAATAATCTACTTAGGCAAAAGGCCAATGAAAAATAGGTTGCTTTAGATGTATTTCTGACGTCAGCAGTGGATATACAAAAAAAATGTTGTTAAAATCTCACACAAAATGTCAGATATCAAATCGCATTAAATCCTCCACACAAATCCACACAAAATAAAAAAGAACAGCTAGCAAGGTGCAAAATCTAGCTGATAAAAAGTTACAACAACAACACTGACACCATCGACACTCACAACACCAAACTCACAAAACCGACAGTAAGAACACTGACAGTCACAACACCAAAAGTCACAACACGGATAATAACAATGTCAGAAAAAACGCATCTCAAATGTGCACATCTTAAAAGTGATTATATTGAAAACCCTATGAAAAAACCATACTGAAGTTTAGAAAACATCAAATTTAAATCTAGAAAAATCAGTCATTTCGGTTGCATACCATCCTCTCCCACAAAAATTCACACAAAATTTAAAAATCAACCAGTTAAGAACACAAAAATTTTCTCTTTTAATTCCGTACTGCCCTATAATTTTAAACCTAAATGTCAAAAAATCAATGAGTAAAGAATAAACTTGAATCAACAAAGATCATTATGTGTAGAGCTTGAAACACTAATCAAAATAATGTATAGAATCATGTACAACACCAACAATAACAATAAAGTCAGAAATAACACATCTCAAATATTCACTTCGTTGAATAGCTTTAAAATTTCAATCAGAAGTGTCAAAAAAACATCAAGTTTATATCTGCAAAATCATTTCTTCAATTATATACTATCCTGTTCCCCAAAAATATACACAAATTATAAAAATTAACAGGTTAAGAACACAAAATTTTTTTCCTTAGTATGATGATCTGTAGTGACCTTTACCAACCATTTGAAAGTAAATGTCAAAAAAGAATAAGGAGTAAATTTGAATCAACAAAGATATTATTTTTGGAAAACACAGTGTGTATACGGTCTGTCCTCACGAAAGTTAACTCAAAATGTAAAACAGGTCGGTTTTTGAGGAGCAAATCAACAAAAATCAGTTCATTTTTAGCATGTTCTATATTGTCATTGCCCATAAATCTTCCACAAAAAGGTTATGAAACATATTAAATTATAGAAAAAATCAGGCATTTCATACAATATAAAAACAAAAAGTTTTAGTCGGAACAATTAGTAATTTTTTTCATTATCACCAAATACAGTTATTACTACAATTTTAAAATTCTTAACAAAAACGTGAATTTGTTCTCTCAGTATATTGCATGTGGTCTTTATCCAACACCAACCACATCAGTCAGCACACTGACTACACCAGTTAGCACACCAGTTGGCACACCAGATCAATCAAACTCTACATCGGCGGCATCAACAAAAGAACCATGTAAATGTGAACCAAGGCAGCACCCACCCCCTCGTCCAAAGAAAATACCTTTCGTCCGGAATGTAGAGAATGTTCCAAAAATGAGAGAATGGCTCCGCGGTCAATATTCGTCTTCAACGTTCAACAAATGCACCCACCAGAAGCTCCCTACAATGTCTGGTACACCCATCAAGCTGAATGTGGACCCTGACGCAGAACGATCAGCAGTACATACTCCAGCTCGAATCCCAATCCATTGGCGTGAGAAGGCAAAAAATCAGTTGAACGAAGACATACGACTTGGAGTATTTAAAAAAGTCGAGCCAAACACACCAAACACTTGGTGTCATCGAGCCATCTGACAAGAAAACCTGATGGAAGTCCTCGTCGGGTTGTTGATTTCCAGTCATTAAATAAACACTGTATCAGAGAGTATCATCACATCTTTTCACCATTCCACCAAGCTCTGTCAATCCCACCGTGTACATACCGCACTGTATCTGATGCTTGGAATGGCTATCATTCCGTTCCAGTAGAAAGCGAAGATAGACACTATTTCACCTTCATCACTGAGTTTGGTCGTTACCGTTATTGTGCTGCTCCTCAGGGATTCATCGCAAGCGGAGATGGATACACTCATTGTTACAACGAGATCATTGCTGACGTTCCAAGAAAAACAAAATGCGCGGACAACACTAAATTATGAGACAACAATCTGGAGGAACATTAGTGGCGCATCATAGACTATCTTGAGTTAACAGGAAAGAAGGGAATCGTACTTAACCTGTCTAAATTCCAATTTTCTCAAAAGGAACTTAAATTTGCCGGCTTCCATATAACTGAAAACGAAGTTCGCCCTCTAGACAAATATCTAGATTCAATCAAACAGTTTTCAACAACACCACATCATTACAACCAGCTGTCAAGGATCATGTTACCGTTCAAGCCCCTGCTAAGCCCAAAGACACCATTCCAATGGTCTGATAAACTATAGTCCGCATTCGAACAATCTAAAATTCTCATCATAGACTCTATCAAGGAAAGAGTCCGACTCTTTGACCCACAAAGGAAAACCTGCCTCAGCTCAGATTGGTAGAAAACAGGCATAGGATACTGGTTGTTTTAAAAACACTGTAAATACAAGTCTGATAAACCGAAATGCTGTCCTGACGGGTGGAAGGTGACATTAGCTGGCTCGCGTTTCCTCAAACCAGCTTCGCAGAACTATGCAACCATTGACGGAGAGACACTCGCAATTGCATGGACGCTGGAAGACACAAAATTCTTCACCATGGGTTGTGACGACCTAGTTATATTAACCAACCACCAACCACTCACAGGCAACCTAGCCGATAGGGTACTTGATGAGATACCCAACCCAAGAATCTTTAGTTTAAAACAGAGAAAATTTAAAATCTACCACATCCCTGGAAAGATGATTCCTGCTTCAGACGCAACATCTGGAAACCTGCCATCAGAAATAACGACGTGGAGGAAGGTATCTTTTCAATTTTCAACTCGATGGAGGAAACAATTGTTGCGTCAGTCAGATCCAACCATGACAAAATACACGCCATCACATGGGAAAGGGTGCGTTCAGCAACCAAAGAAGACCCTTATATGCAGATATGCAATCATTAACGGCTTTAATGACATTGTATCCCAACTCCCACCTCAATTGCAACCCTATTGGCAATATCGAGATCACTTATCCGTCATCGAAGACCTTAAAATGCTTGTCAAAAGGACAGTAATTCCTCCAGCTCTTCGTTCGGAAGTGTGCACCAGCTTACACTCAGACCAACAAGGCGCGACTGGAATGAATAAAAGAGCAAAACAATCAGTCTTCTGGCCCGGAATCTCACAAAGCATCCAACTAAAGAGAACCAACTGCAACACATGCTGGGAGATCGCACCCAGCCAACCCCATTTGCCTCCTAACGAACCAACCATCTCAACGTCACCGTTCGAAGCCATTGTCTCAGATTACTTCAAACTACATGGACACTGGTACCTAGTTCTTGTCGACCGATTCAGTAACTGGCCACACATTACAAAAGTTGAACATGGTCCCACAACCACTGGTGCTAAGGGTCTGATTCTCGGATCCAGGCTGACGTCACACCGCTGAAGATTGGCCAATCTTCGCGCATGCGCGAGTAACTGCAGTGAAAACAAACGTTTTGCGCTAGCTGTGGAAAGCTTTTTTCACTGCAGTTTACTGTAAGAGAAGGTCTATGACACAATGAGTTACAACATTGAAGAAATAAGTGTCGAAGCGAAAACAAGATATTTTAATAAGCTAAAAATTGTTAATTTGGATACTTGTCCATACCAATTGCCAGCAGATGCTTGGATCAACGATCCTTCGAAGTGGCCAAACTTGGAGTACCCTGAGGTTTATGATTACTTGGTAAACACCCCTGGCGTTTTTACAAGAGAAGCTATGAAGAGTCGAAAAAGTTTGGAAGCCCACAATCAATTTGTTAGTGGATGGGTTAGAACTGTGTTTTTCTTTAAGAAAGACAAAACATGGCCATATATTTTACTGAAGGCAGAAGTTATGCCTTCTCAAAGAGTAAATGAGGATCCTCACATACCCTGGATCATTGTGGACATAAAAAATGTTAATGTTCTTTCTGCCCACTGCACATGTATGGCTGGGCTTGGTGAGTCATGTAGTCACATAGGGGCTTTGTTATTTAAAATCGAGGCTGCTGTTCGTGCTGGATTCACTAAGAAAGCATGTACTGAAGAAGCATGTAAGTGGAATGTCGATTTTGTCAAAAAAGTTGCACCGAAGAAGATTTCTGACATTAAATTTTATTCAGAGAAGGCTGTTGAGAACTTTAAGAAAAACAATCATAGCAGTAATAAATTTCCTGGTAGTAATGTTCCACCAACTGATGAAGAAAAGGCAAGGTTTTTATCAAAACTGTCTAAATTGGACAAAAAATCCATTGTTTTGCATACATTCTCTGATTTTTATAAACCATTCGTGCCAATATATGAACCACCTAGAAGAGCCAAGTTACCAAAGTCATTGAGAACGCTATTTAACAGTAACAACATTGATAAAGATGGTGACGAGTTACAACAAATGTCAAGAGATATTTATAATAACATGACTTTGTCAGCAGAGGTTGTTGATTACATTTACAACTCAAGTACGAAACAATCGAAAAGTTTTATTTGGCATGAGATACGTGTTGGCAGAATTACTGCATCAAAAGTATATGATGTTCTCCACACTAACTTGGAAACTCCATCAGAGTCCCTAATCAAAAGGATTTGTAAAATTTCATCTGTTGTATCCACCAAATTGTAGGTTCAAACGCAGCTTTGCAAGAGTCATCAGCAACTGATCTTTGAAAGGCATCTTCGATCGAAATTTTTTTGGCAACGAATCTTTCACCATGTCAAAAACAGTGTCAAATTGATCTTTGTTTATTCCAGTGTAATATTTAAATTTTGCTGGCTTTTTTTTCAGATGTTCATAGCATATGAATTTACTCTCAAGATCATTAACTGTAATTTTTGCTTTTTGAAGAGCTTCTGTCAGATTTGTTATTTCAATTAAATGTTTATTATCCAAAATTTTTTCTTCGTTCTGGGTTGTTATTCAGAAATCTGTAGAATCCAGGTTTATTTTCCATTAAATTATGGTTTGAACAACCAAAAAGCAGCACAACTATTTGGCATTTTAAAAACTTCTATGTGTTCACTCCAGCTTCGCTAGGTTAAAATGACTGCTCCAGGAGAGTTTGTTTTCACTGCAGTAAGTCGCGCATGCGCAGAAAATTACCGTCAGTGATTAACCCGGATCCGAGAATTCGTGCATTAAAACGATCCTTTAGCACATTTTGAGTTCCACAAGAATTGAGCAACCCCAGTTGCAAACTAAAATTCATCCAGTACGTGAGAGGAACCCCCGCAGTGGCATAAAGACTATGTGTTTAACAAATAGCACAGACACTGTTAAACCTCCAGTATACGACTAGGGTGATGTTAAGTGATAACTTACGCTATACTTACTTAACCTTGTATATACTTTTATTCTTTTAGTTAAAACATTTTATTGATTGAAGACCTAATCAATGAAATTGCATAATTGCTCAGAAACTAACAAATAACAACATAATTCATAGGTTAGAGCTAGCCATGAGATGGGGGCAGGACTTTGGAGAGGCTAAATTAACTAGCTAACAGCTACTGTACACCCAGTTAAATATATTTAAACTAGGAACATTTAGCTAAAACTAAAGCTAGCTATTTATGCTCAGTAAAACACATGAAGAGAAACAATAGTCATGTAAAAATAATAACATTACAGTGAGTTCAACAAACCAAAGTCTTCCGTTTGTTAGTCAGCTAACAGCTTTATGTAGCATTTTGAATTTTAGACGAATACATTAGTTACGCGCCAGGGCATACATTAATTATGCAACAAAATGTCAAACAATATGGCTACTTTAAGAATTTGAGGCTTTCAGGTGGCTTTTGCTGAAAAAGGGAGTCTGCTTGCTCCAGCGACATAAAAACCAAACGTTTAAAAATATCAAAGTTTCTACTATTTGTGATTTCAAATCGACTTCAAACTCTAGCCTGTAGAATATGGACTGTTTACGTTACTATTCTTTATTATCATTGTTACTGTTTTCTTTTGTTTATTTAGAAAACCACATTCTTTACTAGGAAAATATATATAAAGAAAGACACTTTGTTTATGTGGTTTTGGTTATTATACTGTGTATGTTAACACCTACTATTGCATGTCCAATAATTGGATGTGGGTATGTTACAGATGATGTTGACGCTGCCATTGCGGCTGCTTTGTTGACAGTTCACAACAATGTTCATGTGAATGCTCCACGACCAGCAGTTGCGAAACAGCAGGCATCAAAGATTCAACGTCCAACAATCACAAAGGGGTCCACTGAGGAAAGTTGGAATTCATTGCCAGATTGAATATGTTTAAACAGGGAACAGCCCTTGTTGGCATTGAGATATGTCAACAGTTATTTGGCTACTGAGATGAGGAGCTTGGCAATTATATATTACGTCAAAACAATGACATTCTGCACTCCACAGAGAAAGTGCTTATGGATACCGTCAAAAAACTTGCTGTGACTCCAGTTGTCATTAGGATTCGCAGGTTTGATCTTCTTGCACTTCGACAAGCCAATGGTGAAAGTGTCCGATCATTCCACGCTAGGATTAAAGGCAAAGTCGCTACATGCGCTTATTTGATTGGTTGCCCCAGTACAACCTGCACACAGACTGTAGACTTTACAGATGTAATCATTAAGGACGTTCTTATATCTGGGCTGTCCAATGAGGAAGTAAAAATGGAGGTGTTCGGTCAGCATAACCTCGAACAAAAAAGCATCGACCAAACTGTACAGTTCATTGAGGCAAAGGAGCTGGCTCGAAGCGCCCTGACTAGAAGCTCAACAATGTCTTCTATTTCGGGTTACAGGAAGAACGTTCGGTCAACGAAAGTCCCTACTGGTGCATCTGACATCACTACACGACCTTCCATCGTCTGCTCCACCCAGATTGAAAAGTTAATTTGGGGCGGACGACAAAAGAAGATGGTTGACAGAAAATTTTGTCCAACATGTTGGAGTGAGCAGATCAGAAAGAAACAACAGCACAAAGAAGTCAATGCAGTGGCAGATAAGGACCCAGCACTCACTATCGGTAGTATCGACGCTATAAAACCCTTGAACCACCTGCTGTTCGACACAGAAAGCGGATGGGAGGATGCCAAGTCATTTGACCACCCAACCCGTGCTCTGACTGTCCACATCAATGACCAGGATTACGAGAATATGAATCGCAAACCCCCATCCATCAACTCATTCACCATCTCTGTTGTTACCGACACTGGTGCACAGTCCTGCCTGAGGGGACTTCGTAATTTCCTTCAAGCTGGTTTCGCCACTGCGGACCTTTTATCTGTTAGACACTCGTAATACGCTGCAAATAAGGAGAAGATCCCATTATCAGGAGGTATCTTTCTGCGTCTTTCCGGCTCAAACTGAACAGGTCAAAATCACACCGCGGCTGTAATGACTTACATTAGTCCATCATCCAACAAATTTTACCTTTCTCGGGAGGTACTTGTTCAACTTGATGTGATTTCACAAACATTCCCACAACTCAGTGGTGCCCTTCATCAGTCTGCCATACATGAATAACCTGCATCTTGCGATTTTCCGAAGAGGACACAACCTCCTTCACGCTACGCCAAACTTCCATTCGAGTGCATTCCATCAAACAACAACGAAATGCGTGAATGGCTCATCAACTACTTCTCTGTGTCCACCTCAACCAATGTCCCCATCAGGAACTCCCTGGAATGCCAGGTCCCGAAATCACTCTACACATTGATGATGAGGCAGCCGCCTGTTCCTCTTCACTGGCAAGACGCCGTAAAGGAACAGCTGGGTAATGATGTTGCCATGGGCGTACTTGAAAAGGTACCGATCGGGGTACCATCCCAGTGGTGCCGTCGAATGGTAATCACATCCAAGGCTGATGGGTGAACCACGTAGAACTGTCGATTTGTCGCCACTGAAAGCCTTTTGCCTCAAGGAAACCCACCATTTTCAACCACCATTCCAACGAGCTAAAAGGGTGCCGTCGAATAGTTGGAAGCCAGTCAACGATGCATGGAATGGCTACCACTCTATTCCAATACGCTCTGAAGATCGCCGTTATACTACATTCATTACGCCCTGGGGGAGGTACCGTTACAGGGTCGCACCACAAGGCTTCCTCGCAAGTGGAGACGCTTACTCCAGAAGATTTGATGAGATAATCACAGCTGTAGAAAGGAAGACAAAGTGTGTAGACGATACTTTAATGTGGGATGATGATCTTACTGAACATTGGTGGAGGATGATAGACTTTTTGACTCTTCTGCGCAACAATAGTGTGATACTAAATAAAAAAAAGTTCCAGTTTGGTCAAAAACCGTTGATTTTGCAGGATTCCAAATCTCAAAGTACTCGATCAAATCTTCTCGAAGATTCATTGATGCTATTTTGCAGTTTCCTATACCGACTAAACTGACCGATGTACGATCATGGTTTGGGTTGGTGAACCAGGTCTCACATTACGATAAATTATCAAACGTTATGGAGCCATTCAAACGCCTACTCAGTCCAAAGACCAAGTTCGAGTGGACATTAGACCTGGATATCGGCCTACGACCCGATTGGTCCAAGACAGGGGTCGGCTTCTTTCTGTCTCAAAAACATTGCAATTGTTTACAGTTGTCTCCAGACTGTTGTAAAGGTGGTTAGAGGATAACCCTGGCTGGTTCACAATTTTTACGCTCAGCTGAAAGACAATACGCACCAGTAGAAGGTGAGGCAATGGCCATTGCTTGGTCCCTTGAGAAGACCAGGTACTTCACGCAAGGATGCGATCGATTAATCATTGTTACAGATCATAAGCCTCTTCTCAAACTATTTGGCGACAGAACCCTCAATGAGATCGCAAATCCACTACTATTCCGTCTTAAACAGAGGACCCTGTTATGGCACTTCTCGGTCATCCATGCTCCAGGCAAGAGTAACTTTTTTCGGACGCAACCTCCCGGAAACCTGCGCGACATTATGATGATGACAATTTACCGAGTGATGCATTGACTTTGGACAGCATTTATTGCCACATCAAAGATACCATGGAAGCTGAACTGCCTTATATCTCTGCTAATAACCTAAACGACTTTAGATCTCTAACGTGGGACATTGTTAAACATGCAATGCACCACGGCCGTGATTATCAAAACCTGACCAATCACACCCAGATAGTATTCCCCCATCACAAGCCACTATGCCTGCAAACATATCACAGTTCTCAGGCGCGGATCCAGGGTTAGTCAGATAAGTCGCGTGACTAAGTGTAAATTTGACGAAAAATGTTAGCCAAGCGAATGATGTCGACGATCCAGGTGTTGCGACGGAGCGCGTTAAAAAATCAGATTGTAATTTATTTACGGCGAAAAGCCATGGTTCACAGCCCTCTCCATTTCGCCTATGCCGATGTTGACGTCAAAGTTGTGACGTCGCTACCATATAGACTGAGAGGGTTGCAAATTATAGCTTACAGTTTTTGACTGATTCATTTTGACTAATCAGTCACTCAGTCAGTCAAAAATCAAATAGCTATGGCCCGCAACCCTCCCCATCTCACCTAAGGGGCATGTGATGTCAAAATCGTGACGTAATTTTCACACTCTATGCGTAGTCCAACAATATGTGAGCCGCAGCCAGCGTAGAAAATTTAGGTTCCGTACTGCGTGGTTACTTATAATCTGTTAGGCTATAGTTTTAACTCTCGTCCGTCAGGATTAGTCAAAGACTCATGCCTTTTGGCTTGGATTCCTTCCGTACTATCATGGCTGCTGCAGACATGTTGATGCGGGTGCTTACTGATTTAAAGTGTGATAATGTTGAATCTGTTCGTAAAATGCAAAAAGAACTTTCAGAAAGTGTTTATTCTCGGACATTTTTGTTATCCGGGGATATTTATCCCTTGGTTGGTAAAAGTTTTCATCGGAATTCAGATGCAGATATATACATTCCATCTGAGGCGAGGTGTGAAGATAACGGAATTATTGATTTAAGGTGAGAAGTATGTTTTTTACTCTATAACACACCTTGCATTTATTTAAAGGATTTCAGTATATTCGCTACAAAAAGCTAGTTGAGGGAGTGCTTTTTACAACAAGATAAGATAAGATAAGATAAGATAATTTTATTAATCAAAAATAGCTGTACAGTTCAAATAATTAAATAAATTTTAATATGAAGAGAAAAAACAAACAAACTATTTTTGAAGGGAGACCTTACCTAATAGCAGAAGCTAAGACGAGGATAAGGCCACCCTTGGACGAGTACAATAGACGGCACAGGACACACAAGACGGCACGAACATATATAATCACCAGATAAATGAACCGTGTGAGAACAAAGGGAAATTTTGTTACAAATTAATAAGAGGCAATAAAATACTTCTTTAGATCACTTTTTAGACCAAAGTAATCTATGGAAACAAATTTTTTAGTCATTGATGTCTGTATCTTATTCCAGGATTTAATGGTGTTAAATCTAATAGAATTTTTACCAAAACAAACGGTATTGACAGTAGGAAGATTGATCAAGCCAGCCTTTTCTGCACGAGTGCTCTGGGCATGGTTGAAGTCAACCGCAAAAGTATTCTGGATAGTAGCAGGCATTTTATCATGAAAGAGCTTATGCAAAAACAGAATGTTCTGACACTGGACAATATCATTGAATTTGAGGATTTCCAGGTTGCCATAGATGATACTAGATGATGCTCTTCGAGATTCAAAAGTCATTTGTCTGATAGCAAAATTTTGTAAAACAGCAATACGATTAACATCAAGACTATTTGGTTGACCCCAAATTTGATTACAATATTGCAGGTGGGAATGAAAAATGGCATAGTAGACTAGGATAAGGACATTTTGAGGCACAAAATGACGAAGTTTAGCTAAAGCTCCATTAGCCCTCTTGAGCTTGGCAACAGTATTATTGATCTGAGTCTTCCAGCTTAAATCAGAATCTAATAGAACACCAAGATATTTAATAGAATCACTAGGCATAAGCCCTTGATGAGAAGCCTAAAATCATAATTAAGAGGTTTATGTGCATGTTTAAATATAATGTATTCTGTCTTGCTAGCATTAAGAGAAATCTTATTAGCATTCAGCCAATGGCAGAGAAGCTTGAGGTCTAAATTCATTTGTTTGGCCAGTTGTTTCAAAGAGTCACTGAAATGCAGGAGGTTTGTATCATCAGCAAAGTGGTGTACCATAGAATAGTTAATTGCACAATTCAAGTCGTTTTTATAAATTAAAAATAAAAGTGGTCCTAAAACAGAGCCTTGAGGGACACCATGTCTGGCAAGATTATTTGCTGATCTAGCTCCATTTAAAGACACAAATTGTTGACGACCTATTAAGTAGGACCTAAATAAAGAGAGAGCATTACCTCGAATTCCATAATGATGAAGCTTTGTAAGCAGAATTTCATGGTCAACAGTATCAAAAGCCTTCTGGAGATCAATAAACACTCCACATGCATAATTTCCTTTATCAAGAGCATCCATAATTTTTTGAGAGATATTCATTAGTGATTGACAGGTTGAGTAATTTTTTCTGAAACCAAATTGTTGCTTATACAGGACATTGTTAGCTTCAAGAAACCCATACACCCGTTTATATATAAGTTTTTCAAATATCTTATCAATGTTTGAAAGTAAGGATATAGGTCGATAATTTGTAAGTTCCAATTTGGATCCTTTTTTATGAATAGGGATAACCCTGGCAGTTTTTAAATTAGAAGGAAAAATGCCTGAAGTAAAAGACAAATTTATAAGTTTAGAGAGTGGAAGGGATAATTCAGTTTTAACAGTAGAAAAAATTTGGGCAGGAATGCTAAATGGCCCAGAAGATTTACCAAGGTCCAAGGAAGAAATACAATGGAGAACTTCAATATCATCAGTTGGTGAAAGAAACATTGAATTAGGAACAGAATATTTTAAGAAGGAAGAGAAATGTTTTGATGTGAATGGGATGCCCATTCTTATATTGTCAGCAATTGATGAAAAATAATTATTAAAAGAGCTAGCAATTGTCACTGGATCAGTGACAAGCAAGTTATCAATGTTCATACGGGTTGGAGAAGCAGAAGCAGAAGAACGAACAGAAATTATATTTTTAACACCTTTCCAAATGTTGCCAATATTTTTTTGGTTATCACTAAAATATTTATTGAAAAAATTACTCTTGCTCAATCTACACAGAGTTACAATTTTATTGCGGTACTTTTTGAAACGCTCTAACAAGAGAGACTTAAAATATGGATCTTTCTCTCTTAAAAAACGTTTATGAAGAAGGTCTCTTTTAGTAATAGGGGTAAGGATACCATTAGTAATCCAAGGATTGGATTTTTTTCTACTTTTTTTATTACAAGTCGTTTTTAATGGAGCGTATTTATCCAAAAGACTGTTGAAACTGTTGTAAAAATTATTAAACGATACATTGGGATCATCTGTGCTTAGTTGAAGTATAGCATCCCAATCCGTATATTGTAGTTCAGTGCGAAAGGCATCATGACTGAATTTTTTCCAGTTACGAGCATAAATATCATTAGATACATGAGCCGGATTGACAGCAGACAAATCTCTTAACACCAAGAACTGGGGGAAATGATCAGATATTGAATTAATAATATTACCAGACAAAGTATCCCACTTGGCAGAGTTAAAAGAAATATTATCTATAATTGTGCTGGTAGATTCAGTGACTCTTGTGGGCAAAATTATATGAGGCATTAAATTAAACTGGGAGGTAATATTAATATAATCAGAAACTTCTTTAACCGATTCGGACATTAGAAGGTCAATATTAAAATCACCAAGGAGAAAGATTGGCTTATTTTCAGAAGACGCTTTCTCAAGAAGGGGCATTAAAAATTGGTTGTTGAACTCATCAACAGACATTGAGGGGTGTCTATAAATGCATCCTACAATCATGTTTTTATCTTTAGCCTGTATAATTTCAATGAATTTAGATTCAAGTTCACTGCTTTTGTATGCAAGTGTATCAAGATCAAGACGTTCAATAAATTGCAAGTGATTAGAAACATACAACAGAGCACCACCTTTTTCACCTTCAGTAGGCGTGTGTGTGAAGGAGTAACCAGGTAGATCACAAAAGAAGCAATCAACAACTGTACCCCCAAGACATGGTCTCCTTTTCTATCAATACTTGCCTTGTCAACAGTAATAAAGAGAAAAATTAATACGTTTTACCCACAGTTCGCTTGTTACGGTTTCGAACTCTCTTTACACAGTGTATATTGCCACGCCCATCTATTTTACCTGATGAAGATCAGTTAAAAACTTTATTTTGTTATGAAGTTATCGTTAAGTCTGGTGTACACTTCAAGCCAAATCATTACGTTCCCCTTGTTCTAGGTTGCAACTTTCTTAAGCGAAAGTTGCATTTTCCTATTTCAGCATGCAAAAAGCAGAAAACTGCCCTTCGTAATTCTTCTTTTAAAGTTCAAACAAAACTTGAGTTTAGCCCTTTGAATAAACAAATATATCTGAACAAATACATGGGTTAAGGTGTGTATGTATCATGTCACATGTATGTACATTTCATCTTTATTATTCTGATCTTTCCATATTCTTATTGTTTTTGTTATGATTGTGTTTCGTTTTGCTGTCCATGGCCGGTGTGATCATTTGATTCACCTAGTCATGCTGATGAAGCCTGATATTGGCAGAAACAGCAAGAGTTTATAAATATTGAAATATATTCACAATTGTCTCACTTTATTGTAGTTAATCCCTGTTAATTTTAGTGCTTTTATCTATCTTAAATAAGACGTGTAGGACGGAGAGTTTATTCTTATAAAAAATGTTCTTAGGAGATTTTCTTATAGCTTAGCGCGTTTCTTTTTGTCTATTTTATTAATAACTAGATAAATCGGAAGACAATTTTCGGCGATTTTTGTACCCGCTTACAGCACCCCCCCCCCCCCCCCCAGGACCCCCAGCTGCTAAATTCAAGACTGGATCCGCCCCTGGTTCTGGAAACAACGAGAACAACTACATATTGTCGATGAAGTAACAATGATGAGCAATAGCGTTGTCGTCCCAAAAATCACTCCGAGCTGAAGTCCTGCAATCCCTCCATGCTACACACCAGGGTGTAACCGCAATGCAGGACCATGCCAGGTGTTCTGTTTACTAGTCTGGTATCACGAAGGATATCGAGTTAACACGTGATGGATGCTTTCAGTGCAATAGATGCGCACCATCTCACGGAAAGCTACCACCTGTCGAACCGCATATCCCAACGACTCCATTCGAATCTATAGCATGCGACTATTTTTTTACAAGGCACCTTACTACCTCATATCTGCTGATAGGTTATCAGGTTGGACAGAACAAACTCAAATTCAGCCTGGTAGTGATAGTGCTGGCGCTCAAGGACTCTGCTCAGCTCTTCGCAGACTGTGCATGACATTTGGTGTGCCAGTTGAAGTGGTGAGTGATAGTGGTCCAGTATTTACAGCTGCATGAACCAAAGCATTCTTCAAGAAGTGGGGCATCAGGCACCGTTTTTCTTCCAGCTACCTGCCATCCTCCAATGGAAGGGCCGAACTTGCTGTCAAGTCGATTAAGAGATTGTTGATGGATAATAATGATTCACAAGGACGCCTCGATACTGACCGAATGGTTCGTGCATTACTACTCAAACGTAATACTCCTGATCCAGGTTGCAATCTATCCCCATCTGAGGTATTTTTCGGTCATAAACTCCGAGATACCCTCCCTTTCATCAGAAAGGGTATTAAGCTGTTCGATAACGACCAAGTCTTTCCTTGTTGGAAGGAAGCATGGGAACTGAAAGAAGAATCATTAAAGACTCGCTATGCCAAGACGCTTGAAAAACTTAACGAACATTCTCGACCACTCCCTCAACTCGAAGTGGCTGATCAAGTACTGATCCAGAACCAATCTGGTCAGTATCTTACGCGATGGGATGGAAGTGGTGTTGTCGTTGAAGTGCGTGATTAAGATCAATACTACGTCAAAGTTGCTGACACTGGGCGTATCACATTTTGCAAGCCAGATTTTTCCAAAAATACCAGCCTCATCTGCTTCACGGAACAGTAAAAGATGTAACATACCAACTTCTGACGCATGCAGCCGACATTCTACCTCCAATGTGCACAATTAACACCAAACCCCTGGCGCAGTCAACCAATGTTAACCTATGACGTGCGGAGCCAAAGGTCAACCTCCAACTCGTGAAGCCCCAATAAAATCCCCGACGCGTGCAGCAAATGTTCACCCTTCAACAAATGTAGCCGACAACCAACCTCCTTTGCGTGCTGCAGATATCCGTCAACCTCCTACCGAGGAACAATCTCATCAGGCGAGGAGATCGACTCGAGCACATACAGTTAAGAAGTTTTATGAACCTGAAACCGGAAATACGTTTCCCCAAATGAACGATAAACACTCTTCCGGACCGACATCGATTAACAGACTATTAATCTGAGGGGGAGATGTAGAATATGGACTATTTACGTTACTATTTGTTATTATCATTGTTACTGTTTCCTTTTGTTTTTTTAGAAAACAACATTCTTTACTAAGAAAATATGTATAAAGAAAAACACTTCGTTTATAGCCTTCATTTTCTACTTCTAACTTCTCTTTACTTCCAACTCCACTTCTCACTTCCAACTTAAGGGGGCACTCCAGTGAAAAAACTTTTTTTGAAAAAAAAATTTATTTTGATAAGACAATACATAAATATGTCAGAATAAACCTTTTACAATCGTTAAAAATCTTTATTTATACCTTAATTGGGTCTGTAAACATCTTCAATTTTAAATAAATTTGCAAGGTCGCGTAAAGTCGAGAGGACTAGGTTCAAATAAATCAGCATACGTCACATCGTGCAGAAAGTCCGTGAGCTCAGCAGCACACCTTCTAAAAGTTTGTTTACTTACTGTTTACATTGTTCGTTGATAAGACGTCATGTAATAATGACGAAGATTATAACTTAGGAAACATAGAATCGGATAATTTTCTTCATGAAAAAGACTTACAGCCACACGACTTCGAACCTCTTGTGTCTCACAAGGGAGAAATTAATGGGGCTACGAACCGGTTAAAATGCCCACATTCGGTTTATTCTGCGCACATATTAAAACTCCGGCAAACGCGTTTTGCGCAATGAACAGGCCAGCGCACTTTGCTCGCTGGTTCAGTATTTTTTTCTGGAAAGTATATTACCAAGAAATATTTCAGCAAGACTCATTCTGGATGAAAACATAACCAAGGCTGGAGAAGATGAAAATTCTAGATATATCTATATGTTCGAGTCTGTAAATTACATACATCCCGGAAATCAGCTCGACTTTCGTGTAAGTCACTCAAGACGAAAACCAACAGCCGTCCCGTAGCCCCTGTAATAATAATGCAAAGTGACTAGCTTCCTTTTACTGACTCAAAGCAACGTTCTAAGCAAAATATTTTCTATTTAAAGAAATAAAAAATATATTTAATGGCTTTTTTTAACATTCGTTTCGTCAAAAAACTTTATCATTTGCTTCAGTAAAAAAGCTTTTCCTACTTTACAAGCCAATTTATTTTTATTTCACAGTTCAGCAATATTTTTCCTCAGCACGCGCTTTTTTTTTTCGCACAAATGCAAACAAATTTTATGTAACGTTGGAATTTTCTCGGTATCCCTTTGATATGTGTGATCGCAAGATCGAATAATGTTTGGGTCATGAAAAGTTAGTAAAACGGGGGTATTAATATTGTATAAATAAAATTCATTCTTATGATTATGGTAGGTCATAAATGCGTTGCAGAAGCTACTGATTTATAAATGGTTGTTTTGACAAAGCTTTTTTAGAAACTGCATTATCAGCATTACATGGAGCCTTAAACAGTAACAAAGATTGAAGAAAATGGGTACATTTACCATCAAAAAGATTTGCCATCAAAAAGCTTCTTTTTTGAAAAACAAAGAATAGAAACTTGAGCGCTACGAAAGATACATGTGTAACTAGAAAACATTTTTGTCGGTGATTGTATTGGAAATTGGTATAATGTTCTTTTATTTAATATAAAAATGTACAAATGTTATTTGGTTGTGTTCTGTGGATATAAGTACAAATAATGAAATGAGAAGAAATGAGAAACTTTGATTGCGTTCACTAGCTGAAATAGCATTTTTACAAAGTGGCAATATTTTAATATGGAAGTTTATTTCCTGGAGATCTCTTTTAAAAGAACTATCTGTGAAGTGCGCCAACCAAATATAAAAACTTTGATCGCTTGGTAGATCACCTGTACGACGTATTTTGTTTAGCCATTTTTGAGTTCTTTCTTCTGTGAAAACTTACTTCTTTACACTTCTCTGATCGATTGGTACATCGAAACGCAGAGCAACTAACCATTTTTTAAAGATTTAAACGTAAATTACATACAAAAAGAGATTTAATGTAAGCTATAGGTCTCAACATGAACGTTCTCTGCGCTCGCCTAAACTTTCTGCACGATGTGATGTCATTATTTATAATCGGGTCCAGTCCTAAATGAAATCACGCCTCTCTGTTAGCCACACAGGATATGACGTCAGTTATTTTCACCCGTTTCCAAGTTATTTAGCCTTAAATTTAAAAGTGCAATGCAATGGCTTTACTAATCTTAATATACCTTCCTTTAACGTCATATTGCTTTAACGTCAAAGTTTTCTAATTTACAGAACAAATTTAAAGGCGATGTTTTATAGACTTTATCAAAAATTTTTTATCCACTTTGCAAAAGTCACAGACAGACAGAACTGGCGTATATAGATATATGAAATAATGTAAAAATTATAATACAAAAATAAACTAGCACAAATAATCCCACAAACTAATATAAAAACGCTTAAGTACCTCTTAAGATTTAGATCTGACTAACTAACCTAAGAGTCGACTAAATAACCTATAAGAGTCGAAAAAAATCTAAGCATGGACAAGTGAATTCAGAAAAACTTGCACTGCGTGTTACTCGGATAGAAACGGCGTTCTCAATTGCATGTGGTTGCAATTTCCGAATTTCTGCCCCGTCCCGGAGTTGCAGCAAATAAATGAATGTTTAAAGGCCGTACATCCCTTTTTATTGTTTAACTAAATTTACCTATCGTGAACAATATTTTGACACAAGTTAGCAAAAATATATAAAAAAAGTTTCGAGAGTTTTATTACTTCGCAAACTTTGACGAGCACCGTAACAGCAGGTAGACGAATATTTCAGCGATTGACAAGATAGAGAATCCACACATCAAGCCTATAGTACCTCCTATTTCACTGAACAACTCCTCCCAGTGATATAACTCTTTTTCTTCAACCTTCTTATAAACATACGGACTTTGATACTTCAGTGTTAGCGTAAAACTAGTACTCCATGATGACTTCTTTAATAGGTAGCTAGAAGAAGTCACGTGATATTCTGTTTCGTTACATGGTGTTCGACAACTCGCAGAGTAATCTGAAATATTGGCTTCTCGCAAGCATTGATAAATGTCGAAGATGGTTTTGTTGCTGTGATACTTCTCATAAATATCTTTCGGAATGAATTTCCAGCAAAAATCATACGTATCTCCGCATTGTTTCAACACGTCCAAGCACTGGAGAGAATCTACACAATTCGTAACAGAGTACTTTCCAGGAAATATATTCCTTTTGTCTGATTTTTGGCAGTCGGAGTGAAATGGAGCTTTCATTCGAATGTTTACTGTTTTCTGGAAGGTTAAAACGTAATCTAACGTTGGAGTTAAACGGACTGCATTGTCTTGTGAGAGCGGGTAATCTTTAGACTCATGAATGATAGCTTCTAAAACATCCCTATCTTTGTTAAAAAATCTGCTGCTGATGCCAATTTCTAACTCAATCTCACCACGCATGTTAAAATAATCTCCCTTGTAATTCCACGTAAAGCAATCGTCGCCCATCCCGGGAGTGCTAATAAGATATTCTTGACTAATATCTGCATTCATGCATAAATTACGTGACAGACACGTGACACGGTAGTTCGCGTTTTTCCAACTTATAGAACCAGACGAAGCTGACATAGACCACGTTCCAACTTTCGAGGAATTGTCTCTTTCGCAAGATTTCCATATCAAGCTACTCAGTTGAATTGAACCGGCGATACCAAAGCCGCAAAAGGTACTCTTGCGCATGCGCTTTTTACAGAAAGTAATCGTTGGAAATATATTTGTGGATGTGATAATGGTACTACTGTCGATGTATGTTTCATGCCCAGTGTATTTGACAACCAAAGTATGGAGCAGCCACACTGCAACGGATATACCAACGATTAAGCAAATCAACCAGAAAACCTTTTCAATGGGATGGCCATACAAGATTTTAGATAAACCAATCACTGAGAAACCTTCGCCATAATCTCTGGCTTTCGCCTTGATCTTGTCCTTGTTTTCTTTTAAATAATCGTCCAATCTTTGATCACTTTCAGAATCGCTTTCTTTCTTTTCGCCATCTTTTAATTCTAAGATAAATTTGATTACACGTACATCATTTGCACAATACACAATATATTTCGAAAGAAATCCGTTTATAAAAAACTAGAGGCCGGAGCTTCAAACAAATAACTTTTAGTACTGGATTTTTTAGGCTTCAAAATCTTAAGGAGCTTATAAAAGTAATTTTCCCCGAAATATATTTTCGTGAAGTCTTTGCACATATGCTTCTGTTATATAAGAGAACACATCTTTCAAGGCGGAAGCTTTCACACAATTAATTGTTGCAATTTTATATATAAAAGATAAATATATATAAATAAAAAATGCTCAATTCAGCATAAAAAGAACGGACGAACCCGTAGATTTTTCCACAGGCCATCGACTAGTTTTTTTAATTAGTTGCCATGGTAACACTTTAGTAGTCAAAATTTAGGCAAAATATGATATTTCCTGCTTGACACCAAACAAAATAGCTGAATAATAACATACACGACTTTAAGCGCGTTCTCGACCATTTGTGTTTCGCAAGCGTCGCAGCCATGAATTAACTAAAATGATTTGAATCATAATTTACGGAACAGATGCTGAATTTATAGGACTAGTCGTTAGCCCGTGGAAAATCTACGGGTTCGCCCGTCCTTTTTATACCGCATTGCGTGCTTCTCGCTATTGCGCAGCTACGCTACCATTTTGTGTGACAGACAGACAGACAGACAGACATATACGGGCATTATAATATAGATAAAGTGGGTAATTTCTCGGAAGAATAACTGGAAGTAAAAACTGCGATCAAAAAGCCGAGAAAAACTTATTAATAAATATTTTGAAGTCATAACATTATTTTGACCTCTAAAGCACCTAATGCCGAAGACCAGAGTTCAACTTCGTCGGCAAGGGTTTCTTGTCTAAGTCTAAGCCGCTAGCGCCTACTTGACGGCTAAACAAGCATCGGCCTCAATGTTAAGAAGGGACAAGGTTGACCAGAGTTTAGTTTGCAGGGCACATCGTTAGAGCAGCTCCCTGATTGCTTTAACTCCGCATTTAACAATCAGAACCGTAATATATTGTTTTGAGAGGCCTAAAAGCGTTAAAAACTACGAAGAAGCAGGAAAGCCCTCGAATAAAGTCGATTGCTATGGGCGTTGCTATGCTATTTTTTCGTCTTTAATTTCCACTATTTGCTTCAAAAATAATTTTAGACAAGTTTTGTGAAAACGCTTCATATTTAGGGCGCAAATGAGCGTATTGCCTTTTTCGAATCATTTTGTTTTTACAACGTTTGCGTAGCGTTTTAGTAAAAACATTTCTTAATAAAAACAACAAAGAAGGAGTGACGTATTATTGTTGAGATCTGCAATGTTTTTTATTGATAGGAAAAGCAGTTAATTTTTTTTTTCTATTGCTTTAAAAAACTTATTCTCCCTATATCCTTCCAATTATAAGCTTAGAAAAAAAAGCTTTATCTCAGCATTTTTATTTTCTTTAAAATCCACTACCTCATCAAAATGTGTTTAATAGTTCTTTACCGACTTTTACAAAGGATTTTATTTTGAGATAATATTTAAGCTTGTCTTTTACGTTGCTGTTTTTCATCTGTTTTATGCACGAGCAGTATATTTTGCAGAACATAACCATTAGGAATTTTCTGAAAGAATATGCACATACTTTTCTTAAAAAAAAAGCGAGAAAAGGCTTCAATCTAAGGTATTCTTACTTTGCACATGTCCAGCCTAAGATTAGTCATGAAAACAAATAAAATTTTTTAGGTGTTTAATCAGCGAGTGAAAAATACACCCACGGTTTTGCTTGTCGCATATGTTCCAGTTATCAGATGTCTGTATGTCCTTATTCACTGTGCTTTTTAAGAAAAACCGAACAATGTTATAAAATATAAATAAAACTCTAACTTACTTGTCAACTTTATTTTTTCATCGTCACTTTCGTCAGATGAACTTTGACGGTGATCTTTTTCTTCTGTTGTCGCTCCGTACATTGTCGAAGTTAAAATACCAGCTAATGTGTGACTTTAAAATTTATGTATATAATTAAAACAGGAGAGCTTATTTAATACACTCCTCCTCCGAGAATTTAACAATTATAAAACAATCTTTACAAAAGCATTTTGTTTTTTGTTGTTTTCTTTACTCAGAGATAACTGTTCCAATAAGAGCAACGACTTTGACATCTGTAAACGTTCATATCCAAAATTCCAAATTAGGTAGTGTTTTAAGATTTAAATTTGTCTCGAAGGCACTCAGTATCACCGCATGATCGCAAGAGAAAAACAGTCCCAGGAACTGGGATATTGTTACATTTATGTGCTTAGTAGAGCGTACATGTTTTTTGTCCAAGAAGCTTTTTAAAAGGAATGTTGAGGTTCAGGTTTTGCCAAAAATAAACACATTAAGAACGTACTAAACCCGTGAGTCTAAAAAAAGCCTAATTACTAAGAAACACTTATTTCCACGTATTGCTCTTTGAAAGAACTCAATTAAGAACATTGAAGGCTCAATAATGTTAAAATATGAGCACATCTAGCTTAGACTAGGTCAACAATGTACATGCTGGCGGCAGTGGTTAAATTGGCAGATGTAGATACAGTGAAAAAGAAATCATCCAAATCACATATTCAGGATCTTAGAAAGCAGTCTAGATATTTTAAAAAAAATTTAATTCCTACTTAGATAGAATTCACCGCCGGACACGGTTAGATTATCAAGCACTGAGAAATCAATTGACCGTTGGGTAAGAAGATGATCAAATTAAAAATAAAGTTCCTAATAAAATCTAGGTATACCATTTGGGACCCCCAGTGTCCATTATATCTATAATGCATTTTTCTTTGCGTCACACGCGATGGACCACAAGAGTACACCCGTGAGATTTTCATCTTTGCTTGTGAATCAGTTAATCTAACGCTTAAACAAATGAACAAAATGCGTTTGCCGGTGTGTGTGTAAATCCAGAAGAAGAAAAGTCATGTGTAGTAACAACATGATGATTGTAATATTTGTGTTACTAACGGCTTGTGTCAGTATGTCATGGCAATACTCTCTCAACAAGTTGAACAACTTCGACGCACAAGTCAAAAGTACACACGGTAACAAACTTTCTGTTTTCAAAACAATCTAAATTTTTTCCAGTTGGCGTAAGCGGATAGGCTTTAAATATGTTATTTTCTTCCCTTCGTTATAATTTTGCTTTTAGCAGAAGATTAACTGTTGAAATTTCCCCTTCGTTATAATTTTCCATCATATTTCCCAAACAAGGCGCTTATTTAGTCGGAATACTTCACTTCTTCTCGCTCTTGACTATAACAGCATTTTTATCATTTTTTGTTGAGGTTGGTTTGTTACTATGTCCACAATCTTGGTTTACCTTATCGTAAACTTCTGAAAGTAACCCCCTGGACTTATTTATACAAGTTATAAGCTTTTTATTGTGGGCTTAGATACAGGGGGTCATATACATGGAAAACATTAGCATTAAATCAGAAAATAAAGAATATTACACAAAACAGAAAAATAATAATCTAGTTACCTATCTTTTCCAAACAATGGATTTGAATCTATGTAATGCATTTTTTGGCTCCAAATTATTAACTTTTTACCAGTCCTCTTATCCTCTTTTTACTTGCCACACTTTTCAAAAAGCAATGAATTTGTAATCGTTTTTACCCCGAAAGAAAGTTTTTTGCAACTACGTACAAATCCTCCACAGAATATATTTTAAAGTTGAGAATGGAGAAAATTAATACCTAAATCTACAAATGCAATATACACGTTATATTATTAAAATAAATCTGAGGCTGGAGGATGTTTTAATTCTGTTCCTAATATAAGAAAAAAGTTCATAATTTAGCCCCGTTCGGTTTTTTTTATGATTTTTTTATGATAAATTCATTGTGAAATACGTTCTTACATTGTCAAGTTTGTACAATTTTTATTTCTTTGGATTATATAAGTTTGTACTTTTTAAGAACCACGTAGCTAATTACCAACATTAAATAAAAAAACAATACTGTCAAAAAGCTAAGCTCCTGCGTTTTAAAAATGATGATGATTTAGACTATATCTGAAAGCTATGCTGATAAATTTATTTTTTCTGATTTTCCATGTTCTCTTTATTCCTGCCCCTTGAAGTGGTTACAGCAAATTTTATCTACAGATTGCTCATTACTTGCTAGAATGCTACAATCTTCAAAATAAAAATGACAAGTCATATTTGTTTATATTTTAGACTCGAGTTACCCGTCGTCAATCTTCAAGTATCCTATTTGCTTAACCGATAGTGATTGCCTGTTTCCGTGGGGAAAATGCGTTGCGCCAATCTGTATGCGCATGTGCAAGAAAACACGTCCATGTTCAGAGCATGAATTTTGCTACCCAAAGTTAGGGGTTTGTATTCCAAAGTTAATCCGCAGAAGATACACTAGCAAGTGTGACCAGGAAAGTCATTGTTTACTTAACGAAATTTGTGATCGTGGTCAGTGTGTTAGCAAAAAAGATAAAGTACCGTGTGAGTTTCGCGGTCAATGCAAGGCAAATGAGATATGTGTTTCTGGGTACTGCGTAAAGTTTTTCTGCACTGGAAAAGCATGTTTTAATGTGGACAATATGTGCATAGTGGATTCGGATTGTAATGGCACCGATGTATGTATGAAGGGAAAATGTTTAGACCCATTTCCCATTACCTGCAAGTTGTCGACAGATTGTGAATCTCATGAAACATGCATCTTTGGATTTTGCAAGAAGATTCAATGTGAAAAAAAGTCAGATTGTGCAGAGGAAGAAGAGTGTCTCCATCGCAGATGCATATCCTTGCAAAAAATTATTTTGACAAAACTTTGTGAGACTAACAATCATTGTTTTGAAGGGGAAGAGTGTAAAAGTCAGAAATGTGTAGCGATGGAGCTGGTAAATAGGAAACAGAAGACAATTCTATTCACAACAACTAATCCAGTGTCGTTAGCCAATCAAAAAACGGTAAAGAAAGCTTCCACCAATCCCACACAAGCATTGACAAATAACAAGGAAATATTGCCTAAAAATTTTCTATGTGACTGCGAAAAAGAGGAAAACTGTGTTATAAGTGACTGTTTTACAAAACAAAAAAATGGAGGAACAAGCAAAACGGCAACGCGTGCGAGTAGTGTCAACTTAAAAGCTATTATCAAAGAATTATTAAAAGAAGAGGAAAACAAGTTATTATTTGAAATCTCGAATCGTAAGCAGTTGACAGAAAATAAGGAAGTAAAAGTGTTTCAACGCAGACTAGAAGAGACAGACGAAAGAAGAAATAAGAATCTAAAGAGTAAATTTAACGTAGGAATTAAAAACTTTTTGCCATCTGCTGTTTCTTTTCTAAAAGAGAGCAGTACCATCAACGACAATCTAAGAAAAAATACCAACACTATCAAAAATGACGTCGTTACGACGGACAAAAGCATCGAACAAATTGTTGAATACGGCGAAAACTGTATCAACGACGGTGACTGCTCTAATGAAAAATGTTGTGTTTTAGGAGTGTGCGTGAAGACTGATGACTGTTTAATACATCAACACGACAAACATACTATTGCTGAAGTAAAAGACACTCTGGCATGTCTGGACAACTCGCAGTGCTCTGGAGATGAAGTAATTTGCCATTTAGGATATTGCAAGCCCGACACACATGAACTAAAACAAAAGGAAATTCACAGTACTTGTTCTAGCGAGAATCCGTGTAAGCGGCCTCATCAAGCTTGTTTGCTTGGCGCATGCGTTGACGCTTTTAAAATTAATGATTTTGTACCGTGCACTTATAATGGCACTCGTTGTGAAGATAAAAATCGAATTTGTGTGATGAGAGCTTGTATATTTGCAACTTAAATATCGGAAATATATGTAAATTTCCATATGTAAAATTACCATCTCGAGATATTGCCGTTTTTATGATCACAAATCAGTCGATCCTTACATATCATTTTAAATCTTGGAAAAAGAATAAATTAATGTTACAACTCATTAAATATAAGCTTGTTTTTATTAACCCTGTTCGGTACGGACTTTTTCAAACATTATATGACGGGGAGGAATTCTCTCCCCTCTCGAACTTTTAATGGACTTTTCCAAATCGAATCAAGCCTGAAACACATTTCGTCATAAAAGCAACAAGATGGCAACCACGAATTTTTGTTTATGTCAGCACCTTGTGTGACATCATGGGAAGCTTAAAATTTGTCTAAAATATTATTTGCTTCAAATTCAATTACTTTAATTCTGGAAGGAATTTTAACATTTAACAAATATAACCATTTTTTAGTTTCTGACAGTCAAATAAGTTATTCAACATATTTATGAATTACCCCGAAAATTGCCCGAAAATCCGATTTTCCGATTTCCGTGTAATATACGAAAAAAATCAAAAATTAAATTAATTAGGTGTCCAAAACTCATAGAATGATTCCCCTTAATGTTTAATGTCCCGAGATTCATGGCACAAAACATATGACATGCAAGTATCTAGTTGATAAACACGAAAGCTCGGAAAGTATCATAACCATGTAGCGTAACAAACTGGCAGGGGCGAAATCTATATCGGCCCTAAATGAACTATCTTTTTTAGCCGTAAGTAAACCATGTCAGATCTAAGTGAAATAGATCGGACCTATTATAGAAATCTTCGCATAATCCATAAAAAACAATTTTCCCTTAAGCAAGAGAGCTCAATGAAATAAAAAAGGACAACCATGCTAATAAAATAAAACTTTTTTATTTTACATAAAATTTTCAACTCAGAATGTAAACTAAAAAATATCAAAGCTTTGTATTTTAGAGATATTTTGATTCTTAATGCACTAAAAAATAAATAAATAAATAAATAAATAAATAAATAAATAAATAAATATATAAATATATAAATAAAAATAAATATATAAATATAAATATAAATAATATAATAATAAATAAATAAAAATAAATTAATGAAAATAAATACTACTAAAGAAAAAAACAAAAATCGAGTCAGAAAAACAAAACAGACCAAAGAATTTAGTTGGTACAAAATATTAGTCACAGAGCCAAAGTTTTAAACGCTTTATAGGAAAATCTACCTCAGCGACAAATTTTAATCATCATTAAGTGAAATATTTAGTAGGAAATAGGAAAAATAGGAAATAGGAAATATTAAAAAATCGTCTTAAAAAGTTTTCAGTATAGTAATATTAGTATAAAACCTGGCATTCTTTTTTTGTTTCAGCAAGCAGCATAATCAAGAACCTTTTAAAAATGGCTTTAGAAATTTATCCATTTGTATTTACGCGTTATTCTGCTATCCTGTCAGAACTTATAGAGCCGTATTACACACCCTTCCCACTTCTCACACTATTGGACATTTATTAAACTTCCTTTTTAATTTAGATAAAAAAAAATGCTTATCCTTTCCTCGGATTGTTGTTCCACTGAGAAAAGTTTGTTTTTCTAAAAATAACGTTTTGTGCTTTAATTACGACGGAAACACTTCACAAGCTTTGACTATAATAATATTTATTTTTTCCAAAATATTTTCTAAAATACGCGCGCAACCATCAGCTCTCCTCCACGGACACTGTTGACATAAGAGTACGCCTCAGCAGCAAAGAAAACACAACGGTGAAGTTTATATTTACCTAAACCCGTGCATGTTACGGTGTGTAAGAAAAAATTATTAATAAAATAAACAAGGCACGTACTTGATTATCCAAATTTTATTTAGCTAATTAAACAGTTTGTCAATATTTGTGATAGTGATAATATGTTCAGTTTGCCACTTTTGTCGTTCGCTTCTTACATCAAATAGCAACGTCGGAATTCGTCGACACTTTTCATGAAAGAAATTTCTCTTTGATCTTCATATTATGTTTATTCACAAGATATTTTCGCGGGCTTGTACACACGTTATATTTCAACACATTTCCCAAAGAAAGAAGTAACGTAAGTGATTGTATTCTTTATTTCTTTTCTAAATTTTCAACTACCTTTCATATATATTTATTAGAACATTTATATTTGTTTTTATTATTAATATTAATTTTTTTACTCAGTATCGCTTGATTTACGTGTAGGGCTCTTATTAGCCTGTAAAAGGCTATATCACACACTTTAGAGACCTGTGCACGCAGTTGGCGGAGTTCTAAACGGCTGGTGCCAAGAAAACCCATTGCAATAATTTGATACAATTTATTTGCGAAGAATTTTTAATATTTTGGTAAATCCCGTTTCTCATTTTATGCCCAAAATCAAAACAATCAATAATACCAAACTATTTTAAGAAATTTCGTGTGTTGTTTATAGCCGCCATCCATCTTCTTTCATCAATATTTTTAGTTGCCAAGACTTAAAAACAAGATCGTTAAACATGTTAAAAATATTATAGTACACTACGTTAAATATTAATGAATGCTTTCTGTGAAAATAACACTGATGTGAAAAATTTTAACCGCGGTATTTGTAATATGTTTGAAAGAAAAATAAAATCTTTGGTTATAAAAGAAAAATTGTTGGAGCAAAAATAACATTATTTGTTCTTTTGGTAAGGCAATGCTCCACAATCAACTTTAGCAAATTTAGCTAGACTTTCTAACCAGAAGTATCAATTTAATTTAAAAGAGCCTTATGTGGACGCTTTCAATGCAGAATTTAAGTGAGATTATAGCGGACATCTTTCTATAGCGAATACCATTTTAAGGTCTCAATTTACATTACCCCTAAAACTGACCTCTTTACACCTCACCCTTTCTTTATCTCTTACAGTCAAAAAAAAAAAAATCAGATAAATAAAAAATATTGGAAAATAATAAGAATTGTCAATTTCGTTTTAAATGTTTGTCTGAAATTATGTTTGAGCAGAAAAGAATACTTTTATGAAAAAAATTTTCTGTAAAGATCGAATTGTTAAAATGTGCCACAAAGAACAAAATAAGCTTAAAATAATACCAACGGTTATCAGATATTAGTACCTATAATATTATTGTCATAAAAAACTAGAAATTAGACCAAGTTAGGTTAAATCTTCCATATCTGATTCACTTTCCTACGCGTGCGCAATAGATTTAAGCCTGCATTCATTTTTTATTAAACCTTCTATTTTTTTTTTCACAAGTTTACTAAAAGGATGCAAACATTTTTAAACTATCTTGCATTCTGATTTTGTCAGATTGTGGTGTAAAAAGTGGCAGTCGCGCGCGATTAGGAAATGTCTTTGCATAGCAACCCGTGGTTGCTTTTTTTGTAAGGACGACGGTTAAATATTTTTTTTTGTTAGCAACTTGTTAAGCTCGCTCTAAAAATAGAATAGTTGACTTTACACTCTTCATCGGTGTGCTTTTTTTGTATACTGTCACGTCTGTAATATTAATTTATCGTTTCGTATTTCAGTTTTTGATTAGTTTTATACTGTGTTTTTTATGTAGTAAAGCAATTCAAGGTATTACTTGATTTCTCGCTTAGAAAATTGCTCTGAATCTGGAAATGCTACATCATGTCTGCCATTATTGATTCCAACAGTGGTCGGAATTTTTTCTTCAGTGATAATTCAACGGGTGGTAAATATTGCGCAGGTCGGTTCGGTTCGAGTGGTATACGTAACAGACGAGACTTGTTTAACGTGAATTGCAATATTGTGCGAAATAAGGACGGTCATTACATAAACTCGACGAAAGGTTTGTATGGCCGTCTGAAGAGAGAAAATCGCTTGTTAGCTGCAGCCGAGCAAACCTCCTTTCCTTCTTGGCTATCGATGGGTGGAAAAGATGTTTCGACGTTAAAGCGAGTCCATACTTTAATTCAAGGAGCAAGAAATGACAAAACTGAACCCAGGGTGAACTACAGCAACACTCAAAAATCGGGGAAGAATCGCATCGGCTTTCATAATTCAGGTGAAAATTCAAGCATACCAATACCTAACTCTGCTCGCCGTGAAAATCAAAACAGAACAAATTCAGTATTATCAACAGAAAACTACCGACATGCACTGAAGAGACTGGGTCCAAAGTATGTTCGAAGTAGCAGTGACAGCGAGGTCATGCTGCTTTTTGCTAACAGACACAGTTCCATTGAAAGAAATGACATTAATAGCGACTGCGAAGCGAATTTTAAAAGCAAATCACACAAAGCGCAGCATAGTTGCAATAATTGCTCCAGTTCTAAAACAAAAAGCAGAAATAATTCTACATCGCGATGTAAAGTTAAAAGTCCCAGTCATTATAAAGGGAAAAAACAAGGAACCTATATGGCATGTTATGACCCTCATATTACTGCTTTAAAACCCAAGGCACAAAGTAGATCCAGGTCTCTATACTTGTTAAATGATGAACTGTCGAAAAATAAACTGCGAGCTCGTTTACACAACTCCATAAATAGTAAAGAGAAAGAGGACTCGATAACCCAGTTCGAAGTATTTTTATCTAAACATGATCAACATTTGGAATCAGAGTCAAACCTATCGAACTTACGAGAAGGTAAAAACTATTTACCAACCATAAAAAATGGTCGCAAGATAAGTATTGCCAAAGCTTATTCTTTTAATGGTCGACAAAAAACAAACGATACTGCCGACAAAACGGAATATTTAGCCGTGCCAAACCAGACAAGCCGTTCAAGCGAAAATTTATCAGGAAATGTGACTGGTTCATCGGATTCGGAAAGCAGTGTGGTCTCGGTAAAAACTTCAATACATAAACAAAGAGCGAAGCAAAATTATAGGAAAGGAATTACGGGTGACCAAAAGGAATACAGTCGGATTAGAGCCCATTCTTCTTTTGAAGGAGCCTCGGAAAAACATCTCCTAAGCTTAGAAAGAAAATACGCTCGAGCGCGGAAATTTACATCCAGAAGCAAATGTTCGATATCGTCAGATTCATCTGAAGACCTCTTAGAAACCACTGAAATCCACGAAGCAGTGAAAAAAGGTGATGGTGCGAAACTTAAAGAGTTGATCGCCAGTGGCGGGAATGTGAACGCTTGTGATGAGTTTGGTCTTCCACCATTTCATTACGCAACAATAAATGCGCAGGATGATCTCATAGCGATACTGTTGATTGGTGGAGCTGACATAAAAGAATATTTTCGAAAACGGCGTGTAAAATATTTTCGGTAAAGTTTACAATGTTCTTTTTTACTTTCTCGGTAATCATGGGTGATGTTGCCTACGACATGCCTATTGTCCAGTCAAAATGTCCATTCAGAATGTTCCTGATTTCGTTTTTGCCAACGTGTAAACATGGATATTTACACGTTGGCAAAAAAAACACGGAATGTTTAAATAAAGCCAGTTTAGTTTTATATTTTGAACCAGCTATTTATATTTTTACAAAATAATACAAAAAAAAAAGAAAAAAAGAAAGAATGACTTATGTATTTTTAGCAAAAGCTGCGAATTGTTGCAGTGAAACCGAACTTGTTATTTATTTTTATTTTGTTATTTTTTTATAAACTTTGACTCTGTAAAAGACGGCTCTACCAGGGTGTCCTCCAACCTTGTACCCAGGGTCTTGTGTCCCCTAAGCCGTTATTACGGAGTGACAGATCAACTTCATCAACAAGGCAAAATGCTCTGGGAACGAGGTTGGGTGTCTTTCAATTCTTTTTTCACAATTTCAATGCTTTCAAGGTTGTTCTCCGAAGAATGGTTAATATTCAAAAGATCTCCTGATATGATTAAGGTTTTCAAGGTCTGTCAGACATAAACAAGATTGAACTTTCACCTTAGTATTTTCGTGTTGGGTGTACTTGAGATAATCACGTCGGTATAGGAAGATACGTGACAGATTTGACAGCGTGATCAGGTAGCGATATTGGTTCTTATCACGTCAACGTTTTTGGTCTGTTATTATGTGTTACAGTTCTGCTAAAAATATATCAAGACAAAAAAGAAAAATTTGTTCCCACCAGAATAATTATATTTTTTTTGATATTCACGCATTTTCAATGTTTACATCGGACTTAAGCCACAGGACATGACAATTTTTTCATCGATGGTAACAAAATTAATTTTGTTACTATCGCCCTCAAATTTTATTTTGTCGCCGCATCTGTGCTACAACATTGCTTACTCATCAAAATTGCTGCATTGTGATTGGTCGCACGTAAAAGTGTTGCATTTTGTTACTGGCAACAAAGATAACGTTGCTACAATTCCGGTCAAAATATATTGGCAGCAAGCTGCAAAAAGTGTAGTATAATCCTTTCCTATTTGTTACTATCGCCTGAACATATTGTCTCGTGTCCACCGTGGCTTTCGAATCTTTTTTTAGATAGACAGAAAGTAGTCAGATACAAAATCTCATAAGCTGTAACTCCTTGTTTCCGAATTTTGTCCAAAATTGTTAGCTGTACTCACAGGCAGAATACTAGACATTGTTTCATTATGGTCAGTGTTTTCTTCTTACATTTTGGTATTAGTTAAAGTCCTGCGCATAAAGTTAATCATTTCGAAAAAACATTTATTGTAAAAAAAGAAGAAATTTTCATAAACAAGTATTCTATAAACCTGTTTTTCTGAGTTAGCTGATCTGCATGAAAATAAGGTACCGTACTTTCTCTATTAACTGCCCTGGCGCTTACTTTGTTCTGACATTTAGGTGGCGGTTATTAGAGGGGATGTTTAAACGAGGGGGTCAGTTATAACAAATTTTGTTTTTAACATGGGTGTCATGCCGCTATCTACTAGGGAAGTGATATTGATCCATGATAAAATCAAAGCTACCCGACCTGGCGTAAATGTTGTCTATATTATTCATTATACATTCCAGCAAAAATTCTGAAAAGATACAGGGAAAAGTCAAGTGTTATTTTCTAATTAAATTTTCCTGCATTTTACATAAAACAAAAAATAATTAACATAGAATGGAAACAAGAACGACAACATTCTTTAGATGTCATTTTCACGTCACGCCGCGAAAACAAACGACAACACTCCTTAGACGTTATTATCACGCTGTGTACATCGTAGTTTATTGCAGCACAGCAAAGACGTCTATCGCACGACTGCATATCAACATTGAAAGCCAACTACCTGTTCTCCAGTCCACCTTGAAAGCCAACCGGTTGTTGCAAATTCGCAGAATATCCGATAGGGGGTTGGACACCAGGCGGGAACCCAATAGGTGGTTGTATATTGTTTTGAAATCCAGTTGGTGGCTGAACAACATTAGAAAAGCCAGAAGATTGCGTGTTCGGTAAGAACGTGCCAGTGGGTGGTGCAGCTGCTTGTAAACCAACCATAGACCGCATTTGTTGCTGCATGAGAGACATCTGCTGCATGTCGGACATTGCTCTAGCTGCTTCCACACGATCAATTAGGCGACCAGATGGAATGATCTCGCTCCGTTTAATAAGGTTTAAAGCCGACGAAGTTTGACCTATAAGAAAGGTTAAATCAATGGTGTCACTTTAAAAAACACCCAGTCCGGTCTGTGAACGGTTGGCGCTAGGAAGGGCATCCAGCTGTAAAACAATGCCAAAACTCTTTATTAATGGCCGTAAGAATAGTTGATCAGACAAACTGCGTAAACGGGGCTGGAACTCTAAGGAGTGAAGGTGTCGCGCACGGTAGGACAGATGTCAGATGTGAGCATCGTCAGACCGTTACCCAGCTATCACATCACAAGGTAGATAACACTAGGTTGAGGATGGCTAGTGTAAATGTTGGTACTCTGAGAGGTAGAGCAGGTGAAGTAGTTGAAATGTTAGAACGTAGATCTGTTGATATGTGTTGTGTTCAGGAAGTTAGGTGGAGAGGAGCTTCAGTGAGATTTGTGGAAGGTAGGAGGGCAAGGTATAAGCTTTTTTGGATTGGTAATAGTGATGGATATGGAGGGGTTGGCATATTCGTTGCGGAGAAGTGGGTAGAAAAAGTAATAGATGTTATGCGTGTTAATAGTCGTATTATAGTGATAAAGTTTTTGATAGGTAATAGGATTGTCACTTTTCTGTCAGTTTATGCTCCACAGTGTGGACTCAGTGAGGAAGATAAAGATAAGTTTTATGATGAGTTAATAGCAGTCACATCAAAGTTTGGAGACACTGAACTTGTCATGGTGGGCGGCGACTTTAATGGTCATGTTGGGAAGTCATCTGAAGGTTATAGAGGTGTGCATGGAGGCTATGGATTTGGGAGCAGAAATAAGGAAGGGGAGAGATTGCTTGAGTTTGGAATGGCAACGGACATGGTGGTTTGCAACACATCATTCAGTAAGAGACAGAGTAGGCTGATAACATATGAGTCAGGTGGTTGTAAGACACAGATAGATTACTTTTTGGTTAGAAAGTCAGACAAGAAAGTGGTAAAGGACGTGAAAGTTATATCGGGGGAAGAGTGTGTTTCCCAGCATAGGTTGCTGGTTTGTGATATTATCTTGAAGAGTGTTAAAGAAGCCAAGGTAAAGTACAGGCCCCGTCGAAAAGTCTGGAAGCTAAAGGAAGAGATTGTAGCAAGACAATTTAGTGCAAAAGTTCAGCAGTTAGCCTACAATAGTCAATGTGATAGTGACAATGTTGAAAGTACTTGGACTACTTTGAAGAATTGTCTTCTAGAAGCTTCTGATGATACCTGTGGGTGGACGAAAGGACCAGCTAGACATAGACAGACCTGGTGGTGGAATAATGAGGTTGACCAGTGTATAAAGGAAAAGAGGTAACTTTGGAAAGAGTGGAAGTCAGGTGGTAGTAAAAATATTTACTTAGAAGCTAAGCGTCGCGCTCGTACAGCAGTGTATAAGGCAAAATCAGAAGCAGAGAGAAACAGATTTGCAGATGTGTTAAGAAGGGAAGACCAGCGCAATGAGGTATTCAAGATAGCAAAGCAAATGAAGAAGACTAATCAAGATATTGTAGGTGAGAAGTGTATACGTAATGATGAAGGTGTTTTGGCTAGCACAGAGGAGGAGAAAAGGGTAGCTTGGAAGAATCATTATCAGAGGTTGCTTAACACTGAGTTTGATTGGGACGAGGATAATTTGTCTGATGATGATGTCGTAGAAGGGCCAGCTATGCAGATCAAGACAGAATGGGTAGTGGAGGCTATTAGGAAATTGAAGATTGGCAAGGCTGCAGGAGTATCAGGTATTGTTGCAGAGATGGTAAAAGCATCTGGATATATTGGAGTTGAGCTTATTACAAGTCTTGCTAACCAGATTATAAAGGATGGTGCTATTCCGAGTGAGTGGCAGTCGAGTGTAATAGTGAACTGTTTCAAGGGCAAGGGTGATGCATTAGAAAGGGGTAACTATAGAGGTTTGAAGTTGGTTGATCAAGTAATGAAAGTTATTGAAAGAGTGATTGATAAGTTACTTAGAGAAAGAATTGATATAGATAAGATGAAATTTGGTTTTGTTCCAGGGCGTGGCACTACAGATGCAATATTTTTACTCAGACAGCTTCAGGAAAAGTATTTAGGAAAGAGAAAGAATCTCTATTTTGCCTTTGTAGATTTAGAGAAAGCTTTTGATAGAGTGCCACGTAAAGTTATTTGGTGGGCTATGAGAAAATTAGGTGGATGAGTGGCTAGTTACGATGGTTCAGTCTATGTACAGCAATGCTAGAAGTCGTGTCAGGATTAATTATTCACTTAGTGATGAATTTAGTGTAAATGTTGGTGTACATCAGGGTTCTGTACTTAGTCCTTTGTTGTTTATTCTAGTCTTAGAAGCGCTGTCGATGGAGTTCAGAACAGGTTGTCCATGGGAGTTATTGTATGCAGATGATTTGGTTCTCATAGCAGAGTCGATGGAAGAATTAGTTGAAAAGTTTGAGAAGTGGAAGAAAGGACTAGAAGAGAAAGGGCTGAAGGTAAACACAGCAAAGTCTAAAGTCATGATAAGTAGCATTGCAGCCAAGTGTGACCTTGTAGTTGGAAAGTGGCCTTGTGGAGTTTGCAGGAAAGGGGTTGGTAGTAACTCAATTTTTTGTCAGACTTGCAAGCATTGGGTACATAAGAAGTGCAGTAGTATTAGTGGAAGGTTAAGAGCTGACATACAGTTTGTATGCAAGCGTTGCAAAGGTGAGATTATAGAGAATGAAGTATTTCCAGCTTTAATGATGTACAACAGTGGCTCGTTAGAGATAGTTAAGAACTTCTGTTACTTAGGTGATACGTTGGGCAGTGAAGGGGGTGTTGGAAGAAGTGTTACTTGCAGGATAGGTTCTGCTTGGAAAAAGTTTAGAGAGTTACTTCCTTTATTGACTAGCAGAGTCCTGTCAATTGAGGTAAAAGGTAGGTTGTATGAGCCCTGTGTAAGAAGTGTTATGTTGTATGGTAGTGAGACATGGGCAGTGAAGCAGGAAGATCTTGACCGTTTAGAAAGGAATGATATGAGAATGGTTAGGTGGATGTGTAATGCCAGTCTCAGAGACAGAAAGAGTTCAGATGAGCTAAGAAGCAGGCTAAGTCTCCGTAGAATTAAAGATGTTATCCATATAAGAAGATTGAATTGGCTGGGGCACTTGGAAAGAATGGAGGAGGATAATTGGGTAAGAAAGTGTAGAGACTTGATAGTTCCTGGGGCAAAGCCCAGAGGCAGACCGAGAAAGACTTGGCAGGAGGTTATAAGGACAGACTTGATAAAGAGGAAGTTGAGTTTAGATCTAACACAGTCTAGATCAGATTGGAAGAGGGTCATTAATATACCCCGTCCAACCCATGCTAGCATGGAAAACGGACGTTAAGCCGAGAATGATGATAATGATGATGAACGCTTGAACATGTGTTTTAAAGACGCTTTGTGATTTAAAGAGATATGTTGTAAACAGGCTTATAAACATAACTAACACACATTATACACACTAATATATAGATACCGTACTGTTTTTGTCACCTACCCATCTGTAAATCGCAGTACACTGACAATAAAATTGCGTGCGTTTTCGCATACATAGGTATGTCCGGTGCCACAATCTAAAAAAGTTACAGATACATACCAGGAGTAAATAATAAAAAGGTTTTATTTAAGCGCTTGTTTAGTTTACTTGTTGTTATCTAAATGACTTTTCACGACTTTTATTTATGAAATAATTTTCGCGAAATTTTTTTTTGCGAATCAGAACGAGAACTCGAAAAATTTAATTCCCTAAAAGTAATGATTTTAATTTAACGAATTTCCAAGTATGTAGGTTGCTTATAAATACAAAAAGCGCTCCAACCCGACATGAGAAAAAAAGTGAAATAAAGGAAAATACATCGTCAACAAATTTCGTAATTAAAGAACAAAAAAATTTGAAATCGCGAACTACACAACATCTAAGATATCCTCAATAACACATAAATTTAATTCCAACTATTTACCCTGACGTTCCTTTGCAATTTTCTACCTATAAGCGTTACAACCTTAACAAAACTTTCAAACAAAACACGTTTTTGTAGTGTTATAGTCCTGTCTGATAAACACAATGGAAAACAGACTTTAAAATATTTTTTTACCTACCTGTCTAAGCATTTGTTTACACTTATCATACGCTGCTCTCAAACAATAAGCACTTGCAACATTTAACGCCATCAAAGCTCTCCCTTCAGTTAAGTTATTCGGAAAAGCATTCGCTAAAGAAAAAAGAAAAGGCTGTCCTTTACAAAAACCACCAAGTTTTTTTGTCAACACAGCATGCTGAAATAAATGAGAATTGAGACAACTGTTAAGAGATACCTTAAGCCTAAGTTTTTGAAAAGTTATTAATCCCAGTTAATGAAAATGCTCGAAAAAAAACCCTTTAATACTTTAAGCTAGTACTCCTACTTTTTCCCCTTATTCTTGTTCAAAGTAAACCCTTCGTTATTTGTATATACTTCAAGGGTAGAAACTTTAGCAGGAAACTTTCGTGTTTTCGCGTTTTTTGGCCCTCTTTCGCAAACGTTTTTTTAATTCAAACCAGCAAAACGCAAAAGTTTTTTCGTGCGAAATCATAGCCAATTTAAAAACGCAAAAGTTTTTTCACGCAAAAATTTTTTTTTCCAAGCAAATTTAGGGCCCTTCCTGAAATTCGTTGTTATTATGACACACGGATGGATATTATATTTATTTTTTGCTCATTCGCAAAAGTTTTTCACGCGAAAATAACCTTTTTTTCGATTCGCAAACGTTTTTTTCGCAAAATTTGGTCCAAAAATCGCGAAACACGAAAGTTATGGAATAAACTTTCGCGTTTTTTTAATGCACAAAAGTTTCTGCCTGCGAAGTTTCTACCTTTAATTTAACCTCTCGTTTGCATCAAAAAGCTTGACAGGCCTTGCACCTTTCAAATTTTTATCTTGATGTAAAAAAAAAATTTTCATCAATTTTTGCCTGCTTTGTAACAATAATTTTGCAAATGGCGCGACTCACGAAAACAACAAAATAATTTTAAAGAAATAACAGCTGGTTGTTGATTTAAAACATGTCGTAAAATTATTTTTTTTTAGAATTTCAACTGCTTAGACGTAAAGTTGATAGAATATTCAATCTATTGTCTATAAACATGAAAAAAAAGGCTAGCATTATTTTTTATCTTATACACAGTCCATAAAACGTCACTTTTCGCAAATTCGCTTTAGATAGCTGGCGGAAACCGTCCTCAATTTCGCGGAATGAGTATTTTAGAGTAAAATAAAAATTGATGTAATAATAACAACATTCTTTTGCAGCTACCATACGGGTGGTAGCTGCAAAAGGGACAGGTGAATACTCGTGAATATCTCATTTTTTTTTTCAATGTGGACAACAGAATTCTAAAAACATGGTCAAAAAGTGTGAGATTTTAAAACAACACAAAAAATCATTCTCTAATGAAAATTATCTTTAAATGAAAACATTTTTCTAACTAGTTATATGGTTAAATCAAGTAATTATGCATCATAAAACATGTTAAACAATTTTTTAACATATTCATAGATGATTGAAATGTTTCAGGTGTTTAATACATCCAAGTCTTCTGTATTGTACCACTCCTTTTAAGTGGAATATATATCTTACGAACTGATAAAATACTAATTTTATTCTTACTGTTGAAAAAAATAATTACTTTCCACGCCAAACTAAATTAGGTGAATTAGGCTACGGTGCTTTTAATTTAACGATGGTGTAAAAGAAGGCAACAACATGTGATAAATATTTCTAGGTGCACAGACGTTCCATTACTTGTGGCAGTAACAAAGGGGACATTCAACTTACAACACTTCACACTGGCAACATCTTGATCATATGACGTCATCAACTTAAAATTTTCGGGCGACAATTCCTGAATCGCTTCATTGACTTTATCTAATTTGATGAGTGATTCCGCCAGATACATTCGAGCTAAATACCTAGAAAAAAAAAATTGTCTTTCTTTGAATAGAATATCTAACAAACCATTCTTTTAAAACTTGAAAAATTGGTACCATTCCTTCACTTTATAGTTTCACGGTAAAAACGGCTTTTTTCGGTTTCACTTTCTGGGGAAATTAAACGTATGTAAATTATAATTAAAAAATTATAAACTTTTTCGATTGTTGCTAAAAAATAAATTTTCAGCAAATCCATTACCTTTCGTCGCGTAAAAATTTAATTCTGTTAAAATAAAAAATCTGACAATAGGTTTAGTTTTTATGCCCATCAAAGACGTTGCAACAAACAATAAAGAAATCAGGGACTCTCACTGAAAAAAACAAAACAAATTCGTTGAACACAAACCAACCTTTTGTGTGACGATATATGTGCCATCCTCAACAGAATTTTTGAATATTTAATGCTTTTGTAATATTCTGCCAGCCTCAATGCCACGTAAGCATGACAACACAATATAGACGCCCTGTATATAAAAAAAAGAATAAATGTGTTCACAAGCATCTATAATCAATAACCGTTTTCGTCTTTTCGTGCTGGCTGTTAAACTCATCTTATGCTATGGGATCACATAAAACAGCAATGCTGACATCGCAAGTGCCGAAAATATCGATTTAACAAACCAATTATAAGCATGCTAAATTTACAAAATAAACGAATTGCTGATCTTTGGGTGCATGATGTTAAGACTACGTTAAAAACGTTCGGTAGTCAAAGTATTATTTATATTTAGTTCAGTTTTTTTTAAGTTTAATAAGTTTAGATGTTTGAATAGCTAGCTAGTAACATTATATTGTGAAATCAAAAATACTTGGTGTGTGTTTAGTTAGGTGGGGCAACAGCAGACTGGGTAGCCTGCGTTTTCACCTGAAGTTAACTTGTTTTGCAAAACTTCTTTCATCAGACACTACGCCCAAAAGAGTTTTCGAGGTTCTTCACTGTTGGTGAACTTTTACAAAAAAGTTAATAGTGAAACGTGTACCCAATATTCCTTCCCCCCCCCCCAAAAAAAAATGCCCAGGTAATAATTAATACAACACACACTCAATGAAAAAAATATTTTGTATTGTGTTCGAAAAATAATAACAACAAAAATACACAGCATAATATAACCAATTAAAAATAGAAACCAACCTTAAACGATATGCCTCCTTTGTTTGTATTGGATCACCAGGGGGTACATCAACATGTATAAAACTTCTTTTTTCAGACCTATAAAAACAACAGGGGTTATATGCAGAACTTGAAGGTCACTAGTCGGTGGCCTGTATGGTATGCATCTATACATAGTAACTTTTCAGTCATTTCAGTTACCCATCTTTAGTTATCAGGCGTTCGCCTGTCGTACACTTACTTCCCTAGCACCCTGTCATACACTTCCCTAGCATCACTATTACGTATATCCTTAGCACAAGGTAACGATTCGGATACCATTTTCAATAAACTTTGGTTATCATTATAAAAATTATTAAAAGTTGAACTCACTCTTTATCATCATCGCCAGGTACAACACGTTCATTCTGTAAGCACGTCATCATAGCTGTTTCAAGATCACGTTCTGAAGGCATCAATAGTAAGGCATTACTTAAACAAAGGTTGGCAAAGTCAAGTGTGGGCACCGGTATTGCTGCTGATTGACCTTGTTGTCTGTAAGAGAAAAACATAATACATCAGGATAGAAAATAATCACACAACAAGGAATTCTGAGGGACTCAAAATATAATAAATCAACCATAAACGTCAGAAACAAAGTAATCCAAAGTTGTTCACCTCTAAATGCAAAACGTTCTGACACTTTAAATAAAACAATACATAGTTAAATAGAACAACCTACCTTAGCTCAGAAACATGATGCAAAATTGGAGACAACACAATCTTTCGATGAGGACCTGAACCAATTACAAGTTGGACGTGTTGATTTTTCTTATTTTCTGCATTTTCAGTGTTTTTACGTGCCTACAAAAGAAAACATGAAAATGTTATCATCAAATCGTCCAATAATTTTAAACAGAATTAAGGACCAGACATAGAATGTATTCCTTCATCAACATTGCCATAGCTTACCTGCTGTGTGCGCATAATGCAACATTCTGCCAACCGCAGCCAGTACCTTGGATTGCACTGATAAACTGATTGTATTTCTATGAAGTATTCAAACGCCTGGGCTGGTTTATTGGAAAATAACAATGAAAGGCTGAAATTATATAAGAGCTCAGCCCTTCTGTTTATAGCAAGTGTTTGAAGAGGTCTCCCAGAATACTGGCCAACTAAAAATAAATGAGTTATTAAATTATAAATGCTATATTTGTTAATTTAATTTCTATATACTATAAATCATGTCAAGTAAAATTTCATATTGAACACAAAAAGATAATTTCTTACCTTTTTCCATTAAAGGTAACGTCTTCATGATAACAATATTTTCATCCAACGCTTTTTTGGAATACAAAACCGCCAAGTTATACTTCTTCAACATGAAATGTATCGTTGATAAGTTATTGTAATACATGACTGGTAGTGGAAGCCCTGTTTGGAGATAGTTGTCAGTTTTTGGCGCACTGTTCAGTAGCTTTATCGCTTTTTGATGGTTACCCCTTATGCATTCAACATTGCTTTTTAAAAATAAAGCTTCCACAGACTACAAAAAAAAAAAAAAATTAAAAATTTGAGTTATATGATGGTAGATCCATGTAACAAGGTGATCAAAGTCCTCGAAAAATTATTTTGGATTTAATGCACTAAAAAGAATGAAAACTTTCTCAATGATGTACATGAGAAATATAAATTTCTTGAAATAAGAGAAATGAAAACTTTCTCAATGATGTACCTGAGAAATATAAATTTCTTGAAATAAGAGAACCAATAAAACTGTCATAGAAATAAGTAATCAATAACATTCAACAAAAACATTTTTGCCTTTTTTTCCTGACTATCCATGAAAATAATATTTTGTTTCTCTTACACTTTGAATAAATATTGAATCCTTAGCTTTAAATGCCTAGGGTATATCAAAAGCAAGTAAATAGCTGAAAAAATAGAAGTAATTCACATATTACATTTAGCAGTTAAAACTGCAATCATTTTTTTTCTCCTTATCAAATGGAGCTGCTCATAAAAAAATTGTAAATGCCAATCGTAGATTCACTTTTTTTCAGTAAACGTTTAATCGGTCACTTAATGTTAAGTAAAGACAATGAAACAAAAAAAAAATAAAAACATGTTTTACATTGTTACTGCTGTTCATAGCAAGTTTTAATTCTCGTTTGCATTGATTGTATAACCCTCTCATCATGAAAAGTCGAACTTTGAACTAAACAGAAAACAAATTTGAACAACAAAAGAAAGATAAATGCAATACAAGGATGTTACTAAGTCACATTGGCAATCCAATCCGACCAAAACCTTGGAAATAGCTAAATATTTTTGGCTAAAAATCACATTTTAAGATGAATTAGGAAGTGTCAGAAAAACAAAACTTAAACGTTGCCTTATGAGCTAATAGCTTCTTAGATGGATAGATGGATAATAAGAAAAGGCTAAAAATAGATACTAAGTTTGTATAAGGAAAAAGACGATCTAACTGAAATACCTATAACAAAAAAACACATCACATTTTACTAACGCTGAACAATATGCTGTTATTCTTATAAGAACATGCGCCAGTAAAATAAAACTAATTCCTTACCATGTGAAGTCTAGTTTGAAGCATTTTTCCCCCTTTTTCCGGCTGGCCTTGATTTGAAGCTTCCCCGTTGCTTATCGTCTGTGGGAGAACAACTGACTCAATATACGAAATCATGCCATAAGCTTGCTCAAGCTAATAAAAAGAAAGATAATAAAACTACTAAAACTTAAGTTTTACAATGATATCTGAGAATATATGCCATTACTAAAAGTGCTCCCCCGCCCCACCTTCTAGAAAGAAGATTAATTGGGCTACCCAACGGTACTAAGCATGGTTTTTCTTTGGCTGTAAATTAAACTCAAATTTGGAAGGATAATTATATTCGAGGAAAAAAAGTTCTTGACAAAAATGTCACCTCTTATTAATACAGTAATTCCATGTTATGTCATTTGGTTGCTAAAAAGTTAGCTCCTTATATGACTTTAAAACATTAATCTGACGTCAACACATTAAATCAATAGTACAGCTAATAACTTGGAAACAGATGAAAATAACTGACATCTAATTCAATGTGGGTAACTAGGAACTACTTAGGACAAAAATTGGGCTAAATTCACAAAGCTCTACACAAGAGTGAAAACAGGTAATTAAATTTCTGACAAAACTTTTGTGTCTATATTAACATATGTGACGATATCATCAAAAATTATTTTATTTATATATATTATATTTAAATTATTTTTATATCTACTTTATTAACGGTACGTAGAAAGCATGCAATCCTATGCATTATTTTGATCAGAACTTAAACTTTTGCACAACGGAAGCAATGGCTATTTTTGAAAAACAAGTTTTGCATGTAGACATCATTGCAGCATCATGAAAATATTATAAAATCAACAATTACTTCCATTGTTCTTTTGCCTGAGTGGATTTGTTCATATGCCAATCAACTACAGTCTAAGGGTGACATGTTAGTATTTTATACCGTACAAAAAAATGTCCAGTAAATTTAGCCTCTAAATTATTACTAGTGTCTGGACAATTTAACAAAGCAATAGTTAGAGAAAGGGGGTATGAGTAAACGTATAGCTATTTAATAATCAAACATCTTGCTTACTTGATAATTTAGCAAATACGCTTCCACTAGAAGAGTGCATACTTTAGCTGCCAATGCATCCCCTAAAAATATTATAATACAGGATAAGATTTTCGTAGTAATATTTAAAAAAAAATAACAAACAAGAAAAAAAATATACCAAGAGGTTCAATTATTTTAAATAATCTTTCTAATATGTTGATTGCAGTTTTGTATTGCTTCATCTAAGAATGAAAATCATATTACATCATATGATTAAACATTACCTGAAAAATGCAGAAAAGCCTTTTTAAATCATTTTTTTTTTTCATGACAGCAAAAAAAATTGCAGGTGTAATGTGTTATTTGCTTATTGTTAGCATGTCAGCATTTACCTTGACAACTGCTGAATTGAAAAGGCTACAAAAAAACATGTATAAAAACATTAACATTTCAAATTTTTGCACAACTTGTATAACTTACATGAAAATTTAATACAGCTTGGTTATAAAGAAGAAAACTTCTATCAATATCATCTAACTCATCACCAGTGTTGACCATACCAAACTCAAGCTGAAATCAAACGTTTTTCAGATTTATATCAAAAATTAAGTTCATAATTAACTGCCAAGTAGCAGAGCTTATTATTTATCTGTATTGAATCAACCTCCTAATTCCAATTTGTCATTTAATGGCTGCTTCATTAACATGTCGGCATTCTCTATGGCAATTGATGCATGCTGAATTGCAAGGCAGTTGCAATAATAAATTATTATGGTACAATTAGCAACATTTTCTTTACAAAAACATGATCTTATTAAATAAGTTGCATTTGTTGGCAATATAAATTTTATAAATAAAATATATAGCACAAAAACCTGTTTTTTTACTGCATTGAGTTGTTTCATAAAATCATCAGTTTTGCTGAACTTTGAAACATAATACTCCACAACTGCTTTGTTTGCAGCAACTCTTGCATCATGAGGACGGACCTCAGTTAACTTCTTCAATTGTTGGGAACAACCCTCATAATTTGCAGATTTAAATTGACTAAAAGCAGATTCTGCTAGTTGTCGATCTTGTTCTGTTATAGTTTTTCGAGCTGATGCAATTTCACGAGCTGGAGGCTCTGATTTATTAGATTGTGGCATGCTAAAATATAGTTTTATATGCAATAAACAATAATATACAATGGTAGCATTAGTAAGGGAGGCTCCGAATACGCAAAAAAGCAAGATAGGGAATAGCATTAGTAGTTTTATTCGAATCAAAGGTGTAGTTGGTATAGGGGCATTCAGAGAATTTGAAGTAGGATTGTGTCGGGAAGTATAAATTGTTTCCATAACCAGTTACTTCATCTTGCAGGATTGCTAACCAATGAATTTATAAAATAAAATTTCAGCAGATTTCCAACAGATTTTCCAGTTTCTCCAGGTAAAATGGAAATGAAATCAAAATACAAAGAATAAAAAAATATGTTAAATACAATTTATTGTATTGTTGTTAAATCCTTATAGTTTACTCTATTTTTCATGCCGCTCGACCGCCATCCTGGTTATCTTCGACTTTCTTCTTTGTTAAAAATTTTCATTCTAGCTTCAGCCTTAGTGGCACGTGACCCTGTACGTAATATTTCAGTAGCGCTTTAATTATTACTGACTGTATAGCCAGAACATATACCTTTGCACAGCAAAGTGAAACGAAAGCTCTCTATGAAAGATTATTATTAAAAAAATTAAAATAATTCTGCATAAAGTTCCTTACGAACGATTATTTTTTTTAAAAAAATAAATAATCGTTAAAATAATAAATAATAATTGTGCATATATTCTCACATAGCTGTGCAATTAAACGAAAAATAAAATGTGCATGATTTTTATTTCAAAGGACTTTTTATTTGAGACGCAAGTTGTGCATGATTTTTACTTCAAAGGACTTTTATTTGATACGCAGTTTGTGAAAGTTACTGATCATTCAACATGTCACACATTTGTGTATGGTTTTTATTTTAAAAGGATATATTTTAAAAGGAAGGGCAAAAATAAGTAACAAAATATCAAGGTGTGACTATAAGCCCATAAAAAGTTATGGAAAAAGTTGAAGAGGGAAGGGAGAGGGGGGATGCTGAGAAGGGGTGATGCAGCATCACCCCTCCCCCCCAGCACAAACAGGATTAAGGGCGCTTACAACCTTTGTAATTTGCGACGGCACTAGGCATTTGCTGAGGTACTTACCAACATATTTTCAAAACATGTACCTTCACATTGGCAATTACTTGAGGTGGCAAAATCACACATAAAAAGTCCCTAGGCCTTGTGTGATGAGACACTTAAAAAAAAGCCAAAGATATAACAACAGAAAAAAGTATTGGTTTTTTAGAGCACAGTTCAGTTGCCTCCTATGGCAATGCACGAACAACAAACTCTTAGCAAAAAATCAGATAGTTTTGCGCTTCAACTGCATCATTAAAAACAGTTTGTCACCAATGTAGTTTGATAAAATCATTGCAGAAAACGCTAAAATATATTTAATAAAATGCCGTTTTTTTCTGCGTTGTACTTTAATACTTACGCAAATACCTATTATTATTTTATTTCTTATTTTTCTTTGCTTTTCTTCGGTAAAAATAATATTTTTTATTTATTAGGTAGCTAAAACATTTTTGCTAAGTTTAAAAATTTAGGGGCTGCCACAGTATTCTAATAAGTGCGAATAAAGCCACAGCAGTTATTTGTCGACACTAAATAGACGAATTATGAGGGTTTCAGTGGACATTGATGTATATATGATGAATTCTTTTAAAAGGTCTAATTATGGAGGTGCAGAGCATACCTGTCTCTCTTTTCTGCTCTTGTGCTTTAATGTCTGTCCTGCTTTTACAACCCTTGCTTATTTTAGCGTACTATCGCAAAAGGAAAAAATGATGAGTTTAGTTTACTAGACTACGTTTATGTTTGCACTACCATATTGGAAGAATATCATGAAAACAAATTTTAATTAGAGAGTAATTTCTGGCTCTTTCTGTATCGTGTGATGAATTAAAGTAGTATTCTTTTCTATTGATTTTTTAATACTTTTTAATAAAAAATATAGCTATCCATTCTAATTTTCAGCTACACAAACCCAATTTGGGTCCAGGCTCAGCCGGAAAAAACTCTGTGCAACATCCAATGGTCCACAGTGTGCCAGCTCCCAAATATCCCTTACATGGCTTGGATATAGCCCAGAGAAAGTGTTAACCCGTCTAACCCTCTGGGCTAATTATATATGATTGTTCACTCACCCATATTGAAAAGCTAAGTAAAGTTATGCAGTCCACTTATTTATAGATAGAACACTAGTCATAACTATCGATCCCAACAGAGATTTTGATACTTGTAAGGCAAAGCAAAGAAACAAAAACAAAATGCAGAGCAGCGGAGTGTGGTGCAGCTACAACTTCTAAATCATCACTGCTCTGCCTACCATTATTCGCGACTTAACTAATGGGGGAACGACTTCATTTAGCACCGGGCTAAGTGGTCCCGACACACGACGTACAACATAACTAGTACCCTTCATACTTTATCGATATTAAAAGTCCGACAGACGTTCAGTCATACTTCTCCAACCAAATGGACCCGACAAATGAAACCGCATTATCCGCATAATACCTTCATAATACTCTCTGTCGTTACATAAAAAATACATATTTTTTCTGTCGATGGCCATACCAACGTAATATCGCATAATACTGCATAATACTGCATAATACCTTCATAATTCATAAAAAATACATAAATTTTCTGTCGATGGCCATACTAACGTAATATCGCATAATACTGCATAATGCCTTCATAATACTCTCTATCGTCCCTAAAAAATACATATTTTTTCTGTCGATGGCCATACCAACGTAATATCGCATAATACTGCATAATACTGCATAATACCTTCATAATTCATAAAAAATACTTAAATTTTCTGTCGATGGCCATACCAACGTAATATCGCATAATACTGCATAATACTGCATAATACCTTCATAATTCAAAAAAAGTACATAAATTTTCTGTCGATGGCCATACCAACGTAATATCGCATAATACTGCATAATGCCTTCATAATACTCTCTATCGTTCCATAAAAAATACATATTTTTTCTGTCGATGGCCATACCAACGTAATATCGCATAATACTGCATAATACTGCATAATACCTTCATAATTCATAAAAAATACATAAATTTTCTGTCGATGGCCATACCAACGTAATATCGCATAATACTGCATAATACTGCATAATACCTTCATAATTCATAAAAAATACATAAATTTTCTGTCGATGGCCATACCAACGTAATATCGCATAATACTGCATAATACCTTCATAATACTCTCTGTCGTTACATAAAAAATACAAAAATTTTCTGTCGATGGCCATACCAACGTAATATCGCATAATACTGCATAATGCCTTCATAATACTCTCTATCGTTCCATAAAAAATACATATTTTTTCTGTCAATAATCCATAACCAACGTAATATCGCATAATACTGCATAATACTGCATAATACCTTTATAATTCAAAAAAAGTACATAAATTTTCTGTCGATGGCCATAACAACGTAATATCGCATAATACTGCATAATACCTTCATAATTCATAAAAAACACATAAATTTTCTGTCGATGGCCATACCAACGTAATATCGCATAATACTGCATAATACTGCATAATACCTTCATAATTCATAAAAAATACATATTTTTTCTGTCGATGGCCATACCAACGTAATATCGCATAATACTGCATAATACTGCATAATACCTTCATAATTCATAAAAAATACATAAATTTTCTGTCGATGGCTATAACAACGTAATATCGCATAATACTGCATAATACTGCATAATACCTTCATAATTCAAAAAAAGTACATAAATTTTCTGTCGATGGCCATACCAACGTAATATCGCATAATACTGCATAATACCTTCATAATTCATAAAAAATACATAAATTTTCTGTCGATGGCCATACCAACGAAAGTATGAAGGTTGTTAGTTATGTTGTACGTCGTGTGTCGGGACCACTTAGCCCGGTGCTAAATGAAGTCGTTGCCACTAATGGGGGAGAAGAGTTTGTGTTTTTTGCCGCTTTCGCCCTGTTGTTACTGTTTCCCTCTGTCCCCAGGCATCTATTGGTCCATTAACCGTTATTGCCACTAATTTCGTCGCTATCAAATTATTTGAAGGCGAAATACCTTGGGAAAGAAGTTGTACTGTTTCGTAGATAAACACTCTCGACACATTTGCATTGGCATTGCTGTTTATTTCGTAGGTATATGTCGCATAAAAAGATTCAGTTACAGAAGTAAGTTTCCATTGACATATAGTTCTACGTAACATCATATTTAATAGAAAAAGAACTAACAGCACTACGCACCAAATTTGACTATCCTTATTGGATGAGTTGCGAATGTTTGCAAAGTTCCGTATATGCGCGCGCATCCTGACAGACAAGAAAAGAAAGACCAAATAGGAGAGTTTTATATGGTTTAAAAATCACAATTTTGTACTATCTAAACATGGACCTACAAAAAGCTGTAAACTCCCCTTCAATCACTCTGCATCATGCATGCAGCTCTAGGGATAAAAAGTGTACGGGAAACATTTAAGAACGCCATTTCTTAAAACAAACGATCCTGGTTTGCAGAGAAACCAATTGTAATAAGTTATCGGATTTGCGCAAAATACATGTTTTTATAGCTCTTGGGAGTGTACGGGGCATGCTGTTAGTAAATCTTGATGTATTTTGTTGTAATGCTTTTTTGACTGTGAAGGACGTGGATTGGTGGAGTAGCATTATTTAATATTTTTTTTCCTAGCATCTACACGCTTTTTTAATAGCAACATATCTTATTTGGCAATATGAGGCTCATATCCTTCAAAACACGAAGCAACTTTTATGCAACAGCCACACTGATAAATGATTAAATAAGAAAATAGAAAAGGACTAACAAAATTATAAAAACAGTAATACCTTTCCGAAACATTCCTTGTTCATAAGTTCCAAAGAACTATCTCTAGGAAAGAAATGAACACAAAAGAAATAATTGTGGAAGAAAAGAATATGGAATTAATATTTATAAATTGTTCTCCTATTGACAAATGTAAACAAGTTGGGACATGCCGCAAGCCTATGATATTTGACGGGACAGTGTAGAAGACCCAGGGGAACAACCTTGACTCAAGGTTACTTTCTGCAATTAATTTTACAATCTTTTACATCGCATTTTACATAATTCACGAGGTCCTGTTCACAAACTTATATTCTATAATTTTTTCTGCTGCAAGCAACCTTTTCCCCTGAATGAACAATTATGATTAAAGAGGGAGTTTGGTTTCGATTGGTGTGGAAGGAAACACGTGAATTTCTCCTTTCCAAGTAGATAGAGAACATACAACAGCTGCAAACCCTGAAGGCTCTAGTAGAAATCAAGTTGGACGTTCTTTCTTTCGTTTACAGAAACAGTTTCAATACAGTTTGGCAAGTTAAACCATAAAAGGGGATAATCTGAACCGATAAAGCAGATACGGAAAGACTTTTTGCATCTTGAGGAAGTTGGCCATTACGTGACGCTTGCGCAGACATATTGGAGAAAATTTGGATGACATGGAAGTATTAATGAGAAAGATAATGCATCCAATTGAAAATTTTGTGTCTAAGTCACAGAAAGTAACAGGTTTAAAATGTCCAACCTCGATTCCAGGGCCCGTTTTTTGATATAAAGATGAAACTTCATTCTCATGTCAAAAGACGTTATCGGCCCTGGAATCGAGGTTGAAAAATGTGATTGTGGAGATTGCTTCCATCTCTTCACAAGAAATAGATTGAAAAATGTATACACCATACACTGTGCTTGTTAAAAAAGGATCCTTTAGCTTTTCACTTTGGCCAATGTTATTGTTTATACCACACGTTTGAATTGACAGTAGAGTGCCATATTAACTTTTTTATAAGAAACTTTTTCTTAACCTCAAGTGTTCGTTTTCTCTTTTTTCTTTCGAGATTTTAAAAACCAACCCCTCCAGATTGCCGGAAAACGCATGGAATCCAACGCAATAGTTTTCAAATTATCTTTCTTAATTTCGCATGCTAAAATTATTGCAGTGTGCTAAGCAAAACAAGGTTAGAAATTTGTTTGGATACTTGCATCTTGAAGTTATTTCCTCTCATTACTAATGTTACCATTGGAAAACTCTCTTTGCTGATTTTATGTAGTAAAAAACAGAACATTCGTTGCAACCGATAGACTTTAAAAGCAAGAAGGAAACAATCTTTTTTTATTTTTATAAAGAATATCACGTTTAACGGCTGGGAAATTGCTTACATGAAATAATTGCTTTCCCGCATTTTTATAAATTAACTGTTGCACACTCGCACTCTTAAAGGACCGCGGGAAGTGTTTATGTTTCCTCTTAAACGACTGTGGGAAGTGTTTATGTACCCTCCTAACTATTTCTGCAATTATTGTCTTCTAAATCGACAAATTTAGGCCTTTTGAAAATGTAATAAGAAAAAGAAATTAGGACCTATATCATATAACCTTAAAAGTCCGTGATTACCACACCTTAATAAATGTTTAAATTAAGAGATCGAAAATATTTCTAACACGGTGTAAAAAGTTACTTTCTGAGCAGTTTAGGAAATAGATTATTCAAGAGTGGATATGTAATCTCTTGTTTAAAGTATTACTGTATCATGCCAAAACAAGGAAAGTGAAGTGTTTTACTTTTAAAGAAATTCATTTGCGTTTTTAAAAAGAAGGTGTATTCTTAAACAGAAAGTGCAATTTTTTTAAAAAGTGTATTTTTAAAAAAAGACTATAAAAAAGCAATTCCGTTAGCCATATATATTATGGAACATTATTTTATAGCAAGTCGAAATAAACACAAAAAAGCGGACTTCTTGGATCTTGTGTTCTCCGCACGAAGTAATCCGATAGTGGAACGCTGGGTTAGGATTCGGTAAAAACGGGAGTACTCCTTTTACCAGATAAATAAATATGGTGGAAAACAGGGTAGTTTTAGAAAAAAAGGTTAGCTAGCTAAGTATTTTTTAAAATTTATTTAGCTATAAGCATATAACGAAATAAATAGTATGTAGATGGCACAAGGCACTCGTAGACCAGGCGCGGATTTAGACTAGGTCAACCCTGTCACGCGACCTAGTAAAAAAATGCCGAGGATTGAAATCGAATTCTGTCGAATTTACCCGGAATCTGAAGATCGAAATATTTCTCCTTGTTTTCTCATAACGCGAATTGGATCAACCTATGTTGACCTGACCTGTGTTAGCCAGTCTTGGCTCTAGGTTATCCCGCGAGGCTTTTACCGTCGACTAGAATCAAACCTATGTGGGCCCGACCTATTTTGAGTCAGAAATTTTGAAGTCAGCCCAGTCTTGGCTCTAGGTTATCCCGCGAGGCTTTTACCGTCGACAAGAATCAAACCTATGTTGGCCTGACCTATTTTTAGTCAGAAATTTTGAAGCCAGCCAGTCTTGGCTCTAGGTTATCCCGTGAGGCTTTCACCATACACTAGAGTCAACCTATCTTGGCCTGACCTATTTTTAGTCAGAAATTTTGAAGCCAGCCAGTCTTGGCTCTAGGTTATCCCGTGAGGCTTTCACCGTTGACTAGAATCAACCTATGTGGGCCTGACCTATTTTTAGTCAGAAAGTTTTAAACAAACCTGTCAAAATTTGTAGCATGTTGGTATAAATATAAGTAAGGCATGCGGAAGATTCTTTCCGTTCTCAACATGGCTTGCAAGAGCTTGAGAGAGCGTGTGGAGTTAGTTTTTGAAAACGAAAATTTTGATGAGCTACCTCAAATTTACGCCGAATTAAATAAAAAGTTTAAATGTAATTCTGTTTTGCCATCTACTGACGTGTTGCAAAAACAACTTACTTTTGGTTTTATCCAAAGAAATTGCCATGCAGAATACTACCTTCCTGCCTATGTGAAAGCAAAGAAGGATGGTTGCGCAATTACGTTGAAGTGAGTTGTTTATGTTTATCTTTTGTTGTTTCTATAATAGCTATGCGTTTTTGTTACTATGACCACTAACTATGCAGCTGAATATTGTCTTAAAAAAGATTATGAATAATCTTTGTTGTTTTAAAATGTGCAAAGGTCATCTCAAATATGTCTTGCTTGTTCAGTTTCTTTTGTTGATGCATTCTTAGTTTATTTATATATTGAGCAAGTTGAATTTCATAAACAAACCTTTAATAGGCAGCAGTTTGGCAAAATGTGTAGTTAAAGTTTTAGAATAGCTAGCAATACCTATTTTTATTACAGGTCTCAGGTCAATGGAAATTGCCTGTACAGTTCTATGGCGTTGTGTTTGTTTGGGAAAAATGTGATGGTTGACGACTTTCGAATTCTTGTGTCAGTGGAGCTAATGATGAATGCTAGCTTTTACTGTAAGCATCCTCTATTTTCTTCTATCCTTGCTCTTCCAGAAAGTCTCTTTAAATCTATGGAAGATATTCTCAATATGTCTGTCTGCAATTCTGCATTTAACACAGACAAAAAACAAGAAGACTTAGTTAAGGAAGTAGCCATTTTAAATTTAGTAGATCGGAAATATTGTTCCTTTCTTGCTATGCTTGCTCTGTCATCTGTCACAAACAGGAATATATTTTCTTATTACCCAGATTATGGATGCAAAAAAGCTCAAATGTTGTTTAACCAATTAATAGAGCCTAGACAACCAAGCTCTGCTTTTGCTATTCACATTTTGTTTTGCTATGAGGGCTTACTTCCATCCAGAGAAAATTTTGCACCTAATCATTTCGTTCCAATTATTTTTAAGCAGATACATAAACGCAAGTCAGGTTCAGCTGCGGACACAAAAGTTTTATCTCCTCCTGTGAAAAGGCAAACAAGGTTTTTTCCGGATGCACAGGCAACCGGGAAATTATCTCTTGTAAAACCTGTGATTAAAGATAAACAGTTTAATTTCTTTCCTAATAAAGCTTCCTTTAACAATAAACTAACTGAAGATTATAAAGATAGTAACAATAATAGCACATCTGCTGAAGATTTTAATAACAATGACAAAGCTTTAAATGATATTTCCTTTGCTACTGTTTTAAATTTTGAACATCAATATGACGTTGCCTCTTTCCTTTCTAAAGTTTCAGGTCTAAATGATAAAGGTGTACACAACCTAATCACCAATGTTTTTGTGCCCGATAAATCTTTTATTTTTCCTAAAAAAAGTGGGCGTTCCTTTCGGCATGAATGGCTAAAGACCTTTTTATGGCTTAAATATTCACCAACTTTGGATGGAGCATTTTGTTTGCCATGTATCCTTTTTGGTCACAAGGTTGCTAACAAAACTTCTAAGTTACAGAAATTGCTTTCTCAACCTTTTCGACATTGGCCAGCTGCCAAAAACTTTTTTAAACAACATGAAACATCAAAAAATGGTTTACATATTCAAACCAGCCTAAGTTTCATACTCAATATATTTCTCTCTCTCCTCTCCCCCCCCCTCCCCATTTTTAGTGATGACAAACCTGATTGATTCAAAATTGTCCCCGGGCTCAGTAGGCTCCGCTGACAGTACCTGGGTCAAGGAGTAACTAAGTCTTTTTTTTCCTTCTAAGCTTTCTCGAATGCTTAAATTTTACGTGGTGGTGATGAAGGTGATGATAACGTTATGAATCCAATTACCTTCTTTTTAGTTTTTTTCATTTACCTTCTTACAGTAGTTATATACAGTACATTTGTTTTTGCGATGATGTGACAAAACAGCAAGCTGCAATGATAATACTTAACCCTCTGCAAATTTTACAATCATCATACGATGATGTAACAAAACAGCAAGCTGTAATGATAATACTCAACCCTCTGAAAATTTTACAATCATCATACGATGATGTGACAAAACAGCTAGCTGCAATGATAATTAATTCCTGTGCGTGCAGTTGACAGAGCCATTTCTTTACTTCCACTTTAACAATAACTTCTTTCTATAAATAAATTTTCCTTATTCCGGGCTCGGCCTGACTCCAGCCGACAGTACCTGGTTTCCGGAGCGGCATTATGACTGTCCATGTCGGGCTTAACGAACTATATTTTCATTCTATTTTTCGTTTGTCCTAGGCATGCTGACGAGCCCTGACATTGGGCGAAACAGTCTAAAAATGATTTATGCTAACGAAATACATTTAAGTTGTCATTCTTTTTCTATTTGAAGTGTTTATGCTGAGCTGCGGCGTTTATGAGAATGTTTCGTTTCTGTTATCAAGGTCTAAAACGTCTGCATACGAGGTTGTTTTTTGTCCCCGTTTAAGCCTATTTCAGGGTTCGCAAAGCCCGTTTTAGCGAAAGCTTCTGGGGCTCCGCCCCTGACCCCGCTTGGGGGGCTTACAGCGCCCCCCAAGACCCCCAGCTGTATATTCAAATTTTCTTAGTAGGTCATGATGCTGCGCATCATGACCTACAAAGAAAATTTGCTAGATCCGCCCCTGTAGACGATCCGTAGCCAATAAGTGTGCAATTTTTTTTATCTCATATCTTTGTAAAAAAGCGCAAACAACACTGTCTCTTATCTCAAAACCTCTGTTCTGTTCTGTATTCTCTACCGGGAACTGTATCACAAAACTTTTAATTAAGTCTTTGAACATGTAAATTGCTAAGCTATCTAGATTTTGCTCCAAAAAATTATTGACAGCAAGACGTGTTATCCACTGACAACTGGTGTATAAAATACATATATAGCTAGTATAAAGACAATATTGGTTTATACCGTGATGATGGATTGTCTGTAGTACATTACGCTAACAGACCTAAACTAGACTGTTTACGAAAAGATATAACCAAGCTGTTTAAGGCTGAAGGACTAAAAATCACAACCGATACCAACTTGACGGTGACCAAATTTTTAGATGTTACATTAGACCTGGAAAGTGGAAAGTACTTCCCATACATAAAGCCTGATAACACTACTAAATACATGAACTCCAAATCAAACCACCCTCCAAGCATCATCAAAGAGCCTCCAAAAATGATTAACAAAAGAATATCTGACATCTTGCAACAAGGAAGAATTTAACAGAGTGAAAGGCGTTTACGACAGATCACTATCGGAAAGTGGATTTGACTACAAATTAGGATATATACAACAAAAATTCGGACAGCCAAAGGAGAAGAACAAGAACATGCAAAGTCATTTTTGTTTAACCCACCGTATAACATTGCTGTCGCAACGAACACTGAAGAAACCTTTTTCTGAAGTTAATCAAAAAGCATTTCCCTGCTAATAACCGCTTGCACAAGATATTTAATTGCAATACATTGAAAATCAGTTTTTCGTTCATGTCAAACATGGCTATTTTATTGTGATAATGTAATGTGAAATTGGCTAGTTGCTTGTATTTTCTTGTAGAATAAGGTTTGGGTGTTTGGACTGTGGTTAATACAGTAGCTGAAAGATAAACACAGTAAAATGTTTTTAGGTAGTACGAAAATTGACAGTGACAATTGATGGTGACAAAAGAGATTTTCAAGCATAACAGATTTTGTCCACTAAGGCAGGAGGAAAAATTTTTCATACTCACATTAACAGTATATGGGATTTCAGTGTAGTGTTTTACATAAAAACTTTAAAAAAACCTTAAATTTTGGCCAAATTTATAAAAGTATATATGTCACAAAATTTCTCTTTTCACTTGCCCCTATTCTAGCTAGATATATAACTCTATAGCTATTCTACAAGCTATTTTATACAGCTTGAATCACCTTATTTTTTGGTGTCATGTACATGTATTTCACAACCTTGTGCCCAGGATGTATATAGTTGTTAATCTGTTGAAAATATTAAGAAATGTTTAAATTAAATTATGGGGATAATATCTGCTGTGTTTTTTTTGCTACTTTTAGGCAACAGATGACCATTCAAATGATTAAAAAATATAAAAAATATAATTTTTTAATAAGGTACATGCAACTATGGCCTCCACATTACTGCAACTCATTTTATTATGCACATTGCTAAAATAGAAATGGTTAATAAAATAAAAATACATAAGAAATTATTTATTTGTATATACATCCTTGTAACAGATGATTTGTGATAATTATTATATAAGTTGTTAACTTTAGCGACAAGAAAACTTACATATATAATATATATACATGATAAAAACAGAGATTACTTTAGGTTTACCCTTAAACAATCTTTTTAGTAAGAGTCCTTCCCTTCATTTTTGGCTCCTTGATATTATTTTATTTTTAAGATTATTACGTATACATGGTTATGATATACTAACTTCTGTTTTTTTTACATTTTAAGCAAAGATCTAAAAACCAAATGGGTAATCACAGCAGCTCCAGCTGGCATCAAGAAATACAGAAATACCCTCACAATGAAAAACTGGTTGAGTTGTACATCTCATTATGCGACTATGGGATACTTAACAAAGACCTATTTCAAAAACATTTTTCTTTACCTAATACTCCGTTAGCATCAAACTTGTTTGAAAGATATTTTATAGATTTACTTAACTCTTGTGCACAGACACGATTAATGTTTGTTGAAAGATCGCATGCTATTTTGCAGAATGCTGATAACAATTCCATTGAAAACCTGCAATTCTACTTTGACTTGATTATTGATGAGAAACGAGATCTTGATCATCACGATTTAAAATTGATAGTTTTAAATTGTATACAAGTTGGAATAACTCAAGCCGATAGTATGGCTAATACTAATATGGACTCTTTAATAAATGATTATTTGGTTGATGGAATAGCAAGTGGCTGTTTAAATGGTGCTTCTACAGTTTCTCGTAATGATGTTATTTCTTGGTTGAACTCTAACTGTAAGAATATATTTTCTGGTTTTCAAACCTGGCTTCAGCACAAATTTACGGGTTTGTCACAGAAAGGGAAATTTGAAATGCTTTCACTACCCCAAGAGTGTTTAACAATCAATTCGCTACTTACACCTGCTGTTCTGTGGTATTTGTGTTCTGTTTTACCTTCGTGTTTTACCATATAAACTTTTTATAAGAAACTTTTTCTTAACCTCAAGTGTTCGTTTTCTCTTTTTTCTTTCGAGATTTTAAAAACCAACCCCTCCAGATTGCCGGAAAACGCATGGAATCCAACGCAATAGTTTTCAAATTATCTTTCTTAATTTCTCATGCTAAAATTATTGCAGTGTGCTAAGCAAAACAAGGTTAGAAATTTGTTTGGATACTTGCATCTTGAAGTTATTTCCTCTCATTACTAATCTTACCATTGGAAAACTCTCTTTGCTGATTTTATGTAGCAAAAAAACAGAGCATTCGTTGCAACGGATAGACTTTAAAAGCAAGAAGGAAACAATCTTTTTTTATTTTTACAAAGAATATCACGTTTAACGGCTGCGAAATTGCTTAAATGAAATAATTGCTTTCCCGCATTTTTATAAATTAACTGTTGCGCACTCGCACTCTTAAAAAACCGCGAGAAGTGTTTATGTTTCCTCTTAAACGACTGTGGGAAGTGCTTATGTACCCTCCTAACTATTTCTGCAATTATTGTCTTCTAAATCGACAAATTTAGGCCTTTTGAAAATGTAATAAGAAAAAGAAATTAGGACCTATATCATATAATCTTAAAAGTCCGTGATTACCACACCTTAATAAATGTTTGAATTAAGAGATCGAAAATATTTCTAACACGGTGTAAAAAGTTACTTTCTAAGCAGTTTAGGAAATAGATTATTCAAGAGTGGATATGTAATCTCTTGTTTAAAGTATTACTGTATCATGCCAAAACAAGGATGTTTTTTAAAAAGAAAGTGAAGTATTTTACTTTTAAAGAAATGCATTTGCGTTTTTAAAAAGAAGGTGTATTCTTAAACAGAAAGTGCAATTTTTTTAAAAAGTGTATTTTTAAAAAAAGACTATAAAAAAGCAATTCCGTTAGCCATATATATTATGGAACATTATTTTATAGCAAGTCGAAATAAACACAAAAAAAGCGGACTTGTTGGATCTTGCGTTCTCCGCACGAAGTAATGCGATAGTGGAACGCTGGGTTAGGATTCGGTAAAAACGGGAGTACTCCTTTCACCAGATAAATAAATATGGTGGAAAACAGGGTAGTTTTAGAAAAAAAGGTTAGCTAGCTAAGTATTTTTTAAAATTTATATAGCTATAAGCATATAACGAAATAAATAGTAGGTAGATGGCACAAGGCACTCGTAGACGATCCGTAGCCAATAAGTGTGCAATTTTTTTTATCTCATATCTTTGTAAAAAAGCGCAAACAACACTGTCTCTTATCTCAAAACCTCTGTTCTGTTCTGTATTCTCTACCGGGAACTGTATCACAAAACTTTTAATTAAGTCTTTGAACATGTAAATTGCTAAGCTATCTAGATTTTGCTCCAAAAAATTATCTTTGCTCAAAATTCTTAACATTGTTCTTAAAACTCTAAAATGTGTCTAGCTCTGCACTCTCTTCACCTAGATGAGATAGATGTGCATATTTTACATGGCTAGCCTTACAAATATAGAGGGATATACCCTGTCTACTATTTCCAGGAGGGACCATGGCGTAGATGGAGAGTCCTAGAGTATTTAATGCTCATTTTGAGCTACGCAGACCCCATTAGAGCCCGCGCTCTACTAGACAACTCCAGGCAACATCCAATGGCCCACACAGTGTGCGATCTTCCCAATTTCCCTTACATGGCTTGGGTTAACCTGGGGCTATGGTAACATTCACTCGCCCATGTTGAATCGCCCATGTTGAATAAAATACGGAAACGTTTCACCTCCAAAAAATTTTTTATGACGCCAAACCAAATTGCCAAATATGTTTGTTTGTTTCACTGTTTTGACAGCAAGACGTGTTATCCACTGACAACTGGTGTATAAAATACATATATAGCTAGTATAAAGACAATATTGGTTTATACCGTGATGATGGATTGTCCTAAACTAGACTGTTTACGAAAAGATATAACCAAGCTGTTTAAGGCTGAAGGACTAAAAATCACAACCGATACCAACTTGACGGTGACCAAATTTTTAGATGTTACATTAGACCTGGAAAGTGGAAAGTACTTCCCATACATAAAGCCTAATAACACTACTAAATACATGAACTCCAAATCAAACCACCCTCCAAGCATCATCAAAGAGCCTCCAAAAATGATTAACAAAAGAATATCTGACATCTTGCAACAAGGAAGAATTTAACAGAGTGAAAGGCGTTTACGACAGATCACCATCGGAAAGTGGATTTGACTACAAATTAGGATATATACAACAAAAATGCGGACAGCCAAAGGAGAAGAACAAGAACATGCAAAGTCATTTTTGTTTAACCCACCGTATAACATTGCTGTCGCAACGAACATTAAAGAAACCTTTTTCTGAAGTTAATCAAAAAGCATTTCCCTGCTAATAACTGCTTGCACAAGATATTTAATTGCAATACATTGAAAATCAGTTTTTCGTTCATGTCAAACATGGCTATTTTATTGTGATAATGTAATGTGAAATTGGCTAGTTGCTTGTATTTTCTTGTAGATTAAGGTTTGGGTGTTTGGACTGTGGCTAATACAGTAGCTGAAAGATAAACACAGTAAAATGTTTTTAGGTAGTACGAAAATTGACAGTGACAATTGATGGTGACAAAAGAGATTTTCAAGCATAACAGATTTTGTCCACTAAAGCAGGAGGAAAATTTTTTTATACTCACATTAACAGTATATGGGATTTCAGTGTAGTGTTTTACATAAAAACTTTAAAAAAACCTTATTAAATTTTGGCCAAATTTATAAAAGTATATATGTCACAAAATTTCTCTTTTCACTTGCCCCTATTCTAGCTAGATATATAACTCTATAGCTATTCTACAAGCTATTTTATACAGCTTGAATCACCTTATTTTTTGGTGTCATGTACATGTATTTCACAACCTTGTGCCCAGGATGTATATAGTTGTTAATCTGTTGAAAATATTAAGAAATGTTTAAATTAAATTATGGGGATAATATCTGCTGTGTTTTTTTTGCTACTTTTAGGCAACAGATGACCATTCAAATGATTAAAAAATATAAAAAATATAATTTTTTAATAAGGTACATGCAACTATGGCCTCCACATTACTGCAACTCATTTTATTATGCACATTGCTAAAATAGAAATGGTTAATAAAATAAAAATACATAAGAAATTATTTATTTGTATATACATCCTTGTAACAGATGATTTGTGATAATTATTATATAAGTTGTTAACTTTAGCGACAAGAAAACTTACATATATAATATATATACATGATAAAAACAGAGATTACTTTAGGTTTACCCTTAAACAATCTTTTTAGTAAGAGTCCTTCCCTTCATTTTTGGCTCCTTGATATTATTTTATTTTTAAGATTATTACGTATACATCAAAAGGTTATGATATACTAACTTCTGTTTTTTTTTACATTTTAAGCAAAGATCTAAAAACCAAATGGGTAATCACAGCAGCTCCAGCTGGCATCAAGAAATACAGAAATACCCTCACAATGAAAAACTGGTTGAGTTGTACATCTCATTATGCGACTATGGGATACTTAACAAAGACCTATTTCAAAAACATTTTTCTTTACCTAATACTCCGTTAGCATCAAACTTGTTTGAAAGATATTTTATAGATTTACTTAACTCTTGTGCACAGACACGATTAATGTTTGTTGAAAGATCGCATGCTATTTTGCAGAATGCTGATAACAATTCCATTGAAAACCTGCAATTCTACTTTGACTTGATTATTGATGAGAAACGAGATCTTGATCATCACGATTTAAAATTGATAGTTTTAAATTGTATACAAGTTGGAATAACTCAAGCCGATAGTATGGCTAATACTAATATGGACTCTTTAATAAATGATTATTTGGTTGATGGAATAGCAAGTGGCTGTTTAAATGGTGCTTCTACAGTTTCTCGTAATGATGTTATTTCTTGGTTGAACTCTAACTGTAAGAATATATTTTCTGGTTTTCAAACCTGGCTTCAGCACAAATTTACGGGTTTGTCACAGAAAGGGAAATTTGAAATGCTTTCACTACCCCAAGAGTGTTTAACAATCAATTCGCTACTTACATCTGCTGTTCTGTGGTATTTGTGTTCTGTTTTACCTTCGTGTTTTACCAGTCTTCATAATAAGTTTAATGCTGATGACATTGATGCTGAAAGTAACCTTGATTATACCTGGCACATTCTGTTTGATAGCAATCAACATGGATTAAGTTTGAATCGATTCAAACATAAGATAATGGACTACAAAAGCCCCACAATTACATTTATCCAGTTTAGCACAGGCCTTACTATTGTTCTAGGTTTGGACCAGCGTTGGACTGACTCTCCAGAAAAGTTCGGTGGGCCTTATTGTTATCTTATTGAACTGTTTCCATGTGTCAATATTGTGGAAACAAATTCTAACATGGTTTATTTAAAGGAAATGGGTCGGTCTATTCCAACAGGCCTTATTATTGGCAGTGGTAATAGACCAAAAGTAAAAATAAGTATAGATTTGTCAACTGCTGAAATCATTTACAAAGGCTTGTTAAATGAGACTGTTGAAAGAGTTGAAGTGTGGGGCTGTGGCGGTGAGGCAGCAATAAAGCATCAAGCTGATATGAAAAAGTGGGAACAAAAAGAAATTGAAAAACGAAAAAAAGTGAAATTGCCAGGTCAATGGGATACTGATAAAGTAATTTTAGAAATGGCAGGAGTGCAAGTTAATCATAGCCAACGTTAATTCAGAGCAAATGGTTTACAGAGAAAATAATTACATCAGAATATTTTACCACTTACATAATTTTTTTTTCTTTTATGTTTGTTAGTACTTTCCCTTCTAAAAAAGGACCTTTAAAAGTCATGAACAGAGTCCATTTTGCTGGAAGATTAATTTTAAATGCCTAAAAGTGCTTGCTTAGTTATACAACTTTTATGGTTTTATTCAGCTTAATATGTTTTTATTTAAAATAATTTTTTTCAGGTAGCTCAGGATAATGCAAAATTATATTTATAACGTTTCACTTTAGGATTAATCTTTGATATATTTATTATTACAAAGCATATTTTTTTATTTTCAAATGCATGTATTAGGTAAGTATAAATTATATTTAATTAAAAACAATTTTAAAAGTATATACTGTTTGGAATTCCTCCATCCCATATACATGGTTTGAATAGAAATATAAAGTCAGACCATGAAGAGGAAAACCCTTGTTAATGGTTATTTCGTTGCAGAAAATGTTAAAGAAATAGGTGAAACAAAATTATGGATAAAGAATGAGAATAAAATTTTAACATTTGCATTAACATTTTAACATTTCGCAGAATGATTCGCTAAATAGACATTTCAATTTGTGAATTTGCTAATTGTGACCTGCTAATTTGAACCCTGTCATTATAGTAATTTTGTTACATAAAATGTGGTAGAAGACTATTAAAAAATTAAATGAAAGTAAAAATATGCAAAAGCAACTATTGTTTCTGAATGAAATTAGTGTTTTTATGATTGTGAATTGCATGAAGAACAGTTTTATAGTTTAATAGTCAAGTTATACATCATCACATTAGTTACATCATCGTTAGTTTTGTAATTTTATGTATTTGTTTTGTTAGGTACAAAAAATAAGTATAGGAAAAACTGAAAATATATTAGCCTCAAAGGGAACTGAAGGTATAAAATAATGTTGGACTTATGTTGTATAGCCTAAAATGTATAAATAAATTATACAAGTGTCATTTTGTCAAAAAAGAATTATGTTAATCAAATTATCTTTATAACATCTATGCATTAATAAAGTTCTGTATGCACATTCCTTAACAGGCCTAAAATTACTGATGAAAATTTTATATTTGATATTTCTTAAATATGACATCATATTTATGCACCATAATTAAATCTAACATTCTTTAAATGTGAATATTTAAGAATTAAAAAAAAAAGTTAAAAACACTTGTTAACCAACTTTTTAAGCTCTATAACAACTCAAACATCATTTTATACAAGTCCCTTTTATGTATATTATTGCTGGCATAGGTTCCATTTTATATTTTGACATGTGAATCTTATATTTCCTATTTTTGGTAAGATCATTAGGAAGATAATTCATCAAATGTGAAATCCCAACTAGTGGAAAAGTGATAAATTCAATAAGCTAAATAAATTAGGTAAAAGATATTATGTGATAATGTATTATTGTTTGTTTGCATATTTTTATATTTTTTTCTGAAAATCAAAATATATAATTACAAGGTTAAAAAAAAAGATAATTTGTTTTTCTTGTGTGTGTTGTTGTTAGAATTATAATTCTGTAAACATGTTTGTTTAATTCACTTTTTTTAATTTTACTCACAGAGATATACTAGAATCGTGCAGTGTCTTAACTAAATTGCTTTTCGGCTCCTTATAAAAGGGGTGTTGAATAAACATTGGCTAGTAAATATTTAAAAATTTAATAGCCAGGAAGCTGGCAACACAGGGTGGAATTGACCACACATGAAGTTACTAGCACTGGGGCTAGTTTTTTTGTCATTTAAAATGAGATTGAAAAATTGGGATAAGAATGTCCAGAGTATAATGAAGAATTTTTTAGCAAATGTGGGCGACTATTATGCACCAGATATTATGCTTTATTTCAAGAACTAACTTAGGGAAACTCATTATTTACTCTATTAGTATCAAATTTTGCCTGCATGATTTATTAGTTTTCGGTAGCACTCCTGTGCATATTTCGAAAAAAAATTACTCTTGGTAAAGATTTATACTGCAATGAACTATATATCATCACCATTTATGTTTAAACATTATTTAGATAGATATTACTGATGAATTCGATGCTCCGAAATGGTAGAACAATAAACCTGTTCAATACTATTTACTGCAAAATGTCAACGAAATTTCCTCCCGTAGTCACACCAATGCTTCCTGCTGAAACTTTCAAAGGAAAAGTTGCACTTGTGACAGGGGGTGGAACTGGTTTGGGAAAAGGAATGGCGACTATTTTGTCACGGCTGGGAGCAAGCGTTGCAATAGCTAGTAGGTAAGATAGACTGATATTACAAATGAGACAGTCTGTTTTTATTTAGCTTATTGAATTTATCACTTTTCCACTAGTTGGGATTTCGCATTTGATGAATTATCTTCCTAATGATCTTACCAAAAATAGGAAATATAAGATTCACATGTCAAAATATAAAATGGAACCTATGCCAGCAATAAACTATAAAACAAAACTATGAGAAAACTGAGGTTTTTCCTTATGGTACTTCGCTTACATCAATACGATAAGTCTGTTCATGTGGCATCAGTTATTTTTACCCATATTTAAGTTATTTTCCCTCAAACTTAAAAGTGCAATGATTTTACTACTTGTAATAATACTATTGAACTAATCTTTATAGTAATGACATTTGATAATTTAAGTCACAGAAAAACTTTGTCTATTAATATAAAAGAGTTGTAACTATCAGGACTTTTCTGTTGTTTTTTTATGAAATTTTAATTTAACTACTGATTTTGTTGTAGGCGATTACCTGTTCTTGAAAAAGCTGCTTTAGAAATTTCAGAGTCAACTGGAAACAAAGTGATTATATTTTTAGTATTCGATGTCTTCTTTTGCCTAATCTCATGTAATGCATAATCTGTTTTTTTAGCAGTTTTGTTTATTTTAAATTCAAGTTTGACTATTTGCTTTTTTTACACTTACATATGGTAGGAGAAGAAATTTTTCTTTCTGGTTTTGATTTTATCGATGTAGAAATTTAGATTGTACAAAACGTTTTTCTTAAAGTAGCAAACTTAAGTTGCAACCAGTCAAATTATTTTACATAGTTGTATTGATTTAATTATGTTGGGGAACATTTAAATGATGCTTGTTTCATTAAGAAAAACGATTCTTGTTTTGTAACTATAAACATTCTTCAATCAATTATCAGGTATTGCCTGTTCAATTAGATGTTCGTAATCCTGATGGAGTCAAAGAAGCTGTTGATGAAGTAGTTGCAAAATTAGGTCTTCCAAATATCGTTATTAATAACGCTGCAGGAAACTTTGTATCTCCATTTGAACGCCTTTCTCCAAATGCTTTCAAAACAATTGTTGACATTGTTTTAAATGGAACTGCAAATGTAACGTTAGATGTTGGAAAACGGCTGATTAAAGCAAATCAAGGTGGATTTAGTGTTGCCTTTGTTTGTTTGTTTTGTTTTCCTTTCATGTCAAAACCTTGTTTCATTTCTTAAAAGATTCCAATTTGGTTTTCCAGGTGCAGCCTTTTTATCGATCACCACATGGTATGCTGACCTTGGTTCTGGCTACGTTGTACCTTCAGCATGTGCCAAGTCTGGGGTTGATGCCATGACCAAGTAGGCTTTACTTAATAAAAGTTTCCTCAACAAGTTATGTATTTTTTTCTTCACTAACTTAGAATGTTAATATTTGTAGATCGTTATCCTCAGAATGGGCCAAATATGGTATCAGACTAAATACAATCGCTCCTGGTCCTATTCACACTGAGGTCAGTTGATATATTTTCTTTGTATTTTTTTTTACAATAGCCAACATAACTGCAAGCTAAGTAACATCTGGCCCACGATAAGTGCTCAGGCTATCATATTTGGAGTTTAAAAATTACCAGTGCATAGGCTATCATATTTGGTGTTAGGAAACATTTTTTAAATCTTAACATTTTTTGACTTGACTGCTTTTACATAATTTTTTCAAGTATTTTGTATTTTACATAGGGTGCATTTTCTAGATTAGATCCTACTGGAAAGTGGACGGAGGAAGGTTTAAAAAAAATACCTGTCGGAAGATTTGGTGAAATTGAAGAACTGGCCAATCTTGCTGCTTACATGGTTTCAGATTACTCAAATTTTATGAATGGAGAGGTAAGAGGTAACTAAGAGGTCTTACTGTCGAATAAATAAATTTCACACCAATTTTATTCTTTTTAGTAAAATGCTTTTTATAAACTAGGTTGTTTGTTTTGATGGAGGGGAGAGGAGAGGTTACAGTGCTGTTTTTGGTCAGTTGTCACAGGTATGCTTCACATTAATTAACATGATATCACTAATTAGATGGTTTATTTTACTGCAAGCCTTAATATTTCAAGGTTTTCTCGTTAATTTGAGTAGATTAAATTCATGTTTGAAAGTGTTTTTTGGCTGCTATGAGTTTCCTCAAATAATTATGTTTGGAATATAGTTTTTTTGTTTACTCATATACTGAAGTTATGAAGTTTTTAAATGAGAAAATATATTGCAAGAAACGAAAAATCAAGATTAATATATTACCTGAAAGCAAAAAAAAGTGTGAAAATAAAATAAAAATGGTTGTTTGTTTAATGGGATGATAAATCTGTTATGTTTGAATGCACAAATAGGATGAATACATTATAAAGAATTAAATGCAAACAAATAAAAAAATATTTTCTTTTTGAACTTGCTTACAAATTAAACTGTACTGCTTGAAAATGTCAATGGTATTGTCCCCAAAATGTTTTGTGGAACCCCTTAATACACTGTATTTTCTTGCCATAAATGTATGAAATTGGCTCGTCACAAAATTAGCTTAATTCTTCTAACATTGGCGGTTTTATGTCTTTTTACAAATATGTGCTCCTCATCAATTCCAAGGTGTGATAAATAGCAATAATAAATTCAGTTAAAGGGTGGGTTATACATACAGAAAGTTTTTTAAAATAATTGGGTGATAACTCAGTCTTTAATAACCTAACTGATATAGTGCAGTATTACTGCACTATTACTATATACTTATACATTTAGTTTCCTTTCAGTTTCCTCAAAAAATCATTTTTTGCATGTTTTTTTTTTGTGCATTTCTGAGTTAGAGTCAGCTACTCAATAAGTTGTTTAATAATTTTTATATGTTAGCACTACTCAATTCAAAGTTAACTGGCTTTCAGAAAATATATACTTATATATAATTTTATCTCACAGTTTACAAAATATAGACTGTTTTCTCAACTGACTATTCTTAAAATGGTTGATAGGTTTTTTTGATGCATGTATCCTTAAATTATTTTTTTAGGTAACCGACGATCAATGGGAAATGTTAGAAAAAATGATCCGCTCAACAAACAAGAAGTCGAAATTATAACAAGCTGGTATTTCACATATTGCAAAGGATTCATATCATAGGACATAACATAATTTGTATTTTTCTAGTTCTAGTTCTTTTTACATTATTTGGAATTAAAAAATTTATTTTAAATAAAGTTTTCTTATCTTGAGACTTTTGATGTGAGCTGCCGCATTTGAATTTAAATGTGATTGGCAAATTGTCATGACTGTTAAACTACAGACAAAAATTGTGCCCAAAGGTGTTGGGCTTAATAAAATTGAGGTGAAGATTTTTTAAAGCCAAAAATGTTTTGTTCTGTTGTAGTAACCTATCAAGGATAGTTTGGTGAAAAAAGTGTAAATAAATTTTCCTTAAGTGCAAAATTTTTATCTGTGACAAATAATTTTTTCTAATTATTTTTTTTGAGAAATAATTTTCTAAACGTAGCTATATATAACACCTAAAGTGTAGTCTAAAATATTAATTCATTGTTAAATCTAAAAATATGGAGTGTTTTTTTTTTACGTTTTTAGCGTTTTCTACTGAAATTTAATCTAAAATCATAAACTAAAATTTGTTTTAAATCTGTGCCACCCTGAACAGGTTCTTCTAAAACCTACAGAAAATGTATTTTCGTTATTCTTTTATATTCTCTGGAGGGGGGAAATTAAAAATGGTAGTAGTAGAAGTAAATTGACAAAAATGAACTATCCATTGAAAAAAATACCAATTGTAGTTATTCTCGGATTCAGGTTAAAATTATCAAATTTTGAAAAAAAAACAAGGAACTTTTGGGGAAAATGAGTGGCATATTTGGATTTATCAGTAAAAATTATATAACATGGGAATTTAGAATACCAAAAGATTATAGAACAGGATTTATTGTAATTTAAAGTTTTTAAATTTTACATCAAAATTTTGGCTACTAATAGAGGCATGTCTCTAAAAATTTTGGTGCTGAATTTAAATATGTTGCTCATTTTTGTTGCAAATGATCAGAAAATTTTAAGCATGTTAACCCGGATCCGAGAATAAATAAATGTTACAGAGAATAAAAATTTGGTGAAAAGTGACGGTAGTGATGTTAATTTTCTATGATGACAATTGACGGGTGTTGTAGTAATGTGGAAAGCTAAAATTTAGCCAAATAAACTTGAAAAAAAGAAAAATTTTCACTTTACCAGAAGTGGGGTTCGAACCCACGCGGACATTCGTCCATTGGAACTTAAGTCCAACGCCTTAACCACTCGGCCATCCTGGTGAAAATTATGAGCAGTGAATTAATATATAATGTATATCTTTCTTGAAACGCCCGGGCGCTTTTTATTTCTTTGTTAAGAATAAGATGGGGTTACTACAGGGCGCATATATATAAAAGGGCGTCAAATGTAAAATCATAGCAAAAAAGCCTTCTTTATTTAATTTTTTATTTTTAAACATTACATTTCATCGTCATTCGAATCGACAGAAGGGAAAGTTTCTGTTCGTTAATAATGAGAACTTCGAGAATTAGCCTATTCGCGAATTCTGTCCGCAAAGGTTTTTGCACGTTGCCTGAAAAAGGATGATTGATGGGTGGCGTGAATCAGCAATGTCATGCCCAGGAGCTTTTTTTGCGTTAAAAGTCACGGGATTTAAAAACAGGGGACTGGAATTGACAACAATTTTTAGACCAAAATGGTATCCTGAGCAATGTACATTGGACTGCCTCAGCTATGTTGGTTTTGTTTGAATTGTGTTTCGTTTTTTCTTTTAGCATAATGTATTAGCAAATATATTTTTAAGGACTAAGTACAGAACTCTGATGTACACCAATATTTACACTAAATTCATCACTAAGTGAATCGTTAATCCTGACACGACTTCTAGCATTGCTGTACATAGACTGTTACCATCGTAACTAGCCACTCATCCACACCTAATTTTCTCATAGCTCACCAAATAACTTTACGTGTCACTCTATCAAAAGCTTTCTCTAAATCTACAAAGGCTACATACATGAAAAAGATTTAAGTTAACAATAAGGGTTGTAAAGCCTTCTTAAATCATTCTCTGACTTCATATTTCGCTTTTTTCGTAACTTCGATATTTTCAGAAAGCTATTAAAGACATAAAGAAAACAATATTTGCACGTGCGATTAATCGCACCCTAAACAAATCTGCACGTGTGTGGGGGCATACCCGTGCGATCGCACGCCTCTAACGAAATGGTTTGATTTGAAAAAAAAGTTTAATTTTTGTAACTTAAGTTTTTTAAAGTTTACAAGTTAATATCTCTTGCAAAAAAATTAAATGTGTTCACGCCGTAATTACGATGTGTTAATAAATATGTATTTGACTTTAAAAACTTACGTGAGTACACTCGTGAGTAAAAATATAATTATCATTGAGAGTATGATTAACAAAATTGCGAATAATATCATTTTAATTGTAGTCACGTATACTCAAGAGTAAATTAATTGCACTCTCACTCTTTAATATTTGTACTCTTACTCTTGAAAATGTGTAGCTTTGCTAGCGATCGGCACTGTATAATAGCTTCCTCAAAACCAAGGTTATATGTTCTGTCCTAGGTGTAAATGCTTTCTGATTTTAATGCTAACTTGTATTGGATAGCTTGTAATTTTTTATATTTATATAGATAAAGATTGACATTGATTAATTGAACAATGCATAAACTTAAAGGAAAGGTTGAAGGTAAGTTCTTTTACACCAATTTTCATGTGATGTTATTGCCTGTTAGATTGTCTAATAGTGTACACAACCTCCAGTATGATATCCAGGAAAGTTATAAGTAAGAGAGTTAACAAGTTTCACATCTTTGTGACATAAGGTTTCTGAATATATATTTTTACTTTATTTTCCCACATTTTTACTTCCTTTGTATAGGCATGTATTTGTGTATATAAAAAATATTTTAATTTACAAGTTTAGAAAAGGAAGTCAGTTTTCACAATTGAATGTCCTAATTAAAGTTAATCCTATTTTAAAACCTACACTTTTCAATACAGCCTATGTTGTTTCAACAATGGAAGATAATCAACGCACTTCGTTGCTGGATAATTTGGCAATTTCTGCAGAAAAAGTATGTTGTCATGTTGCTAATTTTATTATATACAAAAATTTGAATTTTGTGGACACAATCAAAATCAGGAATATAATAATAGTAAGAAAATTATGGAATGACTAATGCATTTGCCTCGAATTCCTACCTTAGTGAAAGAAATTTTCAGGACAATAATTCAGCAAATTTTATCAATAATTCAATAATCTTATTGAAAGATCCCTGTTTGCAAAACTTTGTTTTAATGATGAATAAATTTTTTTATATATTTTACTAGATTATTTTATGTAAAACTAACGAATAAGACTAATTTTTAAACAGTATTAGAAACATTCTAATCACAATAAAAAAGGCCACTTTTTAAAATAAAAGGGCCTAAAAGTATAGAAAAATGTTGTCTTAGTTTATGAAAATATTTTTTGACCCCACAATTCACAAATATTTCCAATGTTCAAATTTTTATTAATTTGTAGTAAAAGAGAAATCAAATATTTTTTTGTGATGCTGACACAGTAGATTTATACTTCCGCTTTATACTGTTAAGAAATCAACTATATATAAAACGATTTTAATTCATGTCCACTTCAAATTAACGCGAGCCGTAGGGTTCGCAATTACTTATAGGGCCGGAATATTAACAGGTTTAATGGGACCTGCAGCTAATGGAACCTGCAGCTAACGGAATAAATCAACAAGTGTGGCACTATTTTTTAAGGTCCTTAGATGACAAGACTGCTAATATATTATCAAATGATCTTGTATTTATCATTAGCTACATTTTTTAGATTGAAGAAGAAGCTGAACGAAACTATATCTCAAATAAAGAAAGAATCATCAATGATGGTGCAAATGTCATCGATTTTTGTGAATGCTTATTGGCCGTCTTGAGTCATGAAATGCGCCGGTATAACAATATACCTTTATGGTATTAATAAAATTAGACAAACAATAGAAACAAAAGACTTTTTGTTTAAAGGTGTTTTGTTTGCTTTAATTTACTGGACCCTATAGACAAATATCTGGAGAGAGGCAATGCTTATATTATTGTTTTTTTGCTGTGTCAGGAATTTTCTTAAAACTTTTGTTAAAACTATTTGCACCCAAACTCAAACCATTGAGTTCATATGTTAAGAGGCTTTTTAATTTTTAGCTAATATCCTCTGCATTAACAATATAGTTTGGAGACAATATAAGATATTTTTTTACTTGCCTTAGCTAAAATAAAAGTCTGAATTGTCAAGAAAAATAGTAGGCATTGCTACATACAGCAAGCAGCAGTTGTAAAATGTGAGTTGTCTAGCCAAAAACCTGGGCCAAATTTCTCAGAACAAAAAAAATTCTACATATAATTGTATTAAATATAGATCCAATAATTTTGAAATAATGGTTTCACTAGCCTGTCAGTTTAATCCTTTGATGTTTTATCCAAGGCAACTGGGAGATGAATTAAATTTTCTTTTGACTGATATTTCTTTAGACCTAATGCCACACAGAGACCTTCGTTTTGGTCTGTTGCTGAAAAACTTTCTCCTAAAAATACTATACAAATGATATACAGGTAAGCTTTTTTTATTGGTGAAAATTATTTTTTCAGAGAATAATTAAGTTTGTAAAATTATGTCACTTTATAGTAAAATTATGTCACTTTATAGAAATTTTCTTTTTGAGCAGAGAAAAGAAAATACAAACTATTGTTCACTGTGAAAATTCACACTGTAGGAAAGTTGAACTTTGTTGTAATTTTTTGACCAATACTGTTTTTAAAAACATAATTATTTTAGATGAAATAATTTATACTATCATGGAAAATATAAACATCATTTACTTTTGAGAAGCTGTACTATTGACAGTATGGTGATTTTTAGTATATTTACCTTTTTGTGCAAATAAGTCTCTTTGCATCCTGATTTTAAGTTTTGGACCCTGTAGTTTGTTTTTATTCTTTTGAAAAATGTATTTTTAACCCAAAACGGATGTGTGACAAATCTTGATTGATGACTATTTCTATATTAAGATTTCATTTTACACACTACGTTAAAAAGCATTTTTAACTTTCTGAGAATAAACAGCACAATGTAGTTTTCCTTATATCTATTAGTACTAAATTTTGGAAACCATTGTACAGCATTTTCTATAAATGAATTTTTACCTTTCAAATAAATTTTAGATTTTTTCCCTTAAAATCTGTTACTACCAATCTTCTGATCTTACTGAAGTACACATTAATTTTACCGATTTGTTATTAAAGAAAACATTTTATCCACTTTTATGTTGGCTAGCAGAAGCTAAATTTCCAAGCAAACTCATGGCATAAAAGCTATCAGAACCAATTTTATGTTGAAAAAAGTTGAATGTTAAGTTTCATCAATGTGTAAGACCCAGAACAGTTTGGTCTTCAGAAGTACTAAGTACGCATATCAAATAGGAGCCTTTTTACATTATTTATACGATTAAAACAGACCTTCGCAGAAAACACAAGGCTTTTGAGTTTATAATGAAGGTTATTAGATAGAACTTCACTTAATTCTTGAATATATACAACCTGTCGTAAATCTTTTTTGGGAACATATTTACATGTGTGAAGCAAAAAGCACACATTAGAATTTGTATGCATGTATGTTTGCTGTCATGCATGCCATCTGATTTTCTTATTAATGCAGAAGATGGCTGAATATTTACTAAGAGGACTTATTTATATATAGGTACATATTTTTTTTACTTCATAATTTAAGCAGCTCTTTATTGTTTTACATTATAATATTTCATCGTATTGTCTGATGAAGAGCCATGTAATGTGGATATGCGGAATACATGTCAATAATAATAAAGAGTAGTTACTGTTGTTGTTGATTATACTATACGTCTATTCATCGAATTTTCACAACAATTATTAGCTATACCTACGACTACCATTCTTGAATTTTAGATTATCTGGTATCAGGCAAAGTGACAATTCCAGATGCCATGCATGGATAAGATATGCTTTGAAAGAAGGAAGCATAGGCAGCTTTTTATCCGTACTGAGTGAAGACAGTCGCTTACTCAAGTAAGTTTATTTTAATATTAAAGATGAAAAGTAGGGCTATCAATTTTTTTTTTAGCAATCCTTCTCTAATGCTTGTAATTTTAAGTTAATTCTGTTAGTATGGACTTAAAGTGTAAAAAGTAACAGAAGCAATTTGTTTCTTGTTCTAGAGAGTTTTACAAACCTGCTGCATTTGTACGTGACATCACAAAAATGGAATCAGCAAAAAGTTTAATTCTTCATACAATATCTTTGATTCATTTCCAAATGTATGATTTGTTTTTTTACGTGTAATTGCAGAAATGTATTTTTTGGTGAAACTCTATTTTTGTATAGGTATAAGCCTATACAAGGCAGCAATCTAAAAAAAAAATTTTTGTAGTAGAACATTTCTAGACAATAAGTTACCCACCGTTGCTAAGCTATGTCACTTCCCTTTCATTTAAACAGGGTAGGAAAAACTACACCCTACAATTACCATAGTTGTCATATAACAACCTTGCTTGGTTACAGGTTATAATTGTTATTCAACTTTTGCTCTTTTAGTCATTTAGAGCAGATTTCCCTATGAAGATAATGTGTACTGTTTGTTAACATATTATTCCAATTTTTATAATTTGTGTTTATATTTTACAGTGAAATTGAGAAATCAGCTGGAAATCAACAGGTACTAATTGATTCACAAATCAAACCAGAGATACCTCAAGAAAGTAAGTGTTCTTCAAATTTTGTATTAGCTTTTGTGTAGTGTTTACAAAGAAATAATTGAGGCTAAACTTAAAAACATTTATTTACTGTTATCCAACCAGGTACAGAAATCAGTCTTGGGTGAAAAGGTTTCCTATGCTGAAAAAATAAATCTAATGCTTTTCTTGTCAAAATTTTATAAAAATGATGCTTTTCTTGTAAAATAGTCCGTACAAAATTTTGTGTTACAAATTTTTACAAATTTATACATCAATTTTTTGGCAGGCAATATAGTTACTAAATAAGTGGTTAACTAATTGCTGTATGGGGCAAAAAAAAACTTCCCAAACACTGTAAATTATCATCAATGTTTTTAAAACAGTCTTTACTATACCATAAAATTAATATTTTTTTATTTTGTCATAGTAACGTACACAAAAAAACTACACAACTCTGATGTAACAACCAATTTGAAACGCCGGCGCAAAACTCGAGGCAATTCTGCAAATATAGTAAATATTGAAGAATCCATGACAAATGGTGAAACTTTGGTGTGTAATGATGATGACAAACACTCTTTAACTGGATCGATAGGTTCTTTTTGTGATGATGAGATGGCTAGTGAACATAAAATAGAAATTAAAACTATTAATGAAGATAATATACTAGGAGTTATAAATAATTCAAAAGCGATGAGCGAAATTAATACATTTGTGGAGGAGATAATAGATGGACCCACATATGCCCCTGCCACAAGTAATAAGAACAATTTAGTTGATTTAGTGGAAAAAAATGACATAAATGCTGAAGACATAGATGGAAGGAGAAAACTTCCACAACTTGATGATAAAGAAACAAGCAATGATTCACTATCACAGAACCAAGAACTAACGCATGAGATTATCATGGATGAAGTTTCCTCAAAAACTTTGTTAGAAGTTGTTTCTATGAACCTGCCAAAAAACTCTGACAGTTGTTTTTCCTCTGCTAACAATAATGATGTAGCTTTTGATACAGATAATGATGCAAAGGATATTAAAAAAAGTCAAGAGATTAATACTTTTAATGATTTGCATAGTAAGATAAATAACGTAGCAGCCATTTATCAACATGATGGTTCAACGATAACAAAATCATTATCGAACGAATCCCTTAACGTTACTAATGTTGATGAAGATCACCATGATTCATCTAATAATTATATTATTAATGTTGAAAATAACGAAAACAAAATTGGACCCGAATCAGAATTCTCGTTATCTGTGAGTGATGGTAATATGCATTCATCGGAGCATAGACTAAAAATTTCGGGTAATATAAATCACTCTTTGGCATCTGCTTTTCAACCTGTCACACATATAGAGAGGGCAGAATCTTCTGGTTTAAGTAATGTAACACATCCAGAAAAGAACGATGAAATAGCTAAACGTAGTATAATTATTGACGTTATAAAATCTCATGAAAATATTTCAGAAAAACAAATTCAATGTAACACTACTCTTGGAAAAAATGATTCTGTAAGCTCTAATACTAAAGACCAAACAAAAAACGTTGCTGATGTTTTCTCTACATGTAATTTTGTACAGACAGATGATAACTCTGAAACAACAATAGAAATAATGGACGAAACGAAAAACTCCATTGAAACTGAAAACAAGCAGGAAGTTTCTAAAACAACTGGTGAATTCACAAGCACTGACTACAGTTTGAATCAAACAGATGATGACTTTGAAACAACAATAGAAAAGAATGACGAAACGGAAAACTCCATTGAAACTGAAAACAAGCAGGATATTTCTATAACAAATGGTGAATTCACAAGCACTGACTACAGTTTGAATCAAACAAATGATGACTTTGAAACAATAATAGAAAAGAATGACGAAATGGAAAACTCCATTGAAACTGAAAACAAGCAGGAAGTGTCTAAAACAACTGATGTATTGACAAGCACTGACTACAGTTTGAATCTTACCAATGAGGAATATAGAAATCAAACTGATGTATACAGCAGTTCCCCACCAGCAAAACGATATGAAATTTCGGGATCTCAACAATTAGTAAATGTTTTACAAACATCAGCTTCGAATACCCCCAGTAAAAGTGGTATGGAAGAATATTATGTTCCAGGTATACATACAAAATGTGATGCAGTGGCAGATCATTATAAAAGTACACCAATAAAGAACATCAGTGCAGATTCTAGAGAACACATTGATGATAATGCGCCTTCACCTTCAAATTCTTCTTTTAAATCCTTTGAGAAAAGTTTGTTCAAAAAAAATATGCGCCAAAGTAGTAGCTCTTATAATTCAAGAAAAGGAACTTTAACGTCATATGATGCAAGAAGCTTTTACTCTGATTCAGAAAGTGATACTTGTAGTATGAGCGAGCAAAGTTTTAGCATACTTGCCGATCTTGGTATAACAGATGATTTTATTGGAATAAAAGAAGATCACTTTTCTTCACCTGAGGTTTGTTCATATCTTTTTATTCTGTGTGTGTGTTGTTGTTGTTTTCTCGACATGTAGTTTGCTTGATTATAGGTTAAACATTTTTTAAGTAAATATATGTTGTGTTTAGTCTTTCATGGGATTCTCCTCTTATGAAGAATTAGAAAATGCTATCTCAACATGTAAGCAACTTATTCGCCAAGCTCCTGAAAAATCTCAACGGAAGAAGGATCTCGTTACACAGCTTGTGCAATTGCGGTTAAAACTACATGAATTGAAGGTAGTTCTATGGGGTTTTTGTATATATAATATTATATTTCATTATAGCATGTAGACTTGGTGAATTTGTCTTGATAAATAACTTGTGTTGTGCTAATAAACGCTACTATCACTTGGCATGTATTAATTCTCGAAATTTTATGTGTGATTACCCATGTTTGTTTAGATGTAATTCAATTGCCTTATTTTTTTTTATTGACACAGGAATCTTCGCAAATCGAGACTCCTAAAGGTGTGAAGAAAGTATTAGGTCACCAATTTTACAAGCAGGGTAAAGTAACATCGACGTTTGACTGTGATGCCTGCGCTGCTACAATATTCCCATTACTGCAAACTGTTTATGTTTGCAATGGTATGTAAATATTTGTGTGTTTAATTATATCATGACTAAAAATTCATAAGCTTCTCAGATGACTCCAGTTTCTTAATTAATTCATATTACCTCTTTTTTTTAACTTAGACTGTAATTTTCACTGTCATCGGAAATGTCTGAAGATGCTAGATAAACCCTGTGTACACAAAAAGGTAAAGTGTTTTCCAAAAATCTTTTTACATCCTTAGTTAAATATATCATTATTCTTTATTTGGAAAAAAATATATGAGAAATTATCAAGATTTTCAAAAGTTTGAGCATTTCAGTTAAATTATTCAGAGTAGGTTTTTTATGCAAACTGACGTTTTTATTCAGTAAAAAGGAAAATAAAAGAATTATGTATATTCTATTTCTTTTCCTTCTTTTTTATGCCAATTTTCTCAAACGAAAAATGTTTGAAATCATGAATGTTCTTGCAAAAAATTTCTTACATTGTTTTCTCTAAGTAAAATATATAATTTTTGATTCCATTATATTCTTTGCCAGGTATGCATTGAAACGTATGAATTAAAAATATGTCCTGAAACTGGATTAGCCATGCAGCAGTACAGGTGTCCAGATTGTCACAAACGTTTAGGCATTCGTGAGTGTTAAAATATATTTCTTGTTTTGGCAATATTATTCTCATTGTCATTATTTGTGGCTTAACAACCATTTACCATGCGAACATCGGTTGGATGGCTGATATTAATAATCTTTTTTTTAATCTAATCTAGGCTGTGTTAGTTCTAAACTCAATTTACCTACTACCAAATCTTTTTCGGTCTACCTCTGGATTTTGTCCCCGGAACTATCCACTTAGCTAATATCATACCATTCTATTTTTCGTGTTGTATATTATAGTTTCATATATTTTAGAGGATGGAAACTTTGATGCTCGTTTATGTGATTACACAGGCCAAAAGTACTGCCTTTCTTGTCATTGGAACGAATTTTGTATCATACCAGCACGGGTAATTCACAACTGGGACTTCACAATGTATAAGGTTAGCTTATTTATAAATTAATGACTTTCTATATTCATAAAGTATGCCTTATACATATCAATATATTTTTTATTTTATTTTATTTTAAAGGTTTCTCGCCAGTCTAAACATGTATTACAGCTGCTGTCGAAGAAGCCTGAAATTAACCTACAATCTATAAATCCAGCCATTTTTAACTTTGTTGATGAGTTGAGAGATATTCGGGTGAGTATGAGCAAAACCAATTCAATCGGTGGACAAGTTGGGATAGTTTTACTTAAAAAAATTATTTTTGTGTTTAAACTGATAATGTTGACAACGTTACGTCTATTAACAAGTTTTCGATTTGTACTACTATTTTCAGGTAAAATGTATATGATACGAATTGTTTTTATAAAATTAATATAAAATGCCTAATTAAATGAAACAACGGAGCTGATCTAGTATTAATATTCAATACGGGATTATCACGTTGAATGAAAAGACTCTCTTGAAGTGCAAAGCAGTTACTCCTGTGAGCAAGAATGTCGACATCGTCTAAAGACAGGACGTAGCTGTTGCATTGCTTAAGATGGTCCTTTATAGCCGATTGTTGTGACGACAACGATTTCTTACATGTTAATAGTGTAAATCCACAGTGTATACTCATCCTAACTGTCTGCGGTTTCAAAGTCCACCTATATAGGTGGCATTGCGGCTACCACACTTGAATTTGTAAATTACACTTGACTTCATTTCTTTAAGTATTAGATCTTTATACCAGAAGAAGTTGGGTCGGAAGTTTTATTCTTTTCAACTGTAGGGACAAGCGACTTTATTAGGCGTTTTATATTAATTGTATGAAAACGATTCGTGAAATATATATTTCTCTGTAAACTAGTGGAACAATACAGAAAACTTGGTAATGGGCTTTTAAAAACTTCTTAATGTGTAAAATATCCATCAAGTTTCAATAATAAAAGTTTCCTCAAAAAATTATATTTTAAGACATTTTTGTGTTAATATTTATATAAATTTGATTGGTTCGATTTTAATGAAAATAATAATAGAAGCTAAAGTAGATAATTTTTTCATATGTTACAAGGTTTAATACATGTAAACATATATACTATTTTTATGCTCTTTCTTTGCAATGTCTTTTTTTTTGAATTGTTTAAAAAATTAGAGCTTGTACAAGTTTTGTACTACCCCATAAACAACGCATGCACTTGCATGTTATACCGAACCGATAGCTACCCACAATAATTTTGGAAGTTTTTCATTTATAGCTATTTTAAAAAAGGAAACAAACAAACAGTACTAATGAAATAAAAAATACACTTTTTAGTACAATATTAATAAAAAAGTTGGTAAATGCATGAAGTTAAGATACATCATTAATGTCTTTTTTAATCAGCATTTGTTAATCTTGCCGTTTTTAAAGCTTCAAAACCTTTAAAAGAATGGAGAAAGGACACTTATAAAGAACTTTAAATTTCCAGCAAACGTTGTGAATTTATGTTCGCTTTAAAAAGGATCGTATTTAACAAATTTGCTATATAAATAAAAATGGAAAAAATAAAAATTAATGAACATTTTTTACTGTTGAAAAAATTTTTCTTGAATGTAGAATTTACATTTTGTGTTTCTGGCTATTGCGGTTACCATTTTACGTGACAGACAAACGTATACGGGTAGTATAATATAGATAGTGGTAGATAAATTCGAGCATTTTTTGAACACATTTAGAAACAAAAAAGCTTTTTTCAGTGTTTTTTTTTCGCTTTATTATAAATTTTCTCCATTTTGTGTAAATATATTATTATCAATATGACTTACCACCAAAAGATTAAAAACTAAATAATTATTTTTCTAAACTTAAATTCTCTATTTTGTTTATAAACTGCTGATCTATTTATGCATTCTTAGACACTTCGTGAACAAATCATGTTAATGAAAGCCTACTTAACAACGTGTAGAATCGCTGTGCAAGAAAAACTGTTACTTGGGGTAAGCCACAATTTTAATGTACTTTTTCTTTTACTTGAGATAGTTGAAACTTTAGTCAAGTGTCAAGTGTAGTGGACTTTTCAGCGTTTATTATTATTTTTATTATTATTAAAATTATATACCCAGGATGACCTCTTCAGTTTCTGTTGATCCTGCTATCTACGAGGGTCCTGCGAAGGGTGTCCTAGTGCATTTAAAGCTCCCATTTAAGCTACGAAAGTCGAGCGAACACAACAATCGCTCAACTAGACAACAATCTATCAATCCTAATGCTGTTTGTCTTTAAAACACCTTTTTATTAGTAATTGTTTTCGTTTTTAAAGGAAAGTAAAGGATAATTAAAAGTGGAGAAGATTGATGTTTTTTGACGTGTATTTAAAACCTTTAAAACACAGAAATCTCTTTTCATCACAGATACATAAGTCTCAATGATTTCTTCGAACCAACCCAAACATTGATGACATGGTATATAACTGACATGGAACTATAGGGGACAATCAGCTCCCTTCAAAATCATGATCAAACTGTCATAGAAAACTGTATAACAGCGTATGATTATCCCAAGATAATTCGTATGTTTTTTTCTCTTTACGCGTTTATTGTCAGCTTTGATATCAAAATTTGTTTCTATCAACCAAAATCATAGGTTGCTAAAAAACGTTCTTAAAAAATTGAAAAAAAATTCCAATGTACACATCCCTGTGGATTACACCTTTAATCATGCCGTAGACATATATGACTGCTTATTTCTAACCATGGGTTGTCCTATCTATCCTTGTTATTTGTATGCGCGAACCTCGTTTAAATGCGTACCTTATCGCTGTAAATTTTCTCGCTCCCAAGTGGCCGACAGAAAATCCTGGATACAATTGTTTTTTACTGCATGAAATCCAAGTCACAAGGTTAATTTTATCTTCTTTCTTTCTTGCCACTTACAAATTGAAGTGTTGCCTTGACAATATTAATTCCCAACAAATATGCTTCAGAAAGTTATTACGAAAAAGGAGAGGATTTTTTTATTGCATTTTACTACTTACCAACTACTCGACGATTTTATTAACCTAAACAGCTCATTTCCTGTGATGATTTACCCCTTTCATTTTTTTATTTATATTTATTTATTTATTTATTTATTTATTTATTTATTTATTTATTTATTTATTTATTTATTTATTTATTTATTTATTTATTTATTTATTTATTTCTTAGAAAAGTTAACGTTACACAGAACCAAGTAACGATTTAACAGTTTACATTGGATTCACCCTATTTATTTGCAATTCGATGCTTTTACTGCTAATTCAATATCATTCAACTGTGTTATATTTTGTTTTCGAGTTGAATGAGAACCTCGTAAACGCAGCAACATTGATTGTAACAAAGAATGTGTCGGTAGCAACTAATTCATTACCAAAGACCTTTATTTCTGCTAAAAGGTCTTCGTACATAACAAAAATCCAGGTCCACATCCTGCAATTTAAATTCCAATTTTATATGAAGTGCGATTCTTTTTCTGTTGTTGATTTCTGTTTTGGTTTCAATTATTTAGGTTAAAGATTACAAATCTTTAAATTCCGTGTGAACGAAAGAAAGCATGCGCGCTTAAAAAGGATGTTCATTTTCATTGTTCTTTTATAGCTGGATTTCCTTCCACTTAAAAGAATGATACGCGTATCGTACTGAAATCAGTTGATCTGTTTAGGCAAGCTTGATTTTTTTTGTCGTATGTGTTGGTAATAAAAAAATTTGGATTTAATTCAACTTTTTTTTCGTAGAACGCATATCCAAAATTAAACAAACAAAATATTAATTAAGACTTTTTACCTTCAAATCCAATCATTGAAACCAAAATAATACGTTACGATACGATACGATACGATACGTTGTATTTCAAGTGGAAATCCAGCTCTTTTGCCCCTGCGGAGTAGTAAGGTCGCAAAATTCACGAACCTGTCTTTTTTTTGTTGAAAGTTAAAAGACAAAATTTTGACCGAAGTTTATTTCTTTGTGTATTTCAGCTTAAGAATCGACAGCACTTTGTTGATAACTCAGATACATACTCTATGAAAGACTTGATTGATATTCATGAAGATATACTCCTGGATGAACTAACACGAAAATACGCCATTTTTTCCAAGCATATTAAATTTGATTGCCCGGTAAGTCTGTGCTCACTCATTTTTTATATCTATGTTGCTCGTCTTTCTGCCCGCCCGCTCGCCCGCCTGTCTGTGAACCATGTGATATTCATCAGCTAAAAGGATAAACAGTTATAGAATTAACAGGGTGTCTGTCAGGACTTTATGCACCACATATTCTTAATGTAAATGAAGTTTTGTCATTGTTGCCCCACACAACTTTGCGAAAAAGTTAGCCAGGGTGTCTGGTGGACCTTGGCAACCTTAAAATCAAACAAGACCTTGAGAATCTTGAATATGGATCAATTTTTAGAGAAGACTTCAAAAATATGGAAATATGAGTGTTTACGTTTTTTTAAAACAAGTAATCTGCCACATGTTAAAAACCACTTCAGTAATGGCAAAATACTCCTAAAACGTTTAATTTTTTTAAAAATTGGCATACACCTGTCAGGTGCAGTAGCACTGTGCAGTAGCGGAAATAGCGTTATGTTGAAGACACGTTTTTTGTATAAGAAACTAGTTTATAAGAACTTTGAGGCTTTGAGTTTAAAAAACATTAAAATAATGATATCTGAGACAGTTTTCAACAAACTTCCAAGAATTCCGTTTTCGTACAAAAACGCTAAATCATAGATCAAAGATTATTGACTCATAGATTTGCGTTTTTGTTATTTATTGCGTTTACATTAGTCATAGAAAATCATTAATTTTCGCATATAAACTTTGGTCATGCATAATATGATTTTCTAAAAATACCGTTTTTGTGTTTATCCGTTTCCATCAGAATTTGACCTGAAAACGCGGAAAACTTTCTATTTTTAGTAACATGACTAATGAAAGTGGTAAAATAATCTATTGCGCAATTAGCCATATGATTGTTTTTCGTCTTAATAAATGTTTTTCTTTCTTTCTTTCTAAACTTTTTATTTTAAGTAAAAATCTGGTTTTAAAAATACATAACAAAAAAGAAAACAATTCGACCCTGCCAGGATTCGAACCTGGAATCCCCTGATTCGTAGTCAGATGCCTTATCCGTTGGGCCACAGGGCCGTTGTCACCGGGCTGAAAATGTTGAACTTTTAATTACTGTTGTATAGGGGAATATACAGTGAAGCATTTCGTTATTTCATGTGTTTATTCTAAAAAATAATTTTTGTTGAGATAAATACAAATTGGAAATTTGTTGTCATTATTTGAGATTTCTCTTTGCATCTGCCTATTTTTATCCTCAATTCCGTCGGAAAGTTGCCAAGCACTTTCCACACCAAACACAAAAGAGTTAGCAAACATAACTTCCCTTATTTCGCGCTCTATTTTCACACATTTTTCTTCTCACAAAAACTAGAAATGCTCAAATAGCTATGTTTACATTGGCTGACCAGACGTCGATTTTCTTTAATCTTTCTTTTAAGACAAGAAAAGTTTCACTGTTCAGTTGGTAAAAATCGTAAACTTTCGCAACACGTGAAATCAACTTTTATTGCGTTTAAATTTTTTCTAAATATTGGATACATTACGGCAAAAAAATTTAGACTGTTTCTAAAGAAATATTTCACCGTGTGTTCCCGCCTTATAAATTATTTATTATTTATATTTTAGCTTTGTCAAGGAAAAGGATTTTTCTGCGAAACTTGTAAAAGCGAAGAAGTGATTTTTCCGTTTGATAATCACGTTATACTTTGTAAAAAATGTAACAGCACTTTCCACAGGTAAATTCTTATTTTGTTTTACTTTCAAACTGATATACGAAGTAAAACCTCCATAAAGCAAAATCATTGAGCGTCCAAAGCGTCCGCTATATAGAGGTTCATCTTAATCATTTTGGTCAAAGTAAATCTGCTCTGTGATACATTTTATATTACTGAGGTTGGGAATAGCTGAAAAAGAAGGATAACAACAGAACTGAAATGTTACTGATTTCTCGCAAACTGAGGGGGCGCCCCACAAAACATGTTTTGTCTATTATCGTAATATGCGGGATATTTGTGTAGGGTATACTTTTTTACCCAATCTATAATCCTGGACAAAAATAATTTTCAATTTCGAGAAAAAATCTGAGAACATGGGAGAAAAGCAGTTTTGTCATCATTTTTCAAATATGGACAAAAGTGGTAAACGGTCAATGTTATGCAATGTCGCTACTTTTGCACACACGTATGCCAAGGACACCCTTTACAATTTGCTGTTCGCATTCTCTACCACGCCCCGCACGACAAAATAATCCACGTCGGAGCCCTTGCAGGCACCACAGTTCGTTGAAAAAACAGTCCTGTCAGATGAGATGACATTGCTTGTCATCAACAAGTAGTATATTTCAAGCATTTTGGACATGGGCGAGTGACGTTTAACAAGTTCAAATTTCGTGAATATGATATAGAAGCGATTATGTAGTATCTTGTGGTGGCGAACTTCGATAATAGAATTGTTCATATGATCCGACCTTGAACGTGTCTGCAATTAAAAAGGTCCTTTCTTGATTCGATATTATTGACTTTCACTGCGTTTCAAGCCAATCAAGAGGTGCTAATTTCCAACATGTTACGCTCGAACTGAACGATGGTTGATCTCTCGTAAACAAAGCACCCCCAACACATAAACACGTCATAACTAACGATTGTTACACAAAAATTTGTCACAACATGTCATGTCATTATCATTTGACCTCTTGACGAAATTCGAACTATTCGAGCCATAACTAACAAATATGTGTCCCAGTGGTAGCCACATAATATCTTTCAGCAGCAATTTTATACACTGTCCTGCAATAAACATTGCATTCTCGTAACCGCCTAACCCTCAAGTAATACCTTAAAAAGCAAATTAAGCGCCAGGGGCGCTTATTTAAAACCTTTTTCTTTTTCCGGGGTTAGGGGAAATATTTACAAATATTGGCCGCGGGCCGCTTAATCTGTAATTACGGTTAGTTTCAATAAGTTTTAAAAGGTTGTATAAAAAGACAATGCTGTGTTTTTTGTTTGTGACCTCTTTTTAAAATAAACGCTGGACGTTTTATTTCACTAGCCGAAATGCTGTATTTGTCTCGATGGGTTTATATTAGTCAGAACAAAAAATGAGGAAGTAGCTTCTCCGCAGTAGTAGCAATCCCGGTTGTGTGTTTTGACTGTCTTCTAATTTTTTATGTGTTAACCTTTTTTTTATAAATAATATAAACACAATATTTTTCATTTGTTGTTTTAGGACTTGCTTTGACCAACGCAATTGTCCCAAATGTCAACGAAATGCAAAGAGAAAATCTATTAAAATAGAACAGTTTTCCAACTAGAAGATAAAGTTTACTAGCTACAAGATTTTATAAAACAAGACGATCTTTGTTCTTTATATACTCAATGTTATTGATGAACTTTTTTTCTACTTCGTAATTTATTATGTTATACACGTATCTGATTTCTTGTTAATAATTTCTTCTTAGGTATAACAGTTTGGTATTATTGAGGAAAGCGTTTAACGTTTTTGAAGGAAGTTTTTTTACTGTGGGGAAAGAATGTGAAGTTTGTTTTTTGTTCGTTTGTTTTCCCCTTTTTTTTGTTCTTTTTAGTATCTCCTCTCAAACAACGTCTGTAATTTCAAAGTTTCATCCATGTTTAATAAGGATTGAGCGGAGGGATGGAAAGCCTTTAAAAAATGCTTAATGCTATTTGCCATCTTGCTTTGTTAACCGTAGGCTTTCGCGTTGGTAATTTTTTCTTAGAGGCTTCGTAAAGGCTAAAAATTTAAGGTTTTTTCATAAGTTGAAATCGGGCACCCTGTCAATGCATTTTTTATTTTGTGTTTCGTCACATTAAATAAAGGAATTTTACATTGACTGTTTCCTATGGTGTGGAAAAACTGTTTTGCTTTTTTTCGAGCTCGGTAGATCACTGCTTCTGACAAAGATGTTTTCATCAAAGAAGTGTTGTATAGGATAAGAAAAATAAAGAAGTAATTCTAATAGTTATTTGCTATGTAAATATATAATATTGAGAATGTATATATATAATATGTTGATGTATTATTTTTTTGGAAATTGGAATTTTGAATTTTATACAAAATTTATTCTTATATTTTGCGTTACGGTACACAAGAAGGCTTAGTTGTTTCAGGTCATCATATAAGTATCTCTTTTTGAGAGGAGAAGACAGCGTAGAAACGTTTTTTAAAGCAGTTACCAGCGTCTTACATATAAGATCACCAAATACGCCCTAGCTACCTACATAGCTACCTACCCAGCTCCTTAAGAAAGCTAATATTTACTTTGAACTTTCTTAACTTGGAGAAATCCAAAGATTCATACGTTACTTACGTCTCATAACGCTATTGTTCTATCTGGCCCAAATTACTAAGGATTTAAATGCTGGCCTTATTTTGTAAATTGGTTTACAAATAATTTTCGTTGCACAAATTCATTGCTAAATTGGTACTTGAAATGCATATGTTATTTATGATTGTGATTAGTTGTCCTAACGAGGATACCGTTAAACTCACAAATACTACGTATGAATACACCAAATAATATAGACATATCTCATGTCTATTTCCCTCGGTGCTGCCATAGCCGACCGAAATAGAAAATTTTACTAATTTAATAGTTTTATAATGTAAAAAAAAATGCAAATTATGTATTACAAAATCTTTAAGCAAAATTATTGGGGCAGAGAAGTAATAAAGGTGGTTATTTAACAGAGAAAGGTAGTTTCTAATTTACCATTTGCCGTTAAAGCAGGATAAGGAAATAACTTCAACTTTCAAACTAAACTATTCAAATTTCATTGAAAAATAATGTACACAAGTTCTTAAATCGTCTTCAACACGAACGTTAGTTAAGATCTTTAACTGTTATAAATTATTCACGACAAGAAATTAAATTTAAAAAAATGAAAGTGCAAGGTAGTGAGAGAATATGTTTATTTCATCAAGATGGAGAAGAAATTAGTGGATTCTTCTCTCGATTGCGTGTTGGTGACAGTCACACGAATAACGTCTGTCTTCCCTCTCATGTCAGTAGGCGCATTGTAAATCAAATTGACGTAACCTATGTTGGTGATAGTTTCGGATTTGGTATTTGTAATGGTTCCCCATCTAGCTTTTGCGGTGATTGTCAACAACTGAGCCTGACTTGAGCCAAAAACAAGAGCTTGAACTTGAACAACTACGTTGGTTTGTCCAGATGAAACTGTAAATTCGTCACCAGCATATACTGGTCGAACGAAAACATTTGTAGCTCTTGATATTCCACGAGATAGTCGTTCAATTGGTGCACCAGAATTTGTTTGACCTATGTTGGTAACATTAGAAATTGCAAATTACATAATTGAAAAATCTTCATATTAAGTATTTTTAAATTTATACAATTTTTTTGTATAGTTACAAAAGCAACGGGGTTTCTGATGGCTAACATTTGGGCAAAGCTCTTGCTAACCAACTGGACATCCTAAAACGTTGGAAAGCTATGCAAATTGAAATATTGTAAAATTCAAAAACCTCTTGGAAAATGTGAGTTGTAAATGAAAAATTTTCCTTGAAGTGAAAAAGTTAAGGGGATAATATTAAAAACGGTACGTTGTATTATATTCAGACAGTTGTAATTAAGAGTACATGTATTGTAAATATGTTCATCAACATACCAGTCAATCTGACTCTGAATGATGCTGCGGGTGGTGTAAACATCGCACGAAGTACATTATTGCCAGCTTCTAAGCCTGACAGACTTAGGTTAGACATCAAAACATTGCCGTTAAGGTCCATAATATCTACTTGAATTGTGGTTATGTCGATTCTATGTACTCCTCCCAAGCGAATGATTAATTGGTTTTCAACACCTATAACGAAGGGATATTATTATTAAGGGATACATATTATTAAAATACTCGTGCTCTGTCTGCACATGCGCCAAAAAGTCATGCTACAGGCACACGATATAGCGTAAGATTTTAAAGAATGAAGACCCTGTTGATTTTTTCACGAGTTAACAACTAGTCTATACTGATAATTCCCGTATTCAGTCTGTGCGTGTGTAAAAATACGTCATGCTACAGACACACGAAATAGCGTGATATTTTAAGGAATAAAGACCCTGTTGATTTTTCCACGGGTTAACGACTAGTCTCAATACTAATAATTCCCGTATTCAGTCTGTGCGTGTGTAAGAAAAACGTTGTGCTACGGGCACACAAAATAGCGTGAAATTTAAAGGATTGGAGTCCCTGTGGAATACTTCTGTATCTACGAAATAACAAATGCAATTTATTTTTATCGGCTTTATTCTCAACGCTCGCGCGTAGTAAATCACAAATCCTGATTTTTATGAATAACCAATCATCAATTCTTGGCAGTCTCAGCATGATGAGCCAGGGTTACTGCAACAATTTTAGATGTTTTGATGTAAAGGTTTACAGAGGTTTTCATGTTTGTTTTTGTTAACCCTTTTGTCTTTTAAAAGCTTCCTATTTTTGTAACATTTTTGTAGTATTATTTTTATATGTTTTTACATGTTTAGATAAGTATATCATCACATTTTCTAGACATGTATAAATCTAAAAATAAACAGACAAATTGTAACATATTGGCTACAAATGTAAATTTGGGGTATTAAAATGCATTTGACTTGAAAAAATAATCTTTCTTTTGCTAACTGCAACTGTAATCTTTCTTTTGCTAGCTACACCTTTTTACTGTATATAAAGTTTATAGATTTAATGAGATTCTCGATTAACCTTAGTTACCTAGCTAAAATTTAGTTACTTTTTGCCGCCTTTTTTTACCCATAAGGTAACCGGGCGTTCATCGACGGGAAGGATTTTTTTTTAAATGGTTGCATCGCAGTTTTATTTGTGATCCACCGCAATGTAATTTATTACTTCGTGTTTAAAAATGCTGATATCAGGTTATTAAGATTTTGGATGCAAACTTAGATGATGAGTAAGCAGAGCATATTCAGCTTGCACGTCAAAAGTATTTATGCCAAATGACTTTTATTCATTTTAGTGCTTTTTATCCTAGCCAACATATTTGTTCCTTTTTCTGTTATTTTACCAATCTGATCTGCAACTTATGTTGTGGCTAGCTAACCTATGGTACTTCCAACTAAAAGTAAAAGACTCATTTTTTAGTAACCAAACACAAAGTATGTGCGGTTTAGTAGCTACAGCATTGGATTTTGTAACGGAACAAATCTTGTTTTTTTGGAAAGAACATGGAGTCTAAAAGGGCCAAATCTGTACTCGCTCCACACGAATTTTTTACACGGTTTCCCTGCACCTAGCACTTGACCTGGTAGCCTTCACCAAGAGTTTTTACACTTTCACGTTAACGTCTTCGTCAAAATGAGGAAATGGTCGGGAAGCAACTGGTTGTAAAGCCTATGTGTTTATTTCGAATGAAGAGTTAAAACAGTTATATTTTGAAAAATTCATTACATCCGAAACGCTGTATCGCTATGAACTGGATCTGCAACACACCGTATATCTGTACTAAAGCGTTAATAATGGTCATACCTTTTATGGTTTACCTTTGCGCAAATGCTACTACAGAAGCGAGGCACACTAAATGCGGTTTATAAAAGACGGGCAAACCCGTGGCGTGTTATGGTGATTTATCCACGGACCAACGACTAGTCTAATATAATATAGGACCCTCCGTTTGTTTATGAGTCAAAGATGATAGACCCAAAAAACAACATGCGAACTCCTGTGTAATTTTTAAGGGGGAACGGCTTGTTTATTGTAAAATTTTTTTCACTAACTATAAATTCATATAAGAACCTATGGTTGACTGATAAGAAACAACAAACTGAGAAGCATTTTTTTTTTGAGAATAGTTATCTTTTATTTAGCGCTAATTCAAGCTTCCGTCTGTATGAGCTACGCCGCTGGTTTGGTGAAACAAATCAAAAGGCTTGTTTGTAACACAGTAATTGTGAATGTAATATAATGAATTCTATTTTGAATGGATAATTTGAATTTGTTAAATTTTTGCAAACTTCAGCGATAAACAGTGATCAGAATCTTGCAAATATATCTTATTTGGAACATATCGATACCGACACATATAGAAAAATTAAATCGCCAATGGCACAAGTACATATAACGAGCATTTAATAACAATAGATGAACCATACAATAACCATGACAACACAAGACATTACGCGACAGGTCAAGGCAAAATTTACTTTAATTTCAGGCTATCAAGTTTTGATAATGGGCAGTAAAGTTACCAATGTCTGCGATGTATCGAAACTGTTCTACAAACTGTTGTTTGAACGTATTTAGTATTTGTTTAAAAATAGGAAAAAAATAGAAAAATTATACCTGTAATAGGATTGTACAAAGAGTACGGCAAGGAATCATTTGCTGGGTTTTCTTGATACATAAAGTTGTGAGTAAACACGATAGCATCATTGGATTTTGCTTCAACTGTGTATTTGTAATCTGCACCAACAGATGGGGAAACCAAACTCCATACACCACTGGCTGGATTGTCAATTTGAAAAATGCGGATCATTGACAGTGTTGTCAATGCAGGAACGTTATCACCAAATGGATCCTTCAGCGTAATACTTTGCGCTGTGCTTGTACTTGTAGCTGAGACAGTTAACTTTGATATTCTATCGTCAACCGAGAACTGGCTATTAATAGCACTTCCTGATGCAATCATTGTGTCTCTGCTTAAACTGCTTGCAACGAAATCCGCAAATTGTAAAAGTTCTGCTTCATTTGATAGGGAAAAGATTTGACCTATATGAATTTAAAAAAATAGATAGTTCAGGTAGATAGTTTCATTTGTGGATACTAATTTGCAATAACGAACAAACAAACAAACTAACAAATACCTACCTGATGTGTGGGATGCAATTTCTTTGTAGCTATCAGTTCCACCTCCGCATCCCAAGAGATTTATAAAAAAAGTTATCGTTGTAAAACTATTATCGGCAGCTGACTTTAAAGCTGCTATGTTTTCGGCTGTATCGTCCTTAGCCGCTGCGTCAGTGAAAACAAACATTGGGCTGCCATATTTAGGTCCTTGATCCAATGCATTAAGCATACCTTTAAAGGCAAGTTCAGGGCAATCTCCTCCGCCATAAGCGCGCAGGTTTGAGATAGCAGTGATAAATTCATCTCGCTTCTCCTCACTTTTGTATGTAACAGGGCCGGTTCCTAAAAGAGAATCAATCGAGTTCTTGCGTGACATCCTTGCAATTAGTTTGATTGACAAAATAGCAGTTCATATGATACTTCAAATTTGACGCATAACAACAAATTATAATAATAATAATTTGTGATCTTTTTATTTTTCCATCTTTTGGGTTTTCTTGTATTTTCAATTTTACTTGAAGTATATGTCTGCCTTAGGGCGAGAAAACAGTTATGAAATGTTTGAGTTACTTGGACATGCGAAAACAAGAATACTTGTAAAAGTTTGTTTTATCCCAAACAGAAATAATTATAATTTTGATGACGACGGTTCCTTGAATTTTGAAATTTACTGACATATATCTGTCTTTCACTTTAAAACAAAATGGTGGCGGAGGTGTCTTTTATTAAATATTTACCTTTTTGAAAAACAGTTTTCGTTTTTATAGTATTTCACGGGTATTATAATTTAAGGAAGCTCTAAAATTTAAACTTTCTGAATTTTTGAGTTTTTAGGGTTTGACATTATCGAGTGATATTTATAGGAGAGTATTAGTGAAGGTTCAAGGAGGAATTAAAAATGGCTTTTACTGAAAATTGATTTATTGGGGATTACAGATAAACGTTGCTAAAATTTGAAAACTACTGAGAAAAGAAGAAACATGCTTTCTATTGACTTAAAATAAAAATTAAAATTAAAATTAAGTTTACCTGGATCATTGAACGGTGATAATATGTAGTCGACTTCAAAATCGCGAGTTGCATTTATGATGGAATTCGCAATTGCTTTAGAAGCAGCAATTTCATCTATCATTGATCCTGTAGTATCCATAACAAACATTAGGGTACTATTTCCTTGACTTGAGAGAATTTGGTTATAATTTTGCACTCCAATTTTATCTCTTATGTTTCGTAGATAAACATCAGTCGCATTGTTAAATTCATCCATTGGAAGACCTTCTTCGATTTTTTTCTAAAATTACGCCAAGGAAAATTAGGTTAATGATCGCCGCAGATCATATGTGGGCTTGCTTGCTAGACTTGTTTACATAAATTGCGTAATATAAATTAGCCGCAGAAATCGCAATGTTCAACCATTTCGTTAAACTCTGTCGATTTTTGCCATCAGTGATGTTTTAATTCAATCATAATTGGTAGTCTTATTCTACAATAAACTATTTAAAAATTTTTATTCGACTCAACATTTAAAAATGTCACGCTTTATTTTCTTTATCGATTTTTACGTGCAAAATTATACGAAAACAGCACGCACACAGGCATTGACTATTTTTCTACTAGAAAGTCGTTAACTTCGCATTCGTTATGGTCAACTTTAAGTTTTCCCTGAATGATCACACTTTGTCTTGTTCTCTTGTTAGTCAAGAAGGTCCTTAAAGTGTCTGAAGTAAAGTTAAAGCTTGCTTTTAAACTTTTAATTATATTTAGATCTCTCAAAAAACATTTGTTTTTAACACCATGCTCTTCTTAAATAATAAACCTAACCATTTTTGTTAAAGAACGTATGTTAAAAAAATTCCAAATCGAAGCTAAAAATATGTTAAAGAACAACAATACAATACGCTTTTGAATGAATGCATAAAATGCATTTAAAAAATGATTTTACACCTTATTAATATTATTATTAATAGCATTATTTATTTCAAAACATATGAAAACATAAATGAAGCTAACAAAGAACAAAAATATAGAACTTTTCTTTTTAAATATTTTTTTAAACATTCTTTTTAAATAATGCTAAATGAGCCTACCTTTGTAAAAATAAATAGCCCTTTTCCCAAAGTAGTACGAGCAAAATCAATGCTTCCTCCCTCTGTAGCAACCTTTAGGAAATCTTCCAAGTCCATCAATCTCTCCTCAACTGTTTTATTTCTGACAGAAGGATCAACAGAAATAAATTCATCAGCCACTGCTTTTTGGATATCAAAGATTGCACTGTAGAATTTACCTGAAGAATTCAACAACCACAGTGCTATGAATTTACTTTTTAAAGAATTAAGCAATACTTTACAACATTTTAGAGCCACTAAACTTCCTTCTTTTTGGGTTGTAGTAAAAAACGCGAAAGAAATCTTTTCTTTTCTTTTTTCGGGAAAATTAGTCTCGTAAAATGTTGACGATTCACAAAAATTAATTTGCAGAGAATTTTATAATACTCCTTTTTGCCATAGCAGACACATTTTAGGGAGGAACTCTTTTTTTTGATATACTTTACGGCTATTATGATTACTGAGTTTTAATACTTAACCATTAGTTTAATACTTTACTATCAAATATTTAGGGCAATACTTCTCAGAGTGTTAGATATTGACCATTATTCGAACTTTAAATTAAAACTAAAAACTTTATGATCACAAAAGTTTATTAACTTTTGTTAGGATTATTGTTAGGAAATTGAAACCCACAACGCAACTTTATTTCATCTAAGGAAAACGTTCTGCAAAGTTTGAACACGTGATTAACCCGATTTTTTCGGATTTTACCTAAAAATTAATAAAAAAACGATTTTTGCCCTTTTTCTATGAGAATTATGCAAAAACTGGAAATATGTTAAATAACTTTTCTTTGACTACCAGAATCTTTAAATAGAATGTTAAAACTTGATTTAGAATTAAGAATTAATTTTAAGCAGATGCTAATATTTGTATTAAATTTCAAGCTTCCGATGCCGTCACAGGAAAGTGCAAATACGAAAAAATTTATTGCTGTCATTTTATTCATGTTATGACATACTATAAGTGTGCCAAGTTTGTTGCCATCGTTAAAAAACTCTTAAAATTTGTAAAATCCACTTAGGCAAAAAAGAAATAAAAAATCCGTCATTGGATTTTTAATAATGTCAGCAATGACCCGTCGATGCATAAAACTATTTTTCTTTACAATTGTTTTTAGCCGTCACCTATGCTGTGTAACGCTTGAAATGCTGGTCAAGAAAATCTATAGGATTAAACAAATTAAGGGTTAAAAAATTTTGCAGACAAAAAGACAAACCAATGTGCAAAAAAAATTTGTTTAACTTTTTCCTCTATTGCGTAAATATTAACGCTGCAAAATATATCGGTTCATGTAGTTTTGTTGACTTGTTGAAGAGATGTTGGGCTTTAAAGATGACGTCATCTATTCCGAAACGGGTGAGTTCACTCTACGTTCGGGAATTGGTCCAACTTTGGTCCCAGGTTGTCTCTAGTTACCCACGTAGTAGATTACATCAGTTATTTCCAACTGTTTCCAAGTTATTCGGCCTAAAGCTTAAATGTGCAATGCAATGGATCCAATAATTTCAGAAATGATGTTGACGTCATTCTAATCCATTGGCATCGTGCCTTAGCGTCGAAAACGTTAGCAAACAAGACATGACTTTTTCGGATTCATCAAAGAAAAATAAACACATCCACTTTGCCTGTTACAGACAGACAGAGAGATAGGCGGAAGTAGCCTATTATTATGAGGCAATAAAATATTGACGCTGTATCTGAGTACATTAGCAGGTAAATTGAAATATAGCAGTTTAGCCTCTTCAGTTTCTATTGGTCCTGTTATCAACCTGAAAAGGAGGTACGAGTGCATTTGAAGCTTCCAATTGAGGTACAAAGCCGTGAAAGCACAGAAATCTCTTAACTAGTCAACTACGGAAGCTCATTAGGGGACATGTTATACTTCATGACATAATTTCATATCATACGCAGCCGTTCCCATACCGCCATATTAATTTTTGCTTGTTTATGTTTTCACTGGATTCGTATTGTAAAAAAATTATTCGCATATCGTAGAATTATGTTAAGATCAAAAAACTTATTTTTAGGTCGTATATACAAAGTATATACAAATGTTCTACCATCAGGCTGCCAGTTGGTAATACTTGATATTACAGTAACCGTCCGTTAATTCGAATGCCGCTTAATTCGAACTTTCCCTTATTTCGAACAAATTGCCAAGTCCCTTGAGTTTGGTTTAATAAAGTCTTATATTATGAGCTGCTTAATTCGAACTCCGCTAATTCGAACATTTCGCTAATTCGAACAATTTTTTAGTCCCAAGGCTGCGTTTTGTGTATCGATAAATAAAATCTAATGGAGAAATAAAAAAAACGCATTTATTTTTATTGCATCAATGGTGGCAAAATTTCTTTCAATTTATCAATTAAATTAGCATTTCCAATGAAATTAAGTTTACAAGGAGTTTGGAGGCCTTGCCCATCGCCAAGCCAACAACGGTAAAAGATTTTTATAAAAAGTTGTAGTAAAGTTGTAATAAAGTTATATTAGCATAAAACCTTTAAATGTTTATTAAAATTCTTGTTTTTTTTTTTAACTTCCGATAATCCGAACATTCGTTAATTCGAACAAGTAATTTAGTCCCTTGCGTGTTTGAATTAACGGACGTCTACTGTATTGTTTTATTTCTTTCGCATGAAGAATTTTTATTGTATAATATATTGTAGGAGTTAGATATAAAACCATTTTCAATGCTTCTAAAGACAGGAAATACCGGCTCATATTGACCTATTGTCAAGAGATCCATACCCATCAGAGCACCTGAAAACCAATATCAAATGACAGAAGGGTAATATACCTGAAGGTGACTTATCGGGATATTCAGTTTTATGGAAGTCCTTTAGGAAGTTTTCCACTAGTCCCTGAGCTTTAGCAACACCAGTAGCTCCTACAAAAATAAGAAAATAAGTCTTTTAGAATTCAAACAGAGTTGTAGCAATTCAATAATGTAAACAATATGCAAACTGTGAGGTGAATATAGATTGTTATGGATTTAAAGATATATGATTAATATTCCATGTGGAAATATTACCCGAACAGAAGTCATTTGTACATGTCCGATTTTCTACACGTAGACCAACACAATCTTTGCCACCTGCCAATGGAGTTGGGTTGTTACATTCTCTAGTTCTCATTTGTACACCTCCGTCACAGGTTTTGGAACACAAACTGTAATTTGACCAGTCACCAAATCCTCCATCAACTACATTCATTACACAAAAAAATAAAAATTGCTTATTCTAAACGTCTCTTAACACTCAAGTTGATTGTCTTACAGTTTATCGACCCTGATTTCTATTACAAACAATTAAATTTATTTTTCCTTTCTTCTCGATTATTTTGAATGGCTTTTGAAATGTGGCAACGATCACGACAAATCTGTTCACATTCAAAAAGTCAATTTGCCTTTACTATGTTTTCTGCTAGACCCTGGGCTATGCCAGCACCAGTAGGTCCTGAAAAAACAGGAAAACAGGTCTTTTCAGAATTTAAACAGAGGAAAAATTACCTATGAAAATTACCAAAATGCCAACATTTCACATGGACAATATAAATCTTTACAGATTGAAAAGATATGTGATTAAAGAAGTAACATTGCGTGCAAGTTAATACCTGGACAAATTTCATTTCCACATGTCCGATTTTCTAAACGTAGACCAACACAATCTTTGCCACCTGCCAATGGAGTTGGGTTGTTACATTCTCTAGTTCTCATTTGTACACCACCGTCACAAGTTTTGGAACACAAACTGTAATTTGTCCAATCACCAAATCCTCCATCAACTACATTCATTAAACAAAAAAATAAAAATTGCTTATTCTAAACGTCTCTTAACACTCAAGTTGATTGTCTTACAGTTTATCGACCCTGATTTCTATTACAAACAATTAAATTTATTTTTCCTTTCTTTTCGGTTATTTTGAATGGCTTTTGAAATGTGGCAACGATCACGGCAAAACTGTTCACATTCAAAAAGTCAATTTGCCTTTAATATGTTTTTTGCTAGACCCTGGGCTATGGCAGCACCAGTAGGTCCTGAAGAAACAGGAAAACAAGTCTTTTCAGATTTTAAACAGAGGAAAAATTACCTATGAAAATTACCAAAATGCCAACATTTCACACGGACAATATAAATTTTTACGGATTAAAACGATATGTGATTAAAGAAGTAACATTGCGTGCGAGTTATTACCTGGACAAATTTCATTTCCACATGTCCGATTTTCTAAACGTAGACCAACACAATCTTTGCCACCTGCCAATGGAGTTGGGTTGTTACATTCTCTAGTTCTCATTTGTACACCTCCGTCACAGGTTTTGGAACACAAACTGTAATTTGACCAGTCACCAAATCCTCCATCAACTACATTCAATAAACGAAAAATATAAAAAATGTTTAGTTGATTCTAAAATTAATCAACTACATGCATTTCAAAGTACGGTTCTATTAAAATATAAAGAGTGTTAACCCGAATCCGCCCTGACGATTTTTTTTAATAACCCTTATTGGTTTGGTTTATGGCTATGATAGCTACTGAGTTTCACTAGTTACCTATAAGACACCTGCATGCTAAATTTTTAGGTCCCATACCTTTCAGAGGCTTTAATATTGGGCATTACTCGAAACTACCCCTGAAAATCCTAATAATGGGGAAAATTTAATAACTCCTGTTAGGATTATCGTTAGAACTTGAAACTTGCAACACAACTTTTTTTTACCAAGGAGAATAATTTTGCATAATTTGGGCACGTGACTAATCCGATTTCCCGATTTTGTCGGGTTTTAACCGAGAATCGAAAAAAACGGATTTTCGGGCAATTTTTCGCAATTTTTTATGCAATCCATGTAAAAGCTGGAAGATGTGTTTGGAAACTTCAAACTAAATGTAAAAATTCGCTCTAGAACAAAAGTTATTAAATTTTAAGCACATAGTAGCCTTATTAACAAATTTCATGCTTCTTATGACGTCACAGAAAATGTGCTGACGCAAGCAAAACAGTTGTACTAAAACCGTCGTTGGTAATTAAGTGAAAAGATATATTGTATAGAAAATGTTGTTAAGCCTGATTTGGCTAACCGAAATTTTAACTCAACAAAAAATATTGAGCAACAATGCGACTAAAGTGAGGCAATTAAAAATGGCAGGGAAGAATAAAAAAAACAGTATGTGGCATTCTCATGAAAAATATTTGACGGTAAACCCTACCATGAAAGTGATCAGTGTATGCGCCATTTCATTCATTTTGATTTACTCTAAAAGATTTCCTCGCAGAAAAGTGAGGAAAGTCCCTACGCTTTAGTAACAAACTTCCCAGCGTCTTTTCTGTTCACTGACTTCAGAAACGGCTAAAGAAATTGCGCCTTTTTGCGCTGTATTCTACTTCAAAAAGCCAAACATATCCTCAGGACGAGGTTAAAATGCATTTCTACCAAACACTGATCGTATGTAATAGATTATAGGCACTCAAAAATCTCAGTGGTGATCAAGCCTTGATGCTTAAAACGAATTGTAGTAACTTTTTTACTCAATCTTATACAGACATCTATTTGGTTAATGTACTTCATCGTTGTATATAACTTGACCCACGCCTTGCCATTAAAATCACCAGGCGAGCTGTTGTTGCATTGCTGTTGTTGAAACTTGCCTCAGTAAGAAGAGCCTTGTACCAGAAACAACTGCGTCACTATTAAATAGTCTTATTTTTTATTCTCTTTGCAGCTAAATATATACAGACTTACCGGGACATTGAGTTTCGATTGGACATGGTTCCATGGTTGTATTGCTTCCTACACATTTATCTTCATTACTATGTGTTTCTGGCATGGAACAATTTCTGTATCTTGATCGCATGCCACCAGGGCCACAATTAACCGAACAATTACTCCATCTTTCCCAAGACGCCCAATTTCCATGCGCTGTTAATAAGAGATTAAAAATTCTGTAATCTTGTTTAAAGTAGTATACGGGGAAATTTTCTCTTTGACAATTTCAAAAGACGTGATATGGTGGTGGTAAGAAGAAGTTATTAAATTTGACGTGGTCTTACGAAAAGTAAAAAAAACATGGAAGTACTCACTAGGACTAGTACAGTTACCAGGCAACAATGTACCATCATCAATTGCTATATCAGAATTATATCCTGTACCTCTGACTGCTTTGAACATGATCTAGATGATTAAATAACGAAGAATAAAAACTTAAAATTCCGAGAGACGCATGAGTTATATAAATGTTCGGATCAAGAAGGAGGTTGTGATGGACCTTATAGTGGATGGTACATTTGAAACCAGTTTTTGCGCCTGTTCTTGTTGTTAATCCTACACTCGTTGTGAGATAAATTCATAATCAAGGCGAATAGGTTCTAATGTTATGTAGATGCAAATTCCATATAATTCGTTTTAAAACGAATACCAAATAGAGTGCCCCCTTTCTTTTGTGCCCGCTCCTCCCAAAGAACCTATTGTGTGCTGTTGACCTCAACATAAAAAAGTCTTTTTACTGAGCTGTTGTGATGACGTTTATTTAGGTTTTCATTCACACAGAAGTAGCAAACAAGCTTTAAAATAATTCATAAAATATATTGGGAGCTACAAGCAGCAGAGTACTAAATACTTACAAACATATTTGGATCACCAACAACAAAATTAACAACCATGGCAACTCTTTCCCAATGCGAAGCATTATTTGTAAGTACTCCAAAATTTTCCCAAATAAGGGATTGTTCATTGGTAACACTGTTCAACAGATAAACATGTAGCGAACCCATGAAATCGGGGTATAGACTGTACATGGACACATAGAAGGTGAAACAGTACTGAGTGTGATTCGGTAAAAATAATGGTGTGCTAAGGTATGCCTCGTGTCTGCTACTTTTACCACTGGCCTCATAATAAGCAAAGTGACCACAACCTAATGAATAAAATAATTTATCTTTTCAAACAAGAAGATAAATTTACTTACAGTCAAATATGACAATTTCGCACATTGCGCTATGCTGAACCGAACCGTCAGTCATTTTTCAAAAACTCAAACAATTTCCAATTTCTTGCTACCTCAAAGTATGTGCTCTTCTTCCCGCGAGCTCAAGATGGCGGAAGTTTATTTCAGTTTTATTTACCTGACGGAAACGTGTGATCTATATCAGGTCCAGTACTTGGAGACGGAGTGTTCCTGGCAACTATCCATTGGCTAGATTCGTCCGATAACCAACAAGAAGTTTCAAAATTACAGTTTAAATTACTGGTCACCGCTGAAAGAACAAAAGTTGATTAATTTTTTTATATAGCCTTACTTAAATTCTTGTCTAAAATCTTTTTTTATCTACAAAAAACCTAGAAGAGTCAGATTAATGAAAAAATGACAATGGAATGGTAAGCAACAAACCTGGACATTCTGAAAACCGACAGCCACCATTACAAACTTCTGTATTTGTTAAGTTCCCTTGGCAGTTGTCATTTGAGCATGTCCTTGTTCTACTACGATACCCAACACCACATGTTCCTTGACAAGATGACCAATCAGACCAAGCGGATAAAACACCAATTACTAAAAATTTTGATTATATTTGTTATTCCAGTTTCTAAATGATAGTTCCCAAATAGTACAGTGAATAGAATGAAATAATATGACTACCTTGACACGGCGTTGAAAAGCAAGGATGTATTTTGAAATTACGACCACCACATGGTTGAGCGAGACAAGTTCTGGTCATTACCTTAAAACCCATGCCACATGTCACGGTGCATTCTCTCAATGGTGACCAATTAGACCACTGACAGCTAGCTAAAATATACGCATTTAAAAGTTTAACACTTGTCAAAGTGTGAGTCGATATTTACTTCATCGCTGAAAAAAGTTGTCAGTCCATTAAGACTACACAGAAAGAAGTCCTTGCATAAGCTCCAACGCTTGTGTTTTTCTGAAGAAATTCTTTTTGGATATTATCGGAGTTCAATATTTCAATGCAATTTCAATTTTTTATTTCCTATATGAACTCTAGAATGTTCTTTAAAAGTTGTCGCAAAACTAATTCTCTTTAAGAATATTTGCATAAAATTAAATAACAATATTTCTACTGTTATCAGACAAATATAATATGTCCTACAGGTGCGCGCATATTTACTGTCTTGCTTAAATTGCTACTGTGGTATTTTCTAACAAGCCACAATTTTTTAGCGAATTGTGGCTTGTTACTTAGATATTTTAGGTACTCTAAAGTTGTATTGCATTTTTACCTTTGGTGATATGTACATAATACATGTTAGTCAGGGCGCTGACAGCCAAAAAAAAATTCCAAAAAGTTTTGAAAAATTGAGAAAATTGGGTATGTAAAATATGGGGTATGCACACCAACTTAGGGGAATTTTTAAAGGAGTAAAATTGAGCAATCTATTTCCCCTGGAATTTTTGTTCAGTTTTTTTGTATTTGGATTTCACGGTAACATTCTGGCAGAAATTAGGCTATGTAAAATATAGAGTACACTAGACGCCACTTTAGGGTTGTTTCTACGTGCTAAAAATGAGCGATCTGACCTGCACCCCCATCGGAACTTTTTTTCTTAAAACAGTTTTTCGTATTTAAATTTCAAAATCGATACACCAGTAACTTTAGGAAGAAAATTTTGCCATGTAAAATATGGGATAAGGGGATCTGACGATGTCAGCGTCAGAAATATTTCAATAACTTCTTATAAAATAGATGCCCTGCAACATTGCGTGCAATTTCAGTTTTGTAACATATCAGGTGAGGTAATGTCAAATTTAGGGGAACTATTTTATATCCTTTGACCAATCCTACCACAATATAGCCAGCTGACTACTTCTTCAAACTTTGATTTTTCCTAACTGCACAACTGAACGCCCAACCGTCAAGGGGGAATATTGTGAGCTGTTAGATTATTAATTAAAATGATTTAAGTTGAAAAATTCAGAGGATTTTTAAAATTTCAGACTGTTTAGTTCATAGATGTCTCATAGATATAGATTTCTTATCACGGCGCTTAAATCAGTTTTACGTAATACATTTATCTCTCTGTTCACTTTGATTATAAGTATCTCTAAACCGCATAATTTCTTTTTATACACGCCCACTTTCTCATAACAAATAACCGACACTGAGTAATAGAAACGTTTTTGGCCTAGCTACCTAGCCAAAAATGGAATTTCACAATGGTCATCATTATACTTCAGTGACATTTCAAGATATTACCGTGAAGTTTTAAATAAACATGTTTGGTTCAAAGAATAGTGAAAAGCATATCGATACTTTTCGAACAATTTCATTCGTGAAGTACAGGTCAATTTATTGGATGATGAATCGAAATTTATACACACAAACTTTCAGAAATTTCAAACCGCTGTGCTAAATCGAGTGTTACCAGACCAAGTCTCAATTTCATCAGACACAATAAAAATTCATCGCATGAACTCAATTTTCTATCTGGATCCATTTTTAGAGGTGACTTTAAACTGTCTTGTCTCGTCGCGATCGTTTTAAGTTCTATAACGCCTTGTGCCTAACAGGGCAATTTTTTCATGAAGCTTGTAGAATAACTTCAGGTTGGCAAATGTTCATGTAACAATTTTTATCTGTCAATATTTTCTTACAGTTTTTTTTTTATCTTTGACTTTCAATATTTTAAGTTCCACTTGTAATTTTTTAATGTGTTGTAGCAGAGTGTGCAATAATGATATCACTATTAAAACTATAATGGTTATTTTCTTTTTTTCTTTCCTGGGTACATACTCAAAAAAATGTCTTCGTCATCAATTACCAGTAATTTCTCAGTTACATCACAGTTCGATGTGGACACTTTACTTAGAATTACTATTACTGCTACTAAGTCTTTGGCGATGAAAAATATTACTCTCGTTTGGCGTATCGACCTCACAAGCTCGTTCAATACTTTTGACGTCGGGTAATATTTCTCGGTATAGATAGACAAAACAACTTATATTGTATTATAATTACGCCTAAAATAAAAAGCACCCGTCAAGGTAAATTTGAATTAGTATACCATAAAAATCCCCAACTAAAGAAACCACTTTATTTTATCACATGATTTGTTCTAGCCAATTAAAATTATAAGCAAAACGTTTGTATAAAACAAAAATTTTTTCAGGGGATGTTCTATAGATGCTTTTGAAGAAAATTGTTCGAAATATAATTGAATTTGACTGTTACGGACACACAGGAAGGCAGGGTTTCCATATTTATATGAGATAAAGCTTGTTGAAGCAATAACAATAAAGGTATTAATCACTTTCTTAAGGCTATTTATTATAGCATTTTAAGAAGGACAATCTCGTGATGTCTTGCTTCCTCTTCAAAGTAAACTTTGCATTTTACTGTTATGTATTATGTTCTGCAGAATGTATGTTATTTTGCCGCCAAAAAAAATATTAAAGGATAATGTATCCATTTTTAAAAAATACCAATTAAAAGTAGAAAATCATAAAAAGTAATAAATTTATCAACTGGTTGTCTATATTCTTGCAAAAAAGTAATAAAATATCTTGCTCCTTAAACTTTTGAGTGGTCTGGTTTTTACACAATGTTATTCAGAATGTGAGAGAATGTTGAGTAACATCATTGACGGGGATCTTACTTAAGCCCTTTCGTAGCTTTTGGAACTAAAAACGAACACAACTCTTTAACGACGTTTCGGCCGTACGACGGCCATTTTCAAGTATAGCTATTTACAATTGACAAATTCAACACTATATACAAAATATCGTACGATATATCATCGTACGATCAAATATTCCGTAGGGGCAAGTCAATTATCTGAAAATAGAAATAATGGCATTGATGCAATATTTCTATTAAGAATTGGCTTATCCCTACGGATTAACAAGCTTTCCTTCAATTCCAAATCAAAATTATTAGATGCGGAGGAGATAATAGAAAAATTATCTAAAGATGGTCTATTTTTACAGAAAACAACATCCCAGTCAGTAATTTTTGCAAAAGTGATTTTCGTAAACTCCTCTCTCTGGCCACAGAAAATTCTTATTTCACGTTTGACGGTCAACTATTCAAGCAAGTCGATGGGGTAGCTATGGGATCACCTCTTGGCCCCAGCCTTGCTAATGCTTTTCTTTCGCACCACGAAAAGACTTGGTTGGATAATTGTCCATCATCCTTTAAGCCAGTGTATTATAGAAGATATGTTGATGATGTTTTTGTGTTGTTCTCATCTCCTAGCCATTTGCCTCTATTTAAGGACTATCTTAATAGGCAACACATCAACATATCTTTCACGTCTGAGTGCGAGGCCGATAAAACTCTTCCGTTTCTTGACGTATCTGTTTCTCGCAATGAATCGAAGTTTGTTACATCTATCTATAGGAAGCCTACATTTAGTGGTGTTTACACGAATTACAACAGCTTTTTGCCGGAAGAATATAAAACGGGTTTGATAATGACATTGATTTTTCGGATATTTAAGATTGTTTCTGATTTTTCTAGGTTTCACTTAGAAATGCAAGATCTTAGAAACATTCTGTTAAGAAATGGCTACCCGTCAAGTTTGATTGATCAATGCATTAAGTCTTTTCTCGACAGAATGTTTCAAGATAAGAAAGTTTTCAGTACCGCGCCTAAGTTAGAAGTTCTTATTATTTTGCCATATTTGGGTAACATATCGTTGAAACTGCGAACTCACTTAGCTAAAACATTTGATAAGCATCTTCCTTGCTGTAAGCTTAGGGTTATTTTCAAATCGGGTTGTAGAATTGGCAATTTTTTCCGGTTTAAGGACCGTGTTTCAAAGGCTCTGCGTTCAAAAGTCGTATATAAATATCAGTGTGATGGCTGCAATGCCATCTATTATGGGAAAACTATGCGACATTTGAAAGTTAGAGCCTGCGAACACATGGCCGTTTCTGCCTTGACTGGAAAATCCGTCAAATCTATTAACCTTAGTGCGGTTTTGGAGCATGTTGTTTTCTGTAAAAATAGACCATCTTTAGATAATTTTTCTATTATCTCCTCCGCATCTAATAATTTTGATTTGGAATTGAAGGAAAGCTTGTTAATCCGTAGGGATAAGCCAATTCTTAATAGAAATATTGCATCAATGCCATTATTTCTATTTTCAGATAATTGACTTGCCCCTACGGAATATTTGATCGTACGATGATATATCGTACGATATTTTGTATATAGTGTTGAATTTGTCAATTGTAAATAGCTATACTTGAAAATGGCCGTCGTACGGCCGAAACGTCGTTAAAGAGTTGTGTTCGTTTTTAGTTCCAAAAGTCTGAACATACACACCCTTTCGTAGCTCTTTAAAATGGCAACGAACGCCATAAAATTATGCAGTACTATGTTTTGAGTGCTTTAGGAATTATTTTTTATACAAAAGGTGATAGGAAAAATAAGCCATGTTAATTTTTTATGGTACTAGATACAATGTAACAGAATCGCCGATAAATTTAAAAATAAAGTACATACCTAAGTTAATATACATAAATAAAAAGTAGAGCGCTGTACACACCATACCTAAGTTAATATACATAAATAAAAAGTAGAGCGCTGTACACACCATTTTTAATACCATGTTGTTCTGAGTTACACGACTAACACGAGTAGCTAACTAACTGACTTTGTTCTGTTTTATATAAATTATATAAATGTTTCATTAATGGAAGGTAATAGAATATAATAGAGTTTTTAGCTAGATTAATTATTGAATATGCAAAGGTATGTTTAAAATAATTCCATGTTTTCCTTCATTATTCTTTAAGATCGTGATGTGCCTGTACAGTTAACAATACAAACAGGGTTTAGCTAGTGCTTATAATAAATAACCAACTTTTATTCACAACTATCCGTTTAAATAAATATCTGTACCCCCTAGAAATTATTATTAAGGGTAATTTCCATAAAAGTGTTTAACAGAAAATAAGCAGGGATTAACGTTAGATTAGATTAACGTTAGATTTAAATTGTTTTAGATACAGAAGCAGCAAACAGAATTAAGTGGCCATAAACTTCCTGAAAATTTAACAGTAATAAATGATTTTGTGGTTTAAAGCTTACCTTCCAAGAAAAAAGGGGTTTTTAACTGAAGGATCTTGAAAAATTGTCTATAAATTTTAAGAACGTTTTTTATATAGAATTATGATATGAAAAGTTAGGTGCTGAGACACAACTGCTGGTGTAAACGATTATCTGGATAACTACTTCATTTGAATATGTTTATATTATCAAACTAGATAGGTAAATATGTATCTGCATCACTACATAAGTTGCCATATAACCCTTGAATACAGCACCAGCATATCAAATAAAGATGTCATGCATTAATTAGCATAATTAACACCCACCTCTCGTTGTAGTGAGATCCTCCCTCTAGAAAAAACGAAATGGTTGGCACAAGTGGGGTACCACGCAGCAGCTTTATTTGCTCAGCTTTGTTTTTACAAAAATAAATAAATCTGATTTGTTTATAAAGCCTTTTATTTACTAACGTAAACTAAGTTTAAATTCTGCATAATTTCTGTATCAACTTTCTAAAGTGATTTAAAAAACACAAACATATATATAGCTAGCTGCTGGCTATATAACAAGATATTATAAAACTCTAGAGCAGTCAATTTATTTCTTAAAGTTTATTTAATATAAATAAATTTTACATGCAAAGTTACACTGCATTGATGATGTGTCACATCATTGTTTTTTGTGTAATAATTGACTAGATAAATCTATGCGTCGATTTTATTCTCTCCCTTCTGCCTCGTTGTTTGTTTCATCATGCCGTCATATTTAAAATTTTAACTCCCGCCATCAGATTACGTGACTAAGAGCGTTGTATAGCTGAGTGATCCCTGCTACTGACATCAGCATGCTGAGACTTTCATCCCAATGTATCATCGCACAATGTCTCTACAGATATAATGTTGAATTTAATTAACGAGAGGGAATATGGTAAAACATGACAATAAACTTCGTTCATCCAAAAAGATTCAGCATGTTCCTAATTGTAGGCATTTTAAGGTCTAAATATAAAGAAAAGTAACAAAGTGCGTAAAAAATTACCTTCCATGAAAAGGTAAAAAAGGTTATTGCGCTAAGAAAAAGTAAGGTTAATGATGTAATTGACCAGGTGATGTATCATCATTCTTAATTCCATTAAGATCGCAAATACGTTGTAAATAATTAGGATTTTGAAACAAAAAGACGTAGTAGAGTCATGTTTTTGTCAGGATTTCTACCATCATGAGTAATAATACATGTGATGAAAACATTATTTTTCAGTCGTTTTTGGGAAGTTTATTTTGAATCACGAAGTACATTTTTAACGCATTCCTTAAAATTTTTGCCCGTCTTATTCAAAAAATGAAACATTTTTTCATTGTCCTTTCTTGTTTTTTTAAAATACTCCATTGCTTATCAACAGATGGATTGGAATGCCAAAAAACAAAATTTAAGAACAAATGTTCTTTTACCTTGTCCAATTTAAACGGTGTATTGTGACGTCAGGAAAAAAGAATTTGCCTACATGCAATTAAAAGATTATCTATCAGCAGTTTAAATAAGAAAGTCAACTTGTGCGACAGGTTGGTAAGTTAGTAAGTACGTACGTAACAGGAAGTTTAACATCCTTCGGGATTCCATCCCAACGTTTGGCTCTTGCTCCCCTCCGACGGAAACTAAGTTACATTACCCGCTGGAGAAACGTATAGCATTACTCTTACATGCTTGCCAACAAGCCGATTAGCGGTCAGTAGATGGTTCTAAGTGGGCTGACAATACTACATTTAAAGTAAGCCGATGTGGGGACTTGAACCTGCAACCTTCTGATTGCAAGTTGGCAGCGCTTCGACTACACCATCTCCAGTAAACAGGTTAAAATTAAAATCAGAGATAAAGAAAAGTTAGCCATGGATTTTCCAATAAAACAATAAACACACAATTACAACTGAATTCAGATGTCAATTATCTATTTAAAAAAATTGGCTTAAATATGTTCGCCCTTAGCAATCTAGGGTTTTTAATAAATTATTGAATACTGAAGTTTAAAAATTCAAATATCTCAATTATTGTAGTCAGTGCACACTCGGGCATAAATTATGCCTGGTATTCCTAGCTTTGGGGATAACCAAACCGCAGTCCGAAGCTGTGCATGCATACTTCCATCCATCTCCCAAAACAAAGTGACAGACGTGGTAGGTTTCGTGGACCTTTGTGTTGAAATTTCGCAGTGCGGTAAATGAGCCAGTCGAAACGTTATATCTTCGCGATGGTCGTTGTTGTTGCTCGAGGAACATGGTAGCGGAGTAGTATTGAAAATATAGTTAATTTTTATGTATTTAAAACCTTAATACTTCATCAGCAATGTTTTACCTATGTATTTTAGACAAATCAATTTTAAGACTACAAACGATTTTGGCAAGCTACATCGCAAGAAGCAGTATTAGCCAGCTATATACTCTTACTTATGGTTTTTATTCTTAATGTTTTACTATCCTTAATGTTTTTTTTGCGTTATGTTTATTTATCTGATTTTTACTGGCCTGCATCTCGGATTGCGGCTATAGTTAGCTATAGCTACTTCTTGTGTAAAATACACTCAGGTAGCTATGTTGCTCTAGTATACGCTTGGTTAAAATTCGTTAATTATTATGATAAAAGTATATTTATAACATAGTTTTTGTTTTGCTCATAACTTTGTAACAACAGGGTGAAGCAACGCGCCCGTAATTTTCACTTTTTTAACATGGGAATATACCACACAGTACATTTAGGTTCTTGATACTGATACTGTTTTTAATGAGGAAAGTTGTTTTAAAATTATTTGTGCTGAATTATAACGTCAAAGCACAACAACTGCTTTCCGTTAATTAACACAACATGTTTCATAAAGTATATATTACGCAACGCCAGATATTTTTTGCCACGACATATCTTCGGAACTAACCAATAGTATTTATAGTCTACAGAGATGCTTAATCATTTGAATCCTTTATTTCTTTTTAAGTGTTTTGGTAAATATGGATAAATGAAAAAAGACGCGGTGCAGCATAAGGTCAGAGAGTTTTATTTTAGTTTTGATGACACCGTGCAGAAGTAAACTGTTATTGTCAATTTACTTCGGAATAACATCCGATAAGACAATAGATACAGATATTTCCAAAGTGAGACAGTGTAATGAAAAAAATTGATATTTTAACTTTTACTGCATAGCTACAAAGCATACAAATTATTGTTGGGTCAACCTCAGATTGCTAAGGGTAAGGGGCTTTCTTGACTCTCGTTATTAATAAGAGAAACAACATTAAGAGTTTTTGCATTGCTTTGAAGTCTGCTCCATTAACCCTTTGCACATGTAGAGGCTTTATGGATGCTCTCTGCACATCATCTACATCAGAAACTTGCCAAAGAAGTTATTCTGTACCCAATATGAGGCATAAACCTTTAGCAATTGAATTGCTAATTAAAATACGTGCGTTACAAAAAATATACAAAAAATATATCTAAAAAATGAGGGACACCGTGGGGCATAAAAATTAGCTAAAAAGATCTGTCGCGAAGGGAGATTCACACAATATGAAAGGACTAACCGTAGCGACAGGTTTTAACGTAATAACCTCCAGCACGCCAAAATGATGAATTAACATAATCAGTGTGTAACGGTGTTTGCACCAAAATCTGTTCCCGCGGTTTAATAATATGAAGAAAAAAAAAAAAAAAAAGATTTCATTCCTTTTTCTGCTTGCGTTATGCCTACATAAGTGAGACATACAAACGCACTGTAAAAGTTATTTGCTTCACTTACCCTGACACATGTGCACCAAAACAATCGGCACCAATGGGCTTCCGTATAAAATGTTCTATCCAAGTTTTAAAATATTTCTGCATTTGTCAGCTGTCAAAATAATTTAAGGGTGAGCACTCTATGTTTTTCCCCATAAGCTGATATTAAAGTAAGAAAAACAAATCTTGTAACTGGTAATATAAAAAGGCTGAAAAGGGTGATGAGAGTCTGTTTTAAACACAAAAGAATGTCTTTTCCTGTCTGGAAAGAAAATATGAGAAGATATAAGAACATAAAGCAATCATAAAGTTGTTCATTTATCAATCCCATAATGTATGCATTCATTCAGTCAGTTGTAAACCGCATCGTGAAACTTATATTTTGACAAAATTTAAAATAATTTCTATTTTCAGAGTGATTAAGCGCGTCGGGATGGAACAGCAATCCGGCAAAAATTATTAAAAAATAAAACAGAACCAAAGTCTTACACACATTCTTACCGTCCGCCATCACGAATCAGGAAAGTTTGTTTGGATGAGAAAGCAAGACAACACAAGGGACTTTAATGTTAAATTAGTGTATTTCTTACTAAATTGCCTTAAGAAGGTAACTAATACCCCTAAAAAGATTTTAAAATCATTGTTGATGCTTCGACTGGCTTTATATGCAATAATTAATACGTTTCTGTCCAGAATTTAAGAGAAAATAGCTAGCTAGGTAAGTCAAAAAGTTCAGATAAATTGAATCAAATACAAAGTAAGCGCTTATTGTAGAATAAATTATGGATGTTGAATATTTGTAAGGTACTTTTCTGCCCTTTTCAGATATATTTGGCGACTTTCGTCACTAAAGATAGAAATTATTCAATGCTATATATTATTACAACGGTTTTTATATTTAACACGTCACAAAAATGCGGTACATCTCCAATTTTTCCTTGAAGTTTAACTAAGAACAAAAATTTGTCTGTTGTGGTTTTCTGTGCAAGTTTGAGTTTACCTTTATCCAAATTTCAATTGTTTCAATGTTAGAAGTACATATTTTTAATTGTTTCTAAAAAGTATTTTTCACGGACATTTTATTTTGCAGCCTCCAATTAAGTGTGTGTTTTCTGAATTTGTATTTCCTTAATAACTTAAGCCTTCAATGATAACGCATTCAAAATCAACAACTGTTGTGGGTTTTATTTTTGAAAATTGCAGAGTATAAGATTTTTAGCGACATTAACTTTAAAAAAAAACCGAAAAAGAAATTGACTAAAATTAAATTTACTAATTATTTGATTATCTAAATATAAATTCTGGAGCGAAACAAAAACTGACCTTTGGTATCGATCGCTTAAAGTTTGATTTTATTCACTCATGTCATTGAGCATACAAAAGTTTCATGTAAACAGGAGTTTCTGAAATGAATCATCCATAAGTGTAAAGAACCTAATTTTAATTAACAGATAAACATTTTAGTATAACGTGCACAAAGAGTATTGTTTAAGTTTGTTAACTGAAGTAATTGTGAGTCCATTACTTGGTAAAACTTCCAGTCCACAGATTCAACAAAATTCTTGGAATGATCTGTATAAATCGCATCATTCAATTCGCACGCTTTCGTTTCTTTGTTGTAATTAACAGATTCACAACGTGCATCATCTTCACAAAATGTTAACATGCATTAAACAGCATCAAATGCACCATACTTCACTTGAATAACGTGATTCATCAATCGCTTGTTGTTGAAATAAGCGTTTGATATGTACCTTCTGCTTGCTTGTCTACCTGTAAGTGAATACTTGCTGATTTAAATTATAATTTTTGTCAACAGGTACTGTCGTAGTACTTGACCCTGGCAGGGAAAGGGGTGAATGGCGCCTAGTAGAGTCATAAAAATCTCCATCTTACCTAGAAGTCCGTAAGTTTTAAAATTTTGCGTGAGATCGAACAATAATTTTCAAAGACACAGAATGAATTCACATGACATTATAATGGCTATACACAAATTGTTCTCCGCCACACCGCAAGTAGATTTAACATCTTTAAAAAAATTACATCAATAGCATTTGTATTTAGTTTGCGGCTATGCAATTGGGCTCCCAATCCAATATTGCGCGAAAGAAGTAGCGTCAAATAATAGTTTAACCAAAAAAAAATAATATATTAGAACATTTTTGTATGTCAAAGTTATATTAATATCATACGAAAGATGTCAATCGCTATTCTTATACAAGCATTTTTTTCTAGCTATCTTTAAACATCTAAGAATGAAAGACCACTCACATAATCTATTCTGAAAAGTGTAATTTCCAATGATTCCACTCCCATCTTCAGTAAGACCTGCTATTCTAACGTTATATGTTATGACCGCTTCGTCGACTCTTCTGCCATATCGAAGCTTAACTCTTGCAGTAGCAGGCACATTAAAAGTGCTTTAGATTCTCCGCTTGCCATACTTATGTTCACTTAGTACGACAAATTTTCAACATTTCGGTGGTTCTCAGGAATCTCCCCTATCTTCATCAACAGCTTTGATGCACTTTTAAAGCAAGCACTAATCAACGTTAGTGGCTTCGTTGGACAAGACACTAAAAATTAAAACTATTTATCTCATTAACACGAAGGTTAAATGCAAATGGTTGTGATTTTAGAAATAGTTATTAATCTTCAGGTACAAATTACATATTTGTGCATGATTTAGGTGGGGACATCGACGATGTTTGGCCAGCTAATTTAAACTCATAAGTTTCCCAGGGAACCAAACCGCGAATATCGGCCTTTGTGTCATTTGGTCCGGTTTGATATGTAGTGTATGCAGTCGTGCCATTTATTCGTAAAGGGTAACGCTGTTTATGCAACAACAGGTGAATAGCTTTCCATTCCAGTAAAAACCATTACCTACAATTTGTTCAATGAATAAAGATTTCTTGCTTAAATTAAATGCCTACCAGTAGGCTCTTGAGAAAATAAAGTTGAATTGCTGAATTTAGCAACACCGGAAGTATGTCCACCTGCTACTTGATACTCATAAGATACTTCAGGATTAAGATGATTAATGACTATGTTCATTTCATTTGTAGCTGCCTCTGTCCAATTTAAATCACTTAGCAGCTTGAATCAAACTTGATAGAAATCAGCGCCTTGGCTATGTTCAACTGGAATCGGATGCCAACTGACATTGACAAAAGTTAAATTCCTTGTTGTGACGGTGATATTAGACGGTGGAACAGTTGGAGCTGTGAAATCACGAAAAAGAAGCATTATTACACACATTCAAAACAATATTTAAAATCGTTTAAATTAGTTAACATTGGGTATTATATTTTAAATATTTTTAATGTTATACTATATCGATATCTGCAAAAAGTACGATTTACTATCCAAACTAACCTATAGAATCAATAGTGCATACATAACAGATAGGTTTATCAGAGATCGATGATATGCTAAAAGTTACGATCAGTGTAACGAATAAATAACATTGCCAAGTTCCACAAATGTTCGGTTTTTCTTGCACACGTTACAATAAGGTAAAAGTTATTTTTATATTCTATTTTTGATATTGCGTTTTGTTTACAAACTAACTTTCAACTACTGGTAACATGCCGCCATTTTAAGTAGGTGTGCATTTTTTATCAGCCTCTGTATGGTTACACCTGCCTAATTTAAAAAGTACTATACATTTTTATTTTCAGCTTAAGTTCGTTCAATCATGGCAAATTAGAAATAGCAAGAAACAAAACTTCACAGAACCAAACCAAAAACTATAACTGATTTGAAAAAAGACTTATGCTTTTAAATTTTGCTCTCACCTGCATAGGCCAGTTGTACAATTATTGTGTTTGAAAAAACCCCATTTCCTGACGATGTTTGACCAGCTGATTTAAACTCATAAGTTTCCCAGGGAACCAAACCTCGAATATCGGCCTTTGTGTCATTTGGTCCAGTTTGATATGTAGTGTATACAGTCGTGCCATTTCTCCGGAATTTTACTTGATAGTGAATTAAAATTCCATTCCAAAACGTTGCATTTATCACATCCCATGTAATACACACATGATCATAACTTAATGCCTTCACAGAAACATTTCCAGGACTTTTAGACGGAACTAAAGAAAAATTAAAAATTCAAGTATTGCGTCGTTTCAAAACCTAAACAAGCGCGAGACGTATACAAGTCAAAATACGTCCCATCTTTCACTTCAATAGAGGTTAAGGTTGTTGCAGAGTGTTAAAAGTAATACTACTACTTTGCTACTATACTACTTTAATATGTATCCATTCCAAAAACATGTTCAAACTTTCAGAAAATGTCACAAACTTCCCTCAAAAGTTGAAATCCATTTTACTTTCGAATATGTGTCGTAATCCCACCAATAATTTGTAGCCATTAAACGTACTTCATATTTTGTTTTCATTTTTAATCCAGTAATATGCACATGTATACCCGAAAAAGGTCTTAGTAAATATTTACTACTTCCATATTCTCTGTACAATAAAAAACTGCTGTTAAATCCGCATGATGAAGCACGCTGTTCTTTTACATGTACTGCGCCAACACTCCCATAACTATTAAAAATTGAAAGATCATGTGCCGCATTTACTAAAAATAAAAAGATTTAAAAGAAATTTTAATTTCAATTAATCCATTTTTTTCGCGTAAAGTAGATGAGTTACTTGTTTCTAAAAACTGCTCCTAAGTAAGACAATTATATGACAAGTTTGAGATGTTTTCATATTTCATATTTCCAAGCCATATTTCTGTCAACAGGACTACTTTTTTCTAAGTGATCCTGCTGACTTTGCAATATGGCTTGTTGCGCAACTCGCTAAGAAAGGCGCATCTAGTGAATATAAAACGCTCTTTACGTATTTAGTGAATTCATGTTATTCATTTACATTGGAAAATAGTCTATATTGTCGCTATATTTTTATCAATATCGTTGTTTTGGTATCTTATGGATGAGACATTGAAAAAAAAAAAGAACAAATAGCTTTTACATCAAACCGAGATGAGATTTTAATAACAATCCGTTGAGTTTACGTGTAAATTTTCATATCGGGGACGTGCAAACAACTAAGAAGAGTCAAGTGATGAATTTTTGAAGCCATTAAACAAGAGTTGCCAATATATATGGGTAGAATTTGACAAAATTGGACAAATTCGGATAAATTCGGACAAAATCGAACAAAATCGAATAAAATTGGAAAAGACCCAGCCCACACTTGGACCAATTTAACTACTGAGGAGAATTTGTCATGATAACTGCTTCCCATATTTTATATAAAATTGTACCCTTTTTTTTCATTTTAGAATCTAACAGATTTTTATATGTGTAAAATATTAATTAGGAGTCATTTCAATTGTTCCTAGATTTTTTTGTTGCTTATCTAACATTATACATATAATTTTGCTCTTCAATTTACTCTTTGTGCTAATATTTACTCTTTGTGAGACTGTGTCGTATCAGCTTAGAATTTTTTTACTTTGTGGTAGTTTCTATTCTACCTTCAGTCATGTTTTCTTTTTATTCCCCCCTTTTAATCCTTTTATTGTGGTTTTAAAGTCTTTTTTCTTCTCAAACATCAATTTTTGACAATTTTATTTTTTACAGGACTCATATTGATAACAGAATTGTACATGTATATACTTGTAAATAATCTAAATTGGCAATCCTGTATAAATAGTGGATAAATAAATAAAAAATAAATAAATAAATGAATAAATGGAAAGAGCATGAATTGGGATACCCAACGGACGCAAAAATGAACTATGTAACTATTGTCCTCAGCATCAATCGTACCTCACGCTCTTAGAAACTAATTATGCTTAGACGAAAAAAGGGATCTGGTCTTCCTAAGGTGAAAATCAATTTCTAAGGTACTGAAAATAAGGTGATTTTTTGAGGTTGATAAAAAAAACATTTGTGGTTACTACTTATGCTCTGAGGTAGCTAGCTGAAAAAATTCCAGAACCCATCGTAGAACTTCAAAAAGTTCTACGATGGGTTCTGTTTTATTTGAGGGTTCGTTCCAATGTAACCACCGCTAGAACTTATAAATATGTTAATAAAAACGTCTTAGTACTAACAACATGTTGCCTACTGGAAATTAGACCTTCGACCTTGTTGCTAGCTACTTATCTGGAAAGCAAATATCAACAAAGATCTTACTGCCAGCAGTTATACCACCATTTAAGCCCACTAGTCCTTTACCAGTATCTTCATCGATTAATTGCAAGTGCGATATATCTGATTGCGATCCAACTTCTGTGAGACGAATTTCTTTGTATGAAGGAGAGCTATCACTGTTGTAGTACGTTGCTGTTTTTGTTGAACTATAATAATTAAAAGCTTTATTAAAAAAGGAGATATTTTGTGATCACTTTCAAACTGCTAGTCATAGCAGGACAACAAACCTGTACATATTCAAAAAACATCTTCGAAAGCAGTAAAATAATTATTTTTTGAGAGGATACATTTTATTTAAATGACAAAAATTTGGAAGATAAATACAAGTTAGAAAAGGATACTTTAAATAAGGATCCTTTTACCGTTTTTTCGCATCAATTAATTTTTTTGCAGCTTAGGAAACATCAGCGGGAATCCCCGCAATGAAACGATAGACATAGTAACGTGATTTAAGGCAAGAGTTAGAAATTTAATAATGGCAGCATGTTGTAAACAAAGACAAAGAATAAGAATAAAAAAATCAATCCCGGAGCTTTATATAATAAGCAATCACACAAAAAAACTTTCATATGGAATAAATTTGTATTAAATGTAAGTGATGAAATAAATTTCTAGTTCCAAAGTTTTAAAATATCTTTTAAGGTAGCTATTACCAACCTGCGGAGATGGAGTAGTGGTAGTGCATTTGACTTGTAATCATAAGGTTTCAGGTTCGAGTCCCCACTTCAACGCACTTTAAATGTAGTGTTGTCGGCCCATTTGGTGCCATCTACTGACCGTTAACCGGCTTTTGTGGCAGACAAGCAAGTTAGAGCAATGCTATACGTGTCACTGGCGGTAATGTAACATAGTTACAGTCGGAGAGGAGGAAGAGCCAACCGTTAGGATGAAATTCCTAAGGACGTTAAAACTTCCCGTTACTTACTTACTTTATTACTTGCTTACCAACCAGCTATGTACAGATGTTTAACATCTCGTAAGTCACCTTAGGAAGTTACCTGTTGATACAGAAGGTTATGCTGCAAATAAAAATGATTTTACTTATGAAGTAAAGAAACGGTTAATTCGAAATTTCCTGTAATTAAAGCTAGCCAGTGTGGTTTGCCTGCCTGAGTCTACCATTTAATTATTCTTAAGGGAATTGTTGTTGTCCTAGATAACGCATATTGTTTAACAAAATAAATTTGGCAAGAGTAATTTTCTGGTTTGCTCTTATATAACCGGATATTATTTTTCTAAATTTATGCAGTTGTGGATAAAAAATCTTAAGGAATACTCTTAGTCTTGTGGTTATTTTACAAATACATATTTTAATACACATTAAACTCATTGTAATTTTACGATATGGGAATTGACATATCGTTTTCCTTCGAAAGTATCTGGCCGCTTATCAACTTTTTAGGTATCATGCTTATTTGTGTGCTTATTTTATAATCAAAGACGTTTCACAGACTACAGGAACACCACTCGCTTTTGTTGGCAGTTAAATCATAGAAAAAGAGATGGTCTAAGTACCCGGGCCGTTTATTTACGTTTGTTTTGTTTTACGGCGCGATGATGAAATTATTGGGGTGGCCGGAGCAACCAGGGACGTATTTTGAACAAGATGGCTGAAGCGGACGCTTTTATTTATGGTGATGACTTCGATGGTGTTCTTGCAGCTATCGAAAACAACCTTTGAGAGGAAGAAAAAGAATTATCTGTTCCTGTAAAAGATATTGTTGATGAAGTTGTTGCTGATTCCATAGAAGAGAGATTTAAATGGGATCAGTGCGAAAAACTATGCAAGACATCAAGAGGTTTAATCAGACATAAAAATAGCAAGCATGGCCCTACTTTTGTGGCTGAACCTCATCACCAAGTGCCTGAAAATAAATTACACCCTCTATACTTAAAGAAATACATTGGAGAATGTGCTTCCAAGCTAGCTTTTGATGAGTGCTATAATAAAGAAAGGAGAAAGGGTTTTTCGATGTTTCGAAAGCGTGCGGGTTCGTCTGCGGCTCCTTACACGCATTATACTCGCCCGTCACGATAAGAGGTCTGATGGGGGTGAATCATTTTCTGTTGAGAATAAAATACGAATGTGCTATGATAAATATTCACCTATGAAAAATTTTATGCCTCTTTTTACAAATGTGTTTCCGAGAATATTGTTTTCAAAAACTGATCAAAAAGAGCATCAGTTATCCTAGGATTTGAGTTAGCGAACTATGTACTTGCCCACCTAACAGGTTCATTTGTGAATGGTGATATTGCAAATGTACCTCCAGGTACAAATTTTTCACTAAAAGAAAAAAAATTATTAAAGATCTTGCAGGATATGTTTTTGGAACACTTTACAGACGTATACGTAGAGCGAAACAAAGTCGTAGTATCTTGAATCTACAGAGCATATATCTACTAATTGCTGGTAAATCAACTGACCAGGAAAACGATACCGAAATCAATACACTAGATCGCATTAAAAGACCGAGGCAGCTTATGGACAATAACATCAGAAGTTTTTGAAATTTTTTCCATAATTGAATCCTATTTCCGCCAAGAGTCTAGAGTCTAGTATACTAAAAGTAAGTATTTTTGTATGGAACATACAGAAAAATCATACACATTCAGTTTATTGTGTGCTGCAAAATACTACCTTTAGAATAATGCTGGATAAATATTTGCCCATTGGGACTCAAAAATTTATATGGAACTTGCATTTGTGAATACTGGCCCACAAAATATTGATTTAATCCAGCAATTATAATTAATCCTTTTACAGTACATAATTTTCTGATCTTACTCACCATCAGAACCATAAAAACAGAGGAAGCCAGTAATAATGTTTTTTAAGATGTGTGGCTATAAAAATAACCGTGTTTTGTGTGCTTCTTCTTCTTTGATTTGTTGATGCCTCGGCGCCTTAATCATTTTCTTCATTATTTCTTCTTTTTACGACATGGCATAGAGTTAACATCAATTTTGGCAAAGGCTTCGTTGTCAATACAATTAATTACCAGCTATTGGTCTGAATATTTTTTGTGTACGAATCGTGTTATCGTTGTATCCAAAATCTCTAACAGTAGGATTGTCTTTTCTATACCCCATTGATCGTTGTCTTATTGAAGTATGTTTCAATTTTATACGATCAGGAGATGTTAAGGAAACAGGAGCTTTATTATGAGCCGGGGTGGATAAATTCTCTTGTTTTCTTTGAAGACTAAGTTTTTCTCTAGATTCAGCTTTCAAACACGGTTCACATTTGCTTTCAGTGTTAATTAATAATTTCGCAGGAAGGTGGTCGATGCCATTTCGTTTTAGAAAGAGGATTTGATAATAAGTCTATTGTTGGGTTAAATTTTTTGGTGCAGTATGTTTAATGCAACTACCAGAAAATGATATTGACAAACCAGGACAAACAAAGAAACCCGAAAAATATTTATTCAAATTAGAAATTGTGATATTTTTAACTGAGTGGTTATAGATATTATAAATTTGATGTTGTTTGGGAAGACTCCATAGTAGCACACAGACATTAAACTGAAGACTTGTATCAACATAAATCTCATACTTTGGTACCATATGAATATCATTATTGCAATAAAATTGGACACTGTTCTCTAAATAATTATATTGCCACTCGCCAAGGCTGAGATTTTGAATACAGGAAGAAAATTCAGAAAATGATTGATAACATTCAAAATATTCAGGTGTTTTAATATCTGGAGGTGGATGTTGATCTCTCTTTAATAAAGTTGACTGTGATGATTCCCTTGGTTTTGTTATGGTTGAAGAAGAAGGAATGCTTTTGATGGGAAATTGAGGCAAGGCAATTCACCAGGATTCAATGTAATTCTGCTCTCATGACGATAATATTGATTTTCATTAAAGTGCCGTTGACAAACGAAGATTCTTTTACTTGCTATTCTGTTACGAAGTACTTTATCAACCACACGATCTTTGGTGCCAACAACTATATTTTTTCCTCCACTGGTAATTGAACTATCACTAGTTGGGACTTTAAAAATAGCTATTCCCTTGTACTTAGCTCTTCGTGATACTGTACAGTCATATAGTGAACAATTATCTCCAGGCATATCAATAAAAAAATCAAATTAAATTCTTTGTTTACAACTAAAAAGAGTAATCTGAACCAGAAAAACCGCCATTTCTAATTTACCGTGCCTGTAGAAAACTGGGTTCTAATTTAATTACGGCCACAAAAGGATCAAAACAATGCTTCTATTGTTAAAGTGCTCTCTTTTCCAATCTCTTTTCTTATGGCTATGTTTAAATCTAACAAACGAGTTCAGAACTCCAGTTATCTCTTCTCCCCATCACAAACTGGTTGCGTTTATTAAAATCGTCTTCACAATTTCTGCTTCTGTATGTCGCATTTATTTAAGAACTGGTTTTGCAAAGAAAAAAGTTTTTGATTTAGGTAAATGTATGGACTACTAACTCACCTGATACGTATTTCTCGCCGTTAATTTGCAACATGCAGTTGGAGATATCAGTTGTAGTGTTGATTTTGACATTTATATTGCTTTTTCCAGACATTACGATCACAGCTACAATGGATATGCCTAGTTCTTTATTGGTTTGATGTTTGGATAATGGAAACGGCAGACCTTAAATTGAAAAAAAATTGTTTGTTGGTGTTTTGTTATGCTCATTTTTAAACAACTTTTCTTTTAATAAAACTTTATTGCATGGTTGCTTAAAAATGTCCACAATTTTCATCTTTTTTAGCTGGGAAGGTGATTTCCCCCCCCTCCCTCTGCTCAGCTCCTTTCTATAATTTTACTATGTTGACACTTCGATGTTTTGTTCTAATCTTTATGTAACTTAAAATATGTTTTCAAGGCAAGCACTTTTTTTAATTAAGTAAAAATAGGTTGAATTCTTTTTTCACAGTATTGCGACTACATTCAAAGCAGATATGACATTAGTGTGACTATATACAATTCAATTATATATATTATATTTATATATATATATATAGATGCTACAATTTTAATATTATATGTATATGTTACAAATTTAATTTTAAACATATTTCCCAATTTTCGCCAAATTTAATGACGTAATTTGCAAAAATGCTTCATTGGCACTTTGTTTGCTTGGTTAAGCCTGGGCTACACTTGTGGTAAGTTTTATATTGGATGAAAAATATTCCTCAAATAGCCCAGCTGAAATCGGTTCAGAGTAACGGTTTCATTATTTTTCCGAGAATTTAGAAAAACGCATGTGTTAAAGCTTTGTTCCCAATTTAGCAACGCGAATAACGCGATATGGCGATTAAAATATACACAAAGCTAAAATATTCTAGCACAATTTCACATGTGACAAATAATTTCTTTTTTTCGTGCAAGTAGCCATTTTTAATTACACATTTTTTTTAGGAACATCTTTATATGAACACAAGGCTCAGCTCCTTCAAAGAGCGAAGCAGCAGAGACGCAAACTTTAGTAACGCCGAGCTTTTATCAAAAAAATTTGTTGCTTATTTAAAGGAAGTATGATGAACCACATTGCAAAAAATCTTTGAAAAACATTAAATAGTTTTGTCACCAGAGTTTAAGATCTTGATTACTTAACTTCCATCTAAGAGCAAGAGACGCTATATGTACCAGGCGAAAGATTGGATAAATTTTTACTAATGACTTTTTGTAACTCTTAAGCATTCTTAAGTAAGTTCGAACCTTGTATTTGAAATCCTTGCGGTGTGGTAACGATATCTGGCGATTTGAGAAACTTCGGAGATGAGCGTAGCTGGTTTAAAGTTGTTACATTATGATGGTAACTTGCAATGGCTTTCTTTCGACAGAACCAACCTGAAATAATCGAATAAATAAGAATATAAATCATAAAATAACAGACATACCTGGAGGTTAGACATAAGACAGGTAAAGCAATTCTTTTTAAAGAAGCTTTGTGAAGCAAATAGTTATAGTTGTGCAGCAAAAAGGGAATTGCTTGAACGTACTACCTCAAGGCAGTTTTTCCAACTACTCCTTTACGGGATAGAAGAGAATCGAAATTTTTAATTCGTAATATAAAGAATTAATTACATTGTTTTGATTTGTATAAACAAATTTGATTGGTCAAAAATAAAAATATTGCGAAATTTTTACTTTAGGTGTGAGGACACGACTGGTTTTTACTTTCGAAATATGCTCTACTTTCGACACATGAAAAAAAAGCAAAAAAATTCAAATCGATTTGAATTTTTTTAGTTTTAGTAATTTAACAAGGGAACACACGGAAACATTTTCATGTGTTTGCAACAAATCGGATTTTTGTTTTAATCGCATGAAAATTTGTTTCCGTGTCCTGAAGCTTTAAACACCTTGAAAAGCCTGCAATAACTTAAAGTTTCACAACTCTACAAGTTTTATTTCAAATAGTTACTCAAATCAAGTTTATTAATCAAATAAGCATCAAGTTCATACCAAGCTTTTACTTAGGCAATCTGGTCAGCGTACATTTATGTATTTATCTATTACTTGATGTTCTTCTTCAGTTTTGTAAAAATAAGTTTCATATTTTTCGTTGTAGTTCGAACTCCTCTTTTAAGAATTTGTTGCAAACATTTAAAGTAAAAGCGTTCTTGGTGCCTCTGACCTTACACTGATTGTACAAAAACCGTCAAGAACATAAAATGACTTTTCACCAGCTAAGAGATTTAAAGAGAAAAAAGGGAGACAAAGGTGGTAAGATAGGCGGAAGGGTATTTCTTCAGAGATAAACACTATTTTCTTTAAAGACATTTCAGTTCTGGTTAATCAGGAGATTCAAGTCTAAAATTTTAAAATATTTTAAAGGAGATAGTCTCAACCATGACTCATTCATGGTTGGGACTACATCCTTAGTCCCAATATGGAAATATCAAAACTAATTCGTCCACCTTTGTAAAAACGTGGTATGTTGATCTAAAATTGGATAACGTTTAAATGACTTAAGTAAAAGTCGATACTTTTAAATTAATTTCCTCAAACAGGGCCACTTCCATTAACATGGTAAGGTGAGATGGGCATCAAGGTTATAATTAAAGCCAGTCGAAAGCCCTATTCATGCTATACTTATGTGCACATCCACTTAAAGAAAGTCACTTTTAAAAAAAATTATGACGAAATATTTATCGTTTAATGTACTTACGGGCAGAAACGTGTGTTTTAAGAGGTGAGTTGGAAATAGCATTTCTTTCACCAACAAATAACCAGTTAGATTGATTGTTTATACCCTCGTGATAAACTACAACACAATAACGTTTCAATGCTGTGATGTTTACGTTGACGTATGTCTCCGAACTAAATAAAAAAATTGCTTTTTCGGTATTGAAAGAAAGCTAATCTACGCATACTGGCGATAGCAAACAATTCTTTTTGTATGTTATTGAAAAATAACAAAGGTTGGTTTCAGTGCAAAAGATTGTATGTGTATTTTTACATATACCTTTCATATGGTTCATTCTCGACTTGAAACTCACTGTGAACTGGATTTGTACATTTTTCTGGAATAAATAACATTTTACACACTCCTGAACATGTTAAGTGAATTCGGCGACTGGAACTTTCTTCTGAGACGTAGAATGCCCTAAATATGGCATAAGCAATAGGGAGGAAAACATTTTTTTCTGAGAATGAAGGTAAGTGCTGGATGATGTATCCTTTTAGTGATTCTGTAGAATCTCCCTCTGGAATAAATAGTTCTTTGTACACTTTAACTTTCTCTGCAAATCTAAATTCCTCTAAAAAGTGAAAAAATCAAAACAATCACAGCAACGTAGTTTCGACTAATGACGTTAATAGGGAGCACAAAAAAAAAAAAACTTCCAGTGCTTTTTTCACTTATTTGTTTCGGATAGGGTCATGGTTTAGGTGACATGATACAATTTAATATCGGTGTGGATGACAACTTTTATTTAAAAAAACACACGACTGAAAGTTTACCTCGATCTTGCCAACTCTTGGTTCCGCAGCCATAATTTGTTACAAAAAGATTGCTTAATGCCAAGACTATAAAACAGAAATTGATAAATTATATTTGCAAGATATATATTAATTGATAGCCGGCCAATGAATCCACAGGTTCGTGTGTCCCTGTTATATCACATTTTGTGTGTCTGAAGCACGGCTGTAAAGACTTGCAGAGACAGAATACGGGTAATACTATAGCCGCGTCCTTCATAAATCGCGGCGATGTAACATCCCTTGATAACTATAATTTGAATTTTACTTTTGCTTGCACTTTTATTGATTAAAACTTCATGTGATAAAATAAGGCAGGTTGATTAACTGGGAATTTTCTTGTATGCTTTTTAAATTTACCGTTACGAGTTTTAAATCCACAGGGAATATTTAATAATTACTTTGTATAGGCTAGTTTGCATCTGACTGCATTTAGCGCTATCTATGCACCAAAAGCTTATTTTTGTTAACGTGTGTGCACTATTACAATCTGAATGTTCAATTATCATTGTTTTATTTTTTATGAGCCAAAGATGATAGCTGCGAGAATCAACGTTGAATTTGAATTTCCATATTAAATGTAACACCGCACATTGCAACCAAAAATGCCAAAAAGTTAGATTTAAAAAGTTCCATTCCTTTTAAATTTCCAATGATTTAGTGTTATGCGATTTTTCATCTGCTACAATTTTGTGTCATCAAAGATAATATAAATTATATGGTGATGGAGATCTTAGTATGCTAATGTCATCTGCAGAAATCCCTCAATAAAACAATGGACATAGTCGCCTTGTCTCATAATCAATGTAGTTTGTCTCGTGGTTTGTTCGCCTGTGTCTGCCATTTTCATTTTCCATAAGGGAAATTGTTGCCGTCAGGAAAACGCGCATTGTTTAGTTAACTTTTAGCTTTGCCCTTGTATAATCCTATATTATCATTATGAAAGTGATTTGTAAACTAACGCAAAACGTTACCTACTACTCGCAGCTGTTATCTTTAGCTCACGGCGTAAGAAATACTTGCATACACAATGATGATTGAAGAATTTGATTGTTAAAGTGCACATGCGTTAACAAAAAAGAGCTCTTTGCACCATAGTTAGAGCTAAATGCAGTCAGATGGAAACTAGCCTGTACAAAGCAATTGAATTCCTTATGGATTAAAAACCCGTAACATTAAATTTCGAAGAGCATACAATAAAATCCCCAGTTCAATGACAAATGAATAAGTAGTTTTAAACATGGTACTTATATACTTACAGTACGGTAAATATTCCATTTTGCTTTTAAAGAAGCAAAGATTAAAAATGCAAGTTACCCTTTCTTCTGGAAAATAAAATTATCAGCTAAAACTTATCATAGATTCAAATTAACATGATCAACGTAGCTATTATAAAAAAAGAAAGAACTCAAAAGATAGGTTGGACTAATGACGCCAAGTTATTCTAGCATATGCCAAAAGAATAAAATTATCTGCCTGATTCAAAACACAATGTTTCATTATATTTCTTAATACTGAATAATCATTCATAATTGATTAGCTTAATATTGTATTATTGCACGTACTTAAACGTTCGACCCCGCCGTGAGTTGTTTTTATGTTAGCCACTGATTACACTCCTCATTGAAGTATTGAACGCATTTTATTCCTACCACCTCGCCTGTGATTCATTCATAAACCACTAGATTTTGTAACTATATTTTTTCTAATAAACATTCAGAATTAGAGAAAAAAAAGCGTAAATATTTCGTCAAAAAACTTTTCAGTGGCTTTATCTCTTATATTCATACGAAGTTTGCGTGTGTCTGTCAATGAACCTATATCAGTGGCTTTTTTAAAGCTTACGCACTGTCTCCCCAAAGCATGGCATGACGCTAAAATGGACTAAATTTGTTTTTTACTTAAAAGCCGTACGGTTAAAATTATGGTTAAGAATTTTATTTTTATCCCCAATTTAACATGCACGTCTTTCATGAAAACAAGTTTTTTATCAACTGAAACGAAACGAAGAATGTTATCTTTTTAAGCAAAGCATGCCAATGTTTACCCATCAGAAGTTAGTTTAATTGATTTTTGTTTTTGTTTTTGTTTATCTTTTATTTTTGCGTTCTGGGATCGAAGTTGCTTACTTTCAAATTTATCCTATCGCATTTAATTATAATTGAAATCCAAAATGTAGAAAACTGTGGAGTTGTCCAGTTTGAAAGTTTGTGCTAGTTTGAAATAATTCTTCTGAAGAAGAAAATCGTCCTATAATATAACGTCACAAAGAGAACTGATTGGAAATGTATCAGATAATTGTATACATTTTCAATCTGTTCTCTTTCAGACGAAGCGAATTTTAGAAATCGAAGTAAAAAACTGGTTGGAAATTTATTCATAGAACGCTATCTAGCTACGTACTGAAAAATATAACGGGAAGCGGTGTGTTGTTCTGATTCAAATTTTACAGATCAGCCTTTTCTTAAATACTTAGTTCCTTGTTGCGCCCGAGCATAAACTGGTTTCTTCACGCAATTTTGATAACAATATACTTAAAAAATGGATCAGAAATTATCAACAACCTAGAAGTATGTCCAAGCACGATTAGAAGTTTAGTTTTTTATTGCATATCAAGTAAACTAAACTTTTTTTACCCGTCCAAAGCAACAATGCCATTGCACGTGGCAGAATATCAGTAGTTATAGCAAATTACACCAAGCTTTATTTTATTAAGGTATAAAAATTCATGCTCACAATATATTAAAAATAAACCAGAATAGTATTTGTCAAAAAGTTCAGAACATCACAAATCGTTCATTTCTTTTATTTTTTGCGCAGGGGCACTAGGCAATATTTGATATGCTGTTAATTGTTTATTTTCTACACTTTTTGTCAACCTATGGCAGACTATACTACTTATATGTAACTATATATAGAGAAATCTTTGTTTGACACATGATAAACTGTAAGTTTTTAGAAATGTAGTAATCAACCTTAGTATATTTTGAAATGTTCTAATGAATTTTAATCTTTTCATTTATTTTTTGCATTGTCAGTGCAAATAATTTTTGTAGATTCAGCTGTTAAATGTTACGTATATTGCAGTTGTTGGACACTTTAACTATCGTTTCGGCATAGACGAATATATATTTGCTGTATATAGCCTCGCTTATATAGTTACAACTTATATATGATTTCTATGAAGTAACGTTCTAACTACTATTATGATAAATCTTAACGTAACGCCACGCCTTAGGAGGGCAATGCATGAGTCGTAAGAAAGTTAATGGTAATTTTTGTTCCTTGGCCTCATCGTGCGCGTTCACACAAATATAAGGCGTGTTTACCTCTAGGTAAGGCAGATTGTAAATATCACACGTCTGTTGTTTTCTTTTTGATGTATGTTTGTTGCATGAGTTAAAAGAGAAATACCGTGGATTTCCATAAAAGATACAGCTAGTGTATATATATAAAGTTGTTCTGTGGACCGCTGAAGTGGATATCTTCATTTTCATGTGCACTTGCCAAAAAATTTACGTTTTATTTGTTAAATTTTCTGACGCTACAGCAACAACATCAATAGCATTGATGTAACGACAATAGCTTAGATTTAAGTTAAGGAATCAATTGCAATACACTTAAAATTTTGAGACCAAATAACTTGGAAACAGGGAGGTGCATCACTTATTTTTTAACGCCTGTGTAACTGGGAACAACATGGAACCAAATTGGGTACGTTTTTCGAACATGAACGGATGGATAAAGTCATCAATGGTTCAAAAAACCGTTATACATCTGCACCCGTTTGTCAAAGTACACGATCTTATGTATTTCCCTAATCAGCCTTTTCAATTCTTCAAAATAGCAAGAAGAAGTTAAGAAAAAATGAAAAATTTGCTCATTGGCAAGCATTATTTCTAGGACACTTCTATCTCCTGGACCTTTACCTTAAAAGCACAAGATCTTTAATATTTTAATAAGTATTTCAGGTTTTATACCATACAGGTAACAAGCAGTTTCTTTATTTATTAATAGCTGACGTCGTTAAAATTTAAATGCAAGGTCTTTTTAATTGTTCTTCTGATTTAGTAGATTTTTTCACGAGGATTTATCGACTAGTCTTATATACTAATAGATAAATCATATTGTTTTGGAATAACAACGGTTATTTCTAACGTCATCAAAATTCAGATGACGGATTTTTTTAATTGTTCTTCTGATTTATTAGATTTTTTCACGAGGATTTATCGACCAGTCTTATATACTAATTGGTAAAACACATTGTTTTGGAATAATGACGGGTCATTTTTAACGTCAAGGGTTAATTGTCCATTCGTTCAGAGCTTTAAAAATAGCTATTTTCTGAAAAAAAATAGAATGTTTTGTTTTTAAGTTTAACTAGTGGAAATACAGTATTAATAAACAACATATATATACAGAAAACAGTGAAAGAGCTATGCTGAAAGAGTTAACAACACTTGACGATTTAAAAGAGTATGTTTGCTTGTCGTTTGGTTTCCAGAGCTTGTTCATCAATGTATTTATTCGTCCAACTTCGTCCATCAGACAAATATAAGCAAACGCTTTAGCCTATTTCTAAAAAAACTGGTGCTCAAACGTTTATTACTAAACTATCAACAGAATGAATTTTTAAATTTAGCAATAAATTCGCGCAACAATTGACGGTCACATTTGCGAACATCTTCATGACAAAGCTAGATAAGAATATCAAAAAATCAATGGAACCTGAGTTTCACAAACTGTTTGCTGATAACTTAATTACTAAGAAAAAAAAACATAACCCGGACGAATTTTTGGAAAATTTACTATCGAAGTTGTCCCCGTAATGTTTTTAAATACCAGATTGTTGTATGAAAATGAAACGATAAAAAAATCAGTGTACAGAAGTAGTAAACTTCCTGCACACTGGTCTTCAAAAATTCTCTTAAATGTATGAACGTAATTCGATAAAAGTTCATCCACACCGTGCCAATAATATTACATAATCATTTATGGAAGATAAAAATTTGATTTCTTAAAAGATTCTAAGAGCTAGATTTTTACTGCGTTTCATTAGTAACTTTGTGCCACAGTTTGATGATGGCAAGAGTAGTAAATATGAAATGATTATATTAAAAAACTTTTTTAAAATCCATCATCTCCAGGTAGTGGACCTGCGTCGAAACATGCGTTAGGGTTCAGTCAGAAACGTGGAAGAGACGGAAACATAATTCCTTAAAGGGAAATTTAGAACCCTTAAAGCACCTGCAACAGAATCTTAATTGCACATTTACATGAAAAATTGTTTCATCCGCATGACTTACTAGACGTTAAAGAGGTAACCATAATGCTTGTTTTACAGCGATAAAAAACGACATAAATTCCGTGTTACATCTATTTTGCAATGGCGTAATATAAATTAGTAATATTTTTTAAATCGAGATAGCGCATCAATTAACCTAACCTATAATTGATGCCATTTCTCGAACAGTGTAGCTTGTATAAACTTTTGTAATGAATTTAATTATGCATACGTTACTAAAAATGCCTTTGTAATAAAACGAAAAGCTTTTGCTTACATATTTTAAGTGTGTCTATCTTTTTTATTTTAATATGTTAAAAACTTATATAGTTACAAGATATGCAAAATATCCAAATACTGGGCAAGAAAAGTGTTCGTTTATTAGATTTAAAATTTAAATTTAGTTTACACTTTCATTTCAAACCTCAGTTTGCTAAGGGAATAGGGTATTCTTGGGTTTCAAGTTTCTTGGCTGGCTGAAAACATATTTTGCTATGACAGTGACGGCATCGCGAACCCTATTTTAACCCTTATATCAACACATTAAAACAGCTTTTGTCAAAACATACTAGATACGGGTTTTTTACTTTTGGCAAAATATGCAGCAAAATAATTGCTAAAATATTCGACCTATTACCACTAAAACGCAGTTGCTTGCACATGACTGCATTTACACGGACTATGATTTTTTTTGCGAAAAAGGTTGATGTTAATTAACAGGAAAGAAATATCTTATGCATCTAATACTTAATACAATAAACATGTAAGTGTCTCTAATAACGTGCAAAAGTATATGTTTAAGTTTGTTAACTGAAGTAATCACGAATCCATTACTTGATAAAACTTCCAGCCCACAGATTCAACAAAATTCTTGGAATGGTCGGTATAAATCGCATCATTTAATTCGCATACTTTCGTTTCTTTGTTGTAATTAACAGACTCACAACGTGCATCATCTTCACAAAATGTTAACATGCATTGAACAGCATCAACTACACCATACTCCACTTGGATAACGTGATTCATCAATCGCTTGTTGTTGAAAAAAGCGTTTGATTTGTATCTACGGCTTGCTTGTCTACCTTTAAGAGAGTAATTGCCGATTTAAATGATGACTTTTGGCAACAGGTCTTTTGTAGTTCTTAACCCTGGTAGGGGAAGTAAATAGTGCCTAGTAAAGCCTTAAAAATCTCTAAACTGACGTTTCTATCTTTCCGGCAAGTTTGTAACTTTTTAAAATTTACGTGAGATTGTGCAATAATATTTAAAGAATGAGACGGAAGTCACAAAGAATTGACGTTATTATAGCCACACATAAAATATTTTTAGTGTTTCCGAAAGACTGGAAGTACATCTCACATCCTTAAAAACTTTGAATCAATGGAATTTGTATTTAATTTGTGACCATGGTCCTAATCCAATATTACCCGAAAGAAATAGGATTGATTAACAGTTCAACCCGAAAAAGGATCTTTTGTTACAACATTTCTGTATGTCAATGTACGATCAAGTTATTAATTAAAGTTAAATTAAAATCATACGAAAGCTGTTAATGGTTATTACTTAATAATTAAGTTTTTCTATAAATATCTAAAAACAAAAGACCACTAACATAATCTGTTCTGGAAAGTGTAATTTCCAATAATTCCACTCCCGTGTTCAGTAACACCTGCCATACTAACATTATATGTTATGACAGTTGCGTCAACACTTCTGCCATATTTAAACTTGACTCTCGATGTAGCAGGTACATTAAAAACTGCTTTTGATTCTCCACTTGCTATGCTTATGTTCACTTGGTATAATAAGATTTCACCATTTCGGTGGTTCTCAGGAATCTTCCCTATCTTCATGGACAGCTCTGATGCACTTTTGAAGCAAGCATTTATCAACGTTGGTGACTTCGTTGGACGAGACACTAAAGATTAAAACAAGAACGTTTGATGTCAATGGTTGTGATTTAAGAAATGGTCTGTATTACAAATTAAATATTTGAAAGCAGTTGATTTGCAGGACTATGCATGATTTGGTAGCATTGATGAGGTAAACGCTGTTTAGGCAATAACAGGTTATTAGCAATTGTTTTTTTGGTTTAAAGTGTATACTATTGTCTGTTGGTAAAAAATTGTCATTCTTAAGTGTGGAAACATTTATAATATAGTTTAATCGTTGGACATAACAGAACGTCTTGCTTTCAAATACTTTAAACCTAATATACAACCCTGCATCGTATGCAAAGTCATTTTGAGATATTTCTGATTATCATATATTTATTCTGCAATCCCTAATGCATTGATTGATCAAACATTTCACTGCATAAAGGAAGCAATTGAAATAACTTTTGGTTGAGTACTCACCGCTAGGTTTTGTTGCAAATATAGTTGAATTGCTGAATTTACCAACACCGTAAGTATTTCCACCTGCCACTTGATATTCATAAGATACTTCAGCATTAAGATGATCAATGACTATGTTCATTTCATTTGTAGTTACCTCTGTCCAATTAAAATCACTTATCAGCTTGAATCGAACTTGATAGAAATCAGCACCTTGGCTATGATCAATTGGAATTGGATGCCAACTGACATTAACAGCATAAAGATGTCTCGTAATAACGGAGATGTTAGAAGGTGGAGCAGTTGGAGCTGGAAAATCACGAAACAGGAGCATTATTACATACATCCAAAATATGACATAGTTAGTCAGTACTCAGATATTTGCCCGTTTTATATCTGGGGCTTTGCTGTTTAGTGCATTCTTAGCACTAAGCAAAAATATAGCGATATAGCAACCCTTTTTAAATAGAACACAGGTATTTTAAGATGAAGATGACTATATAGTCCGTCGTTGAAAATAATATTTTTCTAAATTAAAACATTGGTTCATTGTTACACTGTAGTTCACCATTGTTTGTGCTATCAAAAATTCTAAATAATTTTAAAAAAGCATGTCCCAAATATTTACATGCCCAATTGGTTGTATGAACAGTCCCTTTCTTACGGTTGATATAATCTGGCCGTTTTGGATGTTGATTTTATACAAGTAAATCGCTCTTTCATATTAATAGTTTAGTTATAAGAAAAAAGTTTAACTAAGCGTCTGAGTTTCGAGATTTCTACCCAATTTGGATATTTAATATAAAAATCCTTTTTCTCTGAGGTCATAGGCGTAATTTTACCCCTTTACGGAACATTTATTCTTTTCCATATTTATCCCAAAATTAAAGTGTGACTTTGCAACGTGTAATATGTTTCGTTTTTATGGGTCTAAACAAAACTTCCGACCCCTAGGACTAATTTTGAAGGCATCCCGTCCCTGTGTAGACACTATTCCATTGACAGTATGTTTTATCGTTTACAACCAAGTTTTGCCTACCGTTTATCGGCCTATACTTTTATATTTTGCTCTCACCTGCAAAGGCCAGTTGTACAATTGATGTGTTTGTAAAAACTCCATTTCCTGAAGATGTTCGACCAGCCAATTTAAACTCATAAGTTTCCCAGGGAACCAAACGGCGAATATCAGCCTTTGTGTCATTTGCTCCAGCCCGATATGTAGTGTACACAGTCGTGCCACTTTGCCGGAATTTTACTTCATAGTGAATTAAAATTCCATTCCAAAACGTTGCATTTATCACATCCCATGTAATACGCACATGATCATAACTTAATGCCTTCACAGAAAAATTTCCAGGACTTTTAGACGGAACTAAAGAAAAATTAAAAATTCGAGTTTTGCGTTTCAAAACATAAACAAGTTCGAGACGTATATCGAGTATCGAGTACAGATGAATTTATGCAGACTAAGTTTCTTACTGTATTTGTTAAAATTATCAGCTTGTTGGGGTTATTGGAAGTACTAAAACAACGATATTCAACAAAAATGTACGGATAATATAGGCTATTTGTCACAATACGTGCATTTTACTTTGATATATTTTAACTAAGGTTGACGCGTAGTGTGAAAAAAAAGATACTGTTTTGATCATGCATCGATTTCAAAAAACACAATCAAGCCTCCAAAAAACGAGTCACAAACCTCCTTCAATAGTTGAAACCCATTCAAACGACGTTGTGTAGTAATCCCACCAATAATTCGTAGCCTTTAAAGTTACTGCATATTTTGCTTTCATCTTTAACCCAGTAAGATGTACGTGTCTATCCGAAAAAGTTTGTTCGAAATTTTTACTAGTTCCATATTCTCTGTACTTTATGTAAACAGTGCTGTTAAATCCGCATGATGAAGCTGGCTGTTGTTTTATATGCACTGCGCCAACTCTCGCATAACTATTAAAGGTTACACGATCATGTTCTTCGTTTACTGAAAATAAATAGATTTAAAAGTAATTTCATTTTACGCCTAAAGCATTCTTTGAATCGCATTCGAGCCGATGTAAAATTTAGAATGATAAAAACAGTTACACGAAACTCCAACCTAAACCGACTCGAATTGAATCTTCCATTGATTTTTAATATAATAATCCGGAGTTTTTCGTGTAGAATTGATGAGAATTCACTTTCTTATTAAGACAATTTTATTCGATGCGTTTCATGTTTCTCACAACTCAAAATAATAATCTTATTCCACAAGTGGTAATGAACGCACTTTTGTTGTCACACAACATACACTCTAAACTATTTTTTTATTTAGTTAGTTTCGCAGGTCTACAGGAATTGTTTCTGACGTGAGTAAAAGACCTTTTCAGCGCTTCGTAATCTGACGCTGTTCAAGCGGTCTATTAATTTAAATTGTGCAAGCTATCGCCTGTAAAGTTGACGAATAGCCTATATTATCCGTACATTTTTGTTGAATATCGTTGTTTTAGTACTTCCAATAACCCCAACTAGCTGATAATTTTAACAAATACAGTAAGAAACTTAGTCCGCATAAATTCATCGTACTCGATATTCGAAGCAACGAGAAAGGTAAACATCTACGGTAGCGCAATTCTAGATAGATAGGTTCTAGGTACTTCTAGGTATTCTTCGGAGCGGATCGAGGAAAATAGTTGTGGTTACAATTTATGCTGTAAGGTAGCTTAAAAATATCCTGTAAATTTAGAAAGAGCTACGGCGGGTTCTATTGGGTTTGAAAGTCCATTGACCGTTCAAATAACATATCACGGAGGGTCGTATTAACATTTAAAAATGCATGTTCATGAAAGCTTCTTACTATTAACAAAAAAGTTGGCTTTTTGGAAATCAGACATTAGATATTGTTGCTAGATACTTATTTAGAAAATAAATGTCAAAAAAGATCTTACTGCCAGCAGATATTTCACCGTTTACACCCACTAGTCCTTTACCAGTATGCTCATCGATTAATTGCAAGTGTGATATGTCTGATGGTGATCCAACTACTGTGAGACGAATTTCTTTGTATGAAGAAGAGCTATCACTGTTGTAGTATGTTGCTGTTTTTGTTAAACTATAATAATTAAAAGCTTTATTAAAAAAGGAGATATTTTGTGATCACTTACAAACTGCTAGTCATACAAAACAGGCAAATTTAATAATATGTTCTAAACGTACCAGAACCATCCCCTCGTTTGAAAAGTATGTGTTTTTATTTTTATCCTAATCAAATAAATCGAGAACGTATATGGACTTAAAACTGTAACTTAGGTTACTGGTTGTTAGCATAAAAACGATAGTTTTAAAAGTAGAGGTCACGCGACAACAAGCCTGTACATATTCAGTAAAACATCTTCGAAAGCAATAAAATAAACACTCTATATTAATTTTTGGAGGATATTTTTAATTTGATTAAAATAAGGACACTTTGAATAAGGTATCTTTTAACCGTTTCTTGTATCAATTAATTTTTTGACAGGGAGGAAGGTCTCAGCATGTTGGAATCTGGCAATAAAACAATGAACATAGTCACGTGATTTGAGGCGAGAGTTTAAAAATGGCAGCATGTTGTAACAAAAGAAGAGAAAAAAAACAGTGAGAATAAAATCAATCACAGAGCTTGTTTTAATGAGGAATCACAAAGAAAACAGGGATGTGTTGCATTATTAACTCTACTAGTTAATAAGGCCCGTGGAGAAATCCACTTAGGCAGAAGGACAATGGTAAAATAGGTTGTTTTAGATTTTTTGCTGACGTCAGCAGTGCGAATACAAAATAAATAATTTGAGAAACCTGTTTTCATATTTCCTCCGTTGTGTAGAGCTTACACTGAAAATCAAGAAATTGTATATGGTGGGGTACGCAGTGCTTTATAAAGTCCGTAGTAAAGGCTTTTTAGCCAATCAGTGCAGTATATTTCCGGTATAAACTGGTTGAAAATAGCTATGAGGTACTAAATTTAAAATATATACGCTATAACAGCTGAAGCTACTTAAAAGCCTTTTTTGTGTTTACCTTACCTTTTTGTGTTTTAAACTGCGCTTTATGTAGTAGCTACTAAAAAATTGTTCTCGGTTGATTTTTCACAGAACTATGCAGAGCCTTGTGGTAGAGTAACTTGCGTTGCCATCGTAGCCAATATTAATCAATTTAGAAACTTTATTTCATAAATTTTTGTAACGTTCAAATACTTAGAATCAAGCAAGGGAAAGAAAGATATCGGAAAATCTAGTAATTCAGCGAAATTCTAAAAGTTTCGGGAAAAAAGTAGAAACTGTTTTCTCAGTTTTTTTTTACTAATGAAACGAAATTTGTGCAGGCTTAAATATGCAAACAAAAGTCTACAAATAATATAAAAACAGTAGTACGGCGTCTGTTTGAAACGATTCCTTGTTCTATTAACTATGTTGTTAACCTGACAAAAAATCCGCGGGTTCGCTTGTCGTATATATTCCAGTCATCAGTTGTTCGCCAGAGCATTGCGATTTCGTGCATCGTCAGCACGAAGTGGCAATTCAGGTACCATTTTGAACAAACTACGGGTATTATAAGAAGGATCTTTTGAACAACATTGACAATTAAACCATTTGTTGTTTTTTCCTACATGGGTTTGTTTACACATGACATCAAACACTTTTTTTAAGATTTCCGACCCACCTTCAACCTGCATCAACTTTGCTTTACCCCCTACCCCTGAGTTAACGTCGTCTTTTGACCTCTTTTAAAAAAGGGAAAATTGTATATTTGTACTTTGTAGCATAAGTAAATAGGTTAACAAAGTCTAGCGTGTTTTTTTTTCATTACGTGCGTTTGCAGCTAACATATGTACAGCTAAGGTATAGACTACTAACTCACCTGATATGTATGTTTTGTCCGTTAATTTGCAATATGCAGTTGGAGATATCAGCTGTAGTGTTGATTTTGACATTTATATTGCTTTTTCCAGACATTACGATCACAGCTACAATGGATATGCCTAGTTCTTTATTGGTTTGATGTTTGGATAATGGAAACGGCAGACCTTTTAAAATAGTGAATAAAACAAGAAAATAAAAAATAAATAAAGGTTTTATTTTAGACGTATTTCTGTAAACAATTACCCTATCCGTGTACGGATAAGTCTATTGGTCCTGTCGTGAAACAAAAAATAACTCTGTATTCATATGCTCTGAATTATGTTTTCTTTTTGAATTTCTGCGCCCAAAGGCGTAGGAAATTCTTTAAAACCGTCGTTTTTTTTCTTTCGGAGCATTTTTTGAGAAAAAATCGACCCTGGGATTTCACGTTGGTCCGTCACAGATGTAAACTTCGTACTCAAGCTCCTTAACTACTGGAAGTGTCGTATTGACGTTTCAGGCCAAAATTGGTATTTGTTTTCGACAAAATTTGGCAAAGTTAACAAAAAAAGTATGCTGAACATAATGGTGACATAATAATTTTTATTTTTGTCACCTAAATGTCATTTTCGGCCAAAATTGGTCCAAAAATTAGAACTACTTTATTTTCAACAAAATTTGGAACAGTTAACAAATAAAGTATGCTGAACATGATGGTGACATCAAAATTTTGATTTCTTGTTACCTAAATGTCATTTTAGGCCAAAAAATTGGTCCAAAAATTAAAACTACTTTATTTTTGACAAATTTTGGCACAATTAACAAAAAAAGTATGGTGAACATGATGGTGACATCAAAATTTTGATTTTTGTCACCTAAATGCCATTTTAGGCCAAAATCGGTCCAAAAATGATTAACTTCGAAAATTAAAGTTAAAGTACTGTTCGACTTCAAAAATAGAAATCTTGTAAAGAAAGTGTCGTGTCTTCATTACTAAATCGTGTCAACAGCTTAGTCAGTGACAAAAAAGAGAGGAAAAAAGAGATTGGACATGTAAAGAATGCATTAATCGCAAATGGATACAGTCAGAAAGTCGTCACGCAAGTGGAATATAGAGAAGATGCAACCGAGACAACAGGGAAACATCAAAGGAATTTATCGAGTCAGCATTGTTCATACCAGGTACCAGCGATACCCTTCGTCAAGCTTTAAGGCAACACAAGATCAAATTCATTCTTAACTTTAAAGACACCCTACGAAGCAATTTGTCTGAACCAAAAAGACAAAATTAACCCTGAAGAACAAATTAATGTTGTTTACGAAGTCCCGTGTAAAGATTGCGGTGCAGTATATATAGGCGAAACAAAAAGAAAATCCAAGCAAAAAGTTCAAGTTCAAGAAAACTTTTCAAGGAAACATAAATATTAGAGATTAAAATATTTAGAATGGCCCCTAGCCCTATTTTTGTTCAGGCAGATTCATTTCTTCTCTTGTAATTTTCCAGGTTTTTTTGAAAAAATTCTAAAGTGTTGCCAAGGCAACCACTATTGGAGTTGAGTGAAATCGGGCAGAATTTTGTTTTCTGAAAAAATTATTTCTTTAGCACATTTGTTAGCATATAATGTTACATTTTTTAGTTTGTCACATTTTCCTAACGGAACAGACTATGAAACAGACAAAACGGATAGAAATAGAACGAAACAGAAAATTTTCTGCTAGTATTTTCTATTTCATAATAATGCGCACATTTCAATACAGATAGTGAACACACTGTGCGCAATTCTCACGAAATAAAATAATCTGATTGCCTACATAATTCTCTACCTGTCGTTTCCGTACACAACGGAAAGAAAAAGTTGAACTCGATTATATTGGTTCGAAACGGAACGGACAAGAACATTTGATGTAAACATCTTAAGTACGCATGCTCAGAAGCTTTTCCGTTTCTTTACGTTCCGTTTTGCTGAGAATTTTCTTGGAGTGGAGAATAGCCTTTAGTGTAACTACATTTTAAGTAATTATCTAAATATTTTACGAATCTTAAATTTCATCAATTTTTTTCATTTTCATGAATTTGATGACATCATTGACGAAATGCATTACTGACATTACCACGTTCTTACTTAAGGCCTGGGCAACACTCGTGGAAAGATTTATGTTAATAAACAACAGATTTCAAATAGACCAGCAGGAATAGTCTGAAACTAATAATTTTTTTTTAATCTATCCTTTTATTTGCGCACGTAGCCATTTTTAATCACACGCTTTTTTACAAGCAACATATTTATAGGGAATATAAGGCTCAGCTCCTGTAAAAAGCGAAGCATCAGGCAAGCAACGGTTGAGCCTGTGAAACTTACGTTGGGGTTGAGCCAAAATTTTATGGTTCTAATTAAAAAACATGTATATATGAACAAGAGGAGGGTATTGTTTTGAAAAAATAACTGGTAGAAGAAATCGCTGAAAAATATTAAATTATCCTGCGACAGGTGATTGGAATCTTGATCACTCAATTTCTTTCACTTTCAAGTTTGTTCATCCAAAGGCAAAAAGCGCAAAATAAACCAGACGAGAGATCGGTTAAATTTTTAGTCAGTACTGGTATTACATTACTAGGTACTAATGACTGTTCGCAACTGTTAAGCATTGTTTAGTAAGTTTCAAACCTTGTATTTGAAATCCTTGAGGTGTGGTAACAATGTCGGGTGATTTGAGAAACTTTGGAGATGATCGTAGCTGATTTAAAGTAGTCACATTACCATAGTAACTTGCAATGGCTTTCTTTTTGTAAAAAAAATCTGAAACAATAAGTTAAGTAAATGACAAAATAAAACCATAAGAGACATACCTTGCTAAAATTGACCGCGGATGCTTTGTATTAGAAGAGTAATGGGTATCTTGAAGTTATGCGTAAGAGCATAGTTATTTTTTTTCGGTTTTCGGACACTAATATATTTAAATAACTTACAATGCTATTAGGATAGCTCAAAACGGAGATAAAACTTACTTCAAGAAAAATATTAAAAGTCGTAAGATTTTGCTACAAGATGGGGCATTTTGGGTACAAAAAAAATAAATATGGCCAACATTGTGCTCTATAATCCAAGAAAAAGTAAAAAAAAAACAAACCTGTCCCCTCCCTCTCCCACCCTCTTAAAGGGAGAGAAATACCTCAGATAACTTTTTAATGCGGTCAAATTTTACAATTTGAATCACGTTTTAGCTGATCGGAGGTGTTATATTATAAACAAAACATTGTAGGGCAGCCCCAATCATTATGAAGCCTTCTAAGCCACAATAATGTCCTTTCACTTTCAAAATAAATTCGTCGACACATGTAGAAACGTGGCATGTGGACCCAACCTCGTCTTGAGGTTTTTTTGCCTTTTTAATATAAAATATATGAAAAAAATTTTCATTTTTTCTGATATTAAAAATTCAAAAAAACGGGACGGGGATGATGTGGATCTAAAATTGGCTAAAGTTTAAATAAATTATTCTGCAATGAAAAATATCTCAATTTTCGCTTTGCCGAGTGATTTTAAATTTGATATTCTTAAATATTCTGCTTGAAATGGGGATATTTCCAATAACATGGCAAGGTGAGATGTGCTGACGGGCATAGGGTAAATACTTAAAGGAGAGGCGAACAGCCGTGGCACGGCTGCTGATTAAAAATTCATAATGCCTAAGATAATTTCAAAGACCAGATCCGTTGGTCTGGAATATCCCCTGAAATCTTAACAATTGTTTAGTTTTTGTAATATTAGCATCAAATCAGGTAACAAATGATTTTGCTGAAAGATTTGCTGTTTGTATATTAATAATTAAAAGCTGCTTGTTTAAAAATGGTGAATTTTTGGCTTAAAACTTTGCAGCACAACAACACGTTAATATACTTATATTATACCTAGAACATCTGTTTTTAGAAATTTATAACGTTTTATTATGTTTCGGTATTTTTACACATTTGCCAAACTGATGGTTATTCAGAAACAGTATTAGATCTTTGTCTACAGTGATGGCCACGCTTTGATGATCACACTGTTTTTTAAAAATAATACACAAGTTAAAGATCAAATTAGCAAATATTCTATTAATTGAATAACACGACGAAAATATCTTTTTATTTTTATTACTGAACTTAGTAAACTAATTCACGAGTAAATATAAAGAAAATAAAGATTTGTAAACAAAGCTGAAACGTCCATATTGCACGTTGGATTTGTTGTTGAAAGTTTCCGGTCTGTGTATTTATCAAATTTGGCGCCATCTCAACACAACAAACTTCATCGTACGAAGTTGGATGTATATTGTGAAAAAGCGAACGAAATTACGAAAAGAAAATTATTATTGGCTGTGAAAGATCTTTACAAAGTTCCAAGAAGTATTCAGGGGCGTGTGCAGGAAATTTTTTAAGTAGGTAATAATGCTGCGTATCATCATGACCTATTAAGAATATTTTACTATACAGCTGGGGGTCTTTGGGGGCGCTGTAAGCCCCCAAGCGGGGTCTGGGGCGTAGCCCCGGAAGCTTTCACTAATACGGGCTTTGCAAACCCTGAAATAGGCTTAAATGGGGACAAAAAACAACCTCGTATGAAGACGTTTTAGACTTTGATAACAGAAAGGAAACATTCTCATAAACGCTGCAACATCACATAAACACTTCAAAGAGAAAACAAGAAGCCCTGCAGCTTGAAGATTTCCGTCATAGCCTGGAAGATTCTAAAATTTGAAGTAGACCTTGAAAACGGAAAATGGGGTAAACAAATCATTAAGTATACTAATTCTCAATTATTTTTGTAACTAACCTGCAATGTTAAAATACAACTTAGTAAATAAGAAATTAAAAATTTTTTTTTTTTTTCATATTATATAGTACTCTAAAATAATAGTAAAAATTTTAACTGGATATTTTTAAAACTCATCTGGAAAATTCTGGAAATTCCAGTAAACAAATCTTGTTATGTATGAAGATGAAGATTTGAATATAGACTTCTGAACAAGTGCAATTTCAATGAATTATTATTCAATTAATTCAGCAATAAATACGTATTAGCATTTGAATATTTCAGTTTTTAGGCCTTCAAAATGTACTCTCGTTGAAGATTTTTTGAAAATGCTGATGGTGCATGGTTTTATAACAGCTGATGTAAAAAAGAAAGTACAAAATGAGAAACATGAATACAATTTTGTCATAATTAATTCCAGGTTGTTTAATTATTGTCTCCTTAACATCTTTTTGCCTTTTTGATTTGAAGAGGGAATTTATTAAAAAGATACAAATCAATGCCATGTGATACACAAGGTATATTATAAATTTAATCAAGCTAGCTTTTGATATCTTTATTAAACAAGTAACATATTAAGCAGGCGATACATGACTTTAAAACTTGTGGACGATATATACAGGATGCATTTTGTCCAAATCGATTAATATTGAATTCAACAAACTATATCGTTTATTATCCATATTCTGGAATTTAAATTTATTTTTGGAGAGTCTGATTAGTTGCAGTTTTTCATTTTAAAGAAAATAATTGGTCATTGTTTTGTGTGACAAAACCAAAAAGTTGAACATACTTCATCAGTTCACCCTGACTGTTCGGTGCAAGGAACAATAAACTTTTAAACTTTTCTGCAGAAGATATAACAAAAAATCCTGTGAGGAATATCTTTTTATGTGATATAAGTAGCATCACAAAGTGTCGTTTGGAAGTTATTTTAGCTCCTTTTTCCCAAAAGAACAGGAGTTGAGTGTCCATCCCTTGATGAAAAAAATTTCGCGAAAAAAGGCACTCTAATCAGAGCACTATTTTGTGTAGCTAACTAGCTTGATAGCTAGTGAAAGTCAGCACCAATCAAAAAGAGATCCAAATCAGCACCAAAAAATTGGGATAGCTAGCTAGCTATCAAACACACTTTTTCCACCTATATATAAAATAATTCTTACATGATAAAATACATAAATTTAAAAACACAGTATTTAGCTCCCTAGCTAGCTACATCAATAAAGCTACTACGACATAGTTAGTGGTCATAGTAACAAAAACGCATAGCTATTATAGAAACAACAAAAGATAAACATTAACAACTCACTTCAACATAATTGCACAACTATTCTTATTTAATTTCACATAGGCAGGAAGGTAGTATTCTGCATGGCAATTTCTTCCGATAAAACCAAAAGTAAGTTTCTTTTGCAACACGTTAGTAGATGGCAAAACAGAATTATATTTAACCTTTTTATTAATTCAGCGTAAATTTGAGGCAACTCATCAAAATCTTCGTTTTCGAAAACTAACTTCACACGGTCTCTCTAGCTCTTGTAAGCCATGTTGAGAACGGAAAGAATCTTCCGCATGCCCTACTGATATTTATACCAAAGCGCCTTATAAAGCCTTATTAATACATAGAAACTATTTTGAAAGGTTTGTTCAAAACTTTCTGACTAAAAATAGGTCAGGCTACATAGGTTGATTCTAGTGCACGGTGAAAGCCTCACGGGACAACCTAGAGCCAAGTCTGGCTGGCTTTAAAATTTCGGACCAAAAATAGGTCAAGCCTACATAGGTTTGATTTTAGTCGACGGTAAAAGTCTCACGGGATAACCTAGAGCCAAGACTGGCTAACACAGGTCAGGTCAGCATAGGTTGATCCGATTCGCGTTATGAGAAAACAAGGAGGAATTTCGATCTTCAGATTCCAGGTAAATTCGACAGAATTCGATTTCTATCCTTGGCATTTTTTTGCTAGATCGTATAACAGGGTTGACCTAGTCTGAATCCGCGCCTGGTATTAACGAAGGTTATAAAATACTGGCACTGCGATTGTATGTAAAATATTCTTGGTTATCTTGAGTTAAAGGTCTTATTTTTAATGTTTATTGGTAAGTACATCCCAAACTTGCTTCTCTTTTACCCACACAGCCATAAAAACTTTGTAAAAATGTTGCTAAAAAGGAATATGGATATCTATTTATGAAACATAGATATTTGTGTGTCGTTATTTTTGCTACCTCGCCTAAAATTTATTTTGTTGTTGCCACAAAAAAGGTTCTTTGTTCGCCTCTCCTTTAATGCCGGTCTGAAACTCTATTTACGTATTACGTACGTGCACATTCACTCAAAGAAAGGTCACCTAATAAAGGAAATTTGTAACTGAAGGTTCATTGTTATAACTTACTTACAGGGGGAGACGTGTGTTTTAAGAGGTGAATTGGAAGTAACGTTTCTTTCACCAACAAATAACCAGTTAGATTGATTGGCTATACCCTCATGGTAAACTATGACACAATAACGTTTCCTTCTCCACATGAACTCGTCGATATATTTCTCCACACTACAAAAGAAGATTGCTTTATTATCCAACGTTAGTAGATGTAAGGATACGTACATTTTGTATATATATGCGTATAAGTATACGTATGCGTATGCGTATGCGTGTGCATACAGCCAGTTCAATAAAACGTTGTGGATTTAATCCCCCGTCACAGACTTTCTCATATTTAGATCCATACCTTTCATATGGTTCATTCTCCACCTGAAATGCATTGTTAAGTCGATTCGTGCATACATATTTTTTGACTGTTATTTTGCATATTCCTGAACATGTTAAGTAAATTCTGCGCTTGGAACTTTCTTGAGAGACGTAGAATGTGTTAAATCTTGCCACATAAGCATTGGGAAAGAAGAAATTCCTCTCTGAGAATGAAGGTAAGTGCTGGATGCTGTATCCTTTTGTTGGTTCTGTATAATCTTCCTTTGGAAAAAATAACTCTTTATATACTCCAACTTTCTCCGCAAATCTAAATTCCTCTAAAAAGTAGAAATATCAGAATAATCACAGCAAACCAGTCATTACTATTATTAATTTTACTTATATTTACCCAAGATAGCCTCTTCAAATGGTAGTGTTATGGTACTGAAGGGGTCCTACCTGATGGTACTGAAGGGAACCTATAGGACCTCTTCAGGATCCTCGTTGATCTAGTGTATTTAAAGCACTAAATTGTTGAAATTTAAAGAACATTTATAATTTCTACAAATTGAATTTGAGACCATCTATATCTTGGTATCGATGTGGCGCAATAACACTTTTTCTTTCAAACCTACTGACTTGAAGTGGGCAGAATTTTTTCAGCGGTCCTTGGGAGCCGCAGACGAATCCATTACACTGCGGACAGCTATCTAGTGGTGTTTTAGACCTAAAATAACCGCCAGTTGTGTAAACCACATGAATTTTTTTTCTACGATCTTTCTGATATACTTGTTTGGAAAGAATTTTAATAAATATTTGGACGTCGGTAACTGTGACATGCAGCAATCAAATGTCGGCATATATAACAACTTCTAATTCAGGAAAGACACAACTGGAAGTTTACCTCGATCTTGCCAACTCTTGATAGAACAACCATTAATGATCACAAAACAACTACCCAATGCCAATACTATAAACAAGAATTAATAAAAAAATATGCAACTTCTGCTAATTTAGAATGGGTAATTGTGAAGTACCTCCACAACAACAGTCGTATTCTTTGACTTGAAAGCTGCATCGCTGTGTGCGCTTCATTGGAATTTGCCATATACTAATGTCTGTACTAAAGCACTCTACTTTAATTTGTGGCATGGCTTACCTGCGCTTAAGAGCTCCACTTGACGTTCAACTCTTGATTATTGGTGACTAAACCCGCCGTTTTGACGCTGGCATTCCCGGCTAGGCTGTTATAATAATACCATACTTCTACCTGTCTGGCACGCGCAAAGTGGATCTTATTAGTCTCATTCACTGCACTGATTGTATGGAGCAATTAATTTTTGATGTTTGCTGTCTGTTTTCTTCCCACCTGGTAACAATCGTCTGCTATACCTTATTCGTACAAACTTTCGCGCCTATTAATTTTCACGCAGATTTTGTGCGTAATTTTTTCACTGAATTGAGCGCAAAAGGGCAAAAATTCGTAGGAACAAAAATTAGTACAAGGTGTAAAAACGAAAGTTCATCAACATTTCTTGCATCGAAGGATCATTACCTACGCCATCAAAGTCTCCGCATTTTCACGCTATGAGCCAAAGATCGTAGATTTCCAGAGTTTAATGTCGTACAGAATATTGCAAATGGATCCCCACTTATTCCTACAGAAGTTTGATTCGAAGATTTCTATTCCATGTAAGTTTCTTTTGCTCTAATTTTAAGCGCTTTTTAATATGCAATAAAGGTAAACTTTGTTCGGTAAAGTTGTCAAAATAATCTAATTCAAAAACAATTACTCTTCCAGATCATACTTCCACTACTGTTGACACCATTCTTGCATATCTATACAAGGCTAAACCAACACCACAATCAAAATTACTGTTACTATTTAAGTGTGGCTGAATTTTTTTTAGGGGGAAATAAGTTTCTTGCTTTTCACTTTAATTGTTCTTTATAATAATGTTTGTGTGGGAAATAAAACGCATCTGAAAGTTTTCGATTTTTGAACATTTGGTATTATGACTAGCCTAATACACGTTTGCCGATATACACGTTGTTCATAATTTTAGAATTTTGATGTTTTGACTTTGGGATCATATTCAGCATTACTAAATTGGTACGTGCATAAATTTTCAACTTAATCCGACATGTGAAAATGCTGTTTTGACGATGTTAATATTACGGTCAAAATCTTCTTAATTTTTGACTTGTACAAGTTTCTGGTTCAAGCAAAGGTCAATTAGTACAAAATTAAAAAACTATTTTAACAGGTTGTTACTTTGCTGCATGAATCTAAAGATTGCACATTTTATCAAGTTTCAGGTGAGGATTTCTAAAATCACATTTATTTTGTTTAAAAAAGTTAAGAAATAGCAGCAGTACATCAAACAAAACTAATTCGGGAAAGGTTTTTAAATAAACATTTAGTATTATCACTAGACCAGTTAATTCCACAAGCTAACTAGTCGTTAGCCTTTGAGAAAATACACGGGAATATATTTACCCCTTGTTACTTCACCTACTACCTGTAAGTGATAGACAGACAACGAGCAATTTAACCAAAATAAAAAATATAGAAAATAAATAAAAAATTTAAAACATAGTTATGCATGTACTTACAATAAAGTATATATTCCATTTCGCTTGTAAAAAAAACCCAAGTCAATTAGACATACTACGTCTTCTCCTTAAAAATAAAAAATGAAAAATAAAAATTTGTTACGGCAACATATTAATGTTAAATAAACGTGGAAATGCTAATAAATAATAGAAAGGAGGATAATCACGTTCAAATTGTAAATACCAAACAAATTCATTTTTTCTTCACCAAGCTTAGGTTAAAATAAAGAAAACAACTGAGAAGGAGATTGAGCCAATAACGCAAGTTTATTGTAGTACGTGCCCAAGGAGAAAAATATTTGGCTGCTTTAAAACACCAGGATTTGTTACTTTGGAGATGATCAATTATGAATAATCTTCATAATTGATCATCTGCACGTATTTCAAACATACGACGCAGCCGTTTGTGTTTATTCTTACACCACTGATTGCATCTGTAATTGTATTATTTCACGTACCTTAAAACCTACAATCTGTCATGTTTATTGAGCCACATGTACGGACCAATACATACATCAACGATTCAAATAGCTTTAAATTTTGTATTTCACTGGATTCAGTATTCTTGAATATCTTTTAGTGTCAGCTTAGCGTAAACAGAAAGTTGATTGTTTTTGTCCTCTCCAGATTGTGAAAATTAGTTTAAAGTTACATAACTAAATGTCAACCTCTCCATCGGGGCTTTTTATGTTTAACCGGCGCGCTCTTGTCGCCAGATATACAAAAAAACAGTCAATAAGTGTTTTGTTTTTGTTTTAATTTTATTCTTGCTTAGGAAGACCAAACTAACATGTTCGCTTGCTTGATGTCTCTTTTAAAAAGATGTCTCTTTCCCCCTTTCTCTTAGTTAGTTACCCTCATCAGCCTGAGCTGTTGCTTGCAATTCGCTTCGTTAAACCATCCGCGGTTTCTTGCTTCTTTTGTAAAACAAAGATTGAAATTCTAATAAACCTCTTTAAACATTTTGGTTAATAACACGAGGGATTTGGGTGCTTCAACAACCCACCAAAGGGTGTTTTCACACCAGTTTGCATTTTTAGATCTTTTAATCTTAACTGTGCTAAATACGGTGGTTCCGAAGAGTCATGATTTACTTGTAATAAGCTCTACTCGCCAGAGAACACTTCCACTCGCTAAAAATAAACACTTCTACTCGCTGAAAAAAAGCATTCCTACTTGCCGAAAAACACTATTACCCACCAGAAAACACATATACTCGCTGAAAAAACATACTTTGACTCGTCACAAAACACTTCTTTCTACTCGCCGAAAAACACTTCTACTCACCGAAAAATACTTCCACTTGAAAAAAAAAAAATACTTCTACTCATCAACCTGTCTACAATCATCGATTTGGTGGTGACACGTTCTCATTCATACTGCCGGAATTAACTTAAGACATAATAAAAGTCATCACGAAGCGTTTTACGAGTGGTCTTACGTATGTGGAAATACTGGAGTTCTTAAAAGTTGTAAAGGGTTGCCATATTGGCGAATGTAAGAACGTCAACACATGAAGTAACAGACGCTGTGAAAATCGAGTTGTCTGAGAGTGGAGCACTGTTTGAATATTGCACAATACATAAAAGTTAGCAAAAACCGGGAGTTGTCTGTCGTAGAAAGGATGTCTGAAACACCTCAAAAGAGTTGGATCCTGAAGCTGTTAAACGTCACCACCTCGTTTCCAAGTTATTTCGCCTCAGAGTTTTAAGTGCATTGTAATGGCTTCATCTCGTTAATAATGACCGTATTCTGTGTGTTTAAAATAGTTGCGCGCAGCTTTTTTCGGAAAAAATAGCGCAGAACCCGATTTTTACGAACGTCTGTTTTTCGGTTAAACGCAGCTTAATTTCGGAATTGCGGCAGGAGCCCGAACAAAACAGAAACATGCTGCGAAGGCCATTTTAGTTTGGAAGTGATGGTGTCAGGTTTGTAGGTTTTCTTTTGACCTTTCTTTAAAAAAATACTTTGTATCTATAGGAATATTTATTTTCTATATGTTTTCACATGTTAAGTTGAATATATTAACATAACCGGGGGAAGTAACAAGTAACAACAGGGTAAGTAACAAGTAAAAGTGTTACCCAGCACTTAAAAACCCTGTGGCGCAAGAAAAATTGTTGGGTGATTTTTAGCCTCTGGCGGAAACATTTATTATGAAACATGGAAAAAACTGGACACCCGATTTTCTGAGTTACTAGGTTTTTTAACAGTTTTAGCATGGCTGGCTCGGACAATAAGATTGGACTTCAGTTAGTATTGCTTCTTCTAAAATTATGTTTTTCGTAATAATTGACTGTGAAATCTGAAGATAAGAAAAATCTCAAATCACTACCTAGCAACATATAGTCAGCGTATACCGTCCTGATTACGTGACTATTCAAACAACAGCTCTGGCGAACGGAAGGAGAGGGATAGAAAAAGTAAAAACCACGTAATTTAAATGCTTACGTAGTATGGACAGTCGACTTCTGTAAACAACGCTCACACAACATAACTAGCTCATATAGTATCTTTAATAAACCTTTTTGAATGTCAACATTTTTAGCGGTAAGCCTATCTGGCTCTAACAACTGCATGGCAGGCAGAAAGATGCAGGAGCTTGCTAAAGAAAGGTCTCTTTTTTAGCCCATTTCTTACTACGGAAACATTGTTGAGGCTTTAAAATATTATCGAGTGTAGATGAATCTTCTGATTCACATATAATCGTATAAAGTCGAAATGATACCTTCTTACGAAAAAAAACTGAAAAGGACCTCACTTCACATAACGCCTGCATTTTTTTGCCTGCCACGCAATTTTTTAAGCCGAAAGGGCTTACCGAAAGAAATGTAAACATACAAAAAGGTCTATAAGCATGGGCGATACAATTTCAGAAATACAATAAAGACTAGCCATGAACTAGCCTATGTGCTAAAAGAAAAGCAATAATAAAAACAAGACAACGGCACGACAAGCGAACACAACACCTCCGTATCACAGCTACCATTTTAAACGTGCAACGCGAGGCTGAAGTTGAAATAAAGTATTTTTTCTTTGGTATTTTTCATTGGTGAGTAAAAAATTATAAAAATTTTAAATTAATAGAGTCTAGAATATTTACAGAATATTTGCACCAGTTTGCATCCTCGGATCTTTTAATCTTAAGATTAAAAGGTCCGAGGATGCAAACTGCAGAATTGTACACTAGTTCGTACAATTAATTGTACACTATAGCATACAACATATAGTGGCAGTGGAAGTTACACTTAAGAATATCAGAATATTTTTTTCGGAAAGTTAAGAATATTCATGTTAAAACAAAAAAACTATTCTTATATAAAAATCGCGTAATCTCTCGTTCAAGTTCTTCCTTCTTGCTGATGTCGCCGAGATATTTATTTTTTCTTTATATTCTAAGGTGCTGTTTATGTAGGAAATATTTCCTCGGGAACCAGGAAAATGTCCAGCATAATTTCAATTCCAGATCTCGGCTTTTTAACAGACTACTTTAAAAAATATTTTATGTTCATGTAGATGAAGATGGTGGAATTAAAGTTTGCGAATACACGCTTAATTTCTATAAAAAAACATTCTTCACCCCAGAGCTCCTTGACATAAACCTCAAAACTTTCGAGGTTTTAATCTAAAATAATCCGGGGACGAGAATGGAAGGCACCAAAATTCTAACCAGGGTAGTCATTACTCTTATTTTCTATTGTTTAAACAATAGACCTATTGTTTTAACCTAAAATATTTTCATAATTCTTGTTCTTATAAAAAACCGCGAGGGAAGGCGAATTTTCAAAAAATTTGTTTGATATGGACTAGATACGCAGGCTAAAGGTTGTAAAAGTAAGCAAAATGGGTATACAAATATTATTAAAATATTTTTCCTCGTCTTCTCTCATATCAAAAATACAAAAAGCCCTGCGGAGGAGATTGAGATACTTTACTGATGCATCCAATATACCTTTTTAAGTGATTCAAGTCCTAAATCTGGTCTGTAGATTTGATCGTCCTTGCGCTGGGATAACGAATTCTGGTCAGTTTGATCAGTTATCGACCGCCTGATGGTGGGTCATCAGTCGATTAGGGTGTGATATTGCTAATATTATTTTTTTTGTATGGATGTGAATTTCAGTGCGCAGCTTTGATGCCATTTTATCTATTAGACGAGGAAGATCATTTTCAGTAACTCGATCATATATGCTTGACTATTCACATCAATCGCTACGTAGGGACGGTGGTGGCTCGTTTGTATTGACAGGTGCCTTGCAGTTGCACCGACGTGTCACCGTACTAGTATAATGCCGCACATATATTTCACTGACCCGTGCCCTGCATCATTAAATCACGCGGCCGCAAATTCACATCGTCAGACCGCACAATTATGTTTGAACTTTCTCCAAGGTTTGAAGTATTTGTTCTAGGGACAAAGCTCAGTAAAAAAACTAATTTTGATGTGTACTAAAAACGCGAAAATCACTACTGTCAACGCCCAAAAATAAGTTTGCGTGACGATTTTGGAAAGATAAGATACACGCTTTTTAATAAGGACGCAAATATTTTGTTGAATATTAAAGTTGCCTTCAGCGCTGGCTCAGGATGCGATTTTCTCATGCGCATGCAGTGCGATTTTGTTGCATAAAACACATGCAACAATACTTAAAGTCTCTGTAAATAGGGAGAATTTTATGGCTATTTTGATAAGACTGTTAGAATAGATATCTAGATATATATTTTGCAGAATATGGCATAGTATATAATGCCTTTTGCAATTTCATTGGATTAAAAAGATTGAGAAATATGTCCGCGCTCCGTTGCACTTTGCTCGCGCCAGCAAAGCAACAAAATCAATTTGTATGAGCATGAAACAATCGCACCGTGGCCCCAGGGCTTAAGTTTCTCTTTCACAAGCGCAACAGTTGCTCGCTTGTTTTGGCTGGCTATCTACTCGAGATGACCAAATTCACGTGTTTGACTGCGCATGCGCCAATCACAAACTTTTAATCACATTTGGCGTTATATAAAACATGCATCACTTTTAGCACAAGGAATTTGAAAACTAACTTCCTGTTGTTTGTCCTTATCATATATTAATGAACTTCTGTGTCGTTTTTGTTACAGGTTGATTCGGTTTTTAGGATTTCAGTCATGCTGCTAATAAGATGCTGATTATAAAAAAGCGTGAAGAATTTTCCATCAATAGGAGCATTTGATTTTGAACGTTTTTATTTAGCTTCAGTTTTATTATTAACCTTAGGTGAAAAAATGTTCGTAGAAATTTAATTTCGCGAATCAAAACAATAGATGTTTTGCGAGAATTCATTTCGCGAATTTGAAAATTCAGATCTTAAGTTTAAGAAAACTTGTACGTACGCATCATAACAAGTTTTGGATACTGTTGGTTTATGCCTTTTTCACTTTGGCTAATGCAGAAGTAGAAGCTAGATAACCCAGTCAGAACAGTAGCAAGAGATTATGAAGTTGAGTGTTTACGCCTGTTATGATGTTGTTTATGTAGATACCGCATAATACTAATCCAGAGACACAGAAAAATTGATTGATGAGGATGATGTGTATTAGTTGACTGTGTCATACTGGCATGAAACAGAATTTATAATGTTATCAACATAGAGCCTACAACTTCAATCGAGTTGAAATAAGATTAATTATTGACGAATTGATGAAAAGTTTTATTTGTGATGATAACCTCGTTCATAGGGCTTTTTGGAAAGATTTTGTAAAGAAGAAAGTTATTTCAAAATTAAAAAAGGTGTGGGAACGAGCGAGATTACACCTTTGTAATGGCTATTTACGTATCACATAATATACATGGGAAGAGAACAAATACTAAACAAGCAAACAAACAAACAAACAAACAAACAAACAAACAAACAAACAAACAAACAAACAAACAAACAAACAAACAAACAAACAAACAAACAAACAAACAAACAAACAAAAAACAAACAAACAAACAAACAAACAAACAAACAAACAAACAAACAAACAAACAAACAAACAAACAAACAAACAAATACAGTAAACACCTAGTTTGTACGACATAAAACTACATAGGAGGTTTAATAAAAAATGCAATTTAGTAGATGCAAATTATACTAGAGATTAATACATATTTTCTGATCAAAGGCACCCGCATAATGCTTACCCTTGCTTTGTAATATTATTTGCACATCTGTTTTAATCAATGAATATGAACAGTGGTGTTGTGTAATGTTCTTAACGGACATTAAAACGTCAATCGGAACAGATAGCCATTATAACACAAACTAGTCTGTGGCCCGTGGATAAATCAACGGGTTCGGCCGTCCTTTATATACCGCATTTCGTGTCTCCCGCTACCTAAGGTACGATTTTGCGCAAACACAGACAGAGTGCGACTATTATTACAGGCACGTGAGAGTGTGCGGATTTCATTTTTTACGTCGTGTAGACAGACCTTTATATAGTGCATGCTTGTTGCTTAACGCTGCACGTTAGAATGTAGCAATTACATCTGCAAATTTAATTATTGTGCTGTTTTGTCCGTTAGCTTTTGGACTGCTAACTGCTTGATCTATCTAGGGACGGTATGCTTTATGAGTGACTACATTTTGTTACTAATAACAAATAATTTTGAAGAGAATGACATGAAATACATTCATGTCGTTCTCCTTACTAATAATTGATAGGGTGAAATTGTTCATAGTGTGAAAATAAACTTTGTACTGTGTTGTTATTTATTTTTCTAAACTTTGGTTGTCGAGATCAATTTAATTTAAGGTCAAAGAGGTACCATAAAAGTATTGACGAGGTTATTCTTTTTTTCAACATCTGTCGTGTGCTGCGCTTAGGCGGTCATAAAATAAGTTTGGATATTAACCGTAAGTTTCTATTTTAGAAGTAATACTGACACTAAACTGACTGTATGACACTAAACAACACTAATTATAAAATTAAAATTGAAGTCTTTTATTAAAAGAACAAAATTAAATTTCCAGGACTTCTTTTCTACCTACTAAAGTTTCCCATATTGTTGTAAAATTGGTTCCGAACCATATTTTTGGCCGCTCTCCCATGTTGTTGTGACTCTTATAGATAATACGGGACGGTCAAAAAGGCTTGTCCCATATTGTCGGGACTCTTTAATACGGGAAAAGTTTTAAACGCATGAAAATGAGATAAATTATGGTAGTTACAAATTTTTTCAATATATAGTCTTAGCCTTATATATGTGAACATTAATAAAGTAAAAAATTGTGAACAAAATTAAAACAGAATTCGATTAAGATTGTACGAACGTGGTTTTTGCATGCCATAACAGCAACACAATTCGTCACACCATTTCCAATCTTTTTTTCCATTGTCTAAATGGATAATTTTTCGTAATTCAAAGACAGTTAGAAACCTATCCACAAATCTTTCTGCAGTTTCCTCTGCTGTTTTGCGTACAAGTGGAAACAGAACATGAAACTTTGAAAAATTACCAACAATGTGACCAATATACCGGAAACTACAATCCTGGTTATGCCCATGAGAGAAACACTCTCTTTTACCAATACCATTTCAAAGGTTTTTTTTATCCACATTGAATCAATTCTCTGCAATAAACTCTTAAAAATATCAAACATTTGTGCATCTATAGCAATATGCGTAGAACTACCAAGAGGTGAGTCACTCTAAAATATGCGATAAACTTGTAGCAAAGTATATAAAAAAATCTTATGAAAAAAAAAATTATATAAATTATTTTTTTAAATAATATTATTCTGTATTATGTGCCACAAGCCAGGCAAGTATTACATAGATTATATGTTTGTAACAATGACTACATTTTCATTGGTAATTGCTTGTATTATTGTCATATTTCTCGAAACTAATCCAGACAGTATTCAAACCTGCATTTTCCCATAAATTGGACATCCTATCAATTACATGACTGGATCGAAAATTAAACAGGACGTTAGAAATACATGTTAAATTTTTGCATGCATGTACGTACACGTACATCAAATTTTTAACCACTGGCTGTATATCCACTTAAGACTTTAATGTACTTCAGCAGATTCAAATTATAAAAAATGATCTTTTATGATACTCACAACTGGTCCTGGGACAGTAAGTAAGTAAGTAAGTAGAACTTTTTTGTTTACTGATTCTCCTAAACCACTTCATTACAACTGTACAGTACAACATGCAAACTGTAGCAAATATATTTATAAGACAGCGTAGTTCACTTTTGAAAATGTAACCAGCTAGCTAGCTAATTTTATTTTACAAATTCTTGGCCTGATGACAAAGTAGGTAGCTGTATTATAATAACGAACCATAGCTATATCTTATCTTAACACTAAACCATACGAATAAATCTTTCATAAACTAAAGTAAATAAATTAATCTTTTTATTTTACTTTCTTTAAGAGAAATTTCTTTTCTGCGCTGAAGGAATCAACCTCATGAATTCGACGAGCTTGTCTAATCTCGCTCGCCTAAAATACGGCCGGTAATCGAGCAAACACCGGATTTTTTGTGTGGTGTTGAAGACCGACCAGTGCCAGGGTTATTTCTTTCTCGCTGTCATTTATATTAAAATAGAAAAAGGCTTGGGATCGAGGTTGTTCTACCATATCTCTATATTAATACGAAACTTCTTTCTGTCTGTGTGTGACTTTTACTTTTACAAAGTTGATATTAATAATTTTCTAAAGCTGGGTCAACCCACCCGTTTCGAAACAGACCGGTTAATGGCGTTATCAAAAACCTTTAAATCTCCATATCCCTTCAACCGTTCGTCAAAACAACACCATTTTACACATTTCCTTGATCAGCATTTCAAGCTCTACGCAATGGAGGGAACAGGTACACAAATTTTATATAAAAAATCGTGCACATTGTTGAGGCATTGCTGACGTCTGCAAAATTTTTAAACTCTTATATCTTCTTAAGCCCTGGCTAAAACCGCGCATAAATTTGATCAGTGTTTCAAACTTCACACAATACAGGTATTAGTTGCATGGTTACAGGTGCATCAACGGGTCCTTGCTGGCGTAAGTAAATTTCAAATGATGGATCTTTGTTATTTTTTTTTGCCTAAGTGGATTTTTCCACGGGCCTTATTGACTAATCTTATATAACAATACAAAGCTTCCGCGTGTCTGTCTGTGTCTTTTCCAAAGTGGTTTATATTCTCCACAATTTTCTTTGATGAAGTCCATCAAACATCCCCAAAACATCTGAAACAACTCAATTTTTTATTATCTTTTTGCCTAAGCAGTTTTTTCCACGGGTCTTATCGACTAGTCTAATAATAATATTAATACGTAGAGTGTGTCTGTGTGTCTGTCCGTAACAAGGAAAGTGAATGTGTTCACTTCACTTTGATTTAGCCGAAATGTCCATTTTGACCGCGGGCTTACTTTGTTTACGTCACGTGATCAAAATGACGCAATTTGATTTGCTGAAATAATTTAAACGGCTGGTTACGGAACAGGGGTAACCCTGTTCCGTAACCTTGACACAAAAACAACAACAAAAGAATGGTACCTTTGTCTTCAAAAAAGTGCAGAAAGTGAAAAGATAAAATTGTTCAAAAAGCATTTTATGAAAAAAAAAAGAAACGTCCAAGTGAAGAATTAGAAGTAGAAGTAGAAAAGTGAAGTTAGAAGCAACCAGAAGTTACTTCGAAATGAAGAGTGGATCTAGAAGTAGAAAAGTAAAATGAAAAGTAGAAAATGAATGCTAGAGTTTCAAGTGGATTGGAATTCAGAAAAAGTAAGAACTTTGATATTTTTAGACGTTCCGTTTTTATGTCGCTGGAGCTACGTGTTACTTTTGATGTAGCACATTTAAAATAATAAAGGAGAATCATTTTCAAAAAAAGTCCATAAAACTTTCCACTTCTATATTCTACCGCATTTTTTGAAAAATAAAAAAGCTAGCATATTTGTTTACATTTTCTTGCATAATTAATGTTATCCCCTGGCGCGTAACAAATGTATTTAATCTAAAATTTAAAATGCTACACTAAGCTGTTAGTTTGATAACAAATTTCCTAGCGAAAGAGAAAATTTTGGTTTGTTGAACTCTGCAAATGTTATATATATTTTTTCTATTGTTTTACTATTGTTTCTCTTTACATGTATTTTACTAACCATAAATAGCTAGCTAGCTATATACGTCTCCCAATTTAACTATATTTAACAGGGTGTCCTAGCTACTGTAGCTAATGTTAGCTCCAAGCCCTATTATTACGTAGCTAACCTATAAGTTTTGTTGTTATTCCTCTTTTTTAGCTATATATAGCTACCTTAGTAGTCAAAATTAGGAACCCTTTTGGAGCATGAATTATACTGTAACAAGCCACAAAATCTTTCAAAAGACTTATTAAACTTTTAGGATAGTGGGCCAAGGGGTTACATGCAATGCAACAAGAGGGACGATTTTTGTAAAATTTAAGGTGTGTGCGTTAATAGGAGTTATTATTACTAAATTGTTTTTGACATCCGATTAAACTTTTGTGAGCCAGCCAGCCAGCCAGCAAATTTCCAGGTTATTTTTACATGTGTTATTGATATTTTCACAAAGGTTGTTGATATTTTAGGGGAATTTTACTTTTGGTTGAAAATTTTAAAGATATGATCGTATTTTTGCCTGTTTATATTGTTTGTGTTACAAACAAACTTTTGTTTAAACAGTTCACATGCAATATACTAAGATAACAAATTTTGTAGAATTGGATTACACTGTAAGCTGTCCTGTTTTTATATTTCGTTTTACCAACCTTTTAGAAGAACTCACTCTATGTGATGTCATTTTTGCTAAAATAAAACTCCACAGATTCACGTTTTTGTTTGCGTTAAGAATTTTACAAAATTTTGTGTTTGTTGATGAAAAATAAATTACTAAATGTTCTGACTGAAACTGTTTTTGTTTTTTATAATTTCCAATCTACTGGGTGAGAACTGTATGCACTGAAATGACTGATTTGTTTTATAATTTGATGTGTTTCATAACCATTTTGTGGAAGATTTATAGGTAAAGGGAATATGAAACATTCTAAATGAACTGATTTTTGTGGTTTGGATGTGCTCCTCAAAAACCGATTTGTTTTACAAATTGTGTAAACTTTTGTGAGGACGGACCGGATACTTTGTTGATTCGAAATTTACTCCTTCCTCATTGCCTTTTTGACATTTCGGTTTAAAATGGTTGGTAAAGAGCAGTACGGATCATCATTCCAAAGAAAAAAACATTTGTGTTAACCTAACAGTTAATTTTAACATTTTGTGCATATTTTTGTGGGAGAGGATCGTATGCAACCTAATAAATGATTTTTTTAGATTTAAATTTTTTAAGTTTTTGCACTTTCAGTTTAATGTTTTCAGTAAAGTGCAGTTATATTAAACATACAACTCTGTGCATTGAGCAGATATTGCAGCTTATTTTAAACATATTCAATTAATAAACATGTATGGTGCAACAATGTCCGTAAATTGCATTTTAGCATTACGAGCACTTGCGGTTTCACGGAAGTCATGAGATACATTTCCGCAGTTTCTTATACAAAATTAGTTCCCGCAAAAGGCTTGAAGAAAATCCTTTTTTAGCAAACTTAAATAAGGACATTAAATGGTAGTGTCTTGCACTGGAACGTTTCCTAAAGATATTAAGAAGTAACATTACTAATTTTCTAGCCTTTTTTACTCGTCCTAACTTTTAGACAAGAACTTATGGCAGAAGATCTATAGTTCGCTCTCAAAAGGCAAAACAAACGTTATAAAGGTTAACTTATCTGATTTCTTTTCACATCTTCCTAACAAGAAATTAAAACAGAAAAAACAACAGTATTGGAGTAACTTGGTATATTGGTATGGAGAGGGTAATGGTAGGTGGTATATCGCATGAAATATTTTATGAAACATATTTCATATTCATCACTGATCTTTGTACTTGACATCGAACGACATGTGACCAGCAACTGGATTAAAAACTTTCTTAGTGTTCACGGCCAAATGTGGATTGCGTTTTTTGTGCGTATTTTCTAACATTTTCTTGATTATTTGCGCCAGCGAGGTACATAAAACGAAAATTGCATCAATTAATATTAATGACATTAAAAGTTTGCGATGCTTTCCACGCGACTAAAGACCGAGGCTTGCCCGAGGATATGACACGTGTATTATACTATTTACATGTGCATGCGTATAACCCAAGAAGTCGGGTTACATTGTAGTGTGGAATCCGAAAT